>NC_085139.1:105243332-105852731 GCF_024139115.2 Armigeres subalbatus | reverse complement strand
AACCAATCATTGTAAACGTTTAACCTTTAAGCGGTTCCGTTTATTGTGCCTTATGTTCAATTGCAATTTTGAGAACAATTATGGAAATTTTCCACTTTTGATGGACCGTATTTAAGTCAATCACCAATCACGATGAACCAACGTCGTCGTTGAGGACGTCGTCGGGGAGGATGGCATTTCGCAAATAGGTACTACGGCGACGATGATGGCAAAAGAATCTTCACCATTCCTGCTTGGTTCGGCTAAATTGCTCAAATGCTGATCTATCACGGCGGATCGTGACTTACGAAATCGAAAAGTGAAGCCCTTTCGATTTCCCGTGGAACGCCGTGGACTGACGGCGACGACAACGGACAGGAGGGAGAAGCTCGTTATAAGCCATATTTGGATTTAAATGGACGAAATCAACAGCCAGCAAATCCGTCCGTCCGTATGGTTTGGGTTATGGGAGATGAAGTGCGACGATGTCGTTGTCTTCGCAGGAAGCGCCACAGCAGCGTTGCGGCATTGTACTGCCATGGGGCTAGACTCGGTTCTGGTTCCAGTTTCCAAGCCAGTAATTTGAGAACTTGGGGTTGCGATGACGGCAAGGCAGTGTAGTGCGCGTGAATGTTGCAATTCGATTGGAGTGGTGGCTGATGTGTACCTGGGAATGAGCTACTGCGGTGCAAACGAATCACGATTTGGTTTGTTTCAAGTAATACGAGAAGCGAATGCTGTTGATTGCTGAGATGTCATACAGTACAAAGCTGATTTTATAATGGGATGAATCATTCTAAAAAATAGGACCGAAGGTTGATGCTTCAACGATGTGTTTAATAAACATCTGTTACAGAGGCTGATATTATATCGAAGATACGCAAGAGTATATTTTTAATTTTATTTATTTTTTATTTTATTTATTTTTATACTGGTTTACTGGCGGGACTCTGAAGAGAGTAGAAACCTATGTACCAGGCCTTGAAGATACCGTTGCATAATTCCTTTCGAAGCAATTTGCCAGCCGTACACGGAACATGTCGTCCAAAAAGACGCTGTTGCAACTCAATCGGGGGGAATTAAGTTCATAAATAGTCTGAGAGGTCTAATGCTAACTAACATCGTAATATTATCAAGTCATTTTTGTTATTTTATTGCCACAGTTAAATCATTTTTTATATTATTTAGATGGATGCTGGGTCATTAGGCCGAATGCCGTTTGGCCGAAGGTCATTAGGCCGAATGGTCATTAGGCCGAATGGCCATTAGGCTGAATGAGCACTGGGGAGTGAGAAGTGACTAGTGCGAAGTGATAAAGAAGTAGAACGGAAGAAGAAAAAAGAAAAAGAGAGGAGAAGTAAGAAGAAAGAAGTAAAAAGGAAAAAGGAGGAAGAAGTAAGAAGGAAGAAGTAAGAAGGAAGAAAGAAGAAGGAAGAAGGAAGAAAGAAGAAGGAAGAAAGAAGTAGGAAGAAGGAAGAAGAAAACAAGGAAGAAAAAATAAATAAGAAGGAAGAAAGAAGAAGGAATAAGGAAAAAGGAAGAAGGAAGAAGGGAGAAGTAAGAAGGGAGAAGAGAGAAGGAAGAATGAAGAAGGAAGAAGGAAGACGAGAGAAAGATGGAAGAAAACAGAAGAAAGAAGAAGGAAGAAGAAAAGAAGGAAGAAGAAAGAAATAAGAAGGAAGAAAGAAGAAGGAATAAGGAATATGGAAGAAGGAAGAAGGGAGAAGAGAGAAGGAAGAATAAAGAAGGAAGAAGGAAAACGGGAGAAAGATGGAAGAAAACAGAAGAAAGAAGAAGAAAGAAGAAAGAAGGAAGAAGAAAGAAGAAAGAAGAAAGAAGGAAGAAGAAAAGAAGGAAGAAGAAAGAAATAAGAAGGAAAAAGGAAGAAGAAAAGAAGAAAGAAGAACAAAGGAAGAAGAAAGAAGGAATAAAGAAGAAAGAAGAAGGAAGAAAGAAGAAGGAAGAAGGAAGAAAGAAGAAGGAAGAAGGAAGAAAGAAGTAGGAAGAAGGAAGAAGAAAACAAGGAAGAAAAAAGAAATAAGAAGGAAGAACGAAGAAGGAAAAAGGAATAAGGAATAAGGACGAAGGAAGAAGAAAGAAGGAAGAAGAAAAGAAGAAAGAAGAACAAAGGAAGAAGAAAGAAGGAGTAAAGAAGAAGGGAGAAGGAAGAAAGAAGGAACAAAGAAGAAGAAAGAAGGAAGAAAGAAGAAGGAATAAGGAAGAAGGGAGAAATAAGAAGGAAGAATGGAGAAGGAAGAAGGAAGATGAAATAAGGAAAAAGAAAAAAGGAAGAAGGAAGAAGAAAGAAGGAAGAAGGAAGAAGAAAGAAAAAAGAAGGAGGAAGTGAGAAGGAAGAAGGAAGAAGGAAGCAGGAAGAAGGATGAAGGAAGAAGGAAGAAGGAAGAAGGAAGAAGAAAGAAGGAAGAAGGAAGAAAGAAGAAGGAAGAAGGAAGAAGGCAGAAGGAACAAGGAAGAAGGAAGAAGGAAGAAGGAAGATAGAAGAAAGAAGAAGGAAGAAGGGAGAAGGAATATGAAGAAGGAAAAAGGAAGAAGGAGGAAATAAGAACGAAGAAGGAAGAAGGAAGAAAGAAGAAGGAAGAAGGAAGAAGGGAGAAGGAATAAGAAGAAGGAAAAAGGAAGAAGGAGGAAAGAAGAACGAAGAAAGAAGATAGAAGAAGGTAGATGCAAGAAGGGAAGAAAGAACTTCTTATCTTTCACTTTATGCTTCTTTTTGTTAATTCGGCCTAATGACCTTCGGCCTAATGGCCTGACACCATTTAGAAGTCTATTGTCATTATGGGCCCTCAAAATAGACGGGCTTGGTAGTCATATGAATACTGCTTCTGCCGTGGGTTCAATCCCAGGCTCGTTCCATTCTCCTACTTTGCATCTTTCTCTATATTTCTCATTTTCTAGTAATTGCTAGAACTGGAAATGGACTTCCATATAGGAAAAAATCGAAATCGATTTTGTTTATACCAGATGTCTTAGAAATGCATGAAACGTCGAAATCTGGTGTTACCTCGAAAAAAAATTGACTTTTTGGGACTTTTTTCGAAATTGCAAATTTTTGTTAATGCCAGGTGTCTCAAAAATGCATTAAACGTCGAGATCTGGTGTTATCTAAAAAAAAATTTCTTGGATAAAATAGACTCCCAATAGGATTTAGAAAATTTTTGGGACTTTTCCCAAAATTTATCCCACAAATTATCACAAAGGTTATCTATGTCCCAAAAGTAATTTTTCTCCAAAAAAGATCAGGATGACACCAGATCTTACGTTTCATTCACTTTTGAGACATTTGGAATAAAAAAATGTAGTGTCAAAGTACCCCCCCCCCCCCTGGGGGTTTTTTTTTGTTTCAAAATAGTCAAACTTTGACTGCTTTGGTCAAACACTTAACGAAGTCCGATTGAGCTGAAATTTTGCATAGGAACTTTTTTCAAGGAGATGAAACTTTTGAGCACTACCCGTTTTTGAAATTCGATGGTCAATTTTTTCCCATACATTCCACGAGCTGGCAACAGCTTTCATAGTGATGGGCAATATGCAAAGGCGCGTGATCGGGTGGTGGCCGATCAATGAAAGAAAATGTGCAGGTTGAGGATCAAAGGCCGGTTCTTCAACTTCAGCATAATCAACGTCCATAGCCCACACTCCGGAAGCACTGATGATAATAAGGACCCATTCTACCCGCAGCTGGAACGTGAGTACGACAGGTGCCCAAGCCACGACGTCAAAATCATCATAGGAGATTTGAACGGGGGCAGCAGGGACTATGTCCAAGGGCTTGACGATCCCTCCCCAGGCCATCTGCGAGTTGTGGGGCTTGCCTAGGATGTGGTGGGGTTTGACAGTGGACCCTGTTAAACCTGAGCATGAGCATGAGCATGAGCATGATTGACCGCCCACGGTTGCTACTCCGTTATTGTCAGGTCAGCTGTAATTACACAGAGAACCAACAGATCATCCTCAATGTATAAGAACTGGTGACCCAAAAATAAGCAATATTAGCGCCGGCCGTGTCCGAATGCAGATCAATTGAGGAATAGGTAGGAGAATGTTGACATGATTCTCGCTTTGATTGAAGCCGACTGGGATGTTGGATATATGGGGTAGGGAGTGTGGCATGATTCGTTTTGGTAAATGGTATGCCGTGTATGGCGTCTAGTTTGATCGATGAAAACAAAACTTATAATTTAATTTAAGGCCGCACAAAGCAGAACTAAATTTCGGTGACCGGCTGATCGTTCTGCTTACCGCACAAAGCAGAAAAAGTTTTGATGACCAGCCGATCGTTCTGCTTCCCGAAGAAAATATGTCTGGACGCGATATAAACTTTAACTTTCTAATTAAGTTACACACCCGCACTACGCAGAACAAAATTTCGGTGACCGGCCGATCGTTCTGCTTACCGCACAAAGCAAAACACAATTTTGATGCCGGCTGATCGTTCTGCTTAATGAAAAAACATGGACGCGATCTACGATCGTTCTACGTCCTACAAAACACGAACAAACCTGCACTGATTGTTTCAATTTCTTATTAATTTATCCACCCGCACAACAGAACCGGACATTTAGATAATCGCGCGATTACTTACCTGGATTTCCAGAGCACAAATTACTCTCCTACCAGTAACTCACCATTATATTTGCATTGAATAGAACACATCGAGCTAGGGAGATGTAGAAAACAAAAGTTTATGTTGATTGAAGGGACCGTGAAAACCATCGATATATGGAGAGATATCTAGATACAGAACTTCGATATGTGGAGAGTTGACTGAACAATATTTTTAGCATTTTCTTATCTGATATTTTAGAATCGGTTTTTCATCAATCGTTTGTATAAAGAATCAACCGCTCTAAGTGGGCGATAGGTAATTTTAATTTTTGGTAGAGCGCATATGTTATAAACAAAAAAAATGAAAAAGGCCAATCCCACATGATGTTATTATGACAAAATTAGATATAATATGGAAAAAATATATATAATATAGTTGCATTGCGGATTTGGACCGTAAACAGTTTTAATTTATATATTCGATAGGGATTATAAAACAGCCAATTGCTCAAAAGGTACAGGCGACGCAAAGTATTAGAGATTTGCGACAAAGATAGGAATGGATTAATCACTATTATAATGTCCACGGTGTAGCTCTTTAAGGGATTTAGCATGAGCAATAACCGTTTAAAGGCGTTGCTTAAAGTTGAGCTAAGAAAACCGTTGGCATCAGGTATCTCTAGTCGTGGAATGCACCAAAATGTAAGTTTGTATTTCTGATGGCAGAGGGAAAATAAGAACGACTCAAACTGTACAAGTGTACAAGGCTTGTGCTGCCCCCGACCACGTTAATATATACCAATTTGAAAGGTACCAACTCACCGAATAAATCCTTTAAAATAGTAAATCCAGTAAATTAGAATAAATTCATATGACAACCGGCAACTTTCAACACAATAACTCGCGGAAACTACTTAAACTACAATTATGCATTTTTGACTGTAGCAGCCAACATCTTAAAACGGACGGATAGTCATTTAATTCATTAAGAAATTTGCTAAATATTGGACATCGGCTTTTGAGTAACAGAACGTCTGATTCCTGATTCTACTAAATTTTAGCAATTTTCTATGTTATCCAACATAAGCCGCTTCATTGTGTTCATAGTCCTCTCATTGCGTTTCAGGGATTATGGATAAATGCAACTCTAAATATATTTTGTTGTTATAGAAATGCTGGATGAAGTGTGAAGTGACGGATTTTTACATAGTATCGGTTTGACTTGTATTTGACAGTGGACCCTGTTAAACCTCTATAAAAAGCTGCATGTATCCGCAAGAAGGCCCCACCAAAGCGACCGTGTGCCGCTCAAAGCGCACAAGCCCAAGTCCTGGTGTGGGGTGGGACGCGAAACAGCCCTGACACGACGGTCCTCCGACGAGACAGGAGGTTTGCGCAGGCCCAATAATAGGCGGAAAACCAATCATTACGAACAATATAAGAGATAATGCGACTCGATATAATCGGCAAAGACCTAGGCGAGGAATACAGGATCACGATTGGAAGCTTGGAACATGGAATTGCAAGTCGCTCGGTTTCGCAGGTTGCGACAGGATGATCTACGATGAATTACATCCCCGCAACTTCGACGTCGTGGCGCTGCAGGAGATTTGCTGGACAGGACAGAAAGTGTGGAAAAGCGGACATCGAGCGGCTACCTACTACCAAAGCTGTGGCACCACCATCAACGCAAGGACGTGCAAGCTGAGGATTAAAGGCCGTTTTTTCAACTATGGCATCATCAACGTGCACTGCCCACACGAAGGGAGACCCGACGACGAGAAAGAAGCGTTCTACGCACAGCTGGAGCAGACATACGATGCCCACTGCGGGACGTCAAAATTTTCATCGGTGACATGAACGTACAGGTAGGAAGGGAGGAAATGTATAGACCGGTCATCGGACCGGATAGTCTGCACACCGTATCGAATGACAACGGCCAACGATGCATAAACTTCGCAGCCTCACGCGGAATGGTAGTCCGAAGTACCTTCTTCCCCCGCAAAAATATCCACAAGGCCACATGGAGATCACCTAACCAAGAAACGGAAAACCAAATCGACCACGTTCTAATCGACGGTAAATTCTTCTCCGACATCACGAACGTCCGCACTTACCGCAGTGCGAATATTGAATCCGACCACTACCTCGTTGCAGTATGCCTGCGCTCAAAACTCTCGACGGTGTACAACACGCGTCGAAGTCAGACGCCGCGGCTTAACATTGGGCGGCTACAAGACGGTAGACTAGCCCAAGAATACGCGCAGCAGCTGGAAGTGGCACTCCCAACGGAAGAGCAGCTAGGCGCAGCGTCTCTTGAAGATGGCTGGAGAGATATTCGATCCGCCATTGGTAGCACCGCAACCGCTGCACTTGGCACGGTGCCCCCGGATCAGAGAAACGACTGGTATGGCGGCGAGTGTGAGCAGTTAGTAGAAGAGAAGAATGCAGCATGGGCGAGATTGCTGCAACACCGCACGAGGGCGAACGAGGCACGATATAAACAGGTGCGGAACAGACAAAACTCGATTTTCCGGAGGAAAAAGCGCCAGCAGGAAGATCGAGACCGTGAAGAGACGGAGCAACTGTACCGCGCTAATAACACACGAAAGTTCTATGAGAAGTTGAACCGTTCACGTAAGGGCCACGTGCCACAGCCTGATATGTGTAAGGACATAAACGGGAACCTTCTTACGAACGAGTGTGAGGTGATCCAAAGGTGGTGGCAGCACTACGAAGAACACCTGAATGGCGATGTGGCAGACGAAGATGGCGGTATGGTGATGGACCTGGGAGAACGCGCGCAGGACCTAATCTTACCGGCTCCGAATCTCCAGGAAATCCAGGAGGAGATTGGCCGGCTGAAGAACAACAAAGCCCCTGGGGTTGACCAACTACCAGGAGAGCTATTTAAACACGGTGGTGAGACACTGGCTAGAGCGCTGCACTGGGTCATTACCAAGATTTGGGAGGAGGAAGTTTTGCCGCAGGAGTGGATGGAAGGTGTCGTGTGTCCCATCTACAAAAAGGGCGATAAGCTGGATTGTAGCAACTACCGCGCAATCACATTGCTGAACGCCGCCTACAAGGTACTCTCCCAAATTTAATGCCGTCGACTAGCACCAACTGCAAGGGAGTTCGTGGGGCAGTACCAGGCGGGTTTTATGGGCGAACGCTCCAACACGGACCAGGTGTTCGCCATTCGCCAAGTACTGCAGAAATGCCGCGAATACAACGTGCCCACACATCATCTATTCATCGACTTCAAAGCCGCATATGATACAATCGATCGGGACCAGCTATGGCAGCTAATGCACGAACACGGTTTTTCGGATAAACTGACACGGTTGATCAAAGCGACGATGGATCGTGTGATGTGCGTAGTTCGAGTTTCAGGGGCATTCTCGAGTCCCTTCGAAACCCGCAGAGGGTTACGGCAAGGTGATGGTCTTTCGTGTCTGCTATTCAACATCGCTTTGGAAAGGGTAATACGAAGAGCAGGGATCAACACGAGTGGTACAATTTTCAATAAGTCCGTCCAGCTATTTGGCTTCGCCGACGACATAGATATTATGGCACGTAACTTTGAGAAGAGGGAGAAAGCCTACATCAGACTGAAGAGCGGATCGAACTAATCATCAACACGTCGAAGACGAAGTACATGATAAGAAGAGGTTCAAGAGAAGATAATGTGAGCCACCCACCGCGAGTTTGCATCGGTGGTGACGAAATCGAGGTGGTAGAAGAATTTGTGTACTTGGGCTCACTGGTGACTGCCGAAAATGATACCAGCAGAGAAATTCGGAGACGCATAGTGGCTGGAAATCGTATATACTTTGGACTCCGCAAGACGCTCTGATCGAATAGAGTTCGCCGCCGTACCAAACGGACAATCTACAAAACGCTCATTAGACCGGTCGTCCTCTACGGACACGAGACCTGGACGATGCTCGTGGAGGACCAACGCGCACTTGGAGTTTTCGAAAGGAAAGTGCTGCGTACTATCTGTGGTGGGGTGCAGATGACGGACGGTACGTGGAGGAGGCGAATGAACCACGAGTTGCATCAGCTGTTGGGAGAACCATCCATCGTTCACACCGCGAAAATCGGACGACTGCGGTGGGCCGGGCACGTAGCCAGAATGTCGGACAGCAACCCGGTGAAAATGGTTCTCGACAACGATCCGACGGGCACAAGAAGGCGAGGTGCGCAGCGGGCAAGGTGGATCGATCAGGTGGAAGATGACTTGCGGACCCTCCGTAGACTGCGTGGTTGGCGACGTGTAGCCATGGACCGAGCCGAATGGAGAAGACTCTTATATACCGCACAGGTCACTTCGGCCTTAGTCTGAATAAATAAATAAATAAATATACTTAGTATCCGAGAAAGGCAAACAAGAATAGAAGAAGAAGTAAACGCCATTCGAGGGCAAAACAATTGAGAGGAAGATCGGTTTATACATCAGAGCCTCAGCGAAAGGGAACACTCACCGGGAATCTACGATATAAATAATTGGTTGGCAATGTGAGAATCCTGGCCATACATATCCCAGATGTTCGAAATAGAAATGCTTCTTTGTCTGTAACAGCTGTGGCAAAAAGGGCTGCACCACACGCAATTGTGAAGCTTGCCTAGACGTACAAAATCTGCTAACTCTTCAGGGAGACCGGAATTGGAAGAACCCGCAATAAAGGGTATTAGATCGGGTGGAAAACAAGAAGGAAACGACAAAAAGTTGAAAAAAAAATCTTTCAAAATGATCCGAACCAACAATTGAACGCGTCGTTTCCGAATTTCAATCCTACACATTTTCTCGCAAGACTCATTTCCCCAATTCCGTAATGTTTTGAAAAATAATTTTGTATTCTTTTGTATTCAAATTTGCATCAAAATAAACACATAATACAGATAATCAAACTTCCGCCAGCTGCCGGTGATCAACCTTGAGACACCGCTTCGCCAAAGTCCCCATAACCGTTTCACTAATATAGGTACGTGAGTCACGAACGGCGACCGACGAAATTGGCAGCTCTTATCAATAGCACCATTCTTCAACTGGCAATGTCTCAGTTCACCCACAGATGACACCCCCGATCGGGCCGGCAAATGCCAATAAAGCAAACTCTCGCCAAAATTCGTAACGCTTCAGTATTTATAAATTTATGCTAAAACGTTGCGCCGTCGCGTCGAAAACCATGTTCGGTCGAACGCGGGAGCGCGGACGGACGAACGTTCCCCGATTGTCTAATCATTACCAAACGAACCGGTTTCGCGTTGTTCGCGGCTCATGAATGTTAATTTTCGGAAGAAGTTTACATTTTAAAATTTCAATTCTAGCCTCCGGGGGGCTTAGGCAATCCGCGATGGAAACTATTTTGATTGGCTAAAGGTGTGACAATGAAGAAGACGATGACACCAGCGCCAGCCAGCAGCGCAATGCCGCGTTGAATTCAAGTACCTTTGACCGAAGATGAGAGTGAAATGATGCCCCCCTAATGACGGTTAGAGAATTAACATCGCACTGGGAAAATGCTTTCTATTTCACTGCTTATTTTTCCAAATAATTACCACCATGCTAAGGAGCTGCTTCGGAACGTGCGTCGACGATGCCGACGGACGGGAGCTGTTGTGCGGTTGTGGTAATTGGATTCTATGGTAATTGACGATTTCACACGGTTTATGGCGACGAACTGATGCCGCCGACACGGGGAGTGTGATGAGTGCTGCTCTACTAGCTACAAAGTTTTACAATCTGCGAAATTACAAGAGGGATAAGATTGTGCCGCCAGCCGGTATGGAAACACTTCGAATGGAAGGTGAAGTTCGAATTCAATGCTAATGACGTGGACCAGGCCCGTGGAGATGATTGATATCCCAAGGTGGATGCCCCTCCGTTTTGATGCATGGCACCAACGAACTGCGACGATATGAAATAATGAGTGTAATCGTAAAATTTGTCAGAATGTATGAATGAATTTATTTTCTGATAACATCACAATTCATACATTATGCTTGTAGATGGAAGATCTTGAGTAGCAAAAATCCATTTAAAACAAATCCATGTTAGAAGACTTTTAAATTTAAAAAACGGTGGGAAAACATTACGAGGATTTCGAGCATGAATCTGCGCCTTTTGGGTGTGATTTTCAGATTTGAACACCACTCCACAATTAATGTTATATTATTTCTACTTCAATGAGTACCAATCAAAAGCACCTTCGTCTGTTTCGCAATACATTTGACAACATCCGTCTTCATAACGAAGTTCGAGGAACCAATCAACCCGACTTATGTGACGCATTGCATACACACCCTCGGGCCATTCGTTGTCGAAAAGAAACAAATATCTGACTGCAGCTAATCGCCGGGACGTCCATAAACTGGCAGCAAACGTCCGTCCACCGGACAGCTTTGCAAACAAAAATTAACCACCTCAAGAGCCGAAATCCAACACCTGCTTCAATTCGCATGCGGAGCAGTCAGACAGTGACACTGTTGTTGTTGGCAGTTTGCCCCAAGCTAAGAGATATGGTCCGTCCCACATGAAGGTATCATACTTAATATAATTAATGATTGTGCATATTTTTTGTGATTTTGCAGATTTCTCGATCGGACACACCGTGATGTAGCAGATCCCTTGGACATGACGTCCCACATACGATCGTGGATAGAGATGTTCTGGAAGGACTGCGGTTCTGCATTGTCAAAACAATGCATACATTTGTTTTACTGTTATGCAATGCGTGAAAGAAACAACATTAATGAAAATCCTAAGTTAAGAAATATGAACTGTAAATAATAATGAATTAATCAAATAAGATATAAAATAATTGAAAGTCAATCTATTTCGTGGTTTTGAAGACTTTTTAGCACTTTTAAAACTGCCATAAAACCAGCATGGTTATTCTAGAAATTTAAGAAAAAGGGACACAATTCGATTAAAGACATATAAGGCAAAACTAAGGCACAACACCACACCAGGGGGATTGATTAGAATCTTTTCGGAACCATCGAAATAAGTGGACGAAGATCGATGTGGGCGGACGTTGACTGATTTCGCGTGATCCGCACGACCTTTCTGCTACAAGGTTAAACGTTATTAATCGTTCGGAAAAGCCGCGTCAGGCTCGCGCACTTAAAAGTGCATCATCATTTTTTTCTTGGATCGTTTTTTTTGTGACGGCAATGTGTCTTTTATTCCCGTTCTTGGGCGCGCTTTCATCTTATTTAATCGTCCTAATCAAGATTCTTGAGGCTATTTTTTTTTGCTGTGTTCTTTGTCGCTGCAATTCTGCTACTGCCTCTTTAGCAGGGCTGCCAGCGCGAATTATTGTAGCTCGTATTGAGAAAAGTGGAATGCAGAAATTTGAACGTCTTCTCTGTGCACAAAAGTATCATCGTGATAAACGAATGCGAAAATAGTGACTTAGCTCAACAACCTTCGAGAAGTTCTCTTGAACTTCAAAAATATTTTCTTCTGAAGATCGACTGAGTTTCCATGAGAGAATCTTTTGAATTCCATGGAAGAAATCTTCTACAGTTCTACGAAAAAAAATATTTGAATTTTGAAGTAAACTGTACTAGTTTTGGCCATGGCTCCTAGTTTGGCCAATTCTGCGAATAACACTGAAAATATAGCCATTTACGAAGATTTTATTAGTTCGTTTTTTTTATCTGACGGATTATTTTTGAAGAATATGTACTTTTGAGCCAAATTAAGAACTAAAGTGGCCAAAACCGGTACAATTACCCTACTAGAAACTTTTCTTGTAGGAGCTGTACCCCATCAAGTATCAAGTAAGTAACTGTTTACTCGTTCACAAAATGAAATAAAGCTGCATTCAATTATTCGCATCATATAGTTGATTTCGATAAAACGGATGTATAATAATTAATTTTAATAAAAATTAATTTAGAATTAATAATTTTCGAATTTAAAAAATTAGTATGCTATATATAATAGCCCTGTTTGTCTGTCCGGTGACTAGCCAACCAGACGCAGCACGCGGGGAAATTCTAACAAAAAATAAAATATTTGATACTTAAATTATGTTTTACTATCAGATGCAGAAAACAAAACCAGTGATAACCTTGGAGAACCAGACACAGCACTTGATAAAAAAATCACAGACAACAGACGTTGAAAATTTTGATTGAAAAAGAAACACGGGCGCTTCTGCGTCCACAAATAAACTAGTTGTACATAATATGCAAATGCCTTCTTTCCAGAGGCTCAGAATTCTACTTTCAAAAGGCTCCGAAGCCTCTTTCAAGATGCTCGAAAACCCTTTACTTTTTCACTTATGGATCCCGTACACCTCCGGTGGTGCCAAGGGCCGACTTGAAAGATCTCCATCCTGAGCGTTGCCCGGCTATCGCTTTAACCTGTTGCCAGGTTAGATTTCGGTCGACTTCTTTTATTTCTTTATTGAGGCTTCGCCGCCATGAGCCTCTGGGTCTGCCTCTGCTGCGATGTCCCGCTGGGTTCCAGTCTAATGCTTGTTTACAGATTTCGTTTCCGCTCCTACGTAGAGTGTGGCCGACCCAGCCCCATTTACGATCCCGAATTTCTGTTGCTATCGGCCTCTGGTGACAACGAAGATGGAGCTCGTTGTTTGAGATCCAATTGTGAGGCCACCAGGCCCGAATTATATACCGCAGGGATCTGTTAATGAACACCTGCAGCCGTTGAGTGTTCTCCACTGATACACACCATGTTTCGCTAGCGTATAGCAGCACAGATTTCACGTTAGAGTTGAAAATTCGTATTTTGGTGCGTTCACTTATCTGCCTGTTTTTCCAGATATTTCTTAAACTCGCAAAGGCAGCCCTTGCTTTCTTGATCCGTGCGCCTATGTCGATCTTGGTACCGCCGTCCGACGCCATTTGGCTACCAAGATATTGGAAGCTTTCAACATTCTCCACTGGTTGCCCGGCTACTGTGAAACTGGAAGGAGTCACCGTGTTTACATCCAACGATTTGGTTTTGTTGACGTTGATGACTAAACCTGCTGAAGAGGAGCGCTCGGCAAGGTCGTTGAGCTTACTCTGCATATCAGAGCGCCGTTGCGCGAGGAGTGCAACATCATTCGCCAATTCGAAGTCATTTAGGTGCTCCATGGTTATAGGCTGCCATAACAGCCCGCGGTTTGGTTCACGGTCAATCGCATCTACCAGAATCTTGTCGATTACGATGAGGAACAGTAGCGGTGATAGAATACATCCTTGCCTCACACCAGCTACGACCTGGATAGGGTCGGACAAGACCCCATTGTGCAGCACTCTACACGAGAAGGCCTCGTACTGTGCCTCGATGAGGCCGATGATTTTCTCAGGAACTCCCTTGCGTCTCAGGGCGCCCCACATATTCTCGTGATTGAGACGGTCGAGAGCTTTTTCGTAGTCAATGAATACCAAGTAAAGGGACTCTTGGAATTCGTTGACCTGCTCCAGAATGATGCGGAGCGTGACAATATGGTCCACACAGGATCTTCCGGCACGGAATCCGGCTGGCTGCCGCCGGAGAGTTGCATCGATCTTCTCCTGAATCCGGGCTAGCATAATTTTGCACAGAGCTTTGAGAACGATACACAGCAACATAATGCCTAGCCAGTTATCGCATACAGTCAGGTCACCCTTTTTAGGGTACCTTCACTAAGATACCTTGCATCCAGTCGATCGGGAAAGTAGCGGTGTCCCAGATACTACGAAATAAACGATGAGTAGTTGAGCGGATGTCATGGAGTCAGCTTTGAGCATATCGGCTGATATGTGGTCGACCCCTGGGGCTTTATTCGATTTGGATGGCTTGGATGGCTTTGGATGGTTGTTCGAATCTCTAGCAGTGATGGTGCTTCGGTATTGACGCGTGTTATACGCCGGATCCTAGGCAAATCATGCCAAGGTGGTAGTGGTCTGGCAAGCACTTGAAAAAGTTGTTCGAAGTGCTCGAACCAGCGTTTCAGCTGGTCAGTTGGGTCGGTCAATAACTGATCATTCGCGTCTTTCACAGGCATCGTTGCATTCATCTTCGCCCCGCTTAAGCGTCGTGAGATATCGTAGAGGAGGCGAATGTCCCCGGTTGCGGCGGCTCTCTCTCCTTCGTCGGCCAGAGAGTCTGCCCACGCTCGCTTGTCCCGTCGACATGAGCGTTTTACTTCCTTCTCAAGAGCCGCGTATCGTTGACGGGCTAAGATTTTGGCTCCTCTGGTTTTCGATCGCTCTATCGCGGCTTTGGCTTCTCTTCGCTCCTCTATCTTCCTCCAGGTCTCATCGGTGATCCATTGTTTTCTGTGGGTGCGCAGTTCGCCCAGATTGTTCTCGCTGGTGGCGATGAAGGCATTCTTGATGGCGGTCCATTGGTCTTCCACGCTGCCACCTTCCGGAATATCTGCAGCACGCGTCTCCAGTTCTTCAACGAAGGACCGTTTCACCGTGGCATCTTCCAGTCGGCGTGTGTTGAATTGTCGTCCAACTCTTTCTTCCTGCCGACGAATCCGCGCAATGCGCAGGCGTATTTCGCCGATGAGGAAGTGATGATCAGACGCGATATCGGCACTACGTTTATTCCGTACATCAGGAAGGCTCCGTTTCCACCCGGTAGCTTTTTTTCCAAAAGGCTTAGAAGCCTCCTTTCACGATGCTAGGAAGCCATCTTTCAAGAGGCTTGGAGGGTTCCTTTCAAGAGGCTTCGAAGCCTTCTTTCATGATGCTCGTCTTTTTTAAGAGGCTAGAAAACCTTCTTTTAAGATGATCGCAAGCCTGCTTTGAAAATACTCGGAAACCTCGTTAAAGAGGCTCGGAACCCTCTTTTCAAATGCCGCGGAAGCCAAATGCCTTTTTGAAAAGGCTCACCTTTCAAGAGGCTCCAAAGCTTCCTTTCAGGATGCTCGGAAGCCTTCTTTCAAGAGGATTCGAAGCATCCTTTCATGATGCTCGAAAGCCTTCTTTTAAGAGGATCGGAAACCACCTTTGGAGATACTCTGAAGCCTCGGTAAAGAGGATCGGAACCCTCTTTTCAAAAGGCTCGGAAGCCTCCTTCCAAAGGGTCGGAAGACTCCTTCCAAAGTTCCAAAGCGTAGGAAGCCTCCTTCCAAAGTTCCAAAGGGTCGGAAGCCTCCTTTCAAGAGGCTCGGAATTCTTCTTTCAAGAGGCTTGGAAGCCATCTTTTAAAAGTTTCCAAAGCCTGCTTTCAAGATTCCCGAAAACCTCCTTTAAAAAGTCTCGGAAGCCTCCTTTTAAAAGGCTCGAAAGCCTTTCTTCAAAAGGCTTGTAAATGACCTTTTAAGAGGCTCCGAAGCTTCTTTTCAAGATGCTCAGAAGCCTTTTTCAAGAGGCTACGAAGAATCTTTTTAGGAGGCTCGGAAGAGTCATTTCAAAAGGCTCGAAAGCCCTCTTTCAAGTGTATCAAAAGTCTCATTGGGAGATACTCGGAAGCCTCAGTCAAAAGACTTCGAAGCATCCTTTCAAGATGATCGAAAATCTGCTTTCAAAAGGATCGTAAGTCACCTTTCTAAATGCTCCGGAGCTTCATTTCAAAATGCTCAGAAGCCTTCTTTCAAGAGGCTCGGAAGTCTCCTTTCAAAAAGTTTCGAAGCTTCCTTTCAAGATACTCAGAAGCCTTCTATCAAGAGGCACGGAAGTCTCTTCTTTCATGATGCTCGTAGACCTCCTTTCAAAAGCCTCGGAACTTACTTACTTATGGATCCTGTACACCTCTGGTGGTGGTGTAAAGGGCCGACTTGAAAGATCTCCATCCTGAGCGTTGCCCGGCTGTCGCTTTAACCTGTTGCCAGGTTAGATTTCGGTCGACTTCTTTTATTTCTTTATTGAGGCTTCGCCGCCATGAGCCTCTGGGTCTGCTTCTGCTGCGATGTCCCGCTGGGTTCTAGTCTAATGCTTGTATATAGATTTCGTTTCCGCCCCTACGTAGAGTGTGGTGCGACCCACTTCGGATCCCGAATTTCTGTTTCTATCGACCTCTGGTGACAATGACGATGGAGCTCGTTGTTTGAGATCCAGTTGTGAGGCCACCAGGCCCGGATTATATACCGCAGGCATCTGTTAATGAACACCTGAAGCCGTTGAGTGTTCTCCACTGATACACACCATGTTTCGCTAGCGTATAACAGCACAGATTTCACGTTAAAGTTGAAAATTCGTATTTTGGTGCGTACACTTATCTGCCTGTTTTTCCTAGATATTTCTTAAACTCGCAAAGGCATCCCTTATTTTCTTGATCCGTGTGCCTATGTTGATCTTGGTACCGCCAACGGACGCCATTTGGCTACCAAGATATTGGAAGCCTTCAACATTCTCCACTGGTTGCCCGGCTACTGTGAAACTGGAAGGGTCACCGTGTTTACATCCAACGATTTGGTTTTGTTGACGTTGATGACTAAACCTGCCGAGGAGGAGCGCTCGGCAAGGTCGTTGAGCTTACTCTGCATATCAGAGCGCCGTTGCGCGAGGAGTGCAACGTCATCAGCCAATTCGAAGTCGTTTAGGTGCTCCATGGTTATAGGCTGCCATAACAGCCCGCGGTTTGGTTCACGGTCAATCACATCTACCAGAATCTCGTCGATTACGATGAGGAACAGTAACGGTGATAGAATACATCTTTGCCTCACACCAGCTACGAACCGGATAGGGTCAGACAGGACCCCATTGTGCAGCACTCTACACGAAAAGGCCTCGTACTGTGCCTCGATGAGGCCGATGATTTTCTCAGGTACCCCCTTGCGTCTCAGGGCGCCCCACATATTCTCGTGATTGAGACGGTCGAAAGCTTTTTCGTAATCAGTGAATACCAAGTAAAGGGACTCTTGGAACTCGTTGACCTGCTTCAGAATTATGCGGAGCGTGACAATATGGTTCACACAGGATCTTCCGGCACGGAATCCAGCTTGCTGCCGCCGGAGAGTCGGAGAAGACTCGGAAGCCTCCTTCCAAAGGGTCGGAAGCCACTTTTCAAGAAGCTCCGAAGCTTCCTTTCAAGATGCTCAGAAACCTTCTTTCAAGAGGCTACGAAGAATCTTTACAAAATGCTCGGAAACCTTTTTTAAGAGGCTCGAAAGCCTCATTTCAAGAGTATCAGAAGCCTCCTTTGGAGATGCTCGAAAGCCTAGTTCAAGAGGTTTCGAAGCATCCTTTCAAGATGATCGAAAACCTGCTTTCAAAAGGCTCGTAAGTCACCTTTCGAAATGCTCCGAAGCTTCTTTTCAAAATGCTCAGAAGCCTTCTTTCAAGAGGCTCGGAAATCTCCTTTCAAGAGGCTTCGAAGCCTCCTTTCGTGATGCTCGTAAACCTCCTTTCAAAAGCTTCGGAAGCCTCCTTCAAAAGGCTCGGAAGTCTTTTCTCAAAAGGCTAGTAAGTCACTTTCAAGCTGCTCCGAAGCCTCCTTTCAAGATGCTCGAAAACCTCCATCTAAAGGCTCGGTAGCCTTTTTGCAAAAGGCTTGGAAGCCTCTTTTCACGATGCTCCTGAGCCTTCTATTAAGAGGTTCGGAAGCTTCCTTTCAAGATGCTCAGCAGCCATCTTTTGGAAGAATCTGAAGTCTGTTTTCAAGATTCTCGAATACCTCCTTTCAAAAGCATCGGAAGCCTTTTATCAAAAGGCTCGTAAGTCACCTTTCAAGAGGTTCCGAAGCCTCCTTTCAAGATGCTCGCAAACCTTTTTTTAAGCGGCTCGAAAGTCTCCTTTCAAGATGCTCAAAGCCTTAATTCAAGGTACTCGGAAGCCTCGATCAAGAGGCTCGGAATCCTGTTTTCAGAAGGTTTGGAAACCTTTTTCCAGAGGGTCGGAGGAAGCCTCTTTTCAAGAGGCTCGGAATTCTTCTTTAAAGAGGCTTGGGAGCCATTTTCAAAAGCTCCGAAACCTGCTTTTAAACATTCTCGAAAACCTCCTTTCAAAAGACTCGGTAGCCTCCTTCAAAAGGCTCGTCACCTTTCAAGAGGCTCCGAAACATCTTTTCAAGATTCTCAGAAACCTTTCTTAAGAGGCTCGGAAGCCTCCTTTCAAGTGGCTCGTAAGTCTCCTTTCAAGAGGCTTTCAAGCCTCCATTCATGATGCTGATCTTTTTTAAGAGACTCGAAAGCCTTCTTTTGATAGCATCGGAAGCCTCCTTTCAAGAGGCTTGGAAGCATTCTTTTAAAAGGCTCCGAAGCCTGTTTTTAAAATGCTCGAAAACCTCCTTTGAAAGCCTCAGAAGCCTTTTTTCAAAAGGCTCGTAAGTCACCTTTCAAGAGGCTCCGAAGTTTCCTTGCATGATGCTCGTAAACGTTTTTCAAGTGTCTTGGAAGCATCTTTTCAAGAGCATTTTAAGAGGATCAGAAGCCTCCTTTGAAGGTACTCGGAAGCCTCGGTCAAAAGGTTCACAACCCTCTTTTCCGAAGCCTGGTTTCAAGATGCTCGAAAACCTCCTTTGAAAAGCCTCAAAAGCCTCCTTTCAAAAGCTCGGAAGCCTTTTTGCAACAAGCTCCAACTCCGAAGCTTACTGTCAGATATCTTCTTTCAAGAGGCTACGAAGCCTTTTTAAGATGCTTGGAAACCTTTAGAGGCTCGAAATCCTTCTTTCAAGAGGCTCGGAAGCCCGCAAGCCTCTTCTTTGAAAGGGCTTGAAAGCCTTCTTTTAAAATGCTCCGATGCCTACTTTCAAGATGCTCGAAAACCTCCTTTCAAAATGGTCGAAAACCTCCCTTCAAAAGGTTTTTTAAAGGCTCGTAAGTCACCTTTCAAGAGGCTCCGAAGCTTCCTTTCAAGATGCTCAGAAGCCTTCTTTCAAGAGGCTTCAAAGCCTTCATCATGAAGCTCGTAAACCTTTTCAAGAGGATCGAAAACCTTCTTTTAAGAGGCTAGGAATTCTTCTTTCAAGAGGCTCGGAAGCCTCCTTTCAAGTGGCTCGAAATCCTTCTTTGAAGAGAATCGGAAGTCTTCTTTGTAGCTGCTGGGAAGCCTTGAAAGTTCGGAAGCCTTCTTCCAAAGGGTTGGAGGCCTCCTTTCAAGAGGCTCGGAATTATACTTTCAAGAGGCTTGGAAGCCTTCTTTTAAAATTATCCGAAGCCTGCTTTCAAGATGCTCGAAAACCTCCTTTCAGAAGCTTCAGAAGCTTCCTTTCAAAAGGCTCGGAAACATTTTCAACAGACTCCGAAACTTCCTTTCAAGATGCTCAGAAGCCTTGTTTCGAGAGGCTCGGAAGTCTACTTTCAAGAGGCTCGGAAGTCTACTTTCAAAAGGATACGAAGCCTCTTTTCAAGATGCTCGGAAACATTTCTTAAGATGCTCGAAAGCCTCTTTCAAGTGGCTCGAAAGCCTTCTTTCAAGAGTATTGGAAGCCTCCTTTGGAGATACTCGGAAGTCTCGTTCAAGAGGCCCGGAACACTCTTTTCAAAAAACCCGGAAGCCTCCTTTCAAGAGGCTCGCAATTCTAGTTTCAAGAGGCTACGAAGCTTCCTTTCAAGTTTCTCAGAGGCTTGTAAGCCTTCTTTTAAAAGGATCCGAAGCCTGCTTTCAAGATGCTCAAAAACCTCCTTTCAAAAGGTTCAGAAGCCTCCTTTCAAAAGGCTCGGAAGCATTTTTTAACAGGCTCCGGAGTTTTCTTTCAAGATCCTCAGAAGCCTTGTTTCAAGAGGCTCGGAAGTCTTCTTTCAAGAAGCTAGGAATTCTCCTTCCAAGATGTTACGAAGCCTCTTTTCAAGATGCTCGGAAACCTTTTTTAAGAGGCTCAAAAGCCTCCTTTCAAGAGACTTCGAAGCTTTCATCATGATGCTCGGAGTTATTCTTTCAAAAGGCTTGGAAGCGTCCTTTCAAGAGGCTGGGAAGCGTCCTTTCAAGATGCTCAGAAGCCTCCGTTTTAGAAGGTAGGAAGAGGCTTGGAAGTCTCCAAAAGTACTCAATGTCTTGTAGGAATCTTAATGTATAAACGTAACTTGACTTGGAAAGGTTCACGGAATAACAAAAATTTCAGACAACTTTTCGGATCAATTAATGCAAAAGTTAGAGAGGGTACCTCTCATGAAAAAGGTTAAGAACCGCTGCTTTAGAACGAACCTTGAAGATAAGCAAAAAATTTTAAAAACTTGCAAAACTTCGTGACCATCACCAGAAGAACCGAAATGAAAACAAAAACCACCACGCTTTTAAACGATATCCTCTACTGATCATCACTGCAAACGCATCGTGACATGTAGAAGCGAACGCGTGAGTACCTTAGGTGAGCGTGGCATCCAGACTGACAACCACTAGCAGAGAACCATAAAGAGCATCAGGTCTCGGTCAGCTGTCAAAAGTGCGTTATTGATTGATTTTGTTGTCGTTTGATTGGAATGACGTCGTGTTTTAGATTGTTAAATCAATAGTTTAATTATCTAAGTTTTTCCAAATTTGATCCAAATTTTGCTGATATTTTCAAATGGATATAATCGAAAAAATTACGCACCCACAAAAAAATGTTGTGTGGGTAACTTTCGCAAAATCAGTCAAACATTCTTATAAAAATATTCTAAAACTCTAAATTAAGCCCTAAACTGAAAAAATCAGTTTTAAAAATTAAAAGTTAATTTGCAAAAAAAGCGCCCCTTTTGATTTGAACGAAATTTTGGTTCAAGATAGGTGATTATGTTCCCTACAAACCGTGCATACATCGCAAGCTGGGCGTATGTACTTTGCTTTTTACAGCACCTTTTAAAATATTGACCAAAAAATCTACAAAAACTCAACATAAACAATCAGAACACTGGCATGTTCCCAAAAAGTTCTCTTTTGACTTCATGCATTTTTATAATGGCAAAAAGACATTAATTTCCGCTGACGAGCGTTGATTTCTAACCAAACACCGCATAGGGCAACTGATCATCACGACAGTCAAGATGACACGGATATGACAACCACAGCATTTGGAAAGCTTTCCTATCATTCATGCTGGTGATCACAGGCAGAATAAGTGAAGACATGATGAGTGACCCAGAGCTAGTTGCTAAAATGTCACTTTCATGGTAATCGTTGCACCAAGCATGTGAGTTCCTCCTTTGAGCATCACAATTGAGTACTTGGTACATGGCCTGGATTTTGTTATTGTCAGGCTTTGCATGACTTCAACGGTGACACTTTGCAGCACTGTTCCGAGGTTTGTCTTGTTCAACTTAAAGCACGCAGTCTTGCCCGTGTTGTGCGTGCTTTTTTTAGTAGTCTAATATTTATTACAGTGGAGCACATTTCCGACGCTATAGCCATATTTATCTTCAAAGCCATTTCTCACATTACTCACCTGCACAAACATTAGAGTACAATCTCATTCATAACATACCTAAAAAGGAGAAAAACATTATAATTAATTATTATTACTCACCAGTTAAAGATTTGTTTAGATTCTTTTAAGCATCAAAAATGTTCATCAAAAGGATAAACACATAAACAAAAAAAAAATGTTTATGAAACGATCAGCTACAAAGGAGTCAAAGAAACTTTCGGTTTGGATTTCATACTAATTCCGATTGAGAGTCATATGCCGCATTCCGTTTTCAACCTACCTACACTAGAAATCTCAAAATGTAGGGCATATCATATTTGAATCGCCCCTTGCCAGAGTTGCTTTGCCGTTTTGGTTTGTCAATACTTGAAATATCAAGAAGTTCGTCCAACAATCAATAAATTAAAATAATTTATTTGAAAAAGTCGTAAAACCAACGCCGAAAAATTGTCCGTACACTGAAGGCTTTTTAGAATATTTGTCCAGTAAACAACGATCTATCAGTTTATCAATATTAAATTTTGGCACATATGTAGAGTTTTATAGGAAAGCTTTATCTAGTGTTCACAGTGATTAATAAAACATTCTACCAAGTTTGATCAATTGTTAGCACCAAAGTGTTTGTTCTGTACACGAAAGAAAAAACGTACTCGGCGTTGAGTATTTTTAAACTTACTTTTCAACACAATTTACTCAAATTTGGTTTCCCGTACGGAAGTGAGTTGAGTTGATTGAACTTATTTTGGGTAGTTTAGTTCTTCCGTGTAGGAAAATGGCTGTTCCACTTAGAAAAATCCCGATAGTAACACGAAAACTTATCAAGAATGGTGGCAAATGGCAATGATCTTATTTTGACACAGTGCACAATGGGAAAAAATGTCCTTAACACGAGTATATTCAATTTCTCGGTTCGGTATGGGCGGATTGCGCTGAAATTTTGACACAAATCGTAGAACTTTCTGGGGAATCTTGCAGAGGTGGTCTAGTAGCAGAATTTTGCACATCGTGCCAAAAGGCGATTGATAAGAAATCCATTTTTAAAATGAAACAATTATGCTTGCGGTGCATTTAAAAATGCTGTACCCAACCAAACAGTTACTATTCTGCTATATTTTCATCGCAATCATAATCCTTCTTGCTTAGTTGTTAACTAACTTAACGGTAAACTGATATTTTTTAAATATGCCGAAGCATAACAACCTGTCAGGAATAATTATCCATTGATGAAAACTATTGACTCAAAAGCATGCGAACAATTGGCATCACTGGCCTCCATACCATAAAAAAAGTATATCTTTAAAAAACGAGAGGGCGTAATGGTAATTATCATCATTAACCAACACGCCCGCTCCGGCTCCAATCACATCTTCGCCGCATCTGAGGTAAGATGCATATACACACGTCAGTCAACCCCCAACAAGGCGGCACAATGAACTCTGAGCCGTCAATAATTCATTTGCAACAAAGCTCCCCCGTCGTCGTCGTCATCGCCGTTGCACCTTTCCGAACAAACAATGACGCCATTTTTTCGAGAGGTTTCCCCAAGTTTGGGAAAAGACAAAAGTGCACTTCGCCTACCACCATAAACATAGTTCGACACAGTCCGGAGGGAAAGGTGCTGTCTGAGTCTTTCCGGCCGCTCAGTAGCGAACAATTTTCCTCTCGATTAATCACTTTCTCCCGCGACGAGACATGGGCTAGGGCTTGAAGAAATTGCTGGGGCGTACGTCGCTAACAGTTTGAAATCTCCACCACCACTAAGGTTCAAGAACGGCTCAAAAACAAATACGGCACGGAACAACCGAAATAAAAAAAAATGGAAAACGAACGAAGGCAATGGGTAATGGAAAACAAACAGACAATTAGACGCCGTTGGATCCGGATAGTTAAACGGAATCATTATCCGGATGTTTTTTTTTTCTCTGTTTTCGGATAATGGTGTTGAGCTGGAGATGAATGATGGTGGCAATGATGAATTGACGCTTTGAGAATTATGCAAAAGGTGCGTTACTTGCTTAGTTTTTATGAGAGAGAAAGCGAAAGTGATGCGTTTATGCTGATGAAACTGTGTTTGCCATCATTAATTATTTACGCAATTATTCGAAGCAAGCTGAGAAGCTACACCTCAGCACCGTTCATCACTAGCGCACTTGAAGCACTGCTTGAGAAGATAATCCTTGTTAATAGTCGGTTTCTAGACCAACGTCTGAAAAGGTTGGAATTTCATTATCATAAAACCGAGAAAACTAGATGGGTACTGAATACGTTGTTATAACGGTCTAAACTTATTTCAGAATTTAATTTTAGCTACTTATGTTTGGAAATTTAAAAAACATATTTTGGGAATTCCTTATGAGCCTTCTTTTGAAAATATTTCTTCTAGAATTTCTCGTGGATTTATTCCAAATACTCTTCTAGATATTCTTTCCAGAAAGTTCATCGGGAAATCCACCCGAAATACCATTAAGAATTTATACAAAAATTTGTTCCAGCACTAACACCAAGAATTCTTTCGCGATTTTCTCCTGGAATTTCTTAAACAACTCTTTCAGGACTTTTTTAGGGTTCCTCCAGGACGTCCACTGAATGAAAAATCAACCCGTAAATCAATTTTTTTAATGTATTCAAAAATTGCTCCAAAGTACAGGATTTCAAACCAGGGATTGCTTCGCAAATTTTCACAGATATTTTTCCAGGAAATATTGTAGGAATTTCTTCGGAGAATCTTTCAGAAACCTCTGGACTGGATACTCACACTAAAGTTCATTCGGGAATTTTTCCTGCAAAACGAATTTCTTGCAGAAGTTTTCTGCAGAATAGCTTTAGGAATTTTTGAGGAAATTTTTAAATGAATTACCGGAGGATAAAGAACTGCCTACCGACTAAAAGAAAGGATTCAGACTAGAGTGTACAAATAACGCTTCTCAACTCGGTGCACAAAATTCTGTTCTGATTATCAGACTGCCACTGCTGGAGGAGTCAGCAAATGCGAGAGATGAGATATTCGTGAGGGCCAATCAATGACGGATCAGATAATTAGCCTGCAGATGATCCTTTCGGGAGAACAACTTGCAGACTCACCATTTGATTATTATTTTTAAAGCAGCGTAAGATACAGTGAATAAATAAGTCGTGACAGATAATGTTTGAACATGGTTTTCCGGCAAAACTAATTAGAGTGATCTGAGAGTGTCTGACAGAATTTCTTGAAGAATTTCCGGAGCACTTTGGAAAGCATTCCCGGAGGAATTCTAGGAGAAATTTCAAGCGGATTATTGTGATACATTTTCATAGAAATGTTAAATAAAATTTATAAGGATCCATGAGAAATCCCTGGAGCAACTTCCGAAAGAATTCCTAGAGGAATTTCCGGAGAAATTTCTGGTAGAACTTCCAGAGGAATTCTTGCAAGAGCTTCCGAAGAAATTCTATAAAGAACTTCCGGAGGAATTCCTGGAAGAGCTTCCGGGGGAATTTCCGGAGAAACTATCCGGAGGAATTCCTGGAGGAACTTTCGGAGGAATTCCCGGAGTTACTTCTTGAAGAATTCCAGGGGGAACTTCAAAAAGAATTCCCGGAGGAATTCTCGGAGGAACTTCAGGAAGAATTCCCGGAGGAACTTTCGGAGGAATTCCCCGAGGAACTCCCGGTGGAACTACCGGAGGAGCTCCCGGAAGAACTTCCGAAGGAGCACCCGGAGGAACTTCCAAAGGAATTCTTGGAACAACTTACAGAGAAATTTCCGGAGGAATTTCAGGAGGAATTCTGGAGGAATTCCCGGAGGAACTGCCGGAAGCATTCCCGGATGAAATTCCCGAAGGAATTCTATGAGGAATTCTGGAGGAATTCCCGGGGGAATTGCCGGAAGCATTCCCGGAGGAACTTCTGGAGGAATTCCCGGAGGTACTTCCGGAGAAATTCCTGGAGAAACTTCCGGAGGTACTTTCCGAAAGGAACTTTCGGAGGAATTCCCGGAGGAACTCCCGGTGGAACCACCGGAGGATTTCCCAGAAGAACTACCGGAGGAGCTCCAGGAAGAACTTCCGGAGGAGCTTCCAGAGAAATTCTTGGAGGAACTTCTAGAGAAATTTCCGGAGGAGCTTCCGGAGGAATTTCAGGAGGAATTCGCGAAGGAATTTCCGGCGGAACTCTCGGAGGAACTTTCAGAGGAATACTCGGAGAAACTTTCAGAGGAATTCCCGGAGGAACTTCCAGAGGAATTCCTGGAGGAACTTCCAGAGTAATTCCCGGAGGAACTTCCAGAGCAATTCCTTGAGGAACTTCCAGAGGAATTCCCGGAGGAACTTCCAGAGGAATTCCCGGAGGAACTTCCAGAGGACTTCTCGGAGGAACTTCCAGAGTAATTCCCGGAGGAACTTCCAGAGCAATTCCCTGAGGAACTTCCAGAGGAATTCCCAGAGGAACTTCCAGAGGATCTCCCGGAGAAACTTCCAGAGGAATTCCCGGAGGAACTTCCAGAGCAATTCCCGGACGAACTTCCAAAGGAACTTCCAGAGGAATTCCCGGAGGAACTTCCAGAAGAATTCCCGGAGGAACTTCCAGAGGAATTCTCGGAGGAACTTCCAGAGGAATTCCCAGAGGAACTTCCAGAGGAATTCCCGGAGGAACTTCCAGAGGATCTCCCGGAGAAACTTCCAGAGGATCTCCCGGAGAAACTTCCAGAGGAATTCCCGGAGGAACTTCCAGAGGAATTTCCGGAGGAACCTCCAGAGGAATTCGCGGAGGAACTTCCAAAGGAATTCCCAGAGAAATTCCCGAAGGAACTTCCAGAGGAATTCCCGGAGGAACTCCCGGAGGAATTCCCGGAGGAACTTCCGGAGGAATTCCCGGAGGAGCTTCCGGACGAATTCCCGGAGGAGCTTCCGGAAGAATTCCCGGAGGAACTTCCTGAAAAATTGCCGATTTTACTTCCGGAAAAATTGCCGATATTACTTCCGGAGGAATTGCTGGAGGAACTTCCGGAGGAATTGCCGAAGGAACTTCCGGAGGAACTTGTCGGAGGAACTTCCAGAGGAATTGCCGGAGGAATTCCCGGTCGAACTTCACACGACCATTTCAAAGCATACCCCGGAACGGAATTCTCCAAATTCCGTAACGGAATTCTCCAAATTCCGGAACGGAATTCTCCAAATTCCGGAACGGAATTCTCCAAATTCCGGAACAGAATTCTCCAAATTCCGGAACGGAATTCTCCAAATTCCGGAACGGAATTCTCCAAATTCCGGAACGGAATTCTCCAAATTCCGGAACGGAATTCTCCAAATTCCGGAATGGAATTCTCCAAATTCCGGAACGGAATTCTCCAAATTCCGGAACGGAATTCTCCCAATTCCGGAACGGAATTCTCCAAATTCCAGGACCGAATTCTCCAAATACCGGAACGGAATTCTCCAAAATTCCGGTACGCAATTCTCCAAATTCCGGAACAAAATTTCCAAAATTCCGGAACGGAATTCTCCAAATTCCGGAACGAAATTCTCCAAATTCCGGAACGAAATTCTCCAAATTCCGGAAAGGAATTCTCCAAATTCCGGAACGGAATTCTCCAAATTCCGGAACGGAATTTTCCATATTCCGGAACGGAATTTTCCAAATTCCGGAAGGGAATTTTCAAAATTCCGGAATGGAATTTCTCCAAATTCCGGAACGGAATTCTCCCAATTCCGGAACGGAATTCTCCCAATTCCGGAACGGAATTCTCCCAATTCCGGAACGGAATTCTCCCAATTCCGGAACGGAATTCTCCCAATTCCGGAACGGAATTCTCCAAATTCCGGAACGGAATTCTCCAAATTCCGGAACGGAATTCTCCAAATTCCGGAACGGAATTCTCCAAATTCCGGAACGGAATTCTCCAAATTCCGGAACGGAATTCTCCAAATTCCGGAACGGAATTCTCCAAATTCCGGAACGGAATTCTCCAAATTCCGGAATGGAATTCTCCAAATTCCGGAACGGAATTCTTCAAATTCCGGAACGGAATTCTTCAAATTCCGGAACGGAATTCTCCAAATTCCGGAACGGAATTCTCCAAATTCTGGAACGGAATTCTCCAAATTCTGGAACGGAATTCTCCAAATTCCGGAACGGAATTCTCCAAATTCCGGAACGGAATTCTCCAAATTCCGGAACGGAATTCTCCAAATTCCGGAACGGAATTCTCCAAATTCCGGAACGGAATTCTCCAAATTCCGGAACGGAATTCTCCAAATTCCGGAACGGAATTCTCCAAATTCCGGAACGGAATTCTCCAAATTCCGGAACGGAATTCTCCAAATTCCGGAACGGAATTCTCCAAATTCCGGAACGGAATTCTCTAAATTCCGGAACGGAATTCTCCAAATTCCGGAACGGAATTCTCCAAATTCCGGAACGGAATTCTCCAAATTCCGGAACGGAATTCTTCGAATTCCGGAACGGATTTCTTCAAATTCCGGAACGGAATTCTCCAAATTTCAGAACGGAATTCTCCAAATTCCGGAACGGAAATTTTGGAACGAAATTTTTGGAAGGAATTTATCCAAATTCCGGAAAGGAATTTATCCAAATTCCGGAAAGGAATTTATCCAAATTCCGGAACGGAATTTTTTATAATTCCGGAACGGAATTTATCCTAATTCCGGAACGGAACTCTCCAAATTCCGGAACGGAATTCTCCAAATTCCGGAAAGGAATTCTCCAAATTCCGGAACGGAATTCTCCAAATTCCGGAACGGAGTTCTCCAAATTCCGGAACGGAATTCTCCAAATTCCGGAACGGAATTCTCCAAATTCCGGAACGGAATTCCCAAAATTCTGGAACGGAATTCTCCAAATTCCGGAACGGAATTCTCCAAATTTTGGAACGGAATTCTCCAAATTTCGGAACGAAAATCTCCAAATTTCGGAACGGAATTCTCCAAATTCCAGAACGGAATTCTGCAAATTTCGGAAGGAATTTATCGAAATTCCGGAAAGGAATTTATCCGAATTCCGGAACGGAATTTATCCAAATTCCGGAACGGAATTTATCCTAATTCTGGAGCGGAATTTATCCTAATTTTGGAACGGAATTCTCCAAATTCCGGAACGGAATTCTTCAAATTCCGGAACGGAATTCTTCAAATTCCGGAACGGAATTCTCCCAACTCCGGAACGGAATTCTCCAAATTCCTGAACGATATTCTCCAAACTCCGGAACGGAATTCTCCAAATTCCAAATTCGACTTTTTTCAATCAAGGTAATTGTTCTGCACCAAAAGAAGGCATTGCAATGTTTTATCTAAACTGGTCATTTTTTGTGCAATTATTCAGATAAATTACTTTCGAAGCACACATTGTTGCCCCTTCTTTGATAAGGCCGTGGCGACGGGAAGGCAGCGATAGCAAAGTAATACACAACGCGAAGATATTTATACAATCTCTCAACAAATGCATCTTTTGATACCTTTGGAGTTGTGTATCATTTGAAGTTGTGCATTATTCGAGATATTGCCCAGTAATAAAACATTTGGGGAAGTGTCATACAGTTGTTTTTGGTTAGCTCTTCATCACGTTTGTGTTGGTGATGATGCGAGCGTAGCTCTTTGCTTCAGATAACTTAATTCAATTCTAACGAGTTTTGAAACTTTTAGAGCATTTGAGCATTTGAAGTTTAGTTATAAAAAAACAAGATATTACAATTGAACAATTTTATTATTATGAACGAATCACCTTCAGTAGAACGTCAGCTCAGGGAGCACATTCCCCTTAATTTGGGAACATTGTGCCATAATCAATAATCATTTTACATCGCATTTCAATAGACTAAATCTTTCTTTCAAATTCTTTCAAATAAAACTAACAGACACAGTTGTTTTTTAATGCTTTCATAAACTTTTCAAATTAAGAACATTTTTACAAACTTTATTTCTCCGCTTACGATTTGATCATTTCATAGGGTTTGTTTTTTATCTAACATTTGTGTATGTATAAGTGTTTCCATTTTATCTATTTGTATCTAGGTGTTACTGAGTGTACGCGACATTATAACAAATAACACCACTTCTCTTAGAGCCAATACTGGAAATATTTGTGCGCGTGTGTATCCAACTCATACGATCCTAATTGGTGTGTAGTGTATGAATAATAATAAAAAAAGGTTGATACCAACCTTCATGAATAATGTTACAATAGATATGTATAGTAAATATTTATAATAGTAAATAATAAGCACATTCTCTTTAATAGATAGATATTTTACAATCAAGTCAAAACAGATGGTTTTGATGAGTGAGAAATAAAAATAAAACAGAATAATAGAACGAAAGTTGCATTAAAAAGTACAATCAATACGAATGTAAATGTGTATAGCTATGTAGAACGTTCAAGTGGCATATTTTTTGTCTTTCATTTGCGCTGTGAAGATAAAAATGAGGAATACTGGAATGATACTAACAATATTGAAAATAACCTTATTTTAAAGAATAAAAAACGATAAATTATTTCACAGTACCTAATCTACAAAGGCAAATCCTTAGAAGCAAAGTTATTACCCTAAACCGTCCGGAATCGGTATTTAAAACAATACTTTTGTAGGATGAACAAATGACAATTCTATGCAAAAGCCAACTTGACAGAAAAACAATATTTTTTTACATTTTTTAACGTTTAACTGTCAAGGATTTCTCAATCGGGAATGCTACCCAAATGAGTTAATGATTAGAATATATCGGTTGATTGCTTCTATAATTTAATACATCGGTAATTAACACATATATCGTCCTATCTATCTACATTTATCTCCCTAGAAGCTCATTGAATCGGGTGTATATTTCTCACCATTTCTATCGCATGCAAGAATCGAAGACGGGCCTTTGCTGGGCACGAGTCAATTCTCATTCCGCCTGGCTCGTCTTCGATCCTGGCAGTAACTATTTGTCTCGATTTGCATAAAACTCCACCAACAATATAAAATAACACCACATCACTTGACCTTAACACGTTTCTTCTTAATAATAATTAACAAACAACTACAAGTATTAATGTTGAAGGCAAATCATTTCGCGCAGTATATGGTCAGGGAAGAAAAATTATCCGCAAAGCAAAAGGTAAATCTCTTGGTGATCGCGATCCCAATATTTCGAACCAAAAAGGCAAATAGGATTTATTTTCAAGTTGCATATAAACGAAAAGAAAACCGTAGCATGCAATAAGTACACAAAAAATCAACGACCTAGCCAACAAGTTATAAATCCAATCTCTCCCTCGATGAAACATGACTCCAAGGTGACGGCGACAGCAGAGCCAAATCGAACCGATTATGACCGGAAACGCGCTTTTCCCACAATGGAATGGAAGTGCCGAAAAGTTCCAAGCAAAAAATATTCGCTTGCGACCTTATGGTGCACACTGCACTACCTTCTGGAAAAATCCCGTCACGGAGTTACTTCCTCCTGACTTTGCCAATTTTTTCACCTGTTGTGCACTTGCCGGAAGGGGAGCGCAAAGCAAACAGACGGATCAGCAAACAACCTGCGGCGGGCCCGGTGGAAAATAGACCGAAATTAGCAGTGCAGCAACCTTCGCTAGTGGAAGCCCACCGACGACGACGCACGTGACGACGACGACTGCCGGGCGCACTGAGACTTGAGACGAGGAGGAAAAAGCAACCCTCGTAATGATGCATAGCCACCGCGGCTATAATTGCGCCCGTAATTCCAATAGATTCACTTTCTGAGCTTGCGCGCGCGCGCATGAAGCATAGATAAATGGCTGAGCTTTCTTGGCGATGGATGGATTACGGTTGGTTGGGACGGGGGAGTCTGTGCGCGAAGGGTTGGAGAAAGTGCGTTGTGTACCTTACGGCGGCGACGGCGGGTATCGAACATGTCAGGGCCAGTGCTGGCCTTGGGTGCTGTTAGATTGAAAGGGGAAATGAGATTGTTTATGGGTGTTTTAGGATCATGGAACACCTGTCCGTAATGAGAGCATGTGTTTTGAAATAGTCTTTAAGGTTAATTATCTACACTGATATGTAGTACGTTTTTGATTGGGAATTAATAAACAACTTTAGGCTTTGTTGGGTAATTGCATTTTAAATTTAATGATTGATTTATTCTTTAATTAATCATTACATCAAACATTTTGTGGCTAATGAAACACAATAGGATTCCTTCAGTTTAAAACTTTTTAAAACTATTAAGTAAAATTGTCTCTAATTTCTTATTCGGGCCGGCCTGCATTTGTCTAAATTTAAATCACTCATACCGTAGAGACATTTGAATTCCTTGAGGGAATTCTTTGAATTCGGGGAGGGGATTAGCCGATTTTTGGAAGAGAATTACACGAATTCTTGAAAATTCTCAACGAATTCCAGAACGGAATTCTTCATTTTTTTTAAATTGAAAAAAAAATATTTTTTTAAATTGAAATTTAAAAATCCGGAAAGGAATTCTCCAAATCCCGGAAAGAAATTCTTTGAATTGCGGAGGAATTCTCCAATTTTTTGAATAAAATTCTCCAAATGCCAGAAGAAAATTCTCTTAATTCCGGAAAGGTATTCTCCGAATTCCAGAACAGATTTTCCAAATACCGGAAGAAAATTCATCAAATTCCGAACGTTATTCTTCAAAAAACTGAAGAAAATTCTCCAAATTTCGGAACGGTGGTCAGTGGAAGGCATGGGAACCGAATTCTCCAAATTCCGGGACCGAATTCTCCAAAATTCCGGTACGCAATTCTACCAATTCCGAAACGGAAATCTCCAAATTCCGAATATAATTCTTAAAAAACAAAAAGAAATTGTCCAAATCCCGGAACGGAATTCTCCAAATTCCGAACACAGTTCTTCAAAAAACCGGAGCGGAATTCTTCAAATTCTAGAAAAAAAAATCTCCGAATTCTGGAACCGAATTTTCCAAATCCCGGAAACGAATTTTTTAAATTCCAGATTTCTCCAACATTCCGGAACGGAATTCTCCAAATTCCGGAACGGAATTCTCCAAATTCCGTAACGGAATTATTCAAATTCCGGAACGGGATTCTCCAAATTCCGGAACGGAACTCTCCAAATTCCGGAACGGAATTCTCCAAATTCCGGACCGGAATTCTCCAAATTCCGGAACGGAATTCTATAAATTCCGGAACGGAATTCTCCAAATTCCGGAAAGGAAGTCTCCAAATTCCGGAAAGAAATTCTCCGAATTCTGGAAAGGAATTCTCCAAATTCCGGAACGGAATTCTCCAAATTCCGGAACGAAATTCTTCAAATTCCGGAACGGAATTCTCCAAATTTTTAAACGGATCTCCAAATTCCGGAACGGAATTCTCCCAATTCCGAAACGAAATTCTCCAAATTCCGAAACGGAATTCTCCAAATTCCGAAACGGATCTCCAAATTCCGAAACGGAATTCTCCAAATTTCGAAACGGAATTCTCCAAATTCCGAAACGGAATTCTCCAAATTCCGGAACGGAATTCTCCTAATTCCAAGACGGAATTCTCCAAATTCCATAAAGAAATTCTCCAAATTCTGGAAAGGAATTCTCCAAATTCCGGAACGGAATTCTCCAAATTCCGGAACGGAATTCTCCAAATTCCGGAACGGAATTCTCCAAATTCCGGAACGGAATTCTCCAAATTCCGGAACGGAATTCTCCAAATTCCGGAACGGAATTCTCCAAATTCCGGAACGGAATTCTCCAAATTCCGGAACGGAATTCTCCAAATTCCGGAACTGAATTCTTCAAATTCCGGAACGGAATTCTTCAAATTCCGGAACGGAAATACGTGAACCGACCTCAGACCAATCTGTTATGCTAGGATCAAGCGATCTCCTTTAAGGGACCTCAAACACTTCCCCTTTGAAAAATATTTTCACGGAGATATTATTTACACGAAAAAATATTCCCCTGAATATGATTTTCTCAAAAATAGCATTTTTCTGAACTAAATCTTTCACATGTTGTGCAATTGCACAAATCGAGTTTCAGCAATAGTATTTTTTTCGGAATTATTTGCCCGAAAATAACATTTCTTCCAAAGTAACATTTTCCCGACATTCCCCGATTACATTTTTTCGAAAACAAAATTTCTACAAAATGACTTTTGCCCGAAAATACCAATTTCCTGAAGAACCTCTGTTCTTGGGAATAACATTTTAACAAAAACATTATTTGTTCTCAAAAATAGCATTTGTAAAAAAATACCCCAAAACTTTTTTTTTGGAAATAATATTTACTCGAAAATAACAATTTTTCGAAAACAACATTGTTCAAATGTTTTCGGGGAGTTGTTCTAATCGGGAAATTAGTTTTCGGAGAATTGTTGTAAAATCGGTTTTTGGTGCTTCTGAGGCTTAACGAAAAATGTTTTAAGTCTGTAACGATTGCAATTACAAATTACAGCTCAAAATACTTCCCGATAAAGCCTGATAAGATACTAAATGCCACTTCGACTAATTTAGACCAGATGCCATTAGATCAAACGTCGTTCGACTAAATGTCATTCGACGAAATATTCCAAAGCCAGTGAGGAGTGTAGTTTATTTCGTTTGCAGAAAAAAGTTATTTTGCAATAATGAAATAACAATCGCGAGCGGTCAACATGCTCATGCTCTTGCAGAAAAAAATGAATTTACTCCAAACAGTGTTGTTGATCACGTGGCTCTTGACCAGCTTTATTGTGGGTTTTCACCTCACCTGGTTATAGTACAAAATCGATCATAACTAGACTTCCTTTCTCCCGGTTTTGATTGCACTCGTAAGTTTATGCTCGTTTGGGACAGTTTTTTTTGACAACGAAAGATTTATCTTTACTAACTAGGGGAAAAGACGGCTTTGGCAGGTTTTGTTCTATTATTGGCAGGGGGTTTTTGTCGACCGAATTTTATGAAATTTGGCCACAATATTCTTTGATATGCAAAGAATGTTTAGGCAAAATTTGAGCATAATCAGTCATAAAAAAACCCCCCTGACAATAATAGAACAAAACCTGCCTTCTAAATTAAAGTGTGAAGGTCCTTTATTGTAGTGGAGTAGACGCAATCAAAAATCATGAGTAAAACGGCAGAAGTCACTAATGCCTGAAGAAGACACCAATCCCGTGTCGAAACGTCGGACGATAATAAAACTCGATTCAATTAGATGAGACAGCGTTGCCGTTTTAACAATGATTTATTTTTGAAGATCCTCAAGATGCTGAACCCGTTTCTCCCCATCGAGGACAGGGCAGGGAGTTTGATTTCGAACAGCCTATTTTAGTAGGATCCAAACCAAATCACACTCCTTGACGAGACAGCAAATCTCTCCTGTTTGGCAAAAAGAATATTCGCGGTTAACTGTATCGAATGCCGCCTTCAAATCCATGTGTGCAGCAATAAGCTGGCAAAGGATGTGCATGATTTGTTTTCCGTCCATTGGTTTAGAAACTGAAAACCAATAACTCCATTCTTTTGATACTGTCTTAATTAGATTGCCAAAAAAAATCGAATACCTCTAATTCTTTTCTACACTGCCGTACGTTGATTATCAAAAGCCAACATTCTAGTTTTCTAATTGAAGGATGAAATTAAAATTTTCTTGGAAAGCCTGGGTAGACATTTTTTTGTTTGTCAGTCTCAATGATAAAGTATGGTAGAATCGTTTCTCTCACCATTCAGACATCAGCTAAACTTACCTAACTTGATGTTAATGGCATGAAAACCAACCTGATTCAGTTTAGAGATAATTTGCAAGCAAAGCTTAAAAACTAACAACCCAAAGTAAGTATCGGAAATGATGCAATGTTTGATGAACTGCGCATTTCGATTGAAAAAAGGATCAACTCAATTAGATGCAGATCTCAGATTAGAAATTATGGCTCATCTTGACTCACTGGAGCAAAAGTTTGATTGATGTTTTTCTAAGCTGACTCAAGAAGATGCTTCCTTAGTCCGCAATCCATTTTAGGTGAACATTGGACGTGACTAGCCTTCCCGATGAAATCCAGAATGAATATTTGGACCTCCGGTTGTCGTGATTTATTCAGTGAAAAAAAAAACTTGAGCCAGTTTTGATGTGAAATATACGATGCGTATTCCATATCTGGAACCCTGACGCTTTGGAGATTCTAATACCGTTTGCCTTGGCTTACTTATGCGAGGTTTAAAACATCTTCAGATAAAGACCAAAGCTGAACGATTTGAGATCGGCTTTATCAGACACGCAAACTTATTTGCCGAAGCTGGTATCATAGATGCAAGCACAAAAAAATACAGAATTACTGCTGAGGAATGTCATATTAGAAAGATAAAAGATATTGAAACGAAATTACTTCAAATTAAATATAGGTTTAATCTTGATTTCAGCATGACATATTCAGGAGGCCGTGGGCCACTTGGCTAATCATAAAAGGTTTGGAACCACTGATCTAGACTTCACGGTGAGGGGAGCACAGCAGTTGTTGCAACGATGACGTCTGTAGCAGAGCACTCAGCAGAAAGTAAATCATCGTTTCGCAGTCGCCGACAAGTGTTGCCACATATAAAGATTTATCTTATTTATAAAGATTTTTTGATATTTTTTGATAAAGATATCTTTATATAAAGATTAAAGATTTTCTGAAGAAATAAGATTTTTTAAAGATTTTTGGGGATTTTGTGTTCTTTTTTTCACTTTTGTCCGATACTACAATCTAATATCTTGGCCGATAAGGTAGCTTTCACTCAGTCAAATCCATCAGCCACGAGATGGCTATCGCTTGAATCAGTAGACAAAAGGAATATTGATCGTTTTTCGGAGCTAATCATGCTAATCTTTACGTTCCAATCAAACTGCGATAATAATTCAACTACCCAGTGTCTCCTTCATCACCTCAACGATCCCATGACGACCAAGCCTTTACTCCACTTCTTGCAGTATGTCCTACTGCTGGTTAACAAAGTCAATCGTTTCTTTCCATGGGAAAGCCCTAAATTTACGAACATGTTCAGTGAAATCAAATCACTTTTGCTGATTCTCCTTTTCAACGTCTGTGAAGATGACGTCGCGAGTAAACAAAGATCTAGGGTATCGGCAGAGAACCTGGCCGGACTTCTTGTTAAACTGCTGAAGGAAACGCATGTAATTTCTATGTGGAGCTGGTGAAACAAATAACCAAACGTTTCAATTTAAATGATCTCGTTTTTAAGACAACTTCAATATTCATTGGAGAACATTACCTGCCTCTGTTCGATCCTGAAGAAGTTTCAGAAGCCGCAATTCTTTGCAAAAAAAAAATAAGCTGGCATTTCCATTATTAAGAAAGTTCATCAACAATTTTCTTCTCATCCCTCATTCGTCAGCAGCTGCTGAAAGGGTGTTTTCGCAGTATAACTTAAATAAAACTAATATTAGAAATCGACTAAATACCAGCACGATGGATGCATCAAAATGTTATGTATAAAAGAAAGGAGGAGTTGCCAAGTTGGCATTAGCGTCTCAATTCAATTCAAAATTCAAAAAGGCAATGTTATCTCACCAACAATCTTGATGATTATAACTTTTGTGCACTTTGATTTGCAATAAATGGGATGGCTCAAAAATACAGCCACACACAAACAGACATAACACATTGAACATTCCTTCATCAAATTCATCGTCGTACAAACACTAACCACAGAGAACAGACATGGATGCTCGAACAAAATTTCGTTAAAAACCTGTGTGAAGATTTAAATCGCACCTCAGCGCCGCCAACGCAGGCCGCCCGATATAGATACTCAATCTCACTAAGTGATGGCGTTGGCATACACTACATAAACAATGTAGTGCTGTCACCTAGGAGCGAGCCTAGGAGCGTTTCTAGCGCCAAAAAGTAAAATACGGCAAATTTTAACCATATTTATCAGCACACTATGGCACCTCGCAACGGGGGCATAACGACATACTTCAAAACGACCAGTACAAACTTTCACACAAGCACGCGAATGAAGATTAACGTCTGTTCTCTGTGCACTAACGGCATCTGTTTTTTTTCACTAAGTTGGGTAAATCACGAACCAGATGGCGGTAGTGAGCAAACGTCAAACTCTAGCAAATCCGATTCGCGCGCCTCGAGTGAGTGATTTGCCAACTAATGATTATTTAAATTGATCAGTAAATCAGTGAACGATGAAAATTTCACGAGTGTTACGTCTGTTCTTCTGTGATGTCCTTAACTATATCAGGATTTTTTTTCAAGATTATTTGCTCACAAATAAAGATGAAAAAGATTTTTACGCCAGAAAATAAAGTCGACGTTAGAAAATATGTGGCATCACCAGCCCTCAAGTGATATTTCCACACAATGCATTGGATCGGACCATCGGTTTGTTGCTGTTCGTTATTAGAAGGGCATTGTTGAAAGAAAATCGGTTCTTTTTAGGACCAACACTTTATGGGTGGAACGAAAAAAAATGCGTCGGTTGCGGTTACGGGACATCAGTGGTGAAGCTAAAAATTTAATCTAAATGGTGGCGTCTTAGCGGAAAAAACATCGAGTAGCCGTCGGACAGCTGCAGCAGTCAAGTGAAATTCTTACGCAAGATTCGGACTAACATTTAGTTGCTGTGAGTGATTACAAATGTTCAATCGGTTCTTTTCAGAATTACTATTTTACACAAGAGAAGGTTGAGCCGATACAAGTGCCAATCACAATCGCTTGACGATGTCAGAAATTTGCCGTCGGTAGCAGGACAAGCACTCGTCTTCTTCTTTTTTTATCTATCGTTAGTTTGGAAGGCTCATTTACCTCATTATGAAGCGTTACGGAGCCGAGGACATGTTTTCAAAACAATTTTTCATGATTGTTATACAATAATGTTAGTTTTGGGAAACCGAAAGACTCGCGGTTTGATTACGGTTGTAACAATAAAATGCTTCCAATCATTTGACGATACGCTTTTCAAAATTCGGATTTTGTTCATGTTTGTGATTCGAAAGGCGCAATATTGAAAATAAATCGGTTCTTTTCAGCATTCGTTTCAAAAGAAAATTGAGCCGAGGCGAATTGTTTTTCAAAGTGCCAAACTTAATCGCTAGGCGACGGTAGAAAATTGCCGGCAGTAAGCAAATTTAGAATTTCAAAACTAATATTTTACATTGAACGTAGTCCTACGTCCAACTGGATCGTGCTTGAGATACAACCTTCTACTTGTTTTTATACCCTGGCTGGAGAAGATGTTCGGAACTCGAAAGAGTATGCTGATGAGTTCAAATCGAAAAGTAATGATTTGGCAAGCGACTTATAGCTGTGAACAAATGTACACATATTGAATCTACAGAAAAGATTTCGTGTCAAGTATTAATGTCAATTATTTTCGCGATTAATTTAGGCCGTTGCAAATATATATTTAATATAAAAATCAGTGGCGTTTCCCTAAGCTTAATCTGCCTGACCTAAATTTAAGGAATTTTCGTGCGAAAATGTCTAGAATAACTAGATTTCGATTAGTTCAAACGACTCTGATAATTTTATTTTCCATATGGGCTGTAGAAATATTAAAATTCTCATTTTTATATCAGTGCACAGGTAAAATGTGAGGTTACACAACGCCACTGATAAAAATGAATTTCTGTCTGTCTGAACCTTATAGACTTATAGGAAGATAACAAAGGGGTTGAGAGAGTCATTAGCAAAAGGGGGAGGATGGAGGGGATTGACCACTTCGGAAAAACTTCTGAACCCGAAGGCCGATATCTTCAAAAATTGGGGAATTTATCCTTTGTTCTAAGCAGGCGATTATAGATGGTGTAGAACGGAAAGCGTGGAGCTGTAAAGGTGGAATAAGGTACGCGAGATTAAGCATCAGTAAGTCAGGCGTGAAAATTCTTTTAATTGAAAAATTCTTCAAAATAAAATTCCGCGAATATGACATTTCCCCGAGAATGGCATTTCCTCGAACGTGACATTTCCCCGAATATAAAGTACGTTTCCTCGAAAATGACAATTTCTCTTAAATGATATTTCCCCGAATTTGACAATTCCGCAAATATGACATTTCCCCGAAAATAACAATTCCTTGATAACCCCGTTTACCAACTGGTTTTAGCGAAATCAAATTGGAAATATCGGACAAGGCTGGGTACATACTGCTAGTAACAAAAAATATATTAAAATGAATATTTGTTAAAGAATGTTTTGAAAGTTCTCAAAATTTACCGGTTTTTTGTTGTTGCTCCCTCAAATTGTTAATACTGAGCAAAAAAAAAATCCGAAAGGGGGAGACATATTTTTTTTTTAAATATCTGTATCGGAATTGTTGATTGACCAAAGAAAGCTCAATCTAGTTACAGTGTTTTCGATAAATTTTAGCGATTACCAATATTACGAATCAGTGTTAGTAAAAACTCGAAATTCTCATATCACATCCACGACTCAAATCAAGCGTGAGGCAAACCTCACCCGACTCATGACCCAGAGAATCGTCCATGATTCGACTCGCGATTTGCATCATTGCGTGATTTTTGCGTGTTTTTCTTCGTTAAATTCATCGAAATAACATTCTTTGCTTAAAACAATGGATAATAAATCCATACGTAAACATAAAATACGCTTCGATTGGGTTTTTGACACTTTTTGGAGCGAAATCATTTTTCGGCGAATGAGCGAAACGATGCGATTCTGCGTGAAAAACTCATGCGCGATGCTCTCACAATCGAGGCTCCGGTGAGTGAGATTTGAGCATGATTCTACCAACACTGCTACGAATCACACAGAACCTTTTTTTCTGGAAAAAAAATGTTAGAACTTGAAAGTCCTATTCACGGAGAATTCAAAAAGTTCACAGCGAATACAAAATCACCGAGTAATCATGCCATTTCGAACTTCCAGTACAGTGACATTTTTTCTACTCATTGTTTTTTCTTAGATAGTAATTGGATAGAGAATAAATCGATGAAATAGGCAGATTAATTTCGAGCCCTAATGATGATCCAAACTTCCGGATCGAAACGTTGAAAATGATTTAAAACTCCTGATTAAAAGCAACAAATCCAGTCGAAATATCTTTCTTAATAAATTACCGGAGGAATGTTCGTAGAAATTTCTAAAGCAGTTGCTAAAGGAATTCCTGACACAATTTTCGTAGGCATTCTTAAAAAGATTTCCGAAGAAATTTCTAAATTCATTCGTGAAGGAATAGTTGAAGGAATTCCTAAAAAAAATCCGAGAGATTTCTCCTGAAGGAATTTTCGAAGATATTCCTAAAACAATTTCCGTTGGTATTCCTCAAGAAATTTTTGTTCGTTGCATAGGTATACCGAAAAAAAATCAAAGGAATTTTTAGAAGAATTCGTAAAAGGATTTTCGAACGGAACTTCCATAATACTAAACGATATAACATCGTTAAATTTTTGTAAAAATTTCTTCAGACACTCCTTCACGAATTCTTTCGGAATTTGCTACAGGGATTTCTTCAGAAAATCCTACGGAAATTACTTCGAAGATAAATCCTTTGAACTTTCCTCAAGAAACTACTTCGAAAACTTGAAGAAGAAATTATATAAAAATTTGAAATTTGAATCTACGAGTTCTTTAACGAAATTGTTCAGAAATTCTCTCAAGAAATCTCTTCGAAGACTGTAGGAAGAAATTCATTGAATTCCCTTGAAATTTCTATCACGAAAGTTCAGAACTTGCTCCAGGAGTTCTTTTGAAAGTCTTTAAGGAATTCCTTCGGTAGTTTTTAGAAGCTCTAGCAGAAATTCTTTTTGAAATTACTTTTGAGCATTCTCTCGGTAATCTCAGCAGAAGTTTTTCGAGGGATTCTTCCTCGGAACTTTAATTGAAGAAATTTCTGCAGGCTTTCCGATCCCAGAAAGAATATTCAAAGGAACTATTAAAACTCTAAATTATTCCTAGAAGAATTTCCAAATATATTTGTAATAGTCCTAAGAAATATTGTATCTGTTGGAAATTGTAATTTCTGTTTTGCGGGGATTTTGCTCTACTCAAACGGGCTTTTCCCTGCTCCAAATAAAGAATAAAGAATAAAGAGAAATTTCAAAATGAACTCTTAAAAGAATTGCCGAAGAATAACCTGAAAAGATTTGCGGAAAAAATCCAATTAAATTTCTTTAGGAATAATTCAAGGAATTTTATAAATATTTATAAAAGGCTCCACGAAAGAATTTCCAATGGACCTTACAAACATATACCTATTAGAATTTTCAAATAAATTTCTAGATTTCTACACCATCAATCATACTTCTTCAGATATTCTCAAGAATTTCTTGGGAATTTACTCTAGAAGTTGCTTTGAAAATTTCTCCACAAATTTCTTAGAGTATTTATTCAGGTGATATTTCATGGATTCATCCAAAAGTTCGTTCGAAAAATCTTCCAGACATTTTGTCGTAAAAAATAAGCCCAGGAATTAATGCGGTTGCTCATCCTGAAAATCCTTTCAGGTATACTTACGTAGATCTAGAAGTATATGTGAAGAAATTATTAAAAAAGTTCGTGAAGGAATTTGCAGGGCTGTTACAAACTAGTCGAATTCCAATCCGCGAAATCCGCGACTAGCAAATTGAAATCCGCGACAAACAAAAATATGGTTTCTTACTTCAAAACACGTTCCATAATAATCAATATTTTTGCTTCAATTCAATTTGTCAATAGAAAACAAAATAAAAGAAAATTCGCTAATTTATGTAATAGGGGAAAAGACGGCTTTGGCAGGTTTTGTTCTATTATTGGCCACAATATTCTTTGATATGCAAAGAATGTTTAGGCCAAATTTGAGCATAGTCAGTCATAAGATTCATAAGAGCCAAAGCCGCCATTCCCCCTATCTAAAACTGCATAGTTAACACTTTAACCATATCATGAGCCAGAGAAAATATATGTGCAGCGTTGAACTATGTCCAAAAGAAATTATTTTTTTAATTTACCGGGAAACTCCCCATTTGAATCGATATTGTATCATTGCACTTCTTTAAAAGTTGTTTATGCAGATGGCAGTCTTTTGTCTTAGGTAAATACCAGTTAGATCAAGGGTTATATTTGAATTATACTTTTCAGTACGCTATATACTGCCGTGTTAAGCACGAGACAATGTCGTTTTTTAATGATGTCATTCCCACTGTGCTGGAGGTGTCTCATTTGCTCAGATAAGTTATTTCTCTATCAGACATCTTGGCTAGGCTTGCCAGCAATCCTATGTAGTTCTTAAATTCATTGAAGAATTATTCTGTTGGCCACAAGGGCTGCAAAGAAGGCCATCAACTAAAACCGACATAAGACGGGAAGGCAATATAGAATTCTTCATATCTCTACTATCGCTCTTTAACAAGGGCCTGGATGCATCAATAATCCGTCAGGCTATTTATTGATCAGTCATTGCATTGTGTACTTCTTTAATTTATTTAAAAAAAAAAAAAAAAACAAGCGTTTCTCAACAGAGCTCTGTAGAGGCCAGAACAAAGCTTGACGAATCTGATTAAAAAGCACGCAGGCGAAATGATACCAGAGGTGGACAGGAATGGTTCTAAGGCCTACGATTTTTAAGGAACTTGAATAATATTTACGATTTGAAAAATGATGTCATTATCACTATGTATGAGATAATGGATGGGTATTGCTAAGCTTATATAACATTGCAGACTCGACACGTGGTTCATTTGCTGGAAGAGCGTCAAGCGAAGATAACATGCACTAGACATCCCAGAAAAGACCGTAGGCTTCATGGTAGACCACGTACACGATGGCGTTCTGCCATCTTGGTGAGCATTACAACGCCGTATGTGCTATCCATCGTAGGATTAGTTTGGAGTCTCAAGGCTCACGTTCAGTCAAACAGTTTGTTTCAACTAAATAATCACAAACGAACTCTAGAAAAGAATAGCGATGAATTTTGAAGCGAAGGTAACGGAACAAAAACTAGCCTACCAAAAATTTTGTTGAATGCATAATAGAACAAAGGACAAATACTGAATGGTTTGAATTAGATGCCTGCAATGTATAGTGGGAGTCATTGAACATGGTACAAAGATGGACGCAACTAAAAAAAACCTCTCTACCGTTCAAATGACGATATTCGGATTTCTGAATATCGCCCCAACCATAGAAAGCCGATCTGATCCTTTGTCACAAATAGAAAGTCGAACAGTCCACAAGGATTTTCTGTTTGGCAGCTAAAATTGGCGTGGACGGTCAAAATGTGGTATTCCCAACCTTAACCTAAAAAGAAAGATTATTGTGAGACACTTGAGGATGCAGATGAACCATATCTGCACCACACTTAGAATAGAAACCATACAAGCGGCAGGAACCCCAGGATTCCAGTCCTCAGGGAGAAGCCAGAACCGTCGGGACCCTATCATCGCTATTTTTGTCTATTTTATAGTGTTTTTTCTCTACCAAATTTTATCCTATTTAATATGATAATTTTAATTCAAAATAACTGGCGAAGCCCTTGAGTGACGCGCAAGCTTTTAATTTAAATTGCTAATTCCTTCTAATTTCTTTCCTGTTGGTGTTGAACCTAATATTATAAATTTAAAAACACCTAAATAAAGACAGCTTCGATTAGCTATCAGTTTCGTCCCGGCAGTTGCAGGTGTGAATATTACTGCGTTTGATCCGACTTTATCGACCTCTATGCAGCGCAAGTAATGATAATTGTAATTCCGCAATTAGCGGCACAAAAGTTCTGAGCAATAAAATAAATAGTTCTCGGCATTTCGGTAATCCAGAAATACAATACGATCGATCTGACAATTTGACAGACTTTCTATGTGTCCACTTAAACCAACATCCATATGACTATTGAAAGATTGTTCAAATACCATGTGTTTAGATCTTGACGGATCGCTGTAACGCCCACATAATTGACATGTTGAATTGATGCTAAAATTAAATTGAGGAAAATCGCGATTTTCGCGAAAGTGTAGATATAAATCCGCGATTTTCGCGACAATGTTTGACGGAACCGCGATTTTCGCGACTGGAAAGGTAAATCCGCGACAAATCCGCGAAATTCGCGAAAAACGCGAAATTCGCAAAATCCGCGACTGTTGTAACAGCCCTGAATATGTGAAGAATTTTCGAAATTTTCTTAGAATTTTCAAATGAATGTATTGAGTCTTGAGTTTCCAAAGAAATCTCTGGATTTATCTCCAAAGTAAGATCCGAGGAATTTTCCAGAGAAATTCCTGGAGGAATTGCAGAAAGAATTCTTGAAGAAATGTCAAAAAAAAATCTTGGAGCAATGTAAGAATGTCGGAAATTCCTTCAGGGGTTCCTTTGGAAATTTGACTAAATATGTACTCGACCGCATTTAGATTGTCAATTTCCTAACACGGATTGTCATTTTAGAACCGATAGTGGAAAATTATTATCCTAACTGTAGGTTTCCGAATGGCGTTTTAGTAAACAGAATTAAGTTTCATCTACGTCAGTACTTTCTCCTATCCTATCAGTATTATGAGTAGTGAATAATCGACATTCTACATTTATTGCGAAATTCTTATTCTTCTAAATACGGTACCAGCTTCCCAGCTCCCGTTCCAAAATGATAAAAACACCAATTCCATTAATCCATTCCGTAAGTACACAAGAACCCTTCAGAACAGTCTGTTTACAGGCTTTCAGTTGTGAGAGATGTTTTGATGGACTAATTTCCATTTGTTGATTTAGGCCGTTCTTCACTCACCAAATCGATTCCCGTTTTCCGGGGCTGGCAAAACTCAACAAAATAAACTGCGCAAATTTGCCGAGTGCGGTCATTGAGGCTGAGAACTTCCGACTGCTACGTAGCATTGATTTAGCATTCATATTGACCTGGAAAATCAAACAGCTTTCGCCGTAAATTCGATCTGTTAACGTTAGGATAAACATGACTCAGCTGATTTTGACGCGCGTGACTGGTCCTGGTGTTTCAATAAATAAATTGAATCATAAAGATGTTTATCATATCTTTCTTGTCGTCTGAGTGAAAACAATTTGGGAAACAAGTCTTGCATAGATGCTGAAAACCAATTTGTTGAAACGATCCGTTCCAATATTGAATCATTTCTATTTTTGCAAAGCATAAATTATAACACAGCTCAAATTGGTGAAGTTAATGTCCCAATATCATAGTAAATTATGTAACGAATTAAAGTAACGCGACATTTGAGCTAAATGCACACTCCAGTTTCCCCTTAAGCATACATTTCAAAAGCTCAAATGAAAATGATTTAGTCCATTCATGCTCGCCCCTTTACGCATTTTATGTGCCATGGCGTAAAATGCTCCATAATTAATCGCATTTCAACACCCACGATGCATGGATCTGAAAAAGGGCTTTGACGATAATATTTCAGATTTTATTCAAATGATTTAGGCTCAACATAATTCGCTTCTAGGCCAACGCCTCACTGAATTGTGTGTGTCCGTTTCTAATCGAGCCACTCTATTTCGCGATCACCTCCTCTCACATAATTGGGTTACCGTACCTAATTCCATGCGCTTTCGGGACAGATTAACCACGCCATTATTGTGGCCGGCGGCTCCGCTGACTGACTGACTGATGCAAAACCATCAAACGCCTCGCAGAAAATCAAACGTCAAATTCGAAGCACGGTTCATTACATCATCGAGGAGGCAGCAAGCCGCGTACATAATTTCGGACGGGCCGATAGAAAAGTGAGATAATGACCACCACGCAGCCGAATGTAGGAAAAATCGCCTGAAGAAAAGAAGAAAAAAAGCCCCCGATTGCATAGACGCGAAGACGGGGCCAAAAAGTAATTGCCTCGAATCCGGATCGACCACTTTTTGACACAGAGAGCGAAACGACGACGAGACACAAAAACAAAGGTTGTTGGTCTTCTTGTGGTTGCTGTGAAGTCGCGATCGCAGCAGCAACGTGCTGCGAAACGTGCGAGTCTTCCAAAGTGATTGGAAGTGATTTTTTTTGGTTATGCAACAGAGCAACAACAACAACAGCCGTCAATAGCTGCGATGAAACGTGAAAAGATTGATGCTGCTTCAGTCGTCATCATCATCGATGCGATGTACCACCACGAAGCTTGAAGCGATTTCGGATCCACCGTGCTGGTGTTGAGTGTGTTGTTTTTTGGGGGTCCATTCACTTATGACTGACTTGCCATGAAGGGTCAGAATTGAGGAGCGCAAAATTACATGCATTCGGTGCGCTTTGCGATGGGTGCCGTATTGGTGCAAAGGGTGCGTGTTTCTGCGTTTTCAAGATTCAAATTGCCCTCCCTTTGTGTGTTTGCTATGACGCAAGGGTCCTTGCAGGGCGCCATGGATCATGTAGTGTCGCGATTTAGCGCATGAACACATTTAGGGCTTTGACAAAGTGACCAATACTTCGAATTGCCGCAACGGTTTTATTTCGTGTCGAGTGTCCTCCTTAATTGCGTCAGATTCCCACAATGGTCCACACGATGACTTGCTTAACCCACATCTTTTCACAAAATTCGGGTAACAGACTTGAAAATCAAACCTGCATGCATACTTCAAGTCAATACCTCACATCGTTACAAGTAAATGTGGATGTTGACATTCTACTGCTATTAGCTGATTTTATTTTTATAATTATTCCACCCAGTGGTAATAGTGCCTTTCTCGTGCTTTATATATTTTTTTTTTATTATTTTGGCCTTTACTTTTGGGTCCACTCGGGGAAAATTTTCAATAGGAAATAATGAGACAGGATTCCCTGTTGTATGAAACTTATTGCAAGTAGTCGATCAAAGGATGAGATAAGAAATAATGGAAAGAAAGAAAAATTAATGCGACTTCTGTGTTATAAAGTGGATACGAGTTATCAATTAGTTTACCGACTAAAAAAAGGATAGAAACCAGACTAGGAATGATTTTAATTCGTAATAAAACGAGGAATTCAACGATACTTAGTTATAAAAAAATGACTTCGTATTTCACTTTCGGCAAATATATTTATCACGTTTAAAGTTCCATCGACTAAGTTGCATTCGTCGAGATGCTGTCAGTCATTAGGCATAGCGGACGTTAGACATAATGTACGTTAGGCTTAACGAAGTTTGGACTTAATTGACGTTAGGCATAATTGATATAAGGCATAATTCTGTTTTCTTTATGTCATGGACTGTTTTTTGGGACCTAACGTACCTAAGCTTAACGAGGTATACCCTTTTGGAGTTGTACAATTAGCGAAATTGTTCGGGGAATAACATTTGCTCGAGAATATTTTCCCTAAAATTTCTCCGCAAATATCAAATTACCGCATTATGCGTTGGGTCCAAGCTATTCGAAATTTGGATTGGAGGCTATTTTTGGATACCGTATGAAGGACGAATCGTCGCAGAGAGTATTTGCTGCAGTCTCGGATTTAGACCTCCTCCTCGACACAAAGCTACAATTTACCGAGCAGTACTGGAGCAACTGCTGTCAAATGTTAATCGTAATCTTGGTCTGACGTTGAAATTTGGAAAGAAGTTTAAATAGATCTATTATCTGATATCACTTTTCTACATATTGGGCGATCATTACTGGAATTCTAGAGCAGTATGGAGCCTCACTTCTTTTACCTGGAGCAACCCTTTCAAGGCGACTTTTTTTTTGAGTAGATCTATCGCATAGATTTAGTTTTTTTTTCACAGTATCCTGCCAAAACTAGTATTGATTGAACTAACAAGGCGTGGAAACACTTGGTAGGAATGCTCTTAGTCGTCTAAACTGTTTTTGGTATATCTTCGAATGTATCAGAAAATATGTCTGAAAACAAAATGGCCTAAGCTGAGATATAGTCCAAAAATATCTACGTGATCATAAGATCATACAATTGGGTCCTAGAGCTCTACCTCGTTTATGGTTGAAACGATAGTGCATCGGTCGAAAATCCATGAACCGATCTCATTAAAATTCTATAAATAGTCGCAGTTCGTAAAAATTATATCTTTTTGTTCGAAACATTTTAAGAAATATTTTAGGCTGAGCAACCCCTTTTGCTAAAAATACAACAATTCAGAACGAATGAACCATCAGCCCAAAATGTCAGGCCCATATTAAAAGCTATCAAGTGCCCGGCGGTGTTTTTCTTGTGCGTTTTGAACAATATTATACCACTTATTCCTGTACGTCAAACAAGACAAAATTGTCAAGAAAGCATATTTCATTTATTTTTAAATTTCAAATTGAACAATGTTCCTTTCGACTTTTGAGTAGAAAAAAAACTGACGCGTTCAAAATGGTTAGCTTCGTCGCTCCCTGAAATAAAATCGAAAATCGATTCTTTATCTTAGGATCCAATTATAGAGTTTTGAATAAACGTAAGCTATTTCAGATTCCCCAAAACGTCCTGGAGTTCAGAACATGTGATCAACCAAATCAACCAAGTCCTGAACAATGTATCACTGCATCGCTTAACACTCCAGCAGGCCCATTGAGCCGATAGGATTTCACTCATTACTTTAACAAGCTATAACTAACAGACCTTTTTGGTTCTTCAAAACGTCCTGGAGTTCAGAACTTATGAAAGCCATGCAGTAACCAAAATCATTGTTTTCTACATTTAAAGTATATCATGTTAACAGAAAAAAGGGAAAATTGACAATTTGGAACCTGTATAGTTATTTTGAGCAAATAGTGACCGCCAAGTAAGGCATATAACTGGCCTAGCAGCTGTAGATTAATCAGCGTGGCTGATCACAATCATAAAATTGTTTTAATGAGAGAGTACGAATGCTCTCCTAGATAACAGAATGTCGCATGAGATCTATTGTAGATAGTATGCAACATTCTTCATTCGAGTTCACACTTCATCCTTCACACGAGAGACAAATTGTAAACAATATCATTGGTTATAAATAGCATTTTGTAAATAAAGCAGTGAGTAGTATTTTGGACTTGGAGTTACCAAGTCGAAAGTGAATTGTTCGTGTGTTTTATTTTCCAATAGTGATGACTATTTCCAGTAATTAACCACTCGGTTCAGGACAATTGGTGACAGCAGTGGGATTCCTTAAAAAAATAAAGCTAATATAAAACTGCTAAATATAAAATAACATATTGATTATAATGAAGCTAACAGAAGGGGCGACGAAAATTCATAAGCTCTTAGAAACTTGCCACTCCACTTCCTAGGAGGGCTTAAAAATAGAAATTTGAAAAACTTGCCTAAGGCACATAAGGACGACAGTTTGGAAGACTAGATCATTTACCTAAAGGAGAAATGTATAGATGTGGAGCAGATAGAACAAATTGAGCACAGATTGCAGACTTGAAAAAGAAGAGCGAAAATTCAGTAACCAGATAAAAAATTTCGGAAATTTCAGAAACACGAACAACTTTTACAACAGCAGAAACTGATCAAAAGAGTAGAAATAATGACAGAAACCAGAACAATGGGCCATCTAATAACTATCCAGACTCCAGACTCGATATTGACTCGTGGAATCAAATTATCATCATTTAATGATGCCATACTGAACATATTTTTTCGTCACTTTGATGGTCCTTTCGAACAATTTTCCAAGAAGCACATCTTAGTGAATGGCCCTTCCATGAGCGATGCGAATACATTCGGGTGGACATTGCTCTACACAAACACCTCCTTAGTCAATGTGCATCTGATAGATGCCTAGATCATGGTTCAAGATCATTTTGGGGGAACTTGGACATCTCATGTTCATGGAAATTAGGATCATATGCTTATTGAATCGGAATAGATGTGCACCGGTGATGAGGACATTGGAAAAGACCTCATTGATCTGGTAGATACCTTGAGCTGAACTCGAGAACGTTTTGGACAGCCTTGAACATCTCGTTTGCGGTGCAGTTGGGTTGACATGGTGCACATATGTTTATCGAACAGGATGGAATATATACCGATGAAGAGGCTATTGCAATAGTTCTGATTGATCGGGTAGATCCCTTGGGTTGAACTCAAGATTGTTTCGGAGTATCTTGAATGTCTCTTATTCAAGAAAATTGGATTCACATGACATGTATATGCCTATTGAACCAGATTGGGTATATGCCGATGATGAAGAAATAGCAAAAAATCTGATTGATACCGTGGACTGAGCTCGAGAGCGTTTTGGACAACCTTGAGCATCTCGTATTAATAAAAATTTACTTCTGGCTTGGCGTTCAGGATAATTAATTCAAAATTTTTAGATTCATTTGCGAAATCTTCCCAAGTTTCGGATGCCTGGATCTTCAAAATATAGTCAGATATAGCCAACCTTCTGATAAACTATTTTGCTGAAGGAAGTGGGGAACTAGATCTCTTCTGTGATTTGTCACAGCCAATATATTAGTCTGGGCATATATCACCCATCCGTTCCAAAAGGGTTAAACGATTTGGAACAGCCCACAAGTTTGTTTTCTGTGATTGGCTTTGAGAGGTTGTTCTTCTGCCTTCCGAATGGTGAAATGCCCGATCTGTAGAACAAGCTCAACAGGATCTTCAAGGAGCTGCTGTCGCCGGTGATTAAGTATCCTCGATGATGTGAACAGTTACCACTACTCCTGTGGGAGCCACTCGATCCACAGGGGACTCGTGGAACCAGCCATCGATCTACAGCCTCGAGTTCGATCACAGCAATCATATGCCGATCTATCTGGTGCTCTATCCACGGAGATATCCTGCAGATCACATTGTATCCGACCGTTGTGGTTCCCAGTGCAATTAGGCGAGAGTAGGACAATAAGTCACCGACCACTGTTATTCAGCTGTCGGATACTCCGGGCCAGGCTTGTAAAATGTCATCTGCATGTCATTTGGCTAATTCGTTCATAACTTTCTTTAGAAGCCAAATTTATTCCATAGTTTTAGATGTACTCATAACTCTTGAGTAGGGCTACACTTTTGTCCAAGGGTACATTGCTCTAAATATAACATCTGAGGCTGGAGAGTGAAAACTCTCCAAAATGTCACGTGTCATTTGACATAATGTCATTTGAATGACATTTTGCCTCCCACGCCCCAGATTACATATTTACAGCAATGCCTTGTTAGACAAAGTTGTAGGCACATTTAAGCGCTATAAGTTCGTCATACATCATGAATTGATAGCTACCGTCTGGAAAAAATTCTGGGAAAATTATACAAACGAATGCAAATGACATTTTACAACACTGCTCCGGGCAGCTAACAACACCATTTCAAAGACTGGTAGCCCAATTCCGGGCGTCAACGTGACACGACGAAAAAGGCAATAATGAGTAGGCGCAAAGTATTTCCAGCCCTAAAGATGGCAAAAGGTATACACGCTAACTTTCACCTACTCAGTGACTGAGTAAAATTGTATACACGCTAACTTTCACCTACTCGGTGACTGAGTAAAATTGTATTGCTCTCTTTTTCTATCCCCCGGAAATTTTACTCAATTTCCGTCAAAAGCAGGACAACTCAAAACTATGAGTAATCCTGCTTTTGACGGAAATTGAGTAAAATTTCCGTGGGAAGAAAATTGATGGCAATACAATTTTAATCAGTCACCGAGTAGGTGAAAGTTAGAGTGTACCAAACCGCCCGGAATGAAAAACGGAAATCCATTCGTGAGGCGAAGAAGAAATCCAGGATCAACTTATTAGACGGCATTAGTAGCGAGCAGACGACAATCTTCCTACCGACAGTATTCCGAACCCTCACATAAAAAAAACCCAGATCAATCTACCTAGAGTTGGTGGTGTCTTTACTAGATTTTACATTTTCCATCAATTCATATCCATTTGCGGTCATATGAATGCAGTGCTGCAATCCTTAAAAAAATATTTTTTTACACTTTGAAATTTTTTTTCTCTTATATCTAAATAATAATCTAAAATCTCTAGTAACTAATTGGATAATGCTAAGCTTGAGCTTGAGCTTGAGCTTGATTGACTGCTCGTAGTTGCTACTCCATTATGACCAGATCAGCTGTTCTTGCACAGGGAACCAACAGATGTTTGCTTGGGACTAGCACACATCTTCAATGTACAAGTACTGGTGATCTCATTTGTTAGGTCATACTGGCGCCTGCCACGTCAGAATGCAAGTCAATATATGGAAGGGGAGGAAATGATGATGCAATCACTCGCCCACTGCAAGCTGAATATACCTCTGCACTTGCCACGAGTTCATGCGGAATTTGTTGGAATTTCTGGGTTAGGTTGGAGAGGCAGAGGTCCGTAACTGATGGAATTTCTTATTGGATGTAGGAAACGAGCTCTATAGTTCATTTCCAATTCTATCAGATTACTGATAGAATACTCAAGTTGAAGGTATAGGAATAATAATGGAAACGGTATGGAAGTCCATTTCCAGTTCTAGCGATTGCTAGAACATGAGAAATAAAGAGAAAGATACAAAGTAGGAGAATGGAACGGACCTGGGATTGAACCCACGATCTCCTGCGTATGAAGCAGAAGCAGTAGCCATATGACTACCAAGCCCGCTTCTGCAACTTGTTGCCGATGATGCTAAGTACCAAAAAGTGTGGCTAACATTTTTGTACACATACACACATCACCTCAATTCGGCGAGCTGAGTCGATTGGTATATAACACTATTGGACTCCGAGCCTTCTATCAAAAGTTCGGTTTTGGAGTGGTCCTATAGCCTTTACGTATACTTTGTATACGAGAAACGCAAAAACATCCGGATGCAGCCCCTGGACATTTCAAGGGCGTACAACAAGGCAAAGACTCCTGGTATTCCGAAGCTTTGGTGAATTTCTGGAAGCCTTCACGCTTCAGCTCGGAGCACACATCTCAAAGATTCGTGTTCGACAATCTTCCGAAGGGGATTTTCATCCGAATGTATGCCGACAATATCCTGCTAATCGCGATTGGCAGACTCCTCACGTCGGTACGGAGAAAGATTCTGGCCGCCGCCCGTAAAGAGGTCAAATGAGCAAAGTCCGCAAGATACGGAATGTCGGCTGGTAAATGTATCCGCCCTTCTGGACCTCAGCTCAGTTTTTTCCGCTGAAATAACGGCGGTCTCCTGGCCAAACAGAACCAAGCGTTCTAGATTGGACACAGTGGTATTCGAGGAAAAGAAGATGCAGAAGTCCTGGCGAACATCGGTCGAATAAACCTCTTCCTTAAACGGGAAATTCCTGCCGCTCGACGCAAAGCATTGGCTCAAGAGGCCCACTGAATGGAATCACCAGTGAACGTTTTGCCGGATGAAGAAATGTTTGGAATAACTTTGTAAAATAATAAGGACTTTGCGAAAGTAATGATTGAGTGTCACTGTGGGCTTCTGAGCAAGCTGAAGACGGAGTTATATACCGATTCTCTTTTGGCACCTCTCTGACTGAGATCTGTTAGAAAAGTAATACTGTGGATTTAGTTCTACGCATAACTGGCCATCCTTCGATTTCAGACTAAGCACTATTAAATCCAACTCTAGAGGCAGAAGAAGAAGAAGAAAAAACGGCGAGACAAGGGCTGATGATTGACAGATTTTCCTTATTGTCGAGTCACACACAACGAGAAGCGGTCTTAGAGGTGGGGGATCAGAGAATTATTACGATGGTTTCCCCGCACTTGCTCAATATCCGATGCCGCCTCGTCCGATAGACTTCAATTAAGAAGGAGACTGACAGCCCTGTACCCGTGGCGGTTCTACTTCATACAAAAAATCTGATCCATTACCCCTGGCGTTCGGAACTACTTAGCGGTTATCTCCTCAACAAATCACTAGATCCAGTAGCACGTGAGAAGACAACTGACCATCAAAACAGCTATCCTGCTTGCCATCCCCGTAGTACTCCATCTCAGAGTATCTCATAGGCCCGTGGGCCTGTGGGGGGCCAACCCTCGATCAAACAAGCAACAAGATACCCAACTTCTATGATTTTACGAAGACACGATAAGCGTCGCTAGTAAACAACAACCGAATTATTACACTGTTAACTTTAATCGATCATCTTTTAAAGAAATGTCGATGAATAAACCAATAACAGCTGAGTCATTGCGCCATGCAAATAACTTAAACAAGGCTATGGCCAAAAACAGTTTTTTTTAATTGAACTGGCAAGCTGTTTACCCTTCTTATTTTCATTTGATTATGTGCGTATATTAAATTATGTTTAGGGATGTGATACCCTGGATCGAGTTGTGTCAAAATCGGCAATCAATAAGAACAGTCAAATCTACTCAAACATTTTGTCAACTCTGCTTATACAAATCACAAAAATAAATCTCAATGGTATGTTTATATGAACAACTAGACGTATCTGTCCGATCTTGCCCGGGTTGTTTTTTTTTCGACCTGTCAATCTTTTAGTTGAGTTGGTGAGTACATCTTGCAAATCGGTCAGTCCGTTCGTGAGTTATATTGCCTCAAAGTTAATGTAAACTCATTTTTATATATAAAGATGATAACAAAGTCAAGCTATTAAGGTGATTATACAACAAAGCCACAAATTTTACAGTATTTTTTCAAGAGCACGAGCTGAAAGATCCATTACGCACATAGTAGTGGTACAATGGTAGAATCATTTGCTTATTTATGCTGAACAATCGACTTAAATTTCAGCACTGTACGAAATTGGAATTTTAAAATGGGAATGGAAAAATGTTAAATTTACCACGGAATTCATTGTATAATTACCTTAAATCCATTTCAACTTAAGACATTTCGCAGCTCCATCGCTTTTCCCGACTAATCCAGCAGCAATAAAATAAACTTCGATGGAAATAGATGTTTCATCGATCGAAGATTGATTTAGACCACGGATATGAGGATAACGAAATTGATGTTGCTGGAGAAGTTGAACATTTTCTCATCGATCAACAAATACACCTAACTAACGAAAATCCAAGGAAAACTCGCGACAAGCAATTGGCCCATGATCATGATTACGCATTGGATGTGGAGCGAGTTATTATTTCTATGGAGCGACTTGTTATCGTGGAGAAGGAAAACAGAGTTTTAAAGAAAAAAGCTTTCGGAAAAAATATGTCTAAACCGAAGTCACGAATCAATCTTGTTGCAGAAAAAAAACAGATGGTGTTGCCGAGTAACTGTTACTGACGTTTGTGTTTTTTTTTTAAATTTACAATCTCGATACACGATAAACAAAAACCTTCAAAAATAGTATTAATGGTTAAGTTTTTGTGCAATAGATGGAAGCACTTTCATTGATTTCAGTGTCTCCGGTGAGGTGTATGAAAAGATTTTGAGCTCAATTATCTTGTTGCTTCTTGTCATCTTTGCTATCACCGAACCGGCTACCCTGTCTGCTTTCCCATGTTTTTTTTATTAGATCCAAATGCAAAAACAATCGAGTGGATCCAAAGCAATTCTAATGTTCATCGGGACTCGCAAATACTCTGGAGATTATCCACGTGTAATCAGGATTTAAGACTCGATCATTAGATCCAGCTTTAAGTCACTCAGTACCTAGCTTGGACTATCTGTTGTACAGCTACTACTATGATTGATTAAAATCAGTGGTCTTCTAGAGAGACCATTTTTTTAGAATGTTTTTGGCTGACTGTGATCTATCAAACATTTCCGCTATGCAAGATCATTACTGGTGTTAATGTCCAAATGACAAATAATTGCACCTGCCGTGTCCTTGCAATCCAAAAGAAATGAATATTGAAAGATCATCTTTGGTCGTCACCTTGCATACCTTTGTCCAATCTGATCAGTTAGTGAAGAAACTACCCAAGCAACACCATTTGTTGCTAACAACAACTGTCGTGTGTCTAACTAAATGTCTGAATTATGCACAACGCGTCGCATGTGGAATACTTTTGTAACACGAAGAGCGCATAAGGTGGAGTCTATATTCAACATCTTACGACAACAACGGAATGCTACGATTAAGTCACAGTCCGTGTCAGGGAATCAGGATAATTTACAGTTCTGACGACCCTTTCTACTAACAAACTGTCGATCGTTAGCACACATTTATTTGGTATTTTGGCTGAATTTTGAAAAATGAAAAAATGAATTTTCAAAACATTGGGTGAAGAGCGAAGTGCGTAATAGGAAATGGGAGGTGAGAAGCAAAAAGTGAGAAACAAAAGAGAAGAAGTGTGTAATGAGATCTAGCGCTTATGATCGCCCTTATGATCAGCTGTAGCTGTAGATGTATTGAAAAATTTCTCTCCTTTGATTTTTTTTTCTTTAATTACTCAATTGAATTAAAAGTTACAACCATGATTGTTGCTTCTGGTGCAAGCTACAACTATCATTTATCGCATCATACCAAAAAATCTACGATCCTAAGCGCGAGAGATATCTCACTATACATTTATTACTTCCCACTACCCACTTCTCACAGTGGTTAAGTGGTGTCTGCCAAATGACATTTGGCCTGACCTTTTCAATTTTAATATTTGATATGTGTTATCGGAAAAATATCTTCCGCAAGGCTTCGGGACATTTCGTCGAAAAGTAGTTTCACTGATTAGTCAAATGAGAAAAAAAATAAAAACTTAGTTTAATTCACCTAGCGGTGAGGTGCTTTTCTCGTTTTTTTTCGGATGAGTAATTTCTACGCACTTTTGGTGAAAAAAAAGTATTTTGGCCATAACTTCTGAGCCCATAGTCCGATCCGGCCAATTTTCAATAGGAAACAATTGGACCGGATTTTGCATCGAATGCAACTTGTTATCGAGCCAATCGGCTGAGGGTAAGTGCCTAAAAATGAAAATTTTGGCCTTAACTCCGAGTCCCATAGTCCGATCCCGCCAATTTTCAATACGAAACAATTGGACAAAATTCTACGTCGAATGAAACTTGTTGCGAGCAAAGCCGTTAAAGATAAAAGCCTGAAAAATGAGTGAGAATTTTGTATGTGTAAAATGAATTTTGGCCATAACTTCAAAACCCATAGTCCGATCCCGCCAATTTTCAATACGAAACAATTGGACAAAATTCTACGTCGAATGAAACTTGTTGCGAGTAAATCAGATAGTGCCTAAAAAGTGAGTGAAAATTTTTCTTTTAAAAAAATATATTTTGGCCATAATTCCGAAACCCATAGTTCGATTGAGCCAATTTTCAATACGAAACAATGGGACAATATTCCGCGTCGAATGTAACTTGTTGCGAGCAAATCGGTTAAGGATAAGTGACTGAAAAATGAGTGAGATTAGTTTGCGCACACACATACACACGCACACACAGACATCACCTCAATTCGTCGAGCTGAGTCGATCGGTATATAACACTATGGGTCTCCGGGACTCCTATAAAAAGTTCGGTTTTGGAGCGAGCATATAGCCTTTACGTATACTTTGTAAACGAGAAAGGCAAAAAGAAAAATATACAAATAAAAATCACAAAAGAAAATAGGAGACGAAAGTAGTAGGAGAAAAAAGAAGAATTAAAAGAAAGAAGAAACTTGTCTATTAACAATTTGTCTCCCTCGGAGATTATTCGCTCCTAAAATACTTTCGGAAAAATGATTTTTGCACTCTTTGTAGACTGCGTGGTTAATGACGTGCAGTTTGAACCGATTTTCCGAACATTACCAACTAAATGTGCCGAATTCGATGATCCGACGTTTGTTTGATAACGAACAAATAAAATAAAAATCTTTGTTGTATGACTGACTGGCTGACTCGGTAACAATTTATCTCAGTAAGAATTTATCTCTCTCGAGAATTGTCCTCCCCCAAAATATTTGCGGAGAAATGATTTTGAGACATTCCGTAGATTGCGTCTTGTTGGAAGGCTGCAGCTTTGGACCGAACAGAATGTAAATAATTTTCATGCACAACAATTGTCAATCCGGTTCTAGTTTGATTACAAATAAATAGAATAAAAAGCGTTGCAGTATTCAGCTAAACGGCATTCGGGTCGAGTGGCGTCCGCCAAATAAGGTTCGGCCAAATGGCCGACCGTTTAAAATTTCATCTCTGTAAAATAGTTTCCGTAAAGCTGTGGACATTTGGAAAGACACATCGTCGACAGAATCTTTATTCGAATGCACATTTAGTTGATAATGTTTGGTTGAATGACATTTCACCGAAAGTGAGTTTGATTGAAAGATAAAATCTGCCGCAACGTTTTGGAACATTTCGAGAAAAGGATGTATACTCGAATGGACATTTAGTCGAATGATATTTCGGCGAAAGGTTAGTCGGAGGGACAATTGTTCGTGTGGTTTGGTCAATAATTGGCACATGTTTTGCTCAATAATTTTCAAAGGTCCGAAGTCGGAAATGAGAAGACATTTCACTTCTTCAACAGTATGACAGGTGAGAAAGGAAAGATGAGAAGCTTGATATTTCCGAAAAAAGAAAAAAATGGAAAGAATATAAAATAAAAGAGGTAAAAAACGAAAATTATGAAAAGAAAAACAATGCAGAAAGTAGAAAGATTGAGAGCAAAGAAGAAAAAGAAGAAGGAGACAGAAGAAAAACCCTCAGTAACAATTCGTTTCACTGAAGAATTGTTCTCTTCATAAATATTTGCAGGAAAATGACTTTTGGACCAGAATGTAAATTACTTTAAAAAAAAGGTTTGATGTATTCAATCTAAGGGTATTCGGCCAAGTGGCGTTCGCCAAACGACATTCGGTCAAGTGACTTGACGGCCATATGATTTGTACTACCAGAAAAAATATCTTCTCCAAGGCTTTGGGACACTTCATCGATTAACATTACGTCGAAAAGATATGTAGTCGAATGAAGTTTGGCAGAATGACATTTCGGCGAAAAGACGTTTGGTCGATGTGGCATTCGTCGAATGGACATTTAGTCAAAAGTAAATTGCAGCCGAGCGAATCGTGGGACGTTTGGTCAATAATTGGCACATGTACCATTGATATCTAAAGCTAAAGTGTTTTATTGACACTCATTTATTACATTATTCATTAGATAAACATCTGTACACAACTCAAGCACGATGCTACGCTTTTAGGTTATTGAGGTCTAATACCCGGATGAGCAGCTGAAATACCTCAAACCTCGTCCGTTCTAAATTTACGCAATATAACCTTTAGTCGCCACGAGTATCTTGGTCAATGTCCCTTTCCCCTTTACTAACTGTTAATAATAATGATATAGTTTGTAGAAATCATAAAGAGCCTCAGCTCCGTTATGTGTTATACATCAATTCAACAGATGTCCACGTAATGAATTCAATAAATCAAGCAAAAAATTTCGACCAAATGTCCATTCGACATAATGTCCTGTTGACTTAATGTCATTAGACGGAACGTCAATCGACCAAATGTCTTTCGGCTAAATGGTATAGACTCATATTGCGAACTATCTGCGTACTAAGCGGTGGCAGGTTCCAACGCGCTCTTTTCAACTTGCATGTCTGCAAAACAAAGCAGAAAACGTCTTCTATATAAACCTTGCGATCGTTATGTGTTCTCGGTTCTGTAACGAATTACAAAGTTGCCATCTCGATTATAACAACGCGTTTGGGGTATTATGTAACTTAAAACCAGATCACAAGGTCAGTCATTCCAATAGATTGAAAACACGCTGTTGATGTCATTTCCAGTTCCAACGAATACTGAAATTTCAAGGAAAGAGATGGAAATAAAACAAACACCACGATCATCTTAGTATCTGGAAAAAAATAATGGCCAGACTCAAATGCAGCTGTCAAAACCATTTTTACTCCACCATCTATTTACGGAAATGATACTCAAGTAATCGATGATTGTAGTTTTTCCTCAATTGGCTACTGAATTATGTATATACATGCGACCCTCATTGGCATCAATCCATCTGTGTCGTACCAACTACCGTGCGCTAAGTATCTAAACAATATTTTCGGCAAGCAATATTATGAAATTCCGGAGTCTTCTTCTACACTTGAAACGAATTTCCCTTTAAAACTGATAAGAGGTGCTCGTGTTGGGTTTTACCGTAGGCAATCCAGATGATTTTTTTCGAGAAGATTCAAAGATTTTTTTTTGGAAAATATAACGTTTAGAGCTTTGATTCATCACTCTTCGTGAGGATTATTTTGATTACTAGTAGCATAAACCTCAATTTTGACTAATGATCTTCGCAGAGTAGGTTTTCCGTTCATTTATTATGTATTTGAAATGATCTATTCTGTATTTTTTTAGTCGTTCAAAATTATCGTAGATGATATAACCAGACTACAACTTGCGCGAATTTAGTAAAGCAACATATTAAGAACAGAGCTTCAAATCCACAAATTGGCCATCAGTGAGTTGTTAACGGCACTTGGCTTTTAGAACTCCGCCCTTTGGCAAATGCCAATCGAGTCTGAATGGATGTCTGATTGCACAAAACACCGCAAGCAACAACAAGTTTGAAAATGACGGACGAGGATGACCTACAAGGTATCTTGAAAATCTGCCGATGATGAGTGCTTTCCAAAAAAAAAAATAAAATAAAAAGATGACGGCAAACGGAGTCAAATGGCAAATTTCGCCTGTCTGCCCCCCGAAGGTGCGCCGGTTATTCCGTTTTCGCTATGAACGCAACGTGTGATGTTGAATGAAGACACGATCATCCATGAACGATCGTCGGTCCTCGTTAGGGCGGGCGCAGTCCTCCACCAGTCAGCCAGTCAGTGATTGGTTGTTGAGATCTGTGTCACAAGATTTGTTTTAGGGGGGAGCGTTCGCGATTTGTTTTAGGATTCACCTGATGGGTTGGCAGGTCGAATCTTCAACTATGCGATCTTTCGCCCTGTCCTGCCCTCCGTCTGGTGGCGGCCTGTCGGGGTCGGGAGTACATTTTGATCGGTCATCAATCTTTGCCTGGATAATGCTGATTTCTGCGCGATGGATGCGAAATTGGGCCCCCTGCCTGACGTCGGTCGGCATTTGGGAAAGTGGCACAACGTGCTGATGGCGGTCAGTCGATTCATAATGAGTCTCCGAAGGAACGATGTAATTTGAATAATTACTTCCGTTTTTAAAAATCTCATCAATCAGCACTCAACCGTTACATAAGCGTCACTCAAACGTAACGATCCCTTTCTTCCTTACGACTGCTCAGTTAGCAATCTCTAATAATCGGTAATTTCGCCATCACACCACATGGAATAATGCATAACCAATTCCATCTGACTCAGCGAACGAACGAGCGAACGAACGAATCCAACCAACCACTTGCCTATTCGATGCGCGAGAGCGCCTGACGACCTGGGCAAATTTACGATCGCATGTCAATAATTATTGCACATTGCTCAATCGATGCACCACACAGAGCACTGACACGTCGGCGTCGGCATCCACTTCACTTAGCTGCTTGTTTATTTATTTCTTTTGCAGTCAGCAAGCACTCCAAATCAAATCGACACTAATTTCGCTACGATGCACTGTGGGACGGATCCGAATAAATGGGTGATCGAAGCCACAATGGATTTGGAAGGGAGGTGCCAATAGTCGAAAAAGATTAACTAATATTAATTTACAAGTTTGTTTTAAGGCGAAATTTCCTTAAATTTCGAACGGTAATTTTTAAATCTAACTAATCATTTGAGACGTCTTGGAATTATCGAATTTGCATATATTTTATTAGTAGCTTCCATGTCAATTTTGCTCTTCATCGTTTACTAGTGTTAGCGGAACACTTATTAAATTACAGAAAATTATTCATTATTCCAAATTGCAGGCCATTTTTCCCCTAACTGTGCGATGCTGCCCGAGGAGCGAGAGGAGAAACTATAAATTTCATTAAAAATCAAAATAAGCTCCAGCTCCGGTACCCCTTGCAGTGAATCAGCATCGTGTAACCAGACCAGATGCAATGCAACAAACTCTCTTCCTCGCTCTGATGGGCACGAACAGCAGCACCAGCCAGAGCAGCGCAGATTGGAAATCCTGGCGTAGCGTAGCCCGCACGGTGGTCACTGTTCAGAGAAGGGAAAAAATCGGAGCTTGACTGCGGGTGAAAGCGCTTCGTCGTCGTCGTCGTTGCATCGCTGGTTGAGTTTGAGAGATTTTCCGATCGACGATCGACGATCGACAACGTTCAAGGCAATTGAAGGCTCGTCAATCAAATAATGTGGATGGATGTGCACAGCCACGCAAAATTCGATTTTTTTTTCGGCTTCGCTCTCACACAGTTCCGAACAACAGGTTAATGGACTTGAGCGCGCCGCCCGGTTGCATCAGCATACCTGAATGCAATGGCGTTAATGACTGGTGTGCACGGAATGACGAAATATGAGGAGACGTTGTACGTACCGTTAGCAAGTTCTACCGACTTTGATCGAATTCAGGATGAAGGAAAAAAATAACATGAATCCACCCAGCGCGGGCAGTGACTTTCCTGTTTCGCAATAGAAATTAATTTCTAAGAAAAAATGCTCATTTCATTTGTACGCAGACTTTAGACGCGTTTGATCTTAAGCGTCGAAATCCCTTTGGGGCAATTTATTTTCTAGATAAGAAGAGATTCGAATATACAACTCATTTTTGCGAATATACAACCGATGTTACGATCTTGATTGCATCGACATTGATGTTTCATAAGGCCGAAAGTTGATCTTCAATTGATTAAAGTTCGCTTACGGTATTTTCCACTTTTCCATTTGGTAGAAGACGCAGAGCACAAAAGCATATCGTAGCAAAGGGTTTTATTTGTATACACTGCAAATTTCAAGTCAACCGAGAAAAAGTTTAGTTTCAGGGGAAGTTGCTCGATAGTGGGCATCACCCGCTTGTGGGCACCCCTGTTCAACTTACAATAGTGATCATTTATAGTGAATTTGACGAATGTCGCTTGTGCGAAATGTTAGTACGATGTTTCATAGCTGACACCGGAGCGTTCAGATACTTATGCACGGTAGTTACAGTAGATCACATATTTTCATCTTTGTGAATCGGGGGCTGTCCAATATGTTGTTGTGTTCAATGTGCCACAAATTGGAATGAATTATAGCTAAAAATATAGTATAATGATTATTTTTGCTGGTAATTTATTATATTCCGTTATTTTATATCGATTCAATGAAAATGATCAAGTCAAATAATTTGCTGATATTTTCCACAGCACTTATTGTGGGCACTTATGTTTTGGATCCTAGCATTGTCCGATATAGGGTACGACCCTATGTGTTTGTCATTAAAAAACTAGCATCCATTCAAGCAGGTTTGAATTACATTTTCATAATTTCTGAGCTTGCTGCGCTTGTGTCCAGTAGGTAAGGGCATATCGTCCTGCCTACACTGAGGCGTTTTTATCACTGAATTTTTTTTTTTCGAAAAACGTTAAATTTTTAACATATTAGCTACTGAGAAAAGATATTTTGTTGCCCAACTGGGTGTTCCAGTGCAAGTTTTGCGGACAGTATGTTAGCGTCGCTCCGCTGTTGAGCAATCAGACATTGAAAGTTACATCAAAGCTGTAACTTTTTGTATTTTGTTATTATTATCATTATGTAATATAAAAATAACTCCACATTCACATAGGATGTTGATCTTGACAAATATTTAAAGGAAGCAACTGATTTTGAACCTTAGTTAGTTATAGTTTACAAGAAAACAAAGGGGGCGTTTTGCTCAGGGATCGCCTTATACCGCCTTACCCTACTCGCAATAAGTTGTATTCGATGGGGAAACCGGTCCCAATGTTAACTATTGAAAATTGGCCCGATTGAATATTGCGTTCCGCAATTTTTATGAAATCATTTTTAGAAAATTATTTAGCGCTTTTTAGTGGAATGTTTTCACTTGCCCTATGGCGAGTACATGGGTAAAAATCCGTTCCCGGAAATGAGAAAATAATTCATGATTTCATGAATCCAACGTGTTTTCGTGTTATGAAAATACACCATGAATATGAATCATGATTTCATGATTTATTTTCGCGTAACGTAACCAATGCGTTACGATTTGGTTGTTGAGATCGAAAAATAAAAAAAATGTTCAACAGGGGTTTTGAACTCGAGTACACCGAGTGAGAGTCTGGCGTGCTACCTTTTATCCGTGCTCACTTTTTGGGAAGGGAGCGTTCGAAGTATAACCGGTTATGCATTTTGCCGACTGTTGAAGATTGCGTGGTACCATGAATAATGTTCCTGAAATCATGAATTATAATCATGATTTCATGAACTGGCATGATTCATGATTTCATGATTTTTTATTCATGATTGTGGATGTGCATTTGCTTCCGTGTATCATCCCATTAATATCACCACTTGACTATAACTTAGCAGATAAGTTTTTCGACCTCAACAGTAAGGCCGTCTTCAGTGACTCGCAAATAGTAAATTGTGGAAATAATGGTATCTATCCCCTTGAGGTGTTATTTTGACCTTTCTAATGCGATTTTCATAATACATTTTATAATGAGCGAAAAAGGCATTATCATCGCAAACGTGACCTTCAAGTAGTCTTGTTGTGTAGGGGTTATCACGCTTATCTAGAGAGTAGGAGGTTGAGGGTTCGAGCCCCTCGAAGACACGTGGATTCTTTTTCGCAAATTTCATATCAATTTGTCCATTTCGAAACATATGCTGTGCATATGCACAGCCAAGATATTCAACAAAAGATCATGATTTGTTAGATATATAATGGAGCTGTGGTTAAAAGCCAATTTTGGTATCCGGTAGTTGTCCCCCAAGTCCGGACAGTGATATTTTACATGTGACCAAGTAGCTATCAGACAACCTGGACATCTGGTGCTCCCCAACCATCTTGTAAGTCAGACACCCGACCCGGTGGCGAACAGTCCTACCAAGGGTTCTACATAAGTCTCACCTCCTTGTCACCGAGCCGCCAATGTTGTGATGTACTGAGGGACAAGCCGTAGCAGGCTAACTCTTAACATCAGATCAACCGATTTCGCCTTGGGAGCTGGTCATTTGATATGAAATCATTTTACTTGAAGGCCATTTGTCGTAATGGACATTTGACACAATTGCGAATAGCGTCGTTTGGCATAATTTGTGTCTTTTTTGTGTCCACAACATAAGTTATTTGACTTAGAGCAGTGCCGATATAACCTCGGAATGGTGGATATTAACACCGATCGGTAATAATCCACCTAGCGGTGATGGTGCCTTTCTCGTTTCTTTCGAGTGAATAATTTCTACGCACTTTTTTTTATGAAAAAAAAGTATTTTGGCCATAACTTCTGAGCCCATGGTCCTATCTGGTCAATTTTCAATAGGAATGAATGGGACACGATTCTGCGTAGGATGCGTAGGATGAGAGCAAATCAACCAAAAGTAAGTGCCTAAAAAATTAGTGAGATTTTTTTTTTAGAGAAAAATTATTTCGGCCATAGCTCCGAAGCCATAGTCCGATTGGGCCAATTTTTAATACGAAACATTCCGCGTTGAATGCAACTTGTTGCGAGCAAGTCGGTCAAGAATAAGTGCCTGAAAAATGAGTGAAATTAGTTTGCGCACACACATACACACACAGACTTCACTTCAATTCGTCGATCTGAGTCGATCGGTATATAACACTATGGGTCTCCGGGCCTCCTGTAAATAGTTCGTTTTTGGAACGAAAATATAGCCTTTACGTATACTTTTTATACTTTTATGTATATACATTTCTTTGCCGAAAAAGTACATAAAACAGTGGTTCAGGTTTTATTATACAGGAAATTTAGTAAACTTCAAAGGATAAAATATTGAAAACATTATTCAAAAATTTGGGCATTTTGGTGAGCTGATAGTTTTTTTTTTCAATAACGACAATATCATTCGGTTCATACCATTCCAACACATTCCGTCTGTAATGGCAGCTTGCTAAGTCAGGCCAAGCCATCGCCGGATCGTCGTGTGATTGAATTAATGGCAAAAATCGCTTCTGAAGACACTCCTTCTTGTATACTTGCCCATTTATAGTTGCTCCAGTAATGACAACTTTAGTTTTCTATCCACAACAGCAGATGCTTTGCTATACCATCAATTTGTGGGCAATCTTGCCTGCATAGACAAATTTGAATCTTCTTGGGGCTTCACCCTTCCGTTTGGCAAGGTAAAACTTGTGTCCCGGGAGTTGAAATTTTAGTGCTGTATGGAGTGAATCTTTTCTTTAAATCACGCAAGGAAATCCCAGAATTGTTCCGAAATGCTAGTTCCTGGTCGTATGTTCCACTTTTACGGTTGTTTTGTTTAACGAGATCCAACGATAGTATTTCCCGATAATGTTTGAAGGTATTTACAGTCAATTTAGGGAAATTTTGGATACTTTGCAATCATTCCTCCTGACCACGTTTCCAACGTGAGTGTGCAAAATTCGTTCCCGTCTCTCGTGTTCCATCTTTGATGACTTTAAACATGAGTATCAATACTGATGAAACTTTCACCACAAATTAAACAAACCTCCCGCAACGGCCACCAGAGGCGCCACAGTAATTTGAAAGAAACGGCCAAATACTAAGTGCAGCATGCTTCAAATGAACGTATGTCGAAAGTCGTTCTACCAAAAGTCAGATGGGAGGTTTCTACCTTACTCTCAACTCGTCCTTCTCTATTCCACCCTTTCTACATAAATTTTTTTGGGAAAATTCGTAGTTAATTTTATCTCAATCTTCTACAAAATATGATACTACCATCGTTCGGACCATATGCGTTCAATCTGGAAAAAACTGGTTCAATTTATGGTTTTGCCCAAGTGGCGAACAATGCTTGCTTGCGCTTTTGATAACCTAAATATATCGGAAGATGTGAGTTCTAATGCAATCATCCATAGGGAAAAATACAAAGGAAGTTGTGTACCTAACCCGCCAAATCAAATACCAACAACAATTCCACTCTTCTGGATCCCCATAGGGATCAAGAATCAACGGTTTCCAATGCCTTATCGCGGGAACATGATCTGACATCTGACTCAGCCCACATATACCTGTTCCAACTAATCCGCCTCGTCAGTCATACTGTCCACGTCGACCAGTTTTTAGCCAAATTTAGACAATTTTAAAAGTTATGGCATCAAGTTCTATACCCTCCTATACTGCCGCTAACCGCAAGTCGAGCACATATTGATATGGACGCCATATACAGATGGGCTCGACTTGCGCTTAGCGGCAGTATATGTCCCAAAGCCTGCCGGCTTCCGAAGCATTTCAATGGGGGTCACAGCAGCTGCCCTTTTATAAGTATTTATTAAGTGAGCTTGAGCTTGAGCTTGATTGACTGCCCGTAGTTGCTACTCAATGATGACCAGATCAGCTATCATTGCACAGGGAACCAACAGATGTTTGCTTGTGACTAGCACACATCTTTAATGTACTAGAACTGGTAATCTCATTTGTTAGGTCACACTGGCGCCTGCCACGTCAGAATGCAAGTCAATGTAGGGAAGGGGGAGGAAATGAGGATGCAATCGTTTGCCCACTGCAAGCCGAATATACCTCTGCACTTGCCACAAGTTCATGCGGAATTTTTTTTGGAATTTTTGGGTTAGGTTCGAGGGGCAGAGATTTGTCTTGATTAATGAGCTGCTAATGTGGCAGATAGGGGAAAGCATCTTATTGGATGTAGGAAACGACCTTTTTCGTTCATTTCCAATTCTAGCAGTTACTACCAGAACAGTCAAGTTGAAGGTATAGCGTAGAAATGAAAACTTTATGGAAGTCCATTTTCAGTTCTAGCGATTGCTAGAACATGAGAAATATAGAAAAGGATACAAAGTAGGAGAATGGAACGGACCTGGGATTGAACCCACGACCTCCTGCGTAGGAGGCAGAAGCAGTAGCCATCTGACTACCAAGGCCGTTTTTACTACTAAGGCCGTTTTTACTACTAAGCCCGTTTTTTCCTTTTTATAAGTATTTATTGTGTAGACTAAGCTAAAAATAATAGGATCTATATTCGGAGAGCCACTTAGCATGGGCCCTGGAATGGCCCTCCTGCGGCTCCCTCCCTTCTGCCAGTGCCCATCTGGCCCTGGCTTTTCGGACAGGTGAAGTATTTGTCTCAGAGTGTAAAAAAATCAATTTTTTTTGGTAAAGTCCATTTTTCTTCATTTGTCAGTTCACTTCCGACACATTCATAGTCGGCTCTGGACAGTCAATATTCAGTTGAATATTGGTCATTGAATATTTATGCACATTTTACAAATTGATAAATTAGCTGAAATCTGAGCACGTTTCAAATGAGTAAAGTGATGTATCACACAGGACTGAATCCGATTTTCATCCGCGAGGCACTTTCAAAGGTAAACATCAACATAAACAATGCTAGTTATGCTTTTTTCTGAACATAGTAAACACACTCACAGTGACAGTCGAATGAATGAGTGGAGCAGTCGTCTGACTATGCCATTCTATGTTTTGAATATTCATGCGATGTTTATCAAATTTCGGACCGAAGGTGCTTCATGAAGATGAATATTTTAAGCACTGATTTGTCTCACATGTTCACACTAATAAAGAATAGAGCAATAGTTGCCTATGGCTGCAAGTCTCTATAATAACGCCAACTTTCTTTTGAGATTTCTAGACACCCCCCCCCCCCCTCTACCCCCTCTGTCTCGCTATTTTGTATATCAGGTATGTACTGTCTCAAAATCTTAGTGAGGGAAGGAAACGACCCCTATGCAGATCTACCAGATTGTATTTTGAGAGCAATGGTGCAATTTATCAACACAGCCTGCTGAGTGCGATTCTTTTGTTTTGTAGTCAGAAAGACAAAGCAGGAATAGGTTAGTCAACACGGTTTGCCAACAGCGGGCTCAAGCTGATGATCATTCGGCATTGATATTGTATTCACCCATGCATTTATGTAGGACCATCATTTTTATGGACCAACGAGTGCACTGAATGGACTGTCACTGCGGGCTGCATGTGCGGTGAGAAAAGAGGTCGTTTGTTTACTTCATTCCTGATTGTTGCTGCCAACCATTTTAGTAGCTGGAAAGGCGCAGCATTTAATGTTAATGGATTCTTTTCTGGGCCACCATTTTACACAAGAAGGAGATGATTTTGATCGCAAACACAATTGTCTCGAGACTGCAGGCTGCAATTGCAACTATTGTATACCAATGGATTGAAAGCGCTAAACTATTAAGAATTGAATCCACAGCATTTAACTTTCACACTAATGACTTTTTACTAAGACATTTTTTTTTTCTTTTTTCCTGTACGGATTTGCGGATTGTTCGTTATTTAAACATAAGTGTGAATCAGTGGCGTCTGGTCGGCCTGTTCAACCTGTTCATTGCACAGGTAGACAAACTAATGAAGATTATATTTTGATCTTGTGTTCAAAAACATAGGTGCACTGGTTGACAGCTACGTTCAATTTTGTTTCTGAACACATTTGAATTATAGGCTAATGGGTTAGATAGCTATCCTTTTTGTATTCAGGCGTTTGGTGTTTGTATCATTCCAATGCACAAAAAGATGCTCTTGCATCAAAACACGTGCTTTTTTGTCTCTACCCGTCTACATGTAGAACACGAAGCGATGCAACAAACTTTGCAACGAAACGGCGTCGCAGTTCGTTCAAGTTGACGACGTGAACGAAGGAGAAAATATGAGAGAGAATTTTGAGGAAAATTTTCTCTCTGTTCGTCTGTTTGGGAACGAACCGCTGCAACACACTGCGAGCATAATATCGACGCCTTCTCACATTTCGTTGCAACTCGTTCAACTTTAAATTTGAACAAGCAAAAGACAGATTCTTCTGTCGCTTCAACTAATATGGAATGCGCGGAATACAAAACTACACATGATACGGATGTCAGTAGTAACAATAGTATGGGGAGCAGCTTGGTTCAGTATAGTTATTTGAACGTAGTTGATTAATTTTCTTCAGCATATTACGTGGCCGAGTTGTCAGTAGCACTGCTCTTCTATTTCAATACTGTTTGTTCAAGTTCATACATGTCGAGGATTTCTCTGCTTGTGGAACATTGTTTTACTAATAATCTGCAATAAAATTGTATCTTGTTTAATATGTGGCTCAAATATAGGTGTAATGATCTGCATAACCTCACTTTTTCAATGAAAATTTAATCGGTTGCATAATGCTAACGGCCAACAACGAAAAGTGAGCTTTAACAAGATATTTTTCCGATGGTCACTGGTGGCGCCAGTGCCAGTCATAGTTATTTGGTAGGATACCACTTGGTGCAAGAGCGTTGCCTTTGGAAACAAAGCGTGCTAGCGCCCCACCTCTTAAACCACTAGTGTACAACACTAACGAAAAAAACCTCATACGAGCGAGCCTGCACGGGCGTTTCAGGACCGCGCACGTGCTGAAGGGTTAATAAAAATGCTATTTGATTAATGAACATTTTTGAACAGGTTCCCAATTATTCCAGTGAATCAAACAATCTCGCCCGTACATCTCAAGCACAGACATCAAATTTCGTGCAACTTACGAAGAGAGGACAAATCATCGAAAAAGGATTTAGAAAACGCAGAACGTTTTTTCAAATTGAATAAACATAAAAATTTAGATACAAAAACAAAATTGGTTATTTGACTTGAAGTGGTTGGAAAAAGAAAAAAAAATAAGCACCAAAAATGTGAGGATCGTGTGCTGATGATGCGAGTCGTTTTGGTCAAAGCGCGATCCTCCACAGATTACATGGCATTCATGGTGGTGAAGTGCGCGTTTGATTGTACTCATGCTCGGTTCTTAGACACTTCGCACGATCCGGTATTTTTGTGCTTTGTGCGGTCGAAAAATAAATCAATTGGTGCGCGTTTGATCTGATATACGAATGTAAAAATAGTTAATGGCTAGACTGGCCAGACCATTTTTTCAAAGCGCGTAGGAGACTCTTTATTTCAATTCACGCTTACATGGCACACATTTTCCGAAATAATGTGAATAAATATATTCTGCTTTTAATATACGCATTTTACAGGAATGAAGTTTTGATTTCGGAAAGCCATTGGCACTTAGCGAACTATAATGGTTGTGTGCTATTTGAAATAATGTTCTATGCGGGGTAGTGTCCCATTTGGCGTTGTGGCCCATCCCAGTTATTAAAACTCGGAGTTATGGCTCATTGAAGGTAAATGGCATTCAGAGTAACGATATTCGGGTAAATGGATTTCGAAGGAGTTTCCTTGTTTTGGGAGCTATCCTAATCCTCAACTTTGTCTTAAACTATCAACACAAACAACAAAAGATAATGTTTACGTCCCGACAGCAGTGTGCTTGAGATTTGTTCACAGTTCACAAGTTTTCTCTTTCATTTGGTATTTGATTCGTATACCGTGCAAAAATGACTATTGCTTTGTTTTTTTCCAAGTTTGTTTATTTGGAAGGCTCAGGCGTGTATAACACTTTACGGAGCCACGGTTCATTGTTTTGTGTTATTAGGTAAGTGGATATTTCATACATCTACATCTAAGTACAGGAAAAATCGAAGCAAAATAAAATTAACTTTGAACCCTGTTCGGATAACCTCTTCACCAATCACAAGATCTTACATGATAGCGATTACGTGTTCAAATTGGAATGCGCCTATATCGTCGTTACTTTGACACCTGTTTGCAACCTTACTTTGGCTAGGTTGCCACTTTCAGTCAGAGTAAAACGGACATTCGTGTTGTCAATGGTAGGACAAACTGTTTCTTCGGTTTGATTAGGTCTCGGGTACTAGAAGTCCGTGAAAATAAAACGTCAACCAGATGTTAACACAACTGCAAAATGATCTGAACTATATTCAACTGGGTATGTTATAAAGAAGCACTTATCACTATCGAAGCACTATCGATGGCGTTGGCCGAAAAAAACGCAATCAATGTCCCTTCAACAAAAGAAGAATGTTGCTGACTAAAAATCTTCCAAGACCGTAATCCGAAGCTATCTTGTGCGTCAATCTAATGCTTTTTTGATTACTTGTTTTTACCCAATCCTCTTTTTCATCTAAATGTCTGTCGTTTGTGGAAATCGACGAACTTGAGCATCATTTTATATCTTCACATCTTCATTTTGTAATCCGTATCGTTCCAATTATTTTTCTTTGATATGTTTTCTGCGACAAAACTTTGCCACAGGTCACAGCCCATAGGTTCTCTGTCGACCTCCACCATGGCTCGCTAAGGTTATTTTTCTTATCCGCCAAACAGCTTGTGTGATAATAAATGGGAGTTTGCTCTCAGAAGCGATCTCTCAAGCAAGCGTATACACGGGTAGAAATCCGTTCCCTGAAGTGATTCATGATTTCGTGAATCTATCGTGTTTTCATGATATGAAAATACACCATGAATATAATTCATGCTTTCATGATTTTTTTTTTCGTATAACGCAGTCAATGCGTTACGATTTGGTTGTTGAGATTGAAAAAAAAGTTTAACACAGGGCTCGAACTCGAGTCCACTGAGTGAGAGTCCGGCGTGCTACTTCTCAGCCGTTCTTGCTTCTTCTTACGGAATGTTAGAAGTATAACAGGTTATGCATTTTGTCGACTGGTCGATGGCTACGATCAACAGCCTATGCCACTATTGGCTCGAGCTTTTCACCGTTGCCACCGCCAACATGATCAGAAGTTTGATTCCACACGAGGAATGTTTTTGGGCTGCTCACTGGAAATCCGGTAGAATCAGCTTTGCTGACCTTAGTAGCACAGGTCGGATCGATTTAGTTGCGATAACTCCAATATGACTGGATTTGGTCGCATATGAATCACAGTGACTGGTATGTGACAAGTGTGCTACTCGACGAACTGCGTATCTTCCCCTTCTGGTAAAGCACTGATGAGGTCATCTGCAGCAAAGCCGCTGCCCAGACTGCACAAGCGTCCGAAATCGGTATTGATCTTCTGCTCCAGCAAGGCTGCCACCACAGGCCAAGGCTGCACACCAACGCCACCCAATCTTTTGACACCAACCCGACATCACGGTTCACAATCGCACCCGCAGAGAAGATAATAGCAAGTATCGAATCTTCACTTTCGTCTCTATTTCTATCATTCAAGTTTGGAAGATGATATTAGCATTTTCATAGCATAGCAATCCATATTTTTATACAACAGCGGTCGTATATGCCTTTAATCATCAGCTTTCAGTAACATTTTGTTCTCGATCTAGAATAATAAGGATCGTCCGAACTCCGGATGGATTCTTCTGTCGCTGCATAATCGAATTATATCTTAGGATTACACAAACCTGATCAAGAACATGCCTTGTAACGTAAAACCAGTTAAAAGCTCTGATGATACGATCCATTTTTTTTTATTAAATTTTAAAAAGAAACAATAACCTTTCTGTACAAGCTGATTGCACGAGAAAGTAAAAATAGCTTTTACGACACAAAGTAGTGAGCCGAAAGTAATTTCGTGATATGTGTCGAACCATTAGGCGTAAGTGACGATTTTAAAATCACCGTTTTGCGAAATTGATGGTGTAATTTAGGGGGCAACGCTGCCAATTTCAGAGCCTCTTGCTTCTCAATTTCAGTCTCTTGTTTTCTTCAGAAAATACCAACCCAATAAAAAGTGCAACCTAATCAAATGATTCTCACGAACCGAGGCACCCGTACTCATCATTTTCGAACACTGCTGATCGATCGACAACGACCGACACGGCTCGCTCTGCCGAGCTAATGCATTATGCAAACACCCGCGCGTCGAATAAAATTCCATAATTATCCTTAATTAACTTTAACATTAATTGAATTATTAAAGCAGACGAGGCATGAAGGATAGCCTGCTTCTTTCGCGCTTCGCAGCAGCACCGACCGACTTATGACTGCGCTAAACTAAGGCTTAGTAGAATGGGGTCTCTCGGGCTCGGTGCGACGCAAGTGGGGCGCGCGCTCGCCCCGAGCCCATTAATATTAATGCAATGACAACAGAACAACAGAAAGTCAATCTCGGGCGCGCGAAATATAAAAGAAAAAATCTTGTTGCTGTAAGAATATCTTACGTTGCCAGATGTTCTGTTGGATGTTCGAAGCCATATTTAGTGGGTCAAACGAATTTAAAACAAGCTTCTGACCCTGACAGAAATTAAAAATCTAGCATAGTTCATACTTATCCTGTTGGAATCCAGAGCAATTTTTCTCGAAACACGAAGGCATTCCTATCGGATCTTGATAGAATTTCTTCCTGCATTTGAAATTCTATTCCTTTGGAAGAATTCAGACATTCGGATAATTTCTAATGGAAATTGAAGAAATTGCTGACAGAATTCAGAACACTTTTTGTTGGAGTTCATAAAAGCTTTTCTAAGAATTGACTGAAGAAATCGTAGATTTTTTTTCTGAATTTTTGCATGAATTGGGAAATGGAACATTTTCCAAAAAAACAAAAAGGTAAAAACTGTTTTAGAAAGACTTTCTGGAAAGCCCGGAGAGCTATAAAATCCACTTCCCAGATTTTCTGATTTTAAAGCGGCCGTAAAGGTCATTATTTGCTGTATAATATTGCCTTAAAACCGGTGTAAAGCAACAACAGTTGTACAAAAGCCATCACAACTGGCAACCCTGCTAGCCAACAATAACAATAACACCAACACCAGAGAACAACACGATTGGGGATAAACGATCGCAACCGCAACCACCAGCGCTAAGCTATTGTGAATTCGCGGTTCAGGTGCACGCGGGCGCGTTCGCGCCACAAATCCACTACAGGAGCCTATGAGTTCTGAAACAGGTTCAAAATACCAAACCCTGACTGTTGTTGTTGCTGCTGCTGCCGGCACTAGCATTGTCGATCGCGGTCTGGCGGTCGATTGACGACTGGTGGTGATGACAGTCAGGACGACGACGCACGGAGGTGAAGGAGGGAGGTTTGTGTTGCAATCGTTACCGCGCGCTGCTGCCGTGGTGTCGCGCGCGCCGCACATGAAACGGGTTTGCCTTCGAGACCTCGGGCGCGCGATTTATGTAGTTTATATATGCATGCGCATAAGTAGGTAGGTACGAGATCGTTTGCAGCACGCTGCACTAAACCGCGGCAGCGGCGCGGCGGTGGTCGTCGTCGGTTCGAACGTGTGTAAATTTGTGACTAACGTTGGAATAATAAAATTGGCCCATTGGATACGATCGATCGAGAGATGATTGGCTGGCTGGCTGGTTGGCTGCCTGCTGGTGGTGATTGGATCTTTGTGGGAAAATAGGGATCTCGTCGGAGTTGGGGTTCTGCCGGCGATGGTGATCTCAAGCCATGCATTAGCGAGCTAATGCGATGTGAAAATAAGAACATGCGGTGCTGTGGATCGGCGAACCGGGTGGGGTGGAGGAGAAGATTTAATTAGAAGGTAATTTTATTACAACTAGCATAAGCTCTGCTGGGGTACCGAATCACGATAGGTGGAATGGGTAGCCTTTGACCTTTATCTCAGTGGGTTACAAGATAGTGACACAAAGTTTACGACAACGATTTGACACTGAGAGATCTGAGCTTTTTGAAAGATCAAAGCGTCAATAAAAGTAAACATATCAAGTTAACCGGTTGATAAAATAAGATTGAACTGAAAGACATAATTTTGATGACCTTTTGTTTGGTGACTGAAATCATCAATCAAACCTTATCAAGGCTTCATACGAACACGTGGTAACACGATGCTACAGTTTATTTGACGAGGTGTCAGAGACCTGGTGCGATACATCATTACATAACCAACAACCACTCTTCACTCGCAAATTAGGTTTGTTGATAGTGAGTTTTTGAAAAACGGAAAACTTGTTGCACATCGGCTGTTGTTTAGATCATGCGCCCTTAGGAAAGAGCATTATTTGTCGCGAAACACGGTGAATATTTAAAATTCCCGTAGAACATTTGAAAACCACGTGAAAAGGCAGTCCGTTTCAGATTCTACTCTCTCGCAATCGATGAAAATACTGATGTGTAAAACATGGTACAGGTAGGGGAATTGATGATCATCTTCGAATCACAGTGGAACTAGCAGATTTGATCCTAATATAATAAGTGGAACGACTACCAGAAAAAAAAACCTGAGGGCAACTGACCTTATGGAGCTTAGAACTCAAGTGGCCTTTCAACTGATGGAGCCGGCAACAGCAATAATGAGATTGAACATTGGCGTTATGACACTTCTAAGAGAAAAAAAATCACATATTTATGATGATATTTCCCTGTACATTGCATTATTTACCAAGAAAATCTATGTGTGAAAACGATCAATATTGCTGAAGTATTGACGCTTGTCATTAAGACAATCAACTTTATCATCGCGATGGAACTCAAGTTCTATCAATTCCAAATGGTGTTGGCAGGAATGGGAGCAGAATACGTATATTTGCTGTATTATTGGGAAGTTAGTTGACTAAGCTGTAATACCATGCGCGAGATTTTATTCTCTTCGAAAGCAAACCGCACTATTGTATACAAAATATAGAAAATACAGTGTCATTGAATTATTCTGAATGGGTGAGTGACTTAGCTTTTCTAATAGTTATCACCAAACATCTCAATGACTCGTACATGAGGATGCAAAGTGCAATGCAAGGATCAACACATCGAACTTTTATTATGCAACATTAAAGCTTTTGAAACAAATTTATCACTTTGTTGGTCGCTGAACAGTGGTACATTTTTTCATATGGTTGAAAACAGTTCATACATATCTGTTGAGTATGCCGGTAAAACCGAAACCCTTCAACTGGAATTTTCAAACCTTTTTTTCGCTCATTTTCGAAAACACAGTAACAAAATTTCTATTCTCTCAACACCGTTTACTGAATGTAATTGAAATGTTTTCAATGGAGATCATTGGCATTCAATCTTAATTTCAGAAAGAAACATTTCTCATAAGATATTTTCTCTCTTCGGAAGCACATTCTGTGTATGAACAGCTCTTTTCAAGATTGAAAGCCGTAAAAAATTGGAATCCGGTATGCGAATTCGGTCACCGATTGTGAAATCGATATGAGTTGAGTACTGCAGAGTATCCAACAATTCAATGTTTTGCATTAAATTTTCAACCAAGAGATCTGTTATGTAAAAAAACGAAAAAAAAAAACAGAATAATCCACCTAGCAGTGATGATGTCTTTCTCGTGCATTATGAAATATATTGAAAAAATCACATTAGAAAGGTCAAAAAAGTTCTTTAGGGGAATGGATCACCTTTTTTCAATCATTTTTCATATTTTTGCATTGATTAAAATGCATTGCCACCATTTTTGAAAAAGATTTTTCAATAATTCCGAAACGCAATGTCCGATCGGGGCAATTTTTAATAGCAAGCAATAGGACCGCATTTTACGTCGAATCCAACTTGTTGCGAGTAAATCGAATAATGCTAAGTTCTAAAAATATGTCTACAAAATTTTTACACATACATACACACATACAGACATCATCTCAGTTCGTCGAGCTGAGCCGATAGGTATAAAACACTATGGGTCTCCGAGCCTTCTATCAAAAGTTCTTTTTTGGAGCAATCGTATAGCCTTTCGGTACAACTTTTTTGTACGAGAAAGGCAAAAATGTCCAAAAAATGTGTCAGAAATCAGAAGCATACAAGAATTTCAACGAAAATTTTCAAAAATCGTCTTACAATAAGAAAAAAAGACAAAAATAATGATAAACTTCCTCGACATTTGGTTGAAAATATATTTTTTTGTGTCTTTATTAAGGAGACTTTTAGTTGAAAATAATGAAAATTATCGAAAGTTCTAGGAGCTTTAAAATGTATACCGGTATGTTGAACAAAAATCTTGAAAAAAAATCAACAGAAAATAAAAAAAAATCGGGAAAATTTAACTGATGTCTAAGGATATGCGATAACACACTTTATCCTGGCAAAACGAAACGAAAACAAATTTGAAAGGTCCATGTTGGTTCGAAACGAAACGAAATATAAATTATCTCCGTAGCTTCGAAACGATACGAAATCAAGCTCCTATTTGATTCGAAATTTGACGAAACGAAATGAGATTTTCACGTTTTTCCGCGGATTTTTTATGCATTTTTCTGTTAGGATTGAATACAATTTTGTTACTGTTTTTTTTGTGATACTTTGCTCGTGAAGAGAACACAAAGCAATATTCTTATCTATTTATTCCCTCATTTGGTAAAGAATATCCTCGATTATTGAGCCGGGAAATGTTTGATACGATTCGTCAATAATAAGAACCGCTAGGCGTTATTTTGTGCGTAAAATTTGATGCCTTTTCATTGGCGCTTGGTGCGGATTAGAAGAACTCCGACACTTCTGCAACACTTCTGGATCCTATTTGTATCACATTGCGGCACGCACTCAGATAAGTTGGCTTGAAGAACACAGTCGTAACAAAAATGATGAAAAAGCATTCTTAACTTTCATGAAATCATCATTTTATTCAAGTGGTAACTTTTATTAAATAGGGTAGAAAACCATTTGGGCAGTACACCCTATTCCCTTCTACAACGGTCATTATTCGAGCGCATTACAACCGAATTACTTGTTTTTTTTAGTACATAATTAGTTTTTTTGTCGATTTCTAGTGATGTACAAAAAATCAAGCCATTTGGTTGGAACGCGGTCGAGTTATTGAGGGCGGGAATAGGGGGTGCTCCCCAAATGGTCCCGCTCCCTAATTTAGTAGTCTTATTTGTGAAGAAAATGAGTTGAATCGTAAGTAGGGGAAATGTTCCGATCTCCATCTCACTGTATATATATCCATCTCATCGCTAAACAAAGAAATACGGCACCAAATTCGTCGCTTCTTTTTGTCAACATGCATGCTCACTGCTGAAAAAAATCACAAAAATAATAAACAAACCAAATTCCTTTACACTGCTTTGTTTTTGATTGAAATAGGAGCTATGAGATGAAGTGGCGAACCGTTCCCCTAGGTCATTTTTTATTTAAAAAATTTCAAAATTCCATGCAAACTGTACGAAAAATCATGACATCGAAAAGATTGAGTTTTAATTCTCAAAGAATTTCAGTTTAGAAATAACATTTTTCCTCGTAAGTAGAAGAAGGAAGCGGATATAAATTAGCAAAAATTGGGCTGTCCGTTAGAATTGAGTTTTTTCTGGCGATTTTTTGGAATTTACCGAAACGAAATGAAAAAAAAATGATTTCGCCATGCTAAAATTCCGCGGAATTTCGTTTTGAATAACCAGAAACGATTTATTTTAATTGCTGCATATCTCATACACATAAAAATGTCAGTGAATTGAAAATTTTCAACGTTCCAAGATTTTTGTTGAAAATTTCAAAGTTTTGTGGAGAATTTGCGTTGAGATTCTCAAAAATAAAAAATAAAACTTTGTAGATTTTTTTTTGTAATTTCGTCAATTAGCAAAAAAAAATTACCCAGAAATATGAAACAAGACTTCGTCGTATTTTTTCAAAATAATTATATAAAATATGGAAAAAATCTCCACTATTCCAAAATTTTCAAAGTTTTCTCTCAAAATAAAATAAAAATCTTCCAAAATAAGCATAAACATTGTTACGGTGTAATTCGTAGATTGGACACTAGTGATACTCATGTTTTACTTTTGAGATCCTTATCTAGAATGCTATCAGAAATCAAGAAGGGGAGTGGTCCTTGATTCCAGTCTTAGACAAAAAAAAAACAAAAGCATGAGGATTACTTCTCCTGGCCACACCCATATTCACCGTAACTTGGGAGGGGAAGGAAGTGTCGATGTAATGTAATACTTACTGAACAAGAGGCCACCGACTTAGCGATACCCTCATAAGTACCAAGGAGTTGGATAACGAAGAAGGTATTCGTTGAGTCGGGATTTGCCTATAGCTGGCAATGTAACCGTGGTAGATTTTACCCCGCAACACACCACGTAAAGGTGTCTACCCAACGTTATGGAAAATTCCGGGAAGGCATTCTCCAAATTCCGAGAAGGAATTCTCCAAATTCCGGGAAGGCCAAATTCGGGGAAGGAATTCTCCAAAATCCGGGAAGCAAAATATCTAAGTTCTGGGAAGGAATTCTCCGAATTCTAGGAAGAATTTACCGAAATCCGGGAAAGAATCCTCCACACTCCGGGAAGTAATTCTTCAAATTCCAGGAAGGAATTCTTTGAATTTCGGGAAGAAATTCTCCGGATTCTGGGAAGGAATTCTCCAAAATCCAGGAAGCAATATATCTGAGTTCTAGGAAGGAATTCTCCGAATTCTGTGAAGGAAAGAATTTGCCGAACTCCGGCAAGAAGTTTTTTGAATTCCGAGAAGAAATTCTCCAAATTCCGGGATGGAATTCTCCAAAATTCGGGAAGGATTTCTCCAAATTCCGGGAAGGAATTCTTCAAATTCCGGGAAGGAATTCTCCAAATTCCGGAAGAAATTCTCTTAATTCCGGGAACGAATTCTCCAAATTTCGGGAAGGCCAAATTCGGGGAAGGAATTCTCCAAATTTCGGGAAGGAGTTCTACAAATTCCTGGAATAAATTCTCCACATTGCGGGAAGGAATTCTCTAAGCTCCGAGAAGAAATTATCCAAATTCCGGGAAGAAATTCTCCAATTTCCGGGAAGGAATTCTCCAATTTCTGGGAAGAAATCCTCCGAATTCTGTGAAGGCATTTTCCGAATTCTGGAAAAGAATTTGCCGAATCTCGGCAAGGAGTTTTCAGAATTCCCAGAAGAAATTCTTTTATTTCGGTAAGGAATTCTCCAAATTCCGGGAAGGTCAAATTAGGGGAGGTCCAAATTTCGGGAAGGAATTCTACAAATTCCGTGAAGGAATTCTCCTCATTCCGGAGAGGAATTCTCCAAACTCCGGGAAAGAATTCTACACACTCCGGAAAGGAATTCTCCAATTTCCGGGAAAGTCAAATTTGGGGAGGGAATTCTCCAAATTTCGGGAAGGAATTCTCCAAGTTCCGGGAACGAATTCTTTGAATTTCTCGAAGAAATACTCCGGATTCCGGGAAGGAATTCTCCGAATTATGTGAAGGAATATATCTGAGTTCTGGGAAGGAATTCTCCGAATTCTGGGAAAGAATTTGCCGAATTCCGGCAAGAACTTTTTCGAATTCAGGGAAGGAATTCTCCTAATTCCGGGAAGGAATTCTCAGAATTCTGTGAAAGTATTCTCCGAATTCTGGGAAAGAATTTGCCGAATTCCGACAAGGAGTTTTTCAAATTCAGATAAGAAATTCTCTAATTCCGGAGAAGAATTTTTCAAATTCGTTGAAAGAATTCTCCACATACCGGGAAGGAATTCTCCAAACTCTGGGAATGAATTCTACAAATTCCGGGAAGGAATTCTCCACATAATAAAATAAAAGAAAAAAATTCCAAAATTTCAAAAAAAAAATTCAAAATTTCTTCATAAAAAATTTAAAATATATACAGACACCATTCGATTTTGGTTTAATTTTGGCAATTTTTATTTTTTTTATTTTTTCAAACCGCGTAAAACACCAAAATTTTCAAAAAAACAGATGGGATCCCAAAATCGCGTTTAGAAAAATGCGATATATTCAGGCAAAAAAATATCACAGTGTGTCTAATGCATAGGAAACGAAATGCGAAGTAGCATGAGAAAACAAAAACTTTTCGACTTTGGCTTTATGTTGCACCAAATGTGTTGTCAAAATCAAACAACGTATGTAAGAAAAAATCAGTCGAAAATTCAAAAAATTTCAAAGTTGAAATATTTTAACAAAATGTCAGGAATTTCCAAAATATAATGAACTAAAATTAAAAAAAAAAACTTTTTTGTCTTCGAAAATAAGAATGGAAAAATCCATCTAAAATTTTACCAAAAATTCGAGAAATTCAACAATTTCGACGCACCAGATTTCAAAAATATGTCAAGAATTCCAGATTTTTTTTTAATAAACTACAAAAAACTTATAAATTCAAAGAAGTTTTGGAAGGATTGTGCTTAAGTTCAAAGACAAGTTTTTTTTTATTTTCGTTGATAATTTCGAAAAGAAATTTACCCAGAATTCATATTTGAAAAAATCATATTTGAAAGGAATGGAAAAACGTGAAATATCAAAGTTTTTGTTATAAATATAAAAAAACGCAAGGAAAAATTTTCGAACTATCAATAATCAAAAACAAAATCTTGAAAAATATTATGTTTTGTGGAAATGCCCCAAAAATGTTATCAAAAAATGTTTCGAAGACTTTTGATACATTTTTAAAAAAATTCGTTACAAATTAAAAAAAAGGATAGAAGACAAAGAAAAATAATAAGTAATTTGAAAAAAATGACCAAATTTTTTATTTATTTTTATATGTTTGAAGAAATTGAAAAAAAAAAGAAAAAATAAATCATTTTAGAATGGATGAAAGAGAAAATTTTCTGAGAAGTTGGCTTCAAGTTTTGTAAAATTGGGCAAAAAATTTTACAATTTTATAGACAAATTGTGGATTTTTTTTCTAATTCGAACATTTTGTGGAATTAAACTGAAATTTCGAAATTTTCAAATTTTTACAAAAAATCGAGAAAAATTTGAAAAATTAAAAAATTAAAATGATTTAAAAATGTCGACGTTTATGAAAAAATTATAAATAAAAAATAATAATAATAGCAATTTATAAATAAAAAATATCGTCGAAACGTTTTGAAGAAATTGTCAGAAAGTTGAAAATTGCACCGAGATTTTCAAAAAGTTGATTTCTATTTTTAAATTCTCCAATAAAGCATGAGCATGATGACCGTGCATTTCGTAGTTGCTACTCCGTGATCGACCAGAACAATCGCAATTGCACAGGGAACCAACGGATGGAAGCATGGGATTTGCTCTCCAACCTCAATGTGCACAGTTCGAGAGCTCTAGTATTTTGGATGGTCGATAACAGCGCTGGCCACGTCCTCATGTTCATCGGGGATGGGAGGGAATTGATGATGCAGTTACTCGCCCACTGCAAGCCGAGAGCACCTCTGCACTCGCCACGAGTTCCTGTGGAATTTTATTGGAATCTGGGGGTCAGGTTTTTTTGCAGAGGTTGTTCGTCTTGGTTAACGGGTTGCCAATGTGATAGTAATGAAAGGGTGGTGTATAGTCTAATTGGATGCAGAAACGAGCTTTTTTGCTCATTTCAAATTCTAACAGTTACCTGCTAGAATTTATCAAGCTTTAGGTATAGGGATAGAAGATAGAACGGTATGAAAGCCCATTTCCAGTTCTAGCGATTGCTAGAACATGAGAAATATATGAAAAGACACAAAGTAGGAGGAATGGAACGGACCTGGGATTGAACCCATGACCTCCTGCATATTAGGCAGAAGCGGTAGCCATATGACCACCAAGCCCGTTTCTATTTTAAAATTCTCCAATAAAATAGAAAAATTTATCAGAATTTAAAAAAAAAATCACGGAAACTTAAAAACGTGCAAGGATTTTTTTTGTAATTAAAAGAAAATGTATAAAATTTTGAAAATTTCTTGAAAACATTCATCAAAAAAATTCGATGGATAATGTAAGAAAAACCTAGGGATTGAGTGCTAGTAATGGACCCCTTAACGACTAAAATTTACTTCAGTCGCTTCGCTAGAGCGAGCCTCTTGATAAATTGTAGTTCTGCCGCACCAGATGACAAGCAACAGGTATCAGCAACCTGTTTCGTACATAAAACTAGCAAAAACTTTCATTTTTACTACTAAAGCAAGCATTTTAAAATTAAGTAGCTAGCATGCCTATTATGGCCACCTCCGGGTCCATAATACGCAACGTCGAATTTGTTTATATACGTATTATGGTCCCCCATTTGATTTACATGTTCCATTCCCACATGTTCCTTGTGCCTATTATGGACGTTTAAATTGAGGTTTTGTTCAGGGGGTCCATTACTAGCACTCACTCCCTATACAAATTTAACGACACAAGAAAATTTTCAAAAATTTCAATGACTTTCGTTACGAATTTCGAAAATTGCTCACAAAACTTGAACGAATTTTTTTACAAGTCTCTAAATATTAAAAAGTAAAACAATTTTTGTTTAGTAAAATGTAAAAAAAAGTCTTTATTCAAGAGCTCTTGGCTAGAAGGTCTTTATTTTTTGTCTTCATTAAAGAGACTTTCAACGCGGAGCTGGCTTGTCTTTACGAACATATTTTTTTTTAATTTCAAATAATTCTCTGAAACATTTGCAAATGTTTTTTAAAAGTTCTTTACGTTTCGTGAAAAATTGTGAATTTTTTTAAATTCGTTAATTTCGGCGTAGAAAAATATTGCGGTTGGCCAATGTTCCAAATTCAACAGCATCTATCAAACATATCATAAACTTCTTTAAAAACCGTTGAAAATATTCCAAAATCTAACCGGAGAGAACCGGTGAGAATTCCTAAACCTTCTCTATATCATTCTAAATGTCATTTTTATTATAAACTAGCTTAATTGACGAAAGGTAAATTGATACATAGATGCAACTCGGTGTGTACACTGCGATCGGTTTCACAATAGGGTGGCTGTACTGGTTGATCTTTGTGTCCTCGGTGTTAGGCCATTTGACTTAATACTATGATAATAGGTTGAAAAATTCTACTCTCGGGACTTCTTCCTTCTCCCTTCTGCTTTCTTTTTCACTTTTTTCTTCTTTCGTTATCTTCTATCTTCCTCCTTTCTCTTTCTTTTCTGCATTTTTCTTCTTTATTCCTTGTGCCATCTTCCTCTTTTTCCTACTTATTTTCTCTCACTTCTTTTGCTTCCTCCTTCTTTCGTCTCCCTTCTTCCTTTCTAAATTCCATTTTCTTTTTCTTCTTTCATTTTTCTTTTGTCGTCGTTTCAGTCGTCATTCCTTTGTGTGCTTCCACTTATAAACTGCTAATTGTTTCCTGAAGAATAATTCTTCCCCTTTAACCAATAACACTCCTACTCCATATAAACGCCTCCTTAGAATGTGTCTCAAATTTTATTGCAATTGTTTGCTAGGTTTCACATTCAAGAGGTTTCCACCACATCTGCATTCTTTTTTTACCCCTTATAATCGTCTATTTAAAATAGAGAATATGTGTATCAAATTTTGTTGAAATCGGTCCAGAGAGGGGTTCAAAAGCTACACTTAATTGCTCGTTTTTTAACATTACCCCCTCCCCCTTTCTTAATGACTCTAAGAACCGTCCTCCCTTCTCTTTAATCCTTATATCAGGATAAATAATGTGTTTACCAAATTTGGTTGAAATCGGCCCAAGTGTTCAGAACTTATGTTGATTCAAACAATACCCGTCCCTCCGCGCCATCCCCCTTTCCAAAATTGCCATAGTTCATATATGGACAAAATTTGGTTGAACTACTGATCCCCCTTTTTCCCTATGACCCCCCCACTTCCACTTTTATTTTCCCCTGATGATAGAGAATATGTGTACCAAATTTGGATGAAATCGGTCAAGTGGTTAAGAAGTGGTTAGCGAACATACATACATCCATAGTTTGGTTTTTACAGATATAGATAGAAGATAGATTTGAATCGTCAAAAAAAGGTCGACAATTAAAAAAGCGATGGAAGTTTCCAAAAATTATTACGTTTCAAATTTCAAAAAAATTCTTACAATTAATAAGTAAAAACTTTGAGTAGTTCCGTTGAAATATTTCCAAATGTTCTTTTAAAGTGTTTAAAAGTATCAATCAAAAAATTTCAAACTTTTATAAAAAAAAATGAAAAATGAAGCTTCAAAATCTTGGAAGACGAAATGAGCGAAGAAGTAGAAACTTTCGGGGATAGTCAGAAAAATTGTCCGAAATTGATGAAATTATAAATGGATGAAATAATCTCCAAATTTGATTTTAGACGATAAATAAATGCATAAATTTTTAATGTTGAGTTTCGGAATTTTATGTTTTATTTCCAGCAAAAATGCACTAACATTCTTTGACCATTCAGATTAAAAAATCCAAGATTTGAAGCCATTTTATGGTTCTAGTGCTACTTTCCACCAGGTTGAACCATCAGGCCTACGAATGTCTGTGCTCAATATGCAAATAACTTTAATGTGATCTATACAGGTTTGTTATGATTTATATTTTTTCCAATTTCATATCTATTCCATGGACAGATTGAACAGTTAAGGCTTGAAGCAGATCATAATCGAATTTCAATTCAATCCACGAATCGCTTACGATCTGAATCGACACAGCTTTGCAGAACTAGTGGTGCCAAAATAACCTCAGAGCATAGTTGAAGGATTAAAACACGGGTTTAGCCGCTGTTGTTCCATGAAATCAAGTTTTTTTTTATTGCCCCATAATGAACACCTATCTTTTTATCATGTCTCCCTTAAAAAAAATAAACAATTTATCACTCATCAAAACATTAATGACCGCTTGAACGACCCAAACTCACAAAAACAAATTCCTCATCATCAAGTCTCCGAAAACAGGAAATCATCAATAAAGCACGCAACTATCTCCCGACACGAATCTCGTCTCGAACACCAATTAACCATCCTTTTTCCCTTCGCAATGTAGCCACACGAAAGACTTAAACGCACCTTAGAACTGAAGCAACGAACCCTTCTTTTTTCGTAAACACTGCAGGTGCTTGTTTGTATTTTTTCGTAACCACTGCACTTAGAATGCCTTCCGTAGTAGTCACACACTTGGCTCTCTCAACAGAATTGGAATTGAAAATTGGAAATCCACGATTCTCAGCGATGATCTCGCCCACGTCGACGGTTGATTCTGATTGCATAACATCGTCGTCGTTGTCGCCGTTGGTGGGTTCGTGTACACAGTCAATTTATCATTCCGACTAACTAAACTACTGTATTGGAGGAAACAGTCCCAGACTTAAAATCAAGTTCAGAGAAAGGAAAAAATCGATTTCAACTGCACCGAAGGCAAAGATGATTAATGATGATGGCGTTAGATTCTCTTACCTATTTGAAAATATTTTTTAATTACCCAAAAAAATCGACCCAAATTTTGATAAACCAACTTTAATACTTTAATGGAATCTCGGATTCTCGATGAGAAACGTTGAATGTTAAATGGATATTGAACGACACTCCTATAAAACGTTTCCTAACTTCAAATATCCTATTGCAATCAGATTGTCGTCCAATCTGATCGTTGGCCTCAGGGAATTTGGTAAAGAATTCGCTTCAATGTGTGGAAACTTGAAAATTGCGTTCAAACGCTGGAGAATATTCCATAAATGTTGTTTTGTGGTAAACGTGCTGACAATAGACTTTTGAACAGCTTCTTTTCTAACCATTCATTTATTCATCTAACTAATCCAAACAATCATTTGCGACAAGAAAAATTCGTTTCGCTCAAAGCTTTACACGCGAAGTGATTGGCCTTGAGACATTTGGCCAATCCGATGCGTAGCGACATTCTAACCAACATAATTGGAACAAGTTGGCCAAATATCGCAATTCGTAATTTGAGTCATCCGTCCCATTCATCTGATCCAATCTTGATCATATTCCATCGGAACAGTCAATTTGCAAAAGGGAAAAATTCGTTCCGCGCGAAGCGCTACTCGCTACTTGTCGTCCAATCGGATCGATTGGTCTCGGGGTTAGCAACTACAGAACGAGTTTGTCTTCCACCACAACTAATCAGTCCGCGCCACTAACAGAGTCTCGACTCGAGTGCAGCGAGGGAAGCGTGGAGGAATTTGCTCAAGGCTAGCCGCTGCCTGCGCTACTAGTCGGTCGGTAAGCGGAGTGAGTGGTCAGAACACGCATGCATGCGGACCGAACGCCAGCGCGATGATGCACGAGCTACCGCGAGTCGAGGACCATTGTCGTCGTAGTTATAATTACCGAGAGTGAGTGGTGGAGAAGGGGCGAAAGAGTTGTAAATGGTTTTTTTTTCTCCACTCCTTGCACTTGAACAGGGGGCGCGGGCTAGATGAATCATCCGATCTTTTCCAGGTGATTAGAACTCAATTCATTAGGTTGGAAGCCCGATATTAGAGTCGAGATCTAGAACTACCACCTCCAGATTGTGTTATTGTTACGGCGCGCGGCGGCGCGGTGCGTATGACGATGCGTCATATTTTAATACCACACTAATGGAACCGATCACGTCGAATGAGTCGGAAGGGCCCCGTGCGTCGTCGTCCCATCAGAAAGCCATTCTTCATGCCCACAGGGGGAGAGACTTGGAGCGTCGAAGAGATTAGATTAAGCCGTTCCAACAAAAGGGGACGACCCAGCGTGCTGCGGCGGCGGCGGCAGCGGTGCGTTTTGAAAAACGTGAGAATTTCATTGGCAGTGTGCTCCTCGGACGAGATCTCAGATTGAGGGATGAATCTTGTTTTGGTTATTAAAAATTTTATATTTGTGATACTGATCATCGCATGCAGCGAATCGTTTAGGGAAATTTCCTCCTCTCACTAATGAAGGGATAAATGAAAAGTCATCGTGATTGGATTGGTGATCTTTTCTCGTTTGAATGGGAACAAAAAGTGTGAAAGTCCATCTCTACACAGAACGGTTCATTGACTCTTGTTGACCTTAGAATAATGTATTCATGAGATATTTAAGACCAGTGGCTGAGACGAAAATTTGAAACCATTGAAATCTTTTAGTGCTTTTGAAATAATCAGCGCCATGGAAATTCATTAACATTTATTTATTTTCTCTTCATGTGGTTAGTGTGATAAATGAAACACAAATTAAAAAAAGAAGAATTTGACATCGAAGGATTTCCCGTGGAAATTCCGAAGGATTTCCCGAAGAAATTCCGAAGGATTTCCCGAGGAAATTCCGAAGGATTTCCCGAGGAAATTCCAAAGGATTTCCCGAGGAAATTCCAAAGGATTTCCCGAGGAAATTCCGAAGGATTTCTTGAGGAAATTCCGAAGAATTTCTTGAGGAAATTCCGAAGAATTTCCCAAGGAAATTACGAACAATTTCCAAAAGAAAATCCGAACAATTTCCCAAGAAAATTCCGAAGTATTTCCCGAGGAAATTCCGAAGTATTTCCCAAGGAAATTCCGAAGTATTTCCCGAAGAAATTTCGAAGGATTTCCCGAGGAAACTCCGAAAGATTTCCCGAGGAAATTCGGAAGGATTTCCCGAGGAAATTCCGAAGGATTTTTCGAGGAAATTTCAAAGGATTTCCCGAGGCAATTCCGAAGGATTTCGAGGAAATTCGAAAGATTTCGAGGAAATTCCGAAGGATTTCGAGGAAATTCGAAGGATTTCGAGGAAATTCGAAGGATTTGAGGAAATTCCGAAGGATTTCGAGGAAATTCGAAGGATTTCGAGGAAATTCCGAAGGATTTCGAGGAAATTCGAAGGATTTCGAGGAAATTCGAAGGATTTTGAGGAAATTCCGAAGGATTTCTGAGGAAATTCGAAGGATTTCGAGGAAATTCGAAGGGAATTTCGAGGAAATTCCGAAGGGAATTTCGAGGAAATTCCGAGGGAAATTTCGAGGAAATTCCGAGGGGAATTTCGAGGAAATTCCGAAGGGAGTTTCGAGGAAATTCCGAAGGGAATTTCGAGGAAATTCCGAGGGGAATTTCCTGAGGAAATTCGAAGGATTTCGAGGAAATTCGAAGGATTTCTGAGGAAATTCCGAAGGATTTCGAGGAAATTCCGAAGGATTTCGAGGAAATTCCGAAGGATTTCGAGGAAATTCGAAGGATTTCGAGGAAATTCGAAGGATTTCGAGGAAATTCGAAGGATTTCGAGGAAATTCGAAGGATTTCGAGGAAATTCCAAAGGATTTCGAGGAAATTCGAAGGATTTCGAGGAAATTCAAAGGATTTCGAGGAAATTCGAAGGATTTCGAGGAAATTCGAAGGATTTCGAGGAAATTCGAAGGATTTCGAGGAAATTCGAAGGATTTTGAGGAAATTCGAAGGATTTCGAGGAAATTCGAAGGATTTCGAGGAAAATCCGAAGGATTTCCCGAGGAAATTCCGAAGGATTTCCCGAGGAAATTCCAAAGGATTTCCCGAGGAAATTCCAAAGGATTTCCCGAGGAAATTCCAAAGGATTTCCCGAGGAAATTCCGTAGGATTTCCCGAGGAAATTCTGAAGGATTTCCCGAGGAAATTCCGAAGGATTTCCCGAGGAAATTCCGAAGGATTTCTCGAGTGAATTCCGAATGATTTCTCGAGGAAATTCGAAGGATTTCTCGAGGAAATTTTGAAGGATTTCCGAGGAAATTCCGAAGAATTTTAAGGAAATTACGAACAATTTCCCAAGGAAATTCCGAACAATTTTCCAAGGAAATTCAGAACAATTCCTACGGAAATTCCGAAGTATTTCGAGGAATTCCGAAGAATTTCGAGGAAATTCCAAAAGATTTCCCGAGAAAATTCCGAAGGATTTCCCGAGGAAATTCCGAAGGATTTCCCGAGGAAATTCCGAAGGATTTCCTGAGGAAATTCCGAAAGAATTCCCGAGGAAATTCCGAAGGATTTCCCGAGGAAATTCCGAAGGATTTCTTGAGGAAATTCTGAAGGATTTCCCGAGGAAATTCCGAAGGATTTTCCAAGGCAATTCCAAAGGATTTCCCAAGGAAATTCGCAAACCTCAATCTGTGAAAGTATGCAGCACATTTTGCAACTCCAAGCAGTTCGTGACGCAATTTTTTTTTTTGTTGGTTTCCGGCAGCAATGGAACGGACACTTACTTAACTGACCTAGAAGACGTCCTATAGGACGCCTTTCAGGAATGCAACACGCAGACCTTCTGTCCCTCCACATCTCGAAACAGGACATGGACGCCTAATGTTCTCCAGCAGCTAAATGAGCGTTTCTTCCAAGTGCTTATTGGTAATCTGGCTTCGAAGGCTTACCAGAAGGAAACTGGCGTATCCCAAGAGTCTATCTTGGCAGCTACGCTACCTATCGCCAATCATCCACATTTATATTTACGCCGACGGCATTCTGTTTGTGATCTTTGGTGACACTCCCGCACGGGCGTAGATAAAAGCCCAATTAGCCGTTAGTACCGTCCACCGTTGGGTTACCTCAGTGGGGTTTTCTATGGCCGCTAGCAAATGTGTGAGCATGTTTACAGAGGGATACATCAGTTATTCGTTCCCAAAATTCCATCCCCAAACGAAAAGCAGCTAGTAGGTGCTCGGATCCTCCATTGACCGGAAACTCTTCCTTCCTGCCGCATTTTCGCGATCAGTTGCAATAATAAAGCGAATCTTATCTGAACACAGTCTACACCAGCGGTTCTCAACCTGGGGAACATGTACCCCTGGGGGTACCTTCGCCGGGCCCAGGGGGTACCTCGGACAAAAATGCATAATGGCGGATTTTATGCAGTTTTAATCAAAAGTTATTGATTAAGTTCTGATACATGTAATATATGTTCGAACGATGAATGAACAAATTTTTTAAAACTTTTATGCAATGCACCTGTTTGAAACAAAATGGTGAATGATATGTTAAAGAATCTGCTTCTGAACTAAAATTTAAAGTCTACACGTTCGAAAGCCTCCATTTGAGAGAAATGAAGGCTTTTCCGAAAAGCTCAGTTGCTTCGTTGCAAGAGGATTGGAGCCATCCTTCTTTCAATAGGATCGGAGGATTCCTTTCAAGAGGTCCGGAAACCCACTTTCAAGAGGTTCAGAGGCCTCCTTTAAAGAGGCCGGGAAGCCAAGAAGCCCGGGAGCCTCTTTTCAAAAGTCTCGTAAGCCTCTTTTTAAGAGGTTCGGAATCCTTCCTTCAAGAAGCCCGGAAGTTTCCTTTCAATATGCCCGGAAGACTCCTTTTAAGAGGCCCGGAAGCCTCCTTTCAATAGGCTCGGAAGCCTCCTTTCAAGAGGCTCGGAAGCCTCCTTTCAAGAGGCTCGGAAGCCTCCTTTCAAGAGGCTCAGAAGCCTCCTTTCAAGAGGCTCAGAAGCCTCCTTTCAAGAGGCTCAGAAGCCTCCTTTCAAGAGGCTCAGAAGCCTCCTTTCAAGAGGCTCAGGAAGCCTCCTTTCAAGAGGCTCAGAAGCCTCCTTTCAAGAGGCTCAGGAAGCCTCCTTTCAAGAGGCTCGGAAGCCTCCTTTCAAGAGGCTCGGAAGCCTCCTTTCAAGAGGCTCGAAGCCTCCTTTCAAGAGGCCTCAGAAGCCTCCTTTCAAGAGGCTCAGGAAGCCTCCTTTCAAGAGGCCTGGAAGCCTCCTTTCAAGAAGCTCGGAAGCCTCCTTTCAAGAGGCCCGAAGCCTCCTTTCAAGAGACTCGGAAGCCTACTTTCAAGAGGCTGGGAAGTTTCCATTCAAGAGCCTCAGAAGCCTCATACCAAGCAGCTCAGAAGCCTCCATTCAAGGAGCCCGGAAACCTTCTTTCAAGAGGCTCGGAAGTCTCGTTTCTCGAGGCTCGGAGGCCTCGTTTAAAGAGGCTAGGAAGCCTCGTTTCAAGTGGGTCGGAAGCCTCCTTTCAAGAGGCTCGGAAGCCTCCTTTCAAGAGGCTCGGGAGCCATCTTTCAAGAGGCTCGGGAGCCATCTTTCAAGAGGCCCGGGAGCCTCCTTTCAAGAGACCCGGGAGCCTCCTTTCAAGAGGCCCGGAAACCTTCTTACCAGATGCTCTGAAGCCTACTTTCAACCACTCTTCAAGGCGCTCGGAGTTCATCTTTCTAGAGGCGTGGAAGCCAACATTCAAGGGGCTCAGAGGCGTCCTTTCAAGATTGCCAGAAGCCTTCTTTTCATTGGCACGAAAGCCGTATTCCAAGAGGCTCGGAAGCCTTTCTCCAAGAGCTCGGAATAATGAAAATTTCAGCCAACTTTATGGAGAGTCATATATCCCGTTAATTTTTAGTTGCTTTTTTCATATAGCTTATGAGTTACACTTATTTTCATTTAACAGCCAAAAAAATAAATAGGGGGTACCTCAATTTATGCAAAGGTGCGAATAATAAAAATGAGTTGAGATTTTCCTCCTGACGATTTAACTCGCGAACGGGTTGACCGATTTGCGAGATTTTTTCCCTAATCGATTCGTTTTGGGATCCGCAAGTTTTGTATATGCAAAAAGTTAAACGGGGAAATGTAAAAAAAACATTAGAATACAATTTTGGGTCAGCTGTTGAGGAAAACAAAACTAACACACGGAAATTGATCCAGAGTGCGATGCTGCAAATAGTTCATTGTGGCATTTCTACACCCGGGCAAAGCTTGGTTTCTTTCGCAAGTTAGTATTTCCTGAATAAATGTTGAAATAGTTAAAATAAATCTGGACAAAGTGAATATGCTCTTGTATTCCAAATATGACAATCACTTTAGGTAGCCAAAAGGTGACAAGATGTGATAGAGTTAGGGATCTTGGCATAATTATAGACTCTAAGCTTACGTTCATTGACCATTATAATACTATTATAAACAAAGCTAATAATATGTTAGGATTCATAAAAAGGTTTGGCTACAACTTCCACGATCCATACACTATAAAAACATTATATATTGCTTATGTCAGATCGATACTTGAATATTGCAGCATAGTTTGGTCACCTTACACAGTCACGCATGACACAAGAATTGAGTCGGTACAAAAGCAATTTTTATTATATGCACTACGCAAGTTGGGGTGGACTCAACTTCCACTCCCGTCTTATAAAGCACGATGCATGCTAATTAGTATACAAACATTGAAGGAACGACGGGAATATGCGATGCTATCTTTCATTAATGATGTTATCTCGAACAAGGTCGACTCAGAGGCAATATTATCTAAATTAAATTTTTATATCCCACAAAGACCTTTGCGAAATCGAACTTTATTTGCCTGTAGTAGTCATCGTACAAACTATGCGAAATTCGGACCCATAAATCAAATGATGGCTGCTTATAATAAACATTGGAATGCTATTGATTTCAATACATCTAAGACTAAATTGAATGTAAGTAAATGTATTGGTGTGTATAATTTTCATATCGGATAAAAGTGTTTAGTAATTTTAAGTAACGGAGAACTATATTATAAGACTAAATCTGTATCAAACGGTCTACAAACATGATTGACGACAATAAATAAAAATAAATAAAATAGAACGTGTTCTTCAAAGTTTGAACGATGGAAATTCACAAGCTCAAGTTGCACGGGATTTTCACATTTCTCGTCAACTTGTGAGCTTTCGGAATAAGAGGAAAATTGATACAGGCAAAGTTAAGAACTCGCCGAGATCGTGTCACCCATAAGTAACCACTAAGAAGCAAGATCGAATAATAGCCATGATTTCGAAAGCAGATCAATAAAAAGTCGGGTTTGAGCATCAACAAGCAAATGTCTGAATTTATTGGTTCAAAAATCTATACGGTCGCCGACCAAGTAAAAAACACGCGAAAAATAGAATGGATAGGGTTGCATTCGGCTTAGCCCACCAGCATTGGATTTCGGAAGATTGGTCCTACATAAGTTCGGCTGCTTTTTTATATAGAGAAGTCTTTTTGTAGAATGCATTCCAAAATTTTAGATATGCAGCATTATAATTTGAATTCATGTCACTTCCGATATTGTTGGAAAAATGATATCGAAAAGCAAAGAAAATTTATGCGGCTCTGAAATTCTAAATTCATCAGAATCGGTTACACTTTCAATATTTTATTTGGAAATCCGAACTTTCAATCAATATTTATGATTTCCTTTATTTAAAATTATCAACAGATAGTCCCAATGTCAGTATTAAAATGCGAAAAATATAATTAAAACATTAAACATAAACACATTTGATTTAGTAAGAAGCTACTGTTTTCGGAAGAAAAACAAAAATCGGCTGCGAAGTGTTTGTTATGGAAGAAGGTAGTTGACGAAAGCCGAGAATGTACTGTTAAATGATCTTTGGATCCCTTCGATGGCTCCGTTTGTGCAGTAGATGCTGCGACGTAGTGGCAAGCTGAGTATTACATCATTGCGGAGGGATCTAGGTCGAACGTTGACATTCATTTGTTAACATCCGTTGTCGATTTGGCCTAGCAGTAGGTCTGTCACCAGCAGGGCCCTTGATGTTTTCTTAAGCGAACCATAGGGTGTTCAATATCAATAAGCTGACATCGGCTCCAGCAACTTGGCAACCGTAAAGAATCTTTTCGTGGAAGGAACAGATTCGATTCAATCCGCGCTATTCTTGATATTATGATTTCAAACAGCGGAACAATACTTTAAAACTGATCGTACTCTAATGATCTAATGATCTATTAAACAATTAATGTCGGAGGATTTTGTCGCCGTTCTAAATACAAGCCCCAACGCGAAGACTTGTCATCAATATACGATATTTGCAGGTAAAATGTTAACTTTGAGTCTAAGATGACGCCGTGCATAAACATGGATTCAGAATGACAGCAAGTTGGCATTAGTTTTCAGGCCACCCTAGCCGCAGCAGTGGGCTTCGTGGCCGTGCGGTTAGCGACGTCAATCGCCTAGACACATGTGCTATGGAGTGTGGCTTCGATTACCGCCCCTTTTCGTGATCGAAAAATTCTCGACTGGTACACACACTGGTTGTTATGTGGCCGTTGTCTAATGCTAGGCGTCAAGTGTTCAGTCTGTACGACCTCTGGTCGAAGACGGTGTTCCTGTCTTTTAAATACAATTGTTTACCTACTACCACAATTAAAATGACCAACCATTCTCAAAACTAACAAAGAGATGGTTAGAAACATTTATAAACCCATCCCAGATACGAACCCCCGTTTTCAGTTGCTGCTAGTCAGTGGCTTTGGCTAGCGAAGTCAAGGATACATTTTTCATTCTGATTCCTACTTTTACCTCGATTTGTTATTGAAGAATTTGAGCTCTATTCCTAATAGGCTCACTCGGATACCCATCAGTTGATGGTAAAACCTGATCGATACCCGATCCTTTTATTGGCGTTCTTGAGCCTGTAGCTCAAAAGAGTAGCCAGTATCACAATTTCGGTTGAAGACTTCAAGCAATTGGAGACCATCTTAACGGTATCGAGTAGTCGACTATGTGAACATATATACCACATGCTGGAATAGCAGTAGCAGGAGTTCGGATAATATTGAGCAGACTCGAATTTGATCTTAGAGTCTTGTCCACTGAAAAAAATGAGCTTATTCATAAATCTCCTCCATAATAACTAAGAGATCAGATCAAAGATCGTTTCACCATCGACGAGAAGTGAAATAGAGAACATCCTCACCATCGCGATGCATCGGGAGGTCAAAACAGGTACTCCATAAACATAACACGATAAAGAACATGTACCGCTCGTTTCCGTACTTTGTTCTGTAGACTTCGTGGCTGTGTTGTTAGCGGCGTCATTTATCTAAGCTGCTTTTTGCGGATTAGAGTAAGCTTCTGTGAATCCATGGTAAAAACAAGATTATGAACACATCAACAGAGAAGGCAACGAGTGGAGATGTCAAAAGCATTATATGCCCCTTCGTTAGATTGATTCCACACGATTTATATTTCAGTAGAAGAAGGTAGCTACGTTATCAATTAACAGGTCAACATTGAAGTTCAATGCGTTATTCGGGACACCGTGGAGAATTGAAACCTGAAACGACCGAAAATTTATTTAAAAGGTCGACATAAGTATTTCAAACATATCAATCAAATATTCTCCACCATAATTTTCAAGTGCCTCGAACAATGCCACGCAGCCGAGTAAAAACAAATGAATCCCCACTGCGTGGCCTTCCACCGCGCCGCAGACAGCGATGCTTCCGAGAAATGGACCTCCATCCAACCGCAGTGCAGGGATGCCAGACATACAGACATGTCTGTATTTATACAGACATTTGGTTTTGCATACAGACATCATACAGATTACAGACATTATACAGACTTTTAATTAAAGTTACAGACTTTTACAGACATTAAGTTTTTAAAAACTTTAAGCTGGAAACAGAATTCTGATCGACTTTCCAATTTAACTATGTTGGGTTTTTATTTCGTGCGAAGCGGAGCCTTTTAGGCTTCTGAACGACATCCCTTTTGGGTTCCAAACAGAATCCTTTTGGAATATCAAACGGAAAGATTCTTTGATTCCTTTCGGAAACCTAAAAATGTTACAATTAATTGCATATTATTCGGCAACTCGGCCGTACGAAAACCATTTTTTGTTAAATATCTTGGCTGTGCATATGCACAGCATATGTTTCGAAATGGACAAATTGATATGAAATTTGCGAAAAAGAATCCACGTGTCTTGGAGGGACTCGAACCCTCAACCTCCTACTCTCTAGATAGGCGTGATAACCCCTACACAACAAGACCACTTAAAGGTCACGTTTGCGGAAAAGCCATCAGAATCCGAGTACCAACCTCCACCGCGGTTAGCTCTCTTTTTTGCAAATTGAATATCTTTCGGATGCTTGATTTGTCCAATCTCCACATGTGCTTTACTATTGTATACCCACAAATGTTGCATTCAGACAAAATTAATCCATTCTGAAGCCGTTCAAAAGCACAAAAATATGCCATTAGCGTGCCTAAAAGATATCCGATCGTACGGATTTTCGTTCAGAATTATGTAAACTTCCGAACGTAATCCTTCTGGGTTCACTAACAGAATCCATTCAATTTTCTGAACGAAATTCTTTTGGGCTTTTGAAAGGAATCACTCTATGGGCTTCCCAAATAAATCCTTTTGGACTTCCAAACGGAATTGAAGGAATTCTGAACTAAATTATTCTAGAATTCCAAACGAATCTTACGAACGGAATCTTTTGGACGAAATACTTTTGGTCTTCCGAACGGAGTACTTTTGGAACAAACAAACAGACATAACTCATTGAACATTCTCTCATCAAAATCATCGTCGTACAAACACCAACGACTTCTGTTGATTTTGCTAAGTTGAGCAAATGACTAACCAGATGGCGGTAGTGAGCAAACGTGAAACTCGAGTAAACCCGATGCGCGCGCCATGAGTGTGTGATTGGCCAACTAATGAATATTTAAATTGACCAGTAAATCATTGAACGATGAAATTTTCACGAGTGTTATGTCTGTTTGTCTGTGCTTTTGGTCTTACGAACGGAATCTTTTGGACTTTCGATGTCAATCTGAATGGAAAATTTTTCTGCTTCTGGACAAAAGATTCTGATTAGAATACTTATAGATTTCCTACGAAGCTCTAACAGGATTCGAAAACTTAGAAAGCCGAAAAAAGCTCCGTTCAGAACATCAAAAAATCACGATTTGTAAACCCAAAACAAGGCCTTCCTCTGAGTTTCCGAACAAAATTATTTGGGATTATGGAAGGAATTCTGCTATATTTCTGGACAAAATTCTTTTGGGCTTCCTGAGCAGAATTCTTTTTTATTTCCGAACGAAACCTTGTTGTGTTGGGCTTCTGAACGAAATTATGTTGGACTTTAATTTCAAAGGGATTCCTTTCAAACTTTCGAAAGGAATACTTTTGGAATTCCGAGTGCAGCCATTTGGGCTTCTGAATGCATTTTTTTCTGTTTCTGTAAAAGGGATATCCTTTTGGATTCAGAAGCCTTAAAAGATTACGTTCGGATCCAAAGATTCAAAAGCGCAAAAATAGTTCCTTTCGGAAGCCCAAAAAAGTTCAAAAGATCAAAGGTTCTCTGTTTGTAAACCCAAAAGATGTCCGTTCCGTTTTTTGGGTGTCCAAACGGATCTATTTCTTCTGAGCCTCTCCTCCGAACTGAACTCTTTTGAGCCCCCCAACAGATTTTCAGATAGAAAGATGCGTTAATATTATTGCCGATTTCACCAATTTGAAGAGTTATGTGTAGATTGTGATTTGCCCGCTTCTTTTTCTCACACTCACTCTCATTTCGGGTTGATCGATTTTTGTTACTGAAATTTACCCAATTATAACCCATTACTCGTACACTAAATCGATTCCCGCCATGATTTGGCGTCTATTTGTTTTCAGATTGAGCACTCACACACAAATATTATACAAGGAAAATCAATCTTTTTTTGAGTGTATTCAGTGTGAGAAAAAAATTCTCGCAAAACTCTTATAAAGTGCAAAAAGCGCAATATTAATTTATGCTAATGTAACAACATATTTATTGATAAGAACATTATTCAGAGCTTTGTAGTGAAATATTTCACTTAGCATAAGACAAGATAGTATTATCCAAGGTATTATCCCATTTAATTCCACCACTTGATTGTAAATTTAGAGTAATTTCCAAAAATACGACCTTGCCAGTAACCTTACTTGTCTTTAGTATATCATCGTACTTGACTCGACTCGACACCGACATTTTGATTATTGAAACCTCGATATTCTACGTTGTCAAAATAGCATGAATTTTTAATAATTTTCTAATTTCTGTATCACACTTAACTCATTTTACAGTATTCGGTAAATTTTATCGAAATCTCAACAGCAGATCTGTTCGGTAATTATTTTACAGATTTTTTGTAATTTTTTCCATTGTTCAACTGTCAAAATAACCGAAAATCAGAAACATTATTTACCGAACAGTTCTGCTGTTGAGATTTCGGTAAAATTTTACCGAATTCGGCGATTTAATCTAAGTGTGACTCCATACAGACAAATACAGACATTTTGCTGTGATTGATACAGACTTCTTAAATTTTCATCTGGCATCCCTGCCGCAGTGTGGTCGTGTTGATCCATTTCTTCGGAACTAATCTTCCATCTGTCTGCCACGCCACTTCTTCTAACTTCTTCTACTAAGATCGTTGGCAACGAACGAACCGAAAAAAAACAAGTCGCACCTCAATCTAAACGTTCTAACCTGCTGGTTGCTGCTGAGATGAGAGACAACAATTTTAACAACAAACACCGGAACGCAACAAAAACAAAGCGGTAGGAAAACATGGACAAATCTGTCCATACCGCCGAGAGACCACTCTATCAAAAAAATAAATCAAGAACGAACAGACCCAGCCTGTTCGTTCGGGGATCGAGAGAGGATGAGACAAAAAAAAGCGAAGGTGATTCGTGGTCCTCGTCATGGTTTCTCGAATTTTGGTTCAGTGAATTTTCAAGGACGTCCAATTTAGTTCCATCTATGTAGATCCGTTTTCTTGACCGGTTTTCCCCCGGCGCGGGCAGCGGCGGTCGGTGCTAGAAATTAACATAACACGCCGCGCCGCGGCGGGACGTTCACTTTTGATATTTTCTTCCTAGGATGGCCGGCCGTTCAGGTGCAGTCGGATTATGTCGAAATTCTTGTTTTAGTCATTATTTTATTCAAGGGGTGAAGTTTGGTTTCTATATTTATGACAGTCATGCGAATCCGTGGAGATGGTGAACGTGCTTTATTGGAGATAATAGTTTGAAAAATTCCAAGATTTCGCGACCGATGCTAAATAATTGGGCCTGACTATTTTTGTGGCACCATTGTTTTCGATTTTTCCGAATTTTGATCGATCCGGATCCGGTTTCGATCTAACAAGAATAGTGAATATGAAACAAGTTTTGGTGGTGCCGATGACAGTAGAAGATCAACAGATCATACGATTTATGGTTTGTCTCATTTGGTAAATTAAACTTTAAAGTGACAGATCGATAATTTAAAAAAAAAATCACCCGGTCATAAGAATGGCTGGTGTTACCCAGCAATTCCAAATAGACATCTATGAAAAAAGATTCGATATCTGTCAAAAGTAATCTTGCTCAGCGAGCAGGGTTATTCGATAATTATTTAAATGTCGCTTTCAAGTTTAATTCCCCAAATGAGACAGACCATAATTTAAATATTTTTTAGTAACCATTAATTCAAGACAAAATTTTCAAAACGACTTATCTGCTTTTGTAAACAAAGATTCAAACGACGATTTGACGAATCTGATAGCTCTCCCACGCAAACCAACACCACCAATAGGTAGGTGAAGGTTTCCGCTACCTGTTGATGGTGTTGGTTTGCGTGGGTGAGCTATCAGATTCGTCAAATCGTCGTTTGAATCTTTGTTTACAAAAGCAGATAAGTCGTTTTGAAAATTTTGTCTTGAATTATTAATTTAAGGCTAGTGAGATCGTTTACACTTACTGCAAAAAAAACTTCCAGTTTTGTTGTTTATTTTTGGCCTAAATTATTATATGAGTTGTACATGTTTACATCCCAACATATGCTGGAAATGTGATTCGTGTCGACATTTGATGGAAAACGGCCGAGTCAGGAATTCATCACCAGGGATGAAGAATGTTGAATGAGCAACGCAAGATGAAGTCCCTCATTTGGAAGTTGAAGTAGCATCAACAGAACAGTAGCCATTTGATGATAAATTCCTATGCTTCCAACTAAATGGGGTCACGTTTCATCAACATGATACGAACTCTTCATTCTTACACCCACAATAACAACATGTTTGAGAATCAACGCTTTCGATCGGCCATCTCCCAAACTATGAAAAAACTACGGATAATAACGATTCGATGAAAAGCTAGGCTAAAATTTCGTTCAGAATGCTCCCAAAAGAACGACCAATTAATTAATTACGAAATCCGAAATTTGTCATGAGACACATTAGACTATTAGAATGTTCAAGTCAATTCGTTTCAGCTCCCAAAAACGCAGATAGTTAATTAGATTACCACGGAAACGCCGGAGACGGTCGCGAAATCCGTACCATTATAGTGGCGCTTTTGATGAGACATTCAATAGGGTTACTGTTACTTGAATTCTATATTGATTCCTATATTATTCCTATATTCTACATATTCCTAGATTGGAACGATTGAAGATATCGATACGATATTGTATATACACATTTGTTACACATCTTTGACCCAAAGTGGCCACACCAAAAGATCCGTAACATACGAAAGAATGTTCCATTTCTATCATTTGTTTTTGAACAGCGTGATTTTTTCTGAAGTTTTCTTAAGTTAATTCTGAAGTGATTTGACAGTCAATTCGCATTTGTCAAGTCAATCCTAATAGTAACCTGAGAGTAAATTCACTGTTGTTATCCATCTTTGATCCCAAATGGCCACACAATGGCCTTGAAAGTGGTGCATTTCTGTATTTCGTTTTTAACCAGCACAATTCTTTTCTAAGTTATTTCTAAAAGTGACCTAATAGTCAGAAAGTAGGAATGGTAAAATTCCAGTCCAAAAGTCTTGCGATTGAAGACAAACAGTATCTATCGACAAGTGCTCACTATCGCCATCCGGAACAACAAATGTCGTTAGTGTTAGTGTGAACCCACGAACAACGCCGCTCTCAAAATCTCATAGAGTTCTCGTTTTTATGAACATTGACGCGAGTCCCGGAAGGTTAAAAGTCCCTTGAAAAGTAATCTTCATTCTGTGTAGAGTTCATTTATTGTTTACGAATCAGGCAAATTTTAATTCGTGCGACAAACTGTGATCGAATTTCGCAGAGAAGTTAGCAAAAAATATGTCTTTTCGCAACTCGTCTCGATGATTGATTAGGAATCAGATGAGTTGATTTCAAAAATGTAATTTTAACCGCATCATTTGGAGATTCTATCTTACCATCTATTGAGGGGTGGAAAACGCTTCATGGAGAAGGCGAATGAACCAAGGATTGTACCCGCTGCTGCTGGAAGAACTATCCACCACAAATATCGGACGACTGCAGAGGGGCCGGGAACGTAGCCAGAATGTCGTGCGATAATTCGATGAGAATGGTTCTCTATAGTGATTCGACGGGCACAAACAGACGTGGTGCTCAGCGAGCAGACGGATCAATCAGATGGAAGACAACCTACGGACCTCCGTAGAATGCGTGTTTGCCATGAACCGAGCTGAATGGAAATTACTTTCATCAGGGTGTCTACTCGAGATCTGGGGGAAAATTCCCTGAGTTTTTCCAGGTTCTAAAATCATATGAACAAATCGGTATCTGCAGCATGTTAGAATTTGTGAATGAATGCGGGTTATGGTATCTGCAGCATGCTAGAATTTGTAAATGTATACGGGCCCTCCTTAGCCGTGCGGTAAGACTACAAAGCCAGACCATGCTGAGGGTGGCTGGGTTCGATTCCCGGTGCCGGTCTAGGCAATTTTCGGATTGGAAATTGTCTCAACTTACCTGGGCATAAAAGTATCATCGTGTTAGCCTCATGATATACGAATACAAAAATGGTAATCTGGCCTAGAAACCTCGCAGTTAATAACTGTGGAAGTGCTTAATAACACTAAGCTGCGAGACGGCTCTGTCCCAGAATGGGGATGTAATGCCAATAAGAAGAAGAAGAAGAAGAAGATACGGATAAAGTATTTTCTTCCATCTTCATAATACTTTTTTGAATACAAAAAAACTTGTAGAATTCTAATTGTTTTTGACTCTAACTCGAAGGGAATATTTCCACTACTTTGAGTTTCTGCTCTTGCTCGATTCACTTAGCATTTGAACACGTGTAACAAAAAATCTTCAATTTGATTGCTCAACTGCTTTCTTTCAATGAAGCAATCCGGAGATGAAGCTGATATTTTGTGTTCAAATGCAATGAGCAAATGTTAACAAGAATATTGATTCGGGAGGATATACTCCATGATAAATTCCTTTTCGAAAAGCTCCATTGCGGGGGCACTGGTGCTGATGCTGATGATGCATTTCAACTTGTTTTACTCAGGCTTTGCGAAAAAATATTTGTCTCCAACAAATGAGCAAATGATCTTGTCTCGATTCTGTTTTCATCGCACTTGTATCACGTCGTGATGACCTTGTTTTTTCATGGCTTGTAAAAATTGTAAGAGATTTATATATATAAAAAAGCTTCCTTCATCTCTTGACCTCTACATCACACGAGTCACTTTTCAGGACGAAAATTGGTCAAAATTTCTCGATAAGGCGGTGTCAAAATTAGTGTCAAATGACATTTCATGACATTTTTTAAATTTCGCTTCCAAAGTTAGTATCATTCAAATATTTTATCCAAGATAAAATAACATGAACAAAATTGAAATTTGCTTTGAATGTATTTCCAAAAAAAATAAAATTACCCTGAGGAATCCAGGTTTTTCCATGTTGAACAAAATCCCCTGAGTATTCCCGGTTTTCCAGTTTTTTTCCAGAGAGTAGACACCCTGACACCACTTTTTGTATGGATGGTTTATTCGTTTTATGGATCGCAATGCTCGGCCTGACCCCTTTCCTCTTCCTACAACGTGACGCAATTTGTGAACAGTCCCATACACAATTTCCAAATTATTTTAATGATTATTGTTAGGTTGTTATTGTTAAGCGTTGCTCGAATATTGATTCCCTGGTAACAACTACTTTGAAATAAATTCAACCAAACACATTTTTAGAAACATATTTACAACAGATTTTGTATCCGCAGAAAACCAATGCGTTGCATTTTCTTTGAACAGAAAAGATCCCAGTTCTACAGAACATTTTTTTCTAAATTGATTCGATTCCCTTAAAGATAAATTTCTCGAAATGACAACAACATTTAACCGTGCTACAGATGTTCATAGAATATTTAAGCGTTAGAGTACGGAATCATTGCGTCCAATCAGTGTTGTAAAATGTCATTTGCATTCATTTGTATAATTTTCCCAGAACTTTTTCCAGAAGGTAGCTATCAGTTCATGATGTATGACGAACTTATAGCGCTTTAATGAGCCTACAACTTTGTCTAACAAGATATTGCTGTAAATATGTAATCTGAGGCGTGGGAGACAAAATGTCATTCAAATGACATTATGTCAAATGACACGTGACATTTTGTAGAGTTTTCACTCTCCAGCCTCAGATGTTATATTTAGAGCAATGTACCCTTGGACAAATGTATAGCCCTACTCAAGCGTTATGAGTACATTAAAAATTATGGAATAAATTTGACTTCTAAAGAAAGTTATGAACAAATTAGTCAAATGACATGCAGATGACATTTTACAAGCCTGCGTCCAATACCTTCTGTAAAGTTTTTTTTTTATATCTTTATTCAAGAGATTTTCGGCCCTTGGCCGGCTCCTCTCTTCTGTAAAGTTGTTGCAACATACATTTGATACCAGATCCCAGTTTGTGAAGGAATTTCTTAAATTGTTGTTTTGTTTTTAGATCTTACGGATAGCACACTGTTGGCCATCTGGGTTAGGGGAAGTCACCACATAAAAGTGGTTTTCGGGGTCTAAAAGGTACTGAATTCGTTCCATATTGAGATGGATTTCTATAATTTGTAAAACGGTGTTCGACCATTTAACCGAATGTCGTTTAACCGAACGCCATTTGGCTGAACGGGTTATTCGTCCATTTCTTTTTCAATCCTCACATTGTCAGTAACGATAATAGAGAAATGAAGATTAGGAAGAATTAAGAATTAAAAAGTGATGAGAAGTGAGCAATGAGAAATGAACAACAAGTAGTGAGAAATGAGAAATATGTAGTGAAAAACAATAAGTGAGGTGAGAAAAGATAAGTGAGAGTTGCGAAATGAGAAGTGAGAAGAGAGAAGTGAGAGGAGAGAAATAAAAAATTAAAACAGATAAGCGAGCAATGAGAAATGGACAACAAGTATTGAGAAATGAAGAATAAGTAGTAAGAAACGGGAAGTTAGGTGAGAGATGAGAAGTGAAAGTTGTGAAATGAGAAGTGAGAAGAGAGAAAATGAAAAGTGAAAAAAGGGTTTTGTGAGGAATTATATGTGGAAAGTGAGAAGTGAGAAATGTCCGGTGAGAAATGTTCTCGAGGAAGTGTTAAGTGAGAATTGAGTATTGAAAAGAAAGAAGTATGAAAGAAGAAATGAGAAGTTATTATTTATTGTTTAACCTTTCTCTCCACTCTCATCACATCTCACTTCTCACCTCTGATTTCGATTTTCAATTCTCAATTCTCACTTATCATTTCTCACTTCTGATTTCCTACCTCTCACTTCGCACTTTTCATTTCTTTCATCACACATTTTCTGAAGGAAAAATTCAACTGCATATTCGGCCAAATGGCGTTCTCGAAAAAATGGGCCTTTTGACTATGGTATTCGACCAACCGCACCAAACGGCTTTTCGGCTCAGTTATGCGGCTGAGGAATATCCGTTACAATTTGTAATCAATTGAATCTGCTACATGGAAACTTCGGCAAAGAGATGTCAATTTTTTTTTACTGACACTGGGGTCGATTTAGCAAAACCCTGGCCAAATTGCATTCGACCAAATGAGCCTAACGCAATTAAACATAGCAGATTATCATTACATTAATGGGTAATAGCTAGGAACGATTTTTTGTTTTTGAACAAATTTCCTGACGAGAAGAGAATTGAGAAGTAAGTAGTGGAAAGCGAGAGGTGGGAAGCGATAGGTGACAAAAGAGAGGTGAGAAGTACGAAGTAAAAAATGAGAAAAAGGGAAAAGTAAGGAATTAGTAGTGGAAAATGAGTAGAGAGTAATAAGAAGTGAGAAGTGGGAGATGGAAACTAAGAGGTGAAAAGCAGCGTAGGGAAAAAATAAATTCTCAAATCTCATCCACGATTTAAATCAAGCGCCAGTCAAACCCCACCCGACTCATGGCCCAGAAGATATTTCATGATTTGACTCGCAATTTGCATCATTGCATGATTCTTACGTGTTTTTCTTCCTTAAATTTATCTAATTAATTGTCTTGATTGCTTTTGCTTAAAATTGCTTAAAACAATTAAAAAACCATTAATTTTCTTTGCTTAAAACAATGGATAATAAATCCATACGGAAACAAAAAAAAGCTTTATTTGAGTTTTGAAGCTTTTTTAAGCAAAATCATTTTTCGGCAAATGAGCGAAACGATGCGATTCTGCTTGGAAAACTCAAGCCCGATGCTTTCTCTGCATAATCGCGAGCGAGTTAGCTCGCGCATAAGGCTTTGCTGATTAAGATTTGGCCATGATTGTACCAACACTGGTGAGAAGTAAAATATGAAAAGTGAGGAATTTGTAGTAAGTGTGAAAAGTGATTGGTGAGAGGTGAGAAGTGCGGAATGAGAAGTGAGAAATGGAAAGTAATTCTTTATTTTTTATCACTAGTCCCTTCTTGAATTTTACTTCTCCCCTCTTATATCTCAATTCTTACTACTCACTTCTCATTTTTAAATTCTCTCTTATTCTTTTCATTTCTAACTGACACTACTCACATAGATATCGCTTCTCACTTAGCACTTTCCATTTCTTACTTCACAAAAAAAAAATGCACAGCATATTCGGCCAAATGGCCCTTTCGACCGAACGGTCTTCAAAGACCCAAAGAACAAATTCATAGAAATGGGCACATTGGTGTGTAACAGATCTTCCGAAATAAATGCGTTCATTTTGCTCTAAAATGGCTGTAACGACAATTTTGGTTAAGATTTCAATTTTTGATAGTGAACGAAGTGAGAAGTGGGATGTGTTAAGTGAGGAATAAGAAGAAGAGAAAAGTTAGAAAAGATAGGTGGAAAATGTGTAGTGAGAAATTAGAAATATGTAATGGAAAGTGATTAGTGAGAAGTGAAAAATGTGAAAAGAGACTTGAAAGGTAATTCTTTATTCCGAAAGATTGAGAAAGACAATATTAACTGAGGGAAAAAATCAGTTGCATATTTTCGGTCAAATGCAGTGGCGTTTCCCTAACCTCAATCTACTTGTGCACTGAGTTTAAATTTAAGGAATTGGTGTGCGGAAATGCCTATAATAACTAGATTTTGATTAGTATAAACGACTCTGATAATTTTCTTTTCCATTTGGGCTACCAAAAAATCAAAATTTTCAACTTTTTGGTCAATGCACAGGAAAAAGGTGAGGTTACGCGACGCCACTGGATGGGATTTTCGGCCAAACAGCAAAGTTATCCTCCACCTATTGTAATGTTTTATGTTTTTTATCGGTTCAAATTTACGTAAATATTCGTAGCTTCCGACGTTTTACTTTTTTTTTTATCAAAATCAGATGTAAAATAAATTTTTGAAATTAATTTATATTATTGTTATTGAGCTTTTACGTGTTGTCTGTTTTAGTTCAATTTAATATTTGTAGCTTTTGACGTTCTGTTTCTTTTTGAAGTAAAATAATGTTTAAATCCAAATTTAAATTCGGTACGCTTCAACAAGAAAGCAAGCCGTCGACATGGTTTGTGTATCGACTAAATGTTGTGATGATTGAGTACTATGTAATGTTCAATATAGTAAAGTTAGCTCGATGTCTCCGAAGGAGCGAACAATATGTCGCCATTTGAAATTTAAATTGACGCGATTGCTGAATAATGGTTTAATTGTTGAAGAAGGTTTCTTGTTCAAGAACAAATTTAAACTCGTTCATTTCGCTTCCACAACGGCTGGCATCAAGAAGTTTTGCGAGTTTTTTTAAATTTAAAATACTTAATTGAGTTTGAGTAAAGTTGAGTCTATTGAAGTAGGTAAATAAAGTGATTGAAATGATTTTGTACGCAATTGTGATTAGTTTTTTCGTTCGTTCTTTAGATTCTATTCTGTTGTCGGTGTAGCCGACCCTCGCAAATTTTCATTTTAAAACTGTATTGTACCAAAAATGGTATATTTTTTTGGAACGGGCTGGAATTTTCGGAGTCGACCGGAGTCGACGAAAAGGGTTTTTGCGGCATTTCGGTCTCGTGGTTTGGAGGAGTTATTTGTGGAGTCCATGCACTCGTTAAGGCCAGCCCTTCGGGGTAGCGAAACAGAATGTGGCGAAGTTTCGTCGAAAAGTGAAGCGAAAAGTGAACCGTCGATCGCCAATTATTCGACGGTGGTCCAAACTGTTTCAAACCCTACGTCGCCAATTGCGTACCACATTGCAGGATTGGAGCCGAAGGCGAGGGTTCGTTTCATCACGGGCGGTCATAGTCGTATAAGGCGAAGCCATGCGGAATTACTCTCGAGGAAATCGGAGGCCTTCCGTCCAGCCGCCACCTTCTTCGCAACTTTAGTTCGGCTGCGCGCCATCCTGGAGCTAAGCGATTCTTCTGTCGCCGCCATCGTCAAGGACAGCTTCGCCGCCATCGCCACGAACAGGTTCGACACAACTATCATCGCTATCGTGCCGGTGAAACCCAGCAAGTCGACCAAGAAGGAAACCTGCGCAGGTATGTGCCTAGTGTGTAGACATGGCCATGATCTAGAAATGTTTCCAGATCGAGTAGTTTCGTTTAAGTTTTTTAGTTGGAGTAATCATTCCGTTAGCTTTTCCATTCCGTTTCGTTGTCTACGTCGATTATTTCTGCCGGGATTTGTTAGCGGATTGGAAGAGTTTGAGACTTCTAAGTGGCGCTTAAGCCTCCGGTTATAAATAAACCTCGATCTGAAGCCACGACCGGTTACACTATAAAATATGTCAGCTTATAAGAACAAATTATTAGAATTGGGCACTTTGATGTGTTACGGATCTTCCGAAATCAATGCATTGAATTCACACCAAGATTACTGTAACATCCATTTTTGTGCCAGACCCCAGTTTTTGCAAAAAAATCATGGAATTTATTTTTTCTAGATGACTAAATTAATTTCATTCAGAAATAGCTTCCTAAGGCTTCAGTGTATTATGGGCTTTTGAAATCAATGCATTGATACTGTCCTAAGTATATTCAAAAAAGTTTTCTTCCAGATTGAAGCGCAGACCCAGATTTTTCAAAAGACCACTTGGGGAGACATATTGCGTCAGAGGAGGTCACTGGATTAATCCCGTTCATAGATTTCAATGGTAAACAAAGCCTTCTCTCGCTAATTCTGAACCCATTTTTCATGCAGCGTAAGTCTTCAACTTTCTGCTAGTGATGTTGGTTCGCGTGAACGTGCTATCTTGGGTTCAAAATCGTCGAAACAAGGCTTTGTTTACGTTTGCCTTTTAGACCCTAATCATATGTTTTAGTAGATTTCCAAGATTTATGAACTATCTCAGCAATCCAGTACGAATTTCGGATTTAGAGAAAATTCACAGCTCTAAAGGTCGAGAGCTCAAAATTCTTTCAGAACTGCCGCCACTCAGGGTCGGTTGGAGGCATTATTTCGCTGTAATGAAAAATCAAAAGGGAATTTTCAAGTGGATGTCGCTGTCACATTTGGACAGTTCGTTACTTCCCCAACGTTTCGACGGACTCTGGAAATTCAGTTTTCAATTGTAAAAAATCGGAATAGACATTTTGAGATTCTTACGAATTCAGTCGAAAATTCGTCCACAGGTTCCACCAAAAAAAGTCATCCGGAGATTTTCATCCAACAATTCCAACAATCTCTGGAAACTTTATAGCAATTTTTGCGTTGAAGAATTTAGAAAGATTTTTTTTTAAATTCGGGAAGAGAGTTTTGTGAACAATTCCCGAAGGAGTAATCTACAGGGAGTATAATCATGGCAACTGGCCCTTATTCCTGGCAGGAGAAACATGCCACCCATAAAGCAAGATGGAGGAGTCATTTACAAAGGAATTACGATACCCAGGCACAACAGGTCATGGTTACATTATTCCATCTTTTCTTCTTCTTCTTCTTCTTATATATAAAAATGAAATGGTCTGTGTTCGTATCCGCATAACTCGAAAACGGCTGGATGGATTTTTTCATTTCTTCAGCAGAAACATTCGTTATAGTTTCCGACGGGTTTATATGATATTTCCTAATGCGAAAATTACGAGTAAAGTTGAGCAAATCGTGAAAAACTAAAATTGTGATTCCTATGCGAACTTTGCATGGGCAGTTCGGAACGCACATTCTCGCCTACTATGCCGGGTCAACTAGTTCTACATATTTATTCCAACCATGTGATTTTGACAGCTGAAATGTAGTTGCGTTGGTCAACCCGGTTCGAAACTGTAAAATAACACAGTGCAAACCTACACGTTTTGGGGTTGAAACTCATGCGAAACTGGGTTCAAGCTGTGTGAATGAAAAAAAAAACGTTTTGGCAGCAGTTAGGTTGGACCTGAAGGTGCAGACCAATGTTGGCACTGGAAATAAACGAATTAAGTGTCCGTGTGAAGTAAAACTGGAGACTGCACTGCGAGTTTGGACAATTACTTTTCCAATTTTGGAATTGATAGAATTACGAAAGATCTTGGGAGTGCACCAGAATCAGATCTATTTAAGAATCTAAAATCTATCTAGCAGAGGTGCTGATTCTCATAAAGAGTGGTTAACAAAAAAACAAAAACGAATAACGCCACTGACAAGAACAACTAATCTGGCCATATTGCGGTAACTCCTGAGGGCTGTTAGTCGTGCTAATGAGCACTTTCAAGAGTTACACAGATTCTAAACACCAATACATGAGGTTAATCTTCTTAAACAAATAAAATCGATTGAAAAACATAGATTCGTATCCCGTAAATCTACCATATGTTGCCGTACAACAAACTTAATAGTTGAACAGGCCAAGGTCACATCTTTCGCCGAAAAAAAAAATCCCAGTTTCAATCCTTTTGCCCTTTTCAGAGGCTTTATTTCCAGAAATCTCTATATCCCATCCCGAAGGGCTAAAAAAAGCGGCTAACAACCTACCATTACCGGGTTTTCCCACGTTTAAGCCGCACCTGCGCTGTCAGGCGTGATTGATTACCACCCCGATCATTAGAACATGAAATACACAACCCGCCGCCTAATTATTCTGAACTCGTTCTCGACACAAAAAAAAACCGAAGTTTCATCTTTCCACTCTTTGTGTTCCATCCATTCCATTTGATGATCCTCCCACTTCAAGAACAATGACGACGGCGGGCGCGGCGGCAGTCGTTGGCGAAAAAAGCGAAAGTGAAGCCAATTTGCTAGTTTGCTTTGGCTAATCTAACCGCAACCGTCACACGGCTTCACTTTCAGTTTTTTCGTTCGTTCGTTCGTTCGTTCACAACAGCTCGGTACCATCGCTCCACGTGTTTCAGCACGCCCGTGCAACGGAGTATTGTTTGCGACGATCAACTACGATTCCAATGACGACGACGACGATATAAATTACGTGAATGGGAAAATTGGCGAAAGAAGAGCGAACCGAAACGATCAAGCTGCTTACCAGCCAAGCCTAGTCGTCATCATGACCGCACGAAGAAGCGGAGGAGAGGCTCGCGTAATCTATTGAATGTGCAGTGCACTGCACTGAAAGGCGAAATAATGGCGCGGTTAATGTTTTTGTTGTTGCTGAATCGATGAAGCTTTGACAAACCAACAAGAACGGACCAACCGCCTCCCTTTCTGTTAGTATCAAAATAGATACCACTGATAGACCAGTGCGCGTCATCATCATCATCGGTGAACGATCGTCTTTGTGTTCGGACCAACTAACGAATCCACTTGAAGGGAAGCCCCATCTAGGAAAAAAAAAACTAGTGCGCGCTCAATGTCAATTAGGGATGGTTGTTAGCGGCGAATGAGCGGAGCAACAGCGCGGCCAGGGTTTGCCCCGAAGGGGAACGCCGCCCTGTTTCAAAACCGACCGACCATCAGTTAGTCAGTCAGTCAGTTGGTTTGAGATGTTGATATCATGTAATCGTGGGCAATTTGTGATTTTTTTTTCGTACATTCAGCTGCTCGAGGCGTCGGGATGGGGTCTCATTTTGGAAGGTTTTCTGCGCTACCACACACAGCGAACGTTTTTTTCTTACTGTTCTTATAAGTTGAAGGAACGGTTTGAAAACCTATTACAGATAATTTATATTTCCGATCGAGATTTATCTCACTGACATGAGACATCCGACATTCAACCACTGGACCACAAACCCACAACTATGCGGCTAAGAAACTCTTGGGCTACTAAACAAAAAATTTGAATGAGTGTGACGCGCCCCACGAAGCTACCGTGAGGCAAAACTATTTAAATTCTATGAATTCGTTATATTGGCGCCCAACGTGAGACCAGAAGTTGTCAAAACGGGGCATGATGAGGACGACTCTGAAGATACGATGTTTCTGCGTTACTGTTTGTAATACTCCTCGTTTGTACGTCAGGAGAATGATGTTTGTCTTGAAACACAAAATGATGCACTTATTTATATCATTACATTGCATTGGCGCCCAACTTAGATTCGAAATTCATAACAATGGTGTCCGATGGGAAACATTGACTCTAATGCCAAGAATATTTTGAGCCGCCGATTGTAATGCTTTTCCCAAGTTCAATGGGGCGCTTTTGGTGGGGCTTAACGCAATACACTGCATAACTGATAAATTGGCGCCCAATTAAGGTATGGTCCTCGTTACACCGTCGCCTGTTGGTGACGACTAAACCTCAGCTCAGACGTCAAGTATCGGTGCTGTTATTGCATTGGCGCCCACCTTAGGATCATATTTCGCATCCAATGTAAAGAACAAATCCTCGATACAGAAGCTAAGATTTTTTTCGGGCTACCAACTGAACTAGAATCTAGTTGAATGACACACAGTAACATTGGCGCCCAACTTTGGTCCGCAGCTCGCAGAAATGACACCCGATGTGAATGACGAACTCAAAACATAGAGTTTAAGAATTTCAATACAATACATCACGCAATCATCAATTGAATGGAGCTTGTCGTGAAGTTAGGAACAATTAGACGCATATGATACTTTCGATACATTGGCGACCGATTTAGATACGGAATTCGTAACACTGGCGCCCATTGTGGAGGTGGACAACAAAACTTCACTGATGAACCAAGAATGCTTTGGACTACCGAATGCAATGTTTGGCGACAGGGACATGTTGAATGGCACTTGTTACATTGGCGCCCAACTTCGGCCCAGATTTCACAGATTGCGCACGACGAATCCTCGGGCTCTGAAGCCCAGAACATCATGGGCCACCGATTTCAAAACTTCAGGCAAGTTGAATGACGTCCACCTAAAGGTACTGTTTGCAACAATTCTTGGCACTTGTGGTGGGGCATAACTCAAAATAGTGATTTTGTTACAATGGTGCCCAATTCAGGTTCAAAATTCGTTACAAGAGTTTTTTTGGGCTGCACAACACGATACCCTTTTTGAAATTTCGTTACATTGGCGCCCAACGTTGGCCCACAGCTCGCAGCAATGACACCGGATGTCAATTACGAACTCAAGATACTGAATCTAAAAATTTCTTGGGTTTGCAATACTTAACTCGCAAACAATCAACTGAATGGCGCTTGTCGTAAAGTTAGGAAAAATAAGACGCATATGATAACTTTGATACATTTGCGGCTGATTTCGGTACGGAATTCGTAACACTGGCGCCCGATGTGGAGGTGGACTAGAAAACTTCACTCTGAGACCAAGAACGCCTTGGACTACCGAATGCAATTCTTGGCGCCAGGGACCAGTTGAATGGCGCTTGTTACATTGGCGCCCAACTTCGGTCCAGATTGCACAACAGTAGCGCCCGATGAGGACGACGAATTCGCGACTCTGAATCCAAGACCATCGAGGGTCATTATTTTCAAATTACACTCTAATTGCATGACGTCCACTGTGAGGCACCGTTTTTTAGCACTCCATGGCGCTTGTCGTGGGGCATAACTCGAAATAGTGATTTTTATTACATTGAAAGTCTCCTTAATAAAGATACAAAAAAAAACTTTACACACGAATTCAGTTAAATGGCGCTTGTCATGGGGACGGCATGAAATTTTGATAAATTTGATACATTGGCGTCCAAGTTAGTTAAGAACTTCGTAACACTGGCGCCCATCCACGAGTCTGATATCAAGAATTTCTTGGGCTACTAATTGCAATACTTTGGCGAACAAATTAAAAGGCGCTTGTTACATTGGCGTCCAACTTAGGCGCAGAATTCGCAACACTGCAGTCCTATGTGGATGACTAACCCTCAATTATTAGGCTACATTTGTTTAGGCTCTCGATTGCAACGATTTATGCTAGGACCTAAAACGCTTGTCGGGGGGGCACTTGCACTTGTACACTTTTAAAATTTCCCTGCATTGACGCCCAAATTAGGGCCGAAATTTGTAACAATGGAACTCAATGTGAACAATGAAATCTGCGACTTTGTCTTACATTTTGTTGTACCGCTCGTATACCAGTAAAATGCGCTTGTTTATATTGATAACAATTCGGGTTCGGAATCTGTGACACCCGCGCCCGATGTAGCGATGAACCCTCGACCCTAAAACAAATAATTTCTTTGGCTATCGATTGCAATACTTCGCGCTTCAAAACAGTTGAATGGCGTCTAATCATTGGCGCCCAACTAAGGTTTAAAATTTGAAACATTGGACGACGAATCGGAATTTTTTTTGCTGCGTTGGTCACAATGATGGGCAATAATAAAAAAAATCCAATGCAATTGGAGGAAATTTGATTTGTAGAGGATTTAATGTAATTTAGTTGGTTGGATTAGGGACAAGTGAGTCCAATGAAGTAATTTGCGATCAGTCAGTCCGGTGAAGTAATTTAAATTCATTGGTGGCTGGATATGGGACAAGTCCGTCCAGTGAAATAATTTAAATTCAGTTTGTTGGTTGGATTTGGGACAAGTGAAGTAATTTATTTGGATGGATTAAGGACAGGTCAGTTCAATCAAGTAACTTAGGTTCAATAGCTGGTCGAATTTTGCGATCAGTCAGTTCATCGAAGTAATTTAGATTCAGATGTTGGTTGGATTTTGGGAAAGTCCGTCTAGTGAAGTAATTTAAATTTGTCGACAAGTGAAATAATTTAGTTGGATGGATTTAGGACAAGTCAGTCCAATAAAGTAAATTAGATTTGGTTGTCGGTTGATTCGAGACAAGTGAAAAAATTTAGTTGGTTAGATTTGCCACAAGTAAGTTCAGTGAAGTAACTTCAGATCAAATTTGGAATAAGTCTGTCCTATGAAGTAAGATTCAGTAGATTCAGTTGTTGGTTATAATAAACATTAAAATCTTTTGTTAAACCGGGTTAAATAATTCTATAAGATATCAATCAAATTGGGTCTATACAAAAGATATATTGGGAAAGTTCACTAGGAATCAGCACTTGTCATGATTAAAATTGGCACTTGTCGTGATTTCGTTACATTGACGCCCAATTTAAATCCAAAATTCGTAACAATGGCGCCCAACGTTGATAACGGACCCTCGGCTGAGGCCGGGAATTTATTCGGATACGGATTGCAATGCTTCATGTTTAAAAAAATTGATACTCTGGAATCCAACCTGGACCAGGAATTCGTCACATTGGCGCCCAGTGGGAGCAAAGAGCGCAGGATTTGGAGATAAACAATCTCTAAAGGTTACCGATTAAAAATTTTCTCGTTAGGCGCCAGTCGAAAAGAGCTTGACTTGGGACACAACTCGTTACGCTTCGTAATTCAGTCACACTGTCGCCTAATGGGAGCTCACAGTTTGTTCCAATCTGGCGCCTAATTTTGACCATGAATCCACGACTATGAGATGAATAATTGTTTGGGTCAGCGATTGTAATGATTTACTCTGCGAGACGAAAAATCTACGTCCCGGGTACAGAAATTATTTTAGACTTCTAATCGCAATGCTCTACGTTGGGTTGGAGTTTCTCAATGAGTCCGACTGAGTGCACATAATAATTCTATTACATTGGCGCCTTGTCACTTACGAAGTTGTGTCTTGGAAGATAAAAGTCAGGGCTGAGGGCATGGTTTGTAGGGCTCTACGTAAAACGCCAGAGTAATGTGAATTTGGCACCACTTTGAATAAATTACGAAGAGGAACGAAATGAGCTTGCACTTTCAATTACTATTTGTGTCAACGTTGGGCGCCATATTATTTGACAATTTCGTCAATTTTCCCAAACGCCTTTTGTAAGAACGATTCAGTCGCACCAAAAGTAAATCAATTCGTTTTTTTTTGTGTTTCGCCAACAATTTAAACATTGGACGCTGATTCCAGAAGGGTGAAACGTGTTGTAACACTTTTTTTCTCCTCTCTTATTTAATGGGGATAATCGACGTGGATCAGCGCAAAACGCATAACATTTTTTTTTCTTTCGCTTCTCCTTTCCTCACAGTTTACGCGCTTGGGACTTCGGGTGGCGGACCGCGGTCGGAGGTCGCGCGGAGGAAAAGAACTTTTAGCATTTTAAATGCCCCCGGTCGTTGGATTTAATTGTGAGGGAATGACTTTTGAATTTTCAAAAAAAAATAAAGATAGAAGAACCTGCGCAGGCTGCTGGCCGGGTCTGGTTCTTCGTTCGCAATTAACCGACAGCGAAAACGGGGGCGCAAAGTGATATTGAGCGGAGCACCGAAGCCATAGCAAATTCGGCGGCTTCTCTTTTTTTATCGGGCTCGGTTGGATTTTGATCGAAGATTGATAGAACCGATGAATGAACGAGCATGACGAGCTGTTCTGAGGTGGAAAAGTGAAACCACTTCCTCCGCAACGAGATGGTGGTGGATTTCGTCATGGCAATCGGGAGGGAATTGATGTGCTTGATACTGGGGGGTATGAATTCCAACAAAGTGGAACACAATTGAAGGTTCAAGGTTGCATTATGGTGGAAAAGCATCGTAGGATCAGTATGATGATTGGATATATTAGCGTGACAAATCGAAGCATATAGAACGATGCTATTGAATCGTTGGATTTCCAATTATCTGAATATAATCAGGTTTTGAATTAATTGGAGCCGTTTCACGCTATCTTATAAATAGGGTCTATTTATGTTGTCTGTCTATGGAAAAGGATTTATGGCGCGGAAACAAGATAAAAAAAAGTTTATTATTTATTTATACATTATTATTCACTTATTTAGGGCCAACTATCCTTAAGATCCATATTTTGGCTGACTGATTTTCGACTGAAATAATGATCATACAAACATTTCGATACACCTGACAATGGTTAGCGCATGATGAGTTATCGAACAATTTATTACAAAAACAAATTAACGATCAATAACACAACAATTAATTGGTTCTCTGAAAATCCATCTCAAACACAGCAATTACAGTCTTACGCTGAGCTAATAATTGCCCAAACCAAGCAATAAAGTTTAATTCGAAATTACGCCCGTCAAGCGAGTTCGCACAATAAAACAATGCAATTCGTTGAAACACACAACGTCGACGACGACTACGCACCGTAAATTGCAGTGAAAGAAGGACCAACCAAAAAAAGAAAAACAACCATCGCGAGTCCTAGGGCTATGAAAACCGGTTCGCGCAGGGATATGCTCTCGTATCGAGAAGAAATCGCCAGCCAGCCAGCAAGCCTGCTGCTGGCTGGAAACAGATCCCAACCGGACGAAACCGAACGAATAAAAAAAATATTGAAGCAACGAAAACCAAAATTGGGGTCAAGTAAATCATCCGACCGCATCGTGTAGTAAGGCCACGGTAGAATCAAATTTCTAAAATAAAAAATAAAACTACAACAGATTGATTCGCCTAACGGAGATGACGCCTTTCTCGTGCTTCAAACTGCCAACAATGGCAAACAACTTAGTTATTGTTGGCCAATTTCTAACCTCGTAGAGCATTCCTCTCTTTGTGAATACACACATACAGACATTATCTCAATTCGTTATTTGAGTTATTTGAATGAAAAATAAATGTTTTGATAAATTTTCAAACACGAATATCTTTGACATACAACGATGTTTTTGCAATCTTTTGGTTACTTATTAGGCTCAAGTGTTATGTACATCACGGAGCCGAAAGGTTTTATTTCCTTATATTACTGTTCTGCAGCTTGATTTTTAACAAAATAATGTCTAGTCTAAAATTAGGCAGAAATGATACAAAAAATCGGTTTTGAAGCGATCTAACATCTTTTCATTGCACCTTCGCGTGTAAGAAAGTAAAAATTATCACCCATTGGAAAGGGATCTATCTCCGCAGAGATGATTAAGTAGTAGTAGATAGTAGTCGCATGAAGCAGATCCTAGACACCTGGCTTTCGGCGTCTCGTCACCGTCTGTCTTTTCAGAGAGAATTGATCACGCTAGCAGGCCCCTTTTTATTTATTTTTTTCGCTTCTGCCGCCGTCCTCGGCCAACACGGGCGTGCGTTGGTCGATCAATAACTAGTTAATCAACTTTCACTCATCGCATCGGCTTCGATGTCAAGCCCGTTGTTGTGTCGTTATCTAAATACGTCGACGGCGGCCTCACCTGCTGCGATATCTGCGCGCACCCAGCGGGCGGGGATGATGCATCGATCCATCATCATCATCATCATCATTGGACTGATAGTGGACAGTAGTGAGCCTGACGAACGTCCACACGCAGCGTACCCGTCGCGTCGTCGTGAGTCGTGACTGCTCAATATTCTCACCTTGAACTTGAAAAAGCGCTTGAACGCGTGATTGCGCGTGACGCGATCGCTCTTCGAGCGACATTGCGATATATCTGTGGTTCGGAGTCCGAACTCCGTGCGCAATTAGATCCGATTACTGTCGTCGATTTCTATTAGCAATCGGATCGACGGAAAGGCGACACGATAATTGTTCGTTCGTTGGCGAATCCAAGCACGTCGTCGCCGCGCTTGGGTCCACCACAGTCATCAAACGCTTCAACGAGATGGTTTAATTGATATCCCTCCATCATCAGCGCAAGTCGACGTCGATTAAGTCCCCTCTTCAAGACATACAAGCGTTAGATCATGTGTTCAATCGCACATGTTTTGTGTGTCCGATGGAACGACAGTTGTCGGGTAGTTGACTCTAAACACTTCCTTAAAAGGGACAACATTAGTGCGGATTTCGACGTTTGGAGGACGACGACGGCGCCAAAAATGGGTAACGAAAGCGATTTTCTGAATGGTGGTGGAACAGAACGTTGTCCATGCGTTAGACGATTTCGTGTTGTTTTTTTCGATTTGCACTTGAAGCACTGCTCAAATAAGGTAGCAAGTAACTAATGTTTGTTACTATAAGCTAAATTATATCTCTGCAAAGTTTTACGTGATTGAGAGGAATGCAGGCAACAATTCGGTTGAAATGAAATAAAATTCGTTTCATGGTCGAGATTATGAGCGTCATAGGAGCTAGAAAAAAGTAATCAGTGCCGATAATATTTGGTGGCTAAGGAACTCCTTTTGTGTTGGACCATTCAAGTTCTGCAAATCATCGCACCGAAATTGCGAGTCCAAGGGCGGACTTTCAAAATCTAAGCGGCTTAACCAGTGTGGTTCCTGGGAAACATCAGCATTAGCATTACCATTGTTACGGTGTAATTCGTAGATTGGACACTAGTGATACTCATATTTTACTTTTGGGATCTTTATCTAGAATGCTATCGGAAATCGAGAAGGGGAGTGGTCCTTGATTTCAGTCTTAAACAAAAATAACAAAACCATGAGGATTACTACTCCTGGCCACGCCCATCTTCACTGTAACTAAGGAGAGGAAGGAAGTGTTGATGTGGTACTTACTTAACGAGAGGCCACTGACTTAGCGACACCCTCATAAGGAAGGTATTCGTTGGGTCAGGATTTGCCTATAACTGGCAATGTAACCGTGGTAGATCTTACCCCGTAACACACCGCGTAAAGGTGTCTACCCAGCATTACGGGTCGTAACCAGTGTGGTTCCTGGGAAACATCAATTACCGGCGATGTTTCATTAGAATGCACTACGACAAGTAGGGAGCCAAACGGCTCACCGTTGAAACAAAAGAACGGAGAAGTCTGCCTGCGGCGGATAGTCGAAGTAGACTGTCGAAGTGTCGAAAGAACGAAGAAAGGATCAAGGAGCCCAGATGGCTCATGATAATAAGCTTCAGCAATCAGATTTCCGAGCACAATCAAAGTAGATTGCGAACGATTGCAAAATAAAATAAGGGTGTGTTTTGGGCAGACTTGGAACGACAGAAAAGACCAAGGAGCCTTCCGTCAGGATAATAAATGTCAGATGGAGCATCGAGGGGAAGGGAGGGGGCAATCAAAGTCGATTTAAGACGATTGCAACAGTGATTACAAAGAAGATTGCATTTTGAGAAGAAAAGACAGATCGACCAACAAAATCCGATGGCTCACGATAACAAATATCTTCTGGAAAAGTCAGTCTGCCGACGAGGACAATTAAAAAAGAATGACAGAAGACAATCACAACAGAAACGAAAGATGTGAAAGGATGGGGAGCAGAAAAGATGAAATGACCAACGCTTGAAGCAGTCGACCTTCTGAGGATAATGAAAGTAGACTGAGCATGATCCCAACGAAAAAAGGCTCCATTTTTTGATATAAATGACGAAAGAATTAAAGAGCAGTCAGCCATTGGAGCATAATAAAATTAGACTTCAAGTAATTAGAACGGAAAAGGAGGATATATTTTGAGCGGAAAATATAAAAGGACGAGCCCAGACGGACGACTCAAGGCGGTAAACGTCAGTTGGAGCAGTCCGCTTTTGGAGGACCGGCAAATTAACTGAAAACGATCACAATGGAAAAGAAGTTTGCTTACTATCCAATGTTTTAGCGTTCGAGTAAAACTCTCTAATGCTAGGATCTAAATGGCTCACGACGAATTCAAAATACGTCAGGAGCTAAAAGGATCTCTGGCAAATAATGTCTTTTTAAATAACTATAAGTCCTTCTGGAATCGGTTTTCATCAATCATATGCCGACTGAAACATAGAGTAAAACTAATCTACCTGATACAAATTATAATCACAATTGATCTCATAAAATCAATACATTTAGTCTGTTCTGTGTCCTAAGAATTCTGTGTAAATAAACGTGCAGCCAATTAACCTTTGTCGTTTTTTTGTATACAAAAACAAATCACACGCAGCTGGAAAAAATGCTCTCTTCATCGATCATGTTTCTCTCGGCTTGATTTACACGCACGTGAAAACACTCTTGAGTGTGAATCAAAACTCTACACATTTCAAGGGTAGAAGTGAGAAATGACAAACTCTGGACCCAAGTATGGAAATGTCCAGTCATTAGGTCTTCTGAATCTTGAACAAAATAACCAAATTAATTTGGAGGAGCCGTAAATAGAACCATAAACACCCAACTTTCTTATCAATTGTGACGAATCGTGAAATTTGAGCCGTCATACGACTTGTTTTGAGCCAATTTAGAAAATGTCCACTTCATAGGCTGGGCCTGGGGTCCCGTAGCGCAGTTGGCTACACGTTCGCCTCATAAGCGATTGGTCATGGGTTCGATTCCCAGCCCCTCCACCAAACCTTCGTCAGTCGCCAGAAGCGCAAGTACGTACGGTGGCGTTTTGGGGAACGCGCCTCACCAATACGTCTGCCTGATGACGACTGACAAAACTGTTCTTCTCGGAGGCACTCCTCCAACGTACTTCAATTAATGGCAACTGAACAAAGCAACGATCACTGGATTCTCAGCACATGGACAAATGAACATAATGGACACACGATGATATGGACTGGCAACGACAACGATGACGAATTATGGACATCTAAAAATAGATTCAGTGTGGATTCTGTACAGCAGAGTACCACAGTACATCACGGCACAGTAGCGGTTAAGAACACAGAGTGCCTACCAAATAAATATACGAATAAAAAAAATGGGCTGGGCCCAAGTCCTGGCCAACATGGCTTGAATGATCCGAATTGGCCTTGGAACCGAATACTTCCCATTTTCAACTTTATTTAGCAAAATCTTGAAGTTTGACACGTCACATGACTTGTTATATCCAATTTAAGAAATATGTAGCTACTTCTTAGGTCTTCCGAATCCTAATCAACATGTGGCCTTGTGGCGAAGTGGCCTTGGAACCGTAAACACCAAACTGTTTATTTCAATGATTGTGTATAATCATGAAGTTTGATTTGTCACTCGACTTGTTTAGACGCAACTTAGGAAATGTCCACACCAACAATTTCAGTAAAATTTAGCAAAATCATCAAGTTTGAGCCGTCTAAAGGTCAGATTGCTGATTAGGGACCGGTTGCATTTGAAAATATTGGAGCAAAATTTCGGAAATATCCGAGGAATATTTGAAATTCTAAAACAGAAAAACTAGAGGAACCTTTTGCGAAATTCTTGCTTAACCTTAAAAATGTATTTTGTTGTGTAAAACAGATAGTGAATCATTTTTAACAGAAGCACGGTAGTCCATCATCTTCACTTGAAAATTGTGATTTGTGTAATAAATGTAAATCGCATTTCTCCGTCATGGACTACGACAATTTTTCTATGACTTTCGGGCTTCGGCTGAATATGTCATTAGGTTGTTGGTCAACAGATTAATAGATCCAAAATCCATCTGGCCGAACGTGATTTGGCCACAATGGATATACGAATGTAAATCATATTTTCCCGTCTACTTGACTTCACGATATTTTTAGCAAGGTCAGTAGGACGAAACACATCTAGCAGAACATGTCATTTTGGCCGTCATGGAAAAACGGTCGAAAATTTCGTTTGACCAGACTGGTCAGTTAGCCGAAAATGTCGTTTAGTCAAAAATGGTTGTATATCAGAAAGGGCCATTTAACCGAAAATGTAATCTGGCCGAATGTCGTTTTCTGAACTGATTATATGGCCAAAAACCAGATTAATCCACTTAGCGTTGGCGGTGCCTTTCTCGCGTTTTATAAAAATGAGAAAAACATATTCGAGAGGTCAAATTTGCATTTTAGGGGCTCTTCAATTTAAATCTATTTGCGGTCATATGAGTGCATTGCAGCGGCTTCTGAAGAATTTTTCTTTCGATTCTGATTTTTTTTTCCCAAGGTTTTTGAATAACTTTGCAAAAAGCAACGGCCGATCGAACCAATTTTCAATAGGAAACAACTAGTCCGCAATCCGCGTCAATTGCAAATTGTTGCGAGCAAATCGGATAATTCTAAGAACCAAAAAGTGTGTCTCATATTTTTGTACACACGCATACAGACATCACCTCAATTCATCGAGCTGAGTTGATTGGTATATAACACTATGGGACGTATAATTTGTATACAAGAAAAGCAAAAACTATCATTGGGCGAGTAATTCTGAATGTGTATAAAGCGATTAATTATTTGAGAAGTGGGAAATAAGGAAAATGGCAAGTAAGAAGTGAAGGATATGAAGTGAAAAATAAGGAAGCACCTCCTCCTAGTGGAAAACGTAAAGAAAAATGATTAGAGAGAAGTAAGAAGTGAGTCATATTACTTTTTATCTCTTTTTTTAATTCAATTTGTTAGAAATGAGAACTGAGACGTGGAAATGAGACGTGATAAATGAGGAGCAAGAAGTGAATTACATATGAATCTTCTTCTTCTTCTTCTTCTTCTTCTTCTTCTTATTGGCATTACATCCCCACACTGGGACAGAGCCGCCTCGCAGCTTAGTGTTCATTAAGCACTTCCACAGTTATTAACTGCGAGGTTTCTAAGCCAGGTTACCATTTTTTGCATTCGTATATCATGAGGCTAGCACGATGATACTTTTATGCCCAGGGAAGTCGAGACAATTTCCAATCCGAAAATTGCCTAGACCGGCACCGGGAATCGAACCCAGCCACCCTCAGCATGGTCTTGCTTTGTAGCCGCGCGTCTTACCGCACGGCTAAGGAGGGCCCCTGCAAATGAATAAGAAGTGTGTAACGAGGTGATGCATCACTTTCTTATTCTCACATTTTAATTCTCACTTCTTCACCGTGAGAAACGAGCAATAAAAAAAACTGAGAAATAAGAAGTGAGAAGTGATACATCCCACTCCTCATTTCACATTTACCACTTCGTACTTCTCACATTTCATAATGAAAAGTGCCAAATGATGAATGTTGAATGAGAAGTGTGACGTCTCACTTTGCACTTTTCACTTTTTGTCAGTGGGAATTTTTAAATAAGAAGTGAGATGTCAGAAGTAAAAATTGAGACGTCTCTTTGCCCAGTGATACTTTCCTGCTTCTTTCCCACTACTCATTTCTTTCTTCTCACAAACGACATTTACCATATACATATGACCTATTCGATCAAACGACCTATTCGGTCAAATGACATTTTCGGCTAAATGGCGCTTTCCATTTCGACCAAACGACCATTTCGGCCAATTGACATTTTTAGCCAAATGGCCCTTTCTGTCAAACGACCATTTTGACTTTTTCGGCCAAATGACCTTTTCAGCCAAATCACAATTTCGGCCAAATGAAGTTCGACTAGACGACACTCGACGACTTCGGCCGAATGACTTCCTACTTTTCTCTTGTTATTCTTCTTAATTAATATGGACAACGAGCCCAACCCAGGTAGAAGCCATGGACAAAATAACAAAACATGATACGGGCTTGATTGATATAAGAAAACTGCTCACGATAAGGTTGAATCAATTTTGACCACCGCTGCCAATTTCTTCATCGCAGCAGAACAGTTCCAATATCCGAGTAGCAATATTTAATAGTATAACTCCTACAAATCGGATGAAACGGCGATTTTGCTGTTTAGTACGAACGGTACTGCACCGAGTTCCAGTGGGCTGAATACAACACAGAGCACATTTTGTCTTGGAACAGGTGAGCACCTTTTTATGTGGTTTACCGTGGGTGGGGCGTGGGGTGTAGGTCTACTTCTGGTCCATCGGTCTGCAGGTAACTGTTCCTTGGACATCCGTGTTTCCAATTCTTCGTTCCAGCTATCATCGCAAAGATTTTTTTTAACTTTGCTTAAGTGACACCAACGCAATGAAATCTCCGCTGCGAAACCAGTACTAACCAGTAGCAGTATTGATAGAATCATGCTCAAATATCACTCACCGAAGCCTCATGCGCGATCTGACTCGCTTGCTGTTCTGCATGGAGAGCATCGCGCATGAGTTTTTTACGCAGAATCGCATCGTCTCGCTCATTCGCCGAAAAATGATTTCGATCCAAAAAGTGTCAACAACCCAGTCGAAGCGTATGGATTTATTTTCCATTGTTTTAAGCAAAAAAAGTTATTCCGATTAATTTAACGAAGAAGAGCACGCAAAAATCACGCAATGATGCAAATTGCGAATAGAATTATGGACGATTCTCTGGGGCATGAGTCGGGTGCGGTTTGCCTCGAGCTTGATTCAAATCGTGGATGAGATTTGAGAATTTGAGTTTTTACCAACACTGGCCACTGGATTGGCTCGGGCAGAGTCATTTGTTGCCGACTACGATGTCGAACGTGATCAAGCGCAGCTGCCATCCAAATTAAACTACCTCTACAAAATGTGGAACAGGCTGCAAACAATTCAGTCACAGCTGGAGGACCGTTAAAAAACAGAAGAAGGTATGGCAGATCATGACACATTCCGGGAAGAATTGGAATCTTTTTTCAATACAAGCTAGAATAATTTCCAAATTACTTCTACCTCTCGTTATTTCGACTGAAATCACTCAATCCCCTCAAATACACAGTGGTTTGCATTCCTTTACATTTCCCTGGCGCTTATTCACGCGAATCTGAATGTACCGAACACACCCACAAAAAATCCACTATTTACGGGCAGTTGCTCAACTGATGGAGCCCATTGGAGACGTTGAAAAATCGCTACGATGAACGTGAGTGTTGGAATCTATATCCGTGTACCATTCTCCGAAGTTCAACCGTCTTTCGCAGAACGAACCATTTCGTACGTAACTGACTTCTGGTAACCTTCACTTACCGAAGGTGCAACAAACGTCATCGTACGCTTCCCCACCCGGAGCAGTCCGAGGGCACTCGAAGAATGACCAATCAAGGCACTACTCCACAGTCAAACCCAATCTCGGATCAGAAGGACACGATTCTACAAGGCAGGCGGAGGCAGAAGGTTGATGTAACAGCAACTTCAGAGTTCAGTACGTCAATCAGTTTCCATCAAGTCAAACAAAGGATGTTAATTTCTTGGTGATGGATAATCTGACCGGAAATTTCCCATCACAAAACATATCCACGGTTGGGTGCAAATCTCTGGAAGATTTGTTCCTCACCATCCGTCTTTTAACAAAGGTCAAGCGATTGACACACTTCTTGGCGCACGGCAGTTCAACTCGTTCTTCCCCAGCTCAGCAAGCATTTAGCTCGTTAGAAAACGTTACTCTCTTGGTCGATAGCATCTTTGACTGGACTGTTGTTGGGTTAGCAAGTTCCATTTCCTCCGGCAAATCACGAACCACTGCTTCAGAAGCAGTCTGCAGCGATTCTGGAAGACGGAAACTGATTCACGTACTAAGGTGTCCCAACTTTGAAAAAGGAATTATATGGATTTTGCGCACTACTGTAGAAAGCGGATTTGAGCTGCGAAAAAGGACGTCAAACCGGCTCGATGTATTACGAGGCCTTAGCAGTGAGCAAACAGACACACAATGCGTTCTTCAGTTTAATTCACATCAAACTATCAAAGCGCTAGGAATCATCTTTCGAAACAACGATGAGCCTCCGACAAAGGGGTAGTTTCTTTCGGAAATTTGTAATCTTTTCAACCCTCTTTGAATGCCATGATGTCAGCAGCATGCACTTAAAAACACGTCTGGAAAAGTATGAATTTTCTTCAGAACTTGTCTTGTTGTAACCAAGTTACTTTATATTGGGTAGCTGGCCACTGTGGTGATGGGAGAGAGCCGATAAATTGGCGAGACTCGGATCATTAAACAATTTTGGTGGACCAGAACCATTTTGTGCATTATCCCCATGTGCTCTGAGCTCGAAAATAGAAACAAATTGGAAACACACTCCTAATGCGAGGCAGTCCAAAAGATTCATCACACCCAATATTTCTAAAACGACGTAAAATCTTAGAGCTTCCCAAAAAAGATCTTAGCACATATGCGGGCCTGATAACAGGTCATTGTTCGAGCAAATGCAAATGAAAAAAAAACTTCAAGATGATTCAAGAAGACTTGGACCACATTTTATGCCTTGCCCGGCAATTTTCAATAGAAGAATTAGTTCTTCAGTTCTTCAAAAAGGGCTATTAGAACCCTATTAAGTTTGGAGAACAACACCCAATCTAGTGGTGTAGTTTAATAGAAATGTATTATCAGATTGGGAAAAAGGCTACCAGTCACATTTCCATTTGACGATCATTCTAAATAGTAGCTTGACATCGTGATACAGCCATATTAAAAAGGGGAATACAGTAGATCAAACAACTGGTCGCAGTGATAATAATACCCAACACGAAAAAAAAACCCTCTTAGACTAATTTCTCCCGTAATTGTAAAAGCTGAAATTATTATGCAGCAGTTACGAGTTATCTTGTGACTGGGTCGACCCAATTTCCGAATCTCTGGCATCAATGTCCCAAAGTTCGAATCCCCCTGGAGTTCCAGACGAAGAATCAGCATCACAACTTTTTTCTGGAAGTATCATGAAGATACTGGTCATATCTGACAGACGATCATGTGTATATTATTGTTAGGATTTTAGTTCCATAAGCAGAGACGCTTATGCGAAATCCACGGGATGGTTAAAGAGTCTCCTTCCAGAAGAAAGTTCGTACAAACAATAATACCATCTAGCCCTCGTTTCCCAGATTGGCCAATGGGGAAAAGAGCCCGCCCTTTTTCGACGAAATGTTAACAACAGAAAGTTGGCAATCCCTTTCTTTCTATCCAAATCGCTTCAATTGTGTGCACTGGTGGTGAATTGTTTTATATGCAACAGTATTAAATAAATTAATAAATATATTGGAATTGGCTTACCATATTTCCGTTCTGGGAACAACTTGATTTAATCAGGTAAAACGTTTCGTGTCAACCCAATATCCTACTATAAGCGTTCTGAAATCGGACGGTGACAATTTTTTTTAACAATAATATAATCCTTGAGGCATCAGTTGTTGAGACATGTCCAGTAGCTAGTTCTGAGTTATGAAATGAATATTTTGCTGCTTTTCAGTAGTGATTGTTGCAGCCGCCTTTATTGCCGTTGCATGGACACTGCCGGCAGACATTTTTAGCTACAGTAACGCTACCAATTGAGCTGTCTTTGTTGATCAGAAAGGATCGGACGAAAACCTCTTTCTGGACATCACAGCTAAAAAAAACAACGTTTCCTGTTTGAATAACGATTAACTGGAACGACTTCTGCATGTTTAGAACAGTTTCGTACGCTTCATGTGCTACTGCCACAGCAAACACGAGAGTGGATTCAATTGGCTTGAGAGCTTCACCAGGTGGGGAAGGAACTTTTTTTGACGGGAGTAAATTTCCCTGGAGACAAAAACACGTACGTCGAATTCGAACTTTTTTTCTGGAAGAATCATTTCTTAAAAAACATATTCCCGAAATTATCATTTGCCGAGAATAACATTTCCCAAAACAAAAACATTTTATCGGAAATAATATTCACAATAATAATAATCTCCCTTAAATAACATTCTTCGGAATGACTATTTTCAAAAGAAGCATTATGTCTATGATCCCTTCTGCCTAACGCCCATCAAGCCTAACGTACGTATATCTAACGAACTTTTCTTCTTTGTAGAGTATTCAGCGTTTTCCCATATCATTGTTAAACTAAGTCGACACAAGTAGCCGTAGATGGATCTCAATTCAATTCTCAATTGATAAAGAAGAATTGTGTTATTGTTGAGCGAATGGATTACAATTCTGCGGGATGGTACGTTCGCATGCAAAAGCTTGGTCCTCTGGTTTGGTGGGACACCGGCATGAAAAAAATGTTAAAAATTGTTGTCGGATCGATCACATTTTACGACGTGGGACGCCCGCATTCAAAAGTCATTGTGCTATTGTGGAGCGAATGGATCATAATTTTGCGAGATATTGGACCCCCGCATGCACGAGCTTCGTCCTCTGGATTGGTGGGACACCCGCAAGAAAAACTGTTGAAAATTCTTATTGGATTGATTGCATTTTTGGGAGGTGAGACGCTCGCGTTCAAAAGTAATTGAGTTATTGTGGAGCGAATGGATCACAATTCTGCGGGATGGGACACCCGCATGCAAATGCTTCTCCTTCTGAACTGATGGGACACCCGCAAGAAGAATTGTGTTATTGTGGATCACAATTATAAATACGAGCGTCCCACTCGTATTCAAAAAATTCTCTCTCTACATTGCAGTGGTGGGACGTCCGCAAGAAGAATAGTGTTATTGCGAATCGGAATGACAAAAAATTGCGTGATTAGACGACCGCATTCAAGTGTTTCTTTCATCAAGAAGAATTGTTTGCTGGCGAGATTTGATTGCATATTAATGAACGATAAAACCAGCGTCAAAGCACAAACAACTTCCAGAACAGAAATCTTATAGGCCACCCCAAAAGGGGAGATGTGGCAAGTGGTATTTTGTTTAGGTCGGATTAAGCATCGTGCTTCTACGGAGAAGAGGTCAATGTCAGAGGTCCGTCCAATCAAAAAGTATTGGCACATCGTCAAGCGGAACCCAAAGAAGACTCGGAAAATAGTAGTTAGTGAAAATTAATTCTTAAAAAAAACTGGCGTTCTGCGGAGATTTGTTGGGGAGGAGCTAAACGAAATGCCTGGTAGTTCGCTATTTGCGAAAAAGTATTTTGCATTGATGGAATTTAGTAAAGAAAAATAGTTTGATTTACACAATTCCTTGTTTGATCAAATTTCTATGGCATAAGTTGTTCTCGATGACGACATTATCAGTTTGAAACCTTCGACGGGTTCCAACAATAACCAACTAAACTTGACACAATCACTCCAGCAAACCGATGACATTCGAGTCAGTTGCTCCACCACACCACGCCATCCATCGTGTGTGTGTAACATTAGAAGTTCTCTTCTGCCGGTTTGAGGTTAGCATTACACCACTTGGGTCGAGACCCAGTATCAAATTTCCCAGCCATCTCGCACTAACTGTACCCAAACCCGCGCTCGAATTAGTTCCAGCTCGCTCAGCAGGTCCGACCAGCCAGCCAACACAACAACAATAGCTCCCCAAACACGGGTAGCTCTTTGTCTACAACCACATCAGGTAGGTAGGGTAGGCCCCACCGAAACGTAAACAATCAACCGGGTAGCTTGTTTCGGGTTTCGCAACCCGCACAACATCGGCAGCCCAACCGAACGAACGAACAAACGGTACGTTAAGTGCTTCGCGATAATGCGTCGTATGCGTATCACGGTTCTTACGCCACCAGCAGCAGCTGGCGCTGGCACAAAATATGGCATGAATAGAAACATAAATCACACTAGAAACCATAACTATTTATTACGTTTGCAGCACCGGTTCTCGGGCTGAAACCGTGTCACGAGTTGCCCGTGTCTCGTCGCCATTTGTCAAGCCATGGCGGTTTCGGTATTTTGTTTTTATGAAATTCCCGAAAACATGGCGGGAATGCAAATCGATTCCCCGAAAGGCGCGTGCGACTGTCCGAGGGGTGCCCAGCAATCTGAAAAATGCACACAAATACTCGAATCTTGAATCAAAATTCTGATTTTCTAAGAGAACGTGGAATATCTGGAAGTGCATTAAAACCGTGATAAAACCCTGCAATGTTCCTACCTTCTAGGATAAATCTTCGGAAAAGCATCCATGCACCCCTCGATTGCAATAACACCCGAATCCAAACAAAACAGGGCTCGAAAAATGCGAGTGCGCCTGTCTCTGTTCACCCAAAAACAACGATAGCATAATGTTCCGTAGCATGATTATTATTCATATCGGTCGCAGCCACATCACTCTTTTCATCTTTCCTGGGTATTACATTGCCAGTGGGACACAGCCTGCTCACAACAGCGAAGCAACACTATCCAAAATTAAAGTTTTTCTTTATTTTCAGATGAACGCTGCATTTTTGCAGATGAACGCTGCATCAATCGATGTTGGCGGATAAATGCAGTAGATAAAGATATTTTATTAAATTGAAATGACAACAAACTGCTGACCCTAAACATATTGCAACAGTTCAATGAACTAAATTGTTTTCGATGGAATATGCTTTGAGAACAATTTTAAAGATTAATTTCAAATGTACAGGTTTTTCATGAGACGTTTAAAATCAACTGACTTTATCGTTAACAGACAGTTCAGCGATTGTAGACAAGTTCAGTCTCGGCAGTGTAGATGAAAATCGCAGTTGCAAAAAAAAACAAAAACCGAACAAAATCGATAGTACTTAAAGAAAGTAGATTCCTCGACGTGTGCAATCTTAATTTCATAATCCAGCAAGCAACTGCTTTTGCAGTTTTCTCACTCCGAAACATATTAGTGATCAGAAATTCGAACCCAACTGGTCTCAAGAATGCATTTAATATAACCCTATCCCAACGAGCCAGCTGCGAAAGCCTTGCACCACACTCCAAGACCGTGACCATAATCGTAAAAGCCAAACCAATAACCATCGACGGAACAAAAAAAATAAGAGAGAAAATGTGCCGCCCTGCATACGTAATGAAGAAGCGCGATGGCCCGTGTGGCAGCACGCCACAGTATTATAGTCGGCCGAATTTCTCAAAAATAAAAAAATATAAACACAAGCAAGAGGGTCTGCACTCAACAAAACACAAATGCAACAACAGCGCAGCTGTCACTGATTAGATCGGCGGCGATCCCTCACGACGACCAAAGGCGGACCAATTAGGGTTTTTTTTGGGGAGTGGATTTCGGGAACATGCGGCTCGGTCGAGATCATGTGGGAATACGAACATGACTCCTCGGGTAGGTATTGGGAGCATGACCTAGCCTAGGCCTAGGCCTAGTTAATGATTAGTTCTAGTTTATTAGAGATGGGAATCGTGTGATCGGCACTGTTAAACACCGGTTTGAAGACTGATTAATCTGATAATCAAGAGCTATTAATATTTCCGAACTCATTTCAAGCCCTTCAAAAGACTTGTATGCAAGTGAAGCGAGTAAACGCACGGTTCTCCAAATTGGATCGATTATGTTTTGGAAAAAGAATGCTAATTTCGCTTCACTTTTTCATTTTTCATTTTGGGATTGAAAAAATGGTGCACACTTAACAACGAGGTTGAAAAAGAATAGACAAGTCTGATCATTTTAAATGCGAGGATTCTGCAGCGAATAATCTTTACCTTTAAGAAAAGCTCGGATGAAATTAATAACAAATAATCATTCGTCAAATTGATTCTCTACTTTGCGGATAATTCAACAAAACCTTCCTATTCCATAATTGCTTATCTACATTACGATCTACCTAAACAGATGCACATCTTCTTTCATGTAAACTCTGCCAACTCTTCCTCATTACAATCATTGATTCATCTTCTTCATTACCACCACAATTACTTAAATTCTATTCCTCGACCGGAAGAAGCTTACGATCGTTGACGTTATTACTCCAAACTCCGTTGAAACAGTTGAGAACTCCTCGATCGCAGCAGCGCTCCACATCGGCCGCCACCCCGAACATAAACTGCTGATGATCGCTAAACAAACTCGAACTGTTGTTGCTGCTACTACCGCCACTGTTGTTTGTCGCCGTGAGCGGCGGCGGTGGCTGCAGATTCTGGACACTATTGCCCCGATTATAATTCACTGCACCGGCTCCGTTTCCGTTGCTGGTACCATGATTCACACTATGTATCACTTGGCCACTACCCATCACTAGGCCCGGTGCCGTCAGGCCGTCGTCAAACAGCAGATTGCTGAGCTTGCTGATGTTATTCACACTGAACAGGTTATTGCGCGAGATCGCATCGAAATTCACAAACATGTCGGTGGCGGCCGCTACTGCTGCGGCCGCAACACTATTCGTCGATCCGTCCGCGGATCCACCACTGCTGCCACCGTTATACATTCCACCGTCAGCAAACACCGACGACGATGATCCACTACCACTGTCGGACGAACCCGACGAACCGAGATCCAGACCTTCGTTCATCTTCTTCGTTAACTCACTGATCAGCAGCAGCTCACTATTATCCCCCCGGTCACCAGGGCCCACAACACACCCACTAATACTGTTGTTGTTCACCACATTTCCTCCGGAGCCACCACCGCCGCCGCCGCTGCCAGGCACCGTTGATGATGGAAACTGGAACTCCTTGCTGGCATCCACCGGCGTCATAAACAGCTCCCGGTTCACACTGCTCAGGATGTCCTCGGAGCAGAACGTTAGCCCACTCAGCAGGTCACATCCGGAATCACCCGAATCGCTGAAGCTTCCCTTCCGGCTGGAACTGGTTCCGAACTCCTGCTGGGATGGTTGCTGCGACGAAAGCTGGCGCTGGTCCGAGCCCGGTTGATCCAACGAATGCGGCGAACTGCGCCACTCACTCCGGAACGAATTGCTACGATTGCTCCCGATCACGCCAACGTCCTTGGCACGGTTCAACTCTATTTCGGCGCTATTGTCGGAGCAGGACCGTCGCAGAGGGAAGGCCCAAATCTTTCCGAACGGATCACACAGGCGACACGAGCAGGCTAAGCTATTTATGCCCGAGTCACTGGAGTCACTATTGTTGCTGCTGAAGTGCTGAGACTGTTCCTGCGATTGGAGCTGTGCTGGCGGCATCTGCAGTTGTTGTTGTTGTTGTTGCTGCTGCTGTTGAACGAACTGAGTTTGCTCCCTTATCAAAGGGAGTCCACTAAAGTCAAAGTGACCACCAGCGTTAGCTATGAGGGCAATCTCGTTCAGGAAGTCTCTGGTTGTTTCGTCCAACAGTAAGGCAGAATTCGCCGATAATTGTCCAGGACCCATGCTAAGAGGAAGGCTGGAAGCCAAAGTCGATGTGGTCGACGATGTCACAGCCGTCACGGAGCCACCGCTAATTGGGGTGACATTTTGAACGTTAGGTTTGCGATCCTTCTTTCTTCGTTTGCGCGGTTTGATGATACGCGGAAGGCAGGTATCAGACGACGTAGACGACGATGAAGAATTTGTAGTTCCGAGACTACTTTCATCGCTTGCCACCGAGTGCGTGTCGTTGGGATGTGACATCACTGCCTGTGGATTCGCTGAATTCTGGTTGAACTTGTTTTGATGATGTGGGTGATCATCGCGAGAAGGCACTTGTTTGGGTTTGTTCGGATGACCAGAAGACTTGTTAGGATTGGAACGATAGCGATTGTTAGCCAGAATCAAAGGAGCACCGTGGGCATGCAATGCCAAGCGGGACATTGCGTTCTCGTCGAATTCAGCCTTATTGCTAGCCGGCTGGTAGTGGTTAATCGGTACATTTTGAATTGTCGACGGAAATTTCCGAGGCCTTCTGGCTGCAGTTGAGATCAAAGGAACGCCCGCCCAACCATTGGTACTGCTGTAACAGCCCACCATGAAGTTCTGTGGCGGTGGCGCATGGCCCTGAACCTGCTGCTGCTGTTGTTGTTGTTGTTGGTGATGATGTTGCTGCTGTTGTTGCTGGAGTAGTTGGTGCTGATAGAATCCATTAGGGTTCTGTGCAACGGCAACTGCCGCTGCAGCTTGTTGGTTCAGTAACTGCTGTTGCTGCTGCTGCTGCTGAGCCGGATGATGTGGCACTATATATCGATTCAGATATCGATCCATGCATGATGACGGGATTGCGCTGTTCATTTCCAAATCGAACGCATTGGTCCGGTATACATTCAATGGCACTCAAAACTTTGCAAAAAATACAGTCCTGTTTGATTCACACCTCACTCTGTTCAGTTCATTTTCCGTAGGCGATATTACACTCTTTAAACCCTAATCAATCAGATAGCACTTCATTATTCAATCCACTTATATCCATTAATCGAATTAATTGCGCCAAGCCGCAAAGGCACAAACGCGATACCGCAAACGACCAAACGAATCCAGTACAATCCTAAACATACGACCGCGACGAAAGCCGGCGAGCAACTAGTTGAGCCTGTGCTGCATCCAGCATGGTCTGGTGTGCACGCCGCGGGTAACTCTCCCAAAGCCACCGCGCCGGGGCACTCGCGAGAGTGGGTATCGCCCGTAAAAAATGTAAACAATCCCACAAAATCACATGGCGAGAGGCGAGTGTTTGAATTTTATTTCTTTTTCGGCAGCGCAGTGGTCGCCAAGCGCTCTCGTCCGTTTCAGAACTCGGAGAGCAATGCACGCCACTCACCGAGAGTCGCGGTTGCCCCCATCAAAACCGGTACCACTGGTCCGGTCCGCGCATCGCGCGGCAACGAAGAAAGCGTGAACAAGTTACGTAAGAAAGCTCCTCGGTTTCCAGACTGCTGCTGCTGCGCTGGTTGGTGATGCTGTTGTTGTTGTTGGCTCCGTTTATGGTCGGGTTGGTGATCGTTGATTTGAAGGGAAAAGCGGATAGAGCTCGGCTACCCCTTTTTCCATGCGGTGGTTGTTGCAGCCTCCGCACCACGCCGTTCACGCATACTGTCTATGGCACCCCTTTTGCCATCGTCATCAATCTGCTGGCTGCAGCCGGTATTTTGTGATTATTTTTTTCGCTCCTTTCGCGTGAATGCGCGCGCGGCAAGTTTGATGGACATTTACCTTTTTTTCACTTTCGAAAGTGAGTGCGCACACATTTTGGGACCAAGAGGGATGGGAGGTGTGCCCGCGATTTGGCGACTAGGGGTGGAGCGAAGGTACTTAATGTTTACTATTACGTGGATCTTTTGTAGTCCTCGATGTTTGGACAAAACGAGGTTTAAGAGATAATGACAGGAACTGGCAGATTGATCTGAAGGCGGTTATGCAAACGGTCCAATAATTGACCGTTCAATCAAATGGAAGAAACATTATAAGTATTCTCCTCCCCCATGTCACACATGATACTACTATCGAATATGTTTTTCTTAAAGTAGCACGATTATTTCTATAACATACTAATAGTTTGGGAACCATAGAATTCAATATTTTATAAAGGTCGTCCTGAAGCAAAGCGTTTTTAAGAACGATTTCCGATAGTGATCTGAGAGTGGGATCATATAGGACCCCAAGTGGCTATATAGACGATTTGAAAAAAGTGAAAGGAAGAGCAAAATCAGGAAATTTAATCAACCGCAGTTCTGATATTTTAGAAAGTAGGGTTACGGAGAGTATTCCCGGCACAGGATCGAAAATTAACGACACAAACATTATTTTGCCAAAACTCCTTCGATAATCGTGTGTATTCACTCGACGCAGCTAGTTGGAATGGAATTGAACTTAAAGATGCAATTGCGACATTAGAGGGATGTGCCGAAGCTCAACAGCCTGCCGGGAATATTTGTCGATAGTAGTGAAATAAAAGAGAGATCATTGCCATGGCAGTCTGGGGTCTCCAGTTAGCTTTACGAGCAAAGTCGTAGCATCTCCAACCCGGGGATGGCGAGTTCGTTTCTCTGTCCGGTCCAGGATATATTTTCGGGTGATATTTTGGGCATTAAAAATTTGAAAAAGTCAAGTTCCAGTTGTAATGTAGATCCATTAAACAATAAGAAGCATTGTCATAACACCATTGAAAACAGTTTCGTGTGACTGCAGTTTTTATTTCTGACTTCATAGCAATTTATTTTTAAAATTTGGCTCTTCAGAATTTAAAACAATTGTTTATGGATACAACATACATTTGCGATAGTTGAAATATCTGACTGGATTGGGATGTTTGTTCTCCGAAGTTGTGAAAGAAAACCTCTGAATTCGGAGAAGGAATTCTACAAATTCTAGGAAGGAATACTCCGAATTCCGGGTAGGAGTTCTCTGAATTTCAGAAAGGAATTTTCCGAATTTCAGAAAGGAATTTTTCATTCCTCCGAATTCTTGGAAGTAATTCTCCGAATTCCGGGTAGAATTTTCCCGGATTCCAGGAAGGGATTTCCCGAATTCCAGGAACGAACTCTCCGAATTCCGGAAGGGAATTCTCCGAATTCCGGAAGGGAATTCTCCGAAATCCGGAAAAAGAATTCTCCGAATACCGGAAAAAAAATTCTCCGATTTCCGGAAAAAGAATTCTCCGAATTCCGGAAAAAGAATTCTCCGAATTCCGGAAAGGAATTCTCCAAATTTTGGAAGGGAATTCTCCGAATTTCGGAAGGGAATTCTCCGAATTCCGGAAGGGAATTCTCCGAATTCCGGAAGGGAATTCTCCGAATTCCGGAAGGGAATTCTCCGAATTCCGAAAGGGAATTCTCCGAATTCCGGAAGGGAATTCTCCGAATTCCGGAAGAAAGAAAATTCCCGGAAATTTCCCGGATTCCAGGAAGGGATTTCCCGAATTCCAGAAACGAACTCTCCGAATTTCGGGAAGAAATTCTCCGAATACCGGAAAGGAATGCTCCGAATTCCGGAAAAAGAATTCTTCGAACACCGAAAAAAAATTCCGGAAAAAGAATTCTATGAATTCCGGAAGGGAATTCTCCGAATTCCGGAAAGGAATTCTCCGAATTCCGGAAGGGAATTTTCCGAATGCCGGAAAGAAATTCTCCGAATTACGGAAAGGAATTCTACGAAATCCGGAAAGGAAATCCGAAATCCGGAAAGGAATTCTCCGAATTCCGGAAAGGAATTCTCCGAATTCCGGAAAGGAATTCTCCGAATTCCGGAAGGGAATTCTCCGATTTCCGGAAAGGAATTCTCCGAATTCTGGAAAGGACTTCTCCGAATTCCGGAAGGAATTCTCCGAATTCGGAAGGAATTCTCCGAATTCGAAAGGATTCTCGAATTCCGGAAAGGATTCTTCGAATTCCGGAAAGGATTCTCCGAATTCGGAAAGGAATTCTCGAATTCCGGAAAGGAATTCTCGAATTCGGAAAGGAATTCTTCGAATTCCGGTAAGGAATTCTTCGAATTCCGGTAAGGAATTCTTCGAATTCCGGTAAGGAATTCTTCGAATTCCGGTAAGGAATTCTTCGAATTCCGGTAAGGAATTCTTCGAATTCCGGTAAGGAATTCTCGAATTCGGAAGGAATTCTCGAATTCGGAAAGGAATTCTCCGAATTCGGAAAGGAGTTCTCCGAATTCCGAAAAGGAATTCTCCAAATTCCGACAAGGAATTCTTCGAATTCTCCGAATTTCACAAAGGAATTCTCCGAATTCCGAAAAGGAAGTCTTCGAATTTCGGGAAGAAAATCTCCGAATTCCGGAAAGGAAATCTGCGAATTCCGAAAAGGAATTCTCCGAATTCCGAAAAGGAATTCTCCGAATTCCGAAAAGGAATTCTCCGAATTCCGAAAAGGAATTCTCCGAATTCCGAAAAGGAATTCTCCGAATTCCGAAAAGGAATTCTCCGAATTCCGAAAAGGAATTCTCCGAATTCCGGAAAAGAATTCTCCGAATTCCGGAGAGGAAATCTCCGGAAGAAATCCTTTGAATACCAGAAAGGAATTCTCCGAATACCAGAAAGGAATTCCCCGAATACCAGAAAGGAATTCTCCGAATTCCGGCAGGGATTTCTCCGAATTCCGGAAGGGAATTCTCCGAATTCCGGAAGGGAATTCTCCGAATTCCGGTTGGGAATTCTCCGAATTCCGGAAGGGAATTCTCCGAATTCCGGAAGGGAATTCTCCGAATTCCGGAAGGGAATTCTCCGAATTCCGGAAGGGAATTCTCCGAATTCCGGAAGGGAATTCTCCGAATTCCGGAAGGGAATTCTCCGAATTCCGGAAGGGAATTCTCCGAATTCCGGAAAGGAATTCTCCGAATTCCGGAAAGGAATTCTCCGAATTCCGGAAGGAAATTCTCCGAATTCCGGAAGGGAATTCTACGAATTCCGGAAGGGAATTCTCCGAATTCCGGAAAGAATTCTCCGAATTCCGGAAGGGAATTTTCCACAATCTGGGAGGGAATTCTCCGAATTTCGGAAGGGAATTCTCCGAATTCCGGAAGGGAATTCTCCGAATTCCGGAAGGGAATTCTCCGAATTCCGGAAGGGGACTCTCCGAATTCCGAAAGGGAAATCTCTGAATTCCGGAAAAAAATCCCCGAATTCCGGAAGGAAATTCTCCGTATTCTGGAAGGGAATTCTCCGAATTCCGCAAGGGCATTCCCCGAATTCCAAAATGGAATTCTCCGAATTCCGAAAGGGAATTCTCTGAATTTCGGAAAGGAATTCACCGAATTTCGGCAAGGAATTCTACGAGTTCCGGAAAATATTCCGAATTTCGGAAAGGAATTCTCCGAATTCCGGAAAGGAATTCTCGGAATTCCGGAAAAGAATTCTCCGAATTCCGGAAAGGAATGCTCCGAATTCTGAAGGAATTCTCCGAATTTCGAAAGGAATTCTCCGGAATCCGGAAAGAAATTCTCCAAATTCCGTAAAGGAATTCTCCGAATTCCCAAATAGAATTCTCCGAATTCCGGAAAAAAATTCTCCGAATATCAGGAAAGAATTCTCCGAATTCCGGAAGGGAATTCTCCGAATTCTGGAAGGGAATTCTCCGAATTCCGGTAGAGAATTCTCCGAGTTCCGGGAGAGAATTCTCCGAATTCCGGAAGGAATTCTCCGAATTCGGGAAGGAATTCTCCGAATTCGGGAAGGAATTCTCCGAATTCCGGAAGGAAATTCTCCGAATTCCGGAAAGGATTCTCGAATTCCGGAAGGAATCCTCCAATTCAAAAGGAATTCTCCGAATTCAAAAGGAATTCTCCGAATTCCGGAAAGGAATTCTCCGAATTCGGAAGGGGATTCTCCAAATTCTGGAAGGGAATTCTCCAAATTCCGGAAGGGAATTCTCCGAATTCCGGAAGGGAATTCTCCGAACTCCGGAAGGGAATTCTCCGAATTCCGGAAGGGAATTCCCCGAATTCTGGAAGGGAATTCTCCGAATTCCGGAAGGGAATTCTCCCGAATTCCGGAAGGGAATTTTCCGAATTCCGGAAAGGAATTCTCCGAATTCCGGAAAGGAATTCTCCGAATTCCGGAAAGGAATTCTCCGAATTCCGGAAAGGAATTCTCCGAATTCCGAAAAGGAATTCTCCGAATTCCGAAAAGGAATTCTCCGAATTCCGAAAAGGAATTCTCCGAATTCCGAAAAGGAATTCTCCGAATTCCGGAAAAGAATTCTCCGAATTCCGTAGAGGAAATCTCCGGAAGGAATTCTTTGAATACCAGAAAGGAATTCTCCTAATACCAGAAAATAATTCTCCGAATACCAGAAAGGAATTCTCCGAATACCAGAAAGGAATTCTCCGAATTCCGGCAGGGAATTCTCCGAATTGCGGAAAGGAACTCTCCGAATTTCGGAAAGGAATTCTCCGAATCCGGAAAGAAATTCTCCAAATTCCGTAAAGGAATTCTCCGAATTCAAATAGAATTCTCCGAATTCCGGAAAAAATTCTTCGAATACCAAAAAGGAATTCCCCGAATACCAGGAAGGAATTCTCCGACTTCCGACAGGAAATTCTCCGAATTCCGGCAGGGATTTCTCCGAATTCCGGAAGGGAATTCTCCGAAATCCGGAGGGGAATTCTCCGAACTCCGGAAGGGAATTCTCCGAATTCCGGAAGGGAATTCTCCGAATTCCGGTAAGGAATTCTCCGAATTCCGGTTAGGAATTCTCCGAATTCCGGAAGGGAATCCTCCGAATTCCAAAAAGGAATTCTCCGAATTCCAAAAAGGAATTCTCCGAATTCCGGAAAGGAATTCTCCGAATTCCGGAAGGGAATTCTCCGAATTCCGGAAGGGAATTCTCCGAATTCCGGAAGGGAATTCTCCGAATTCCGGAAGGGAATTCTCCGAATTCCGGAAGGGAATTCTCCGAATTCCGGAAAGGAATTCTCCGAATTCCGGAAAGGAATTCTCCGAATTCCGGAAAGGAATTCTCCGAATTCCGGAAAGGAATTCTCCGAATTCCGGAAAGAAATTCTCCGAATTCCGGAAAGGAATTCTCCGAATTCCGGAAAGGAATTCTCCGAATTCCGGAAAGGAATTCTCCGAATTCCGGAAAGAAATTCTCCGAATTCCGGAAAGGAATTCTCCGAAAGGAATTCTTCGAATACCAGAATGGAATTCTCCGAATACCAGAAAGGAAATCCCCGAATACCAGAAAGGAATTCTCCGAATTCCGGCAGGGAATTCTCCGAATTCCGGCAGGGAATTCTCCAAATTCCGGAAGGGAGTTCTCCGAATTCCGGAAGAGAGTTCTCCGAATCCCGGAAGGGAGTTCTCCGAATTCGGAAGGAATTCTCGAATTCGGAAGGAATTCTCCGAATTCGGAAGGAATTCTCCGAATTCCGGAAGGAATTCTCCGAATTCGGAAGGAATTCTGAATTCGGAAGGAATTCTCCGAATTCGGAAGGAATTCTCCGAATTCGGAAGGAATTCTGAATTCGGAAGGAATTCTCCGAATTCGGAAGGAATTCTCCGAATTCGGAAGGAATTCTCCGACTTCTGGAAGGCAATTCTCCGAATTCCGGAACGCAATTCCCGAAATCCGGTAAGCAATTCTCCGAAATCCGGAAAGGAATTGTCCGAATACCGGAAAGGAATTCTCCGAATTCCGGAAGGGAATTCTCCGGTTTCCGGAAAGGAATTCTCCGAATTCCGGAGAAGAATTCTCCGAATTCCGGAGAAGAATTCTCCGAATTCCGGCAGGGATTTCTCCGAATTCCGGCTGGGATTTCTCCGAATTCCGAGAGGGAATTCTCCGAATTCCGAAAGGGAATTCTCCGAATTCCGAAAGGGAATTCTCCGAATTCCGAAAGGGAATTCTCCGAATTCCGAAAGGGAATTCTCCGAATTCCGAAAGGGAATTCTCCGAATTCCGGAAGGGAATTTTCCGAACTCCGGGAGGGAATTCTCCGAATTCCGGAAGGGAATTCTCCAAATTCTGGAAGGGAATTCTCCGAATTCCGGAAGGGAATTCTTCAAATTCCGGAAAGGGATTCTCCGAATTCCGGAAGGGAATTCTCCGAATTCCGAAAAGGAATTCTCCGAATTCCGAAAAGGAATTCTCCGAATTCCTGAAAGGAACTCTCCGGAAGGAATTTTTCGAATACCAGAAAGAATTCTCCGAATTCCAGAATGGGATTCTCCGAATTCCGGAACGGGATTCTCCGAATTCCGGAACGGGATTCTCCGAATTCCGGAACGGGATTCTCCCAATTCCGGAACGGGATTCTCCCAATTCCGGAACGGGATTCTCCGAATTCCGGAACGGGATTCTCCGAATTCCGGAACGGGATTCTGAATTCCGCAACTGAGTTTCTCCGAATTCCGGAACGGAGTTTCTCCGAATTCCGGAACGCAATTCCTCCAAATTCCGGAACGCAATTCCTCCGAATTCTGGAACGGAATTCCTCCGAACTCCGGAACGGGATTCTCCGAATTCCGGAACGGGATTCTCCGAATTCCGGAACGGGATTCTCCGAATTCCGGAACGGGATTCTCCGAATTCCGGAACGGGATTCTCCGAATTCCGGAACGGGATTCTCCGAATTCCGGAACGGGATTCTCCGAATTCCGGAACGGGATTCTCCGAATTCCGGAACGGGATTCTCCGAATTCCGGAACGGGATTCTCCGAATTCCGGAACGGGATTCTCCGAATTCCGGAAGGGAATTCTCCGAATTTCGGAAGGGAATTCTCCGAATTCCGGAAGGGAATTCTCCGAACTCCGTAAGGGAATTCTTCGAATTCCGTAAGGGAATTCTTCAAATTCCGTAAGGGAATTCTTCGAATTTCGTAAGGGAATTCTCCTAATTCCGGAAGGGAATTCTCCGAATTCCGGAAGGAAATTCTCCGAATTCCGGAAGGGAATTCTCCGAATTCCGGAAGGGAATTCTCCGAATTCCGGAAGGGAATTCTCCGAATTCCGGAAGGGAATTCTCCGAATTCCGGAAGGGAATTCTCCGAATTCCGGAAGGAATTCTGAATTCGGAAGGAATTCTGAATTCCAGAAGGAATTCTCCGAATTTCGGAAGGAATTCTCGAATTCCGGAAGGAATTCTGAATTCGGAAGGAATTCTCCGAATTCCGGAAGGAATTCTCCGAATTCGGAAGGAATTCTCCGAATTCGGAAGGAATCTCCGAATTCCGGAAGGAATTCTCCGAATTCCGGAAGAGAGTTCTCCGAATCCCGGAAGGGAATTCTCCGAATTCCGGAAGGGAATTCTCCGAATTCCGGAAGGGAATTCTCCGAATTCCGGAAAGAAATTCTCCGAATTCTGGAAGGGAATTCTCCGAATTCCGGAAGGGAATTCTCCGAATTCCGGAAGGGAATTCTCCGAATTCCGGAAGGGAATTCTCCGAATTCCGGAAGGGAATTCTCCGAATTCCGGAAGGGAATTCTCCGAATTCCGAAAGGGAATTCTCCGAATTCCGGAGGGGAATTCTCCGGATTTCAGAAGGGAATTCTCCGAATTCGGAAGGAATTCTGAATTCCGGAAGGAATTCTCCGAATTCGGAAGGAATTCTCCGAATTCCGGAAGGGAATTCTCCGAATTCCGGAAGGGAATTCTCCGAATTCCGGAAGGGAATTCTCCGAATTCCGGAAGGGAATTCTCCGAATTCCGGAAGGGAATTCTCCGAATTCGGAAGGAATTCTCCGAATTCGGAAGGAATTCTCCGAATTCGGAAGGAATTCTCCGAACTCTGGTAAGGAATTCTCCGAATTCCGGTAAGGAATTCTCCGATTTCCGGTAAGGAATTCTCCGATTTCCGGTAAGGAATTCTCGAATTCGGTTAGAATTCTCCGAATTCAGTTAGGAATCTCCGAATTCCGGTTAGGAATTCTCCGAATTCGGTTAGAATTCTCCGAATTCGGTTAGAATTCTCCGAATTCCGGAAAGGAATTTTCCGCATTGGGAAAGGAATTCTCCTAATTTCGGGAAGGAATTCTCCGAAGTCCGGGAAGGAATTCTCAGAATTATTTTTCATTCTTTTTTGTTTTTGAATTCCGAGAAGCAATTGTTATGACCTATGAAGAATCGATATTCGATTTTCTTTCAGGGAATGGTGAAGTTAATCATCCTGAACGCGTCAGTTTTTCTTCCGACTCCCAAGTCGAAAGGAACATTGTTTAATTTGAAATTAAAAAATAGATGGAAAATGCTTCCTCGACATTTTTGGTCTTGTTCGACGTACGGAATAATATGATTCAAACGCACTAGCAAAACACCGCAGGGCACTTGACTCAGCCTTTGACATTTAATATATGGACCCTGACGTTTTGGGCTGATGGTTCATTCGTTCTGATATGTTGCCTTTTCAGCAACAGACGTTGCTCAGCCCAAAGCATGCCTCAAAAAGTCCCAAACACAAAAATATCATTTTTACCAAATACCGCCACCCAAATACAGTCCACATCTGAAGAAAGGTAAAGACCAGCTCCCAAACATTTTACCATTGCTATAAGGTAAAGAAAAAGTGATCAAACTGGACATGAAGGTGATAACTAGGCAATGATTTAACAATTACAATTTATACAAACAATTTTGAAGCATTATAGGGATACATGTTTAATATGAGTACACAGGTTTAGTAGAGAGTACAGACAAGGAGGCTCATACAAAATTTTGTTGAAAACTTGTGCAAAGCTTCTCAGTGTCGCCAATGCAGACTATCCGACATACAAACTCAACCTCACCAAGCGGATTACTCAATAATCATTAAACTTAAAAATATTACTAATTAATGATTTTGTGTGTGTTACTTCTACGTGAAGTTAAACGATTTACAATGATATGGAAATGCTAATATCATCTTCCAAACTTAGACGTACATGTTCATGATAGAATTAGAGGCGAAAGTATAGAATTGATAGCTTGGCAGAAGGAAGGTCGTGCGATATGTGCCATCACAAATATTGGACTCCGCTCGCTTTCAAATCGACTTCCATAAAAACATTCTTCATGCCTGCCGTATCCTAACGGAACTATCAATTCTATACTTTCGCCTCTAATTCTATCATGAACATGTACGTCTAAGTTTGGAATATGATATTAGCATTTCCATATCATTGTAATTACAGGTTGTTTTATCTGTAATTTTGTGCTCTCAGAATAGCTAGAACGAATAAAGTACATAGGACAATAACAGATATTGTGGCTTTGTATTTAATTAAATGAAATATCATGTTAGAAAATCATTCATTTTTATTGAGTCCATGACTAGCTCAATTTTTATCAATTCTTGTGAAAATGATATCTGCGTCCTACCTAGTTTGGGACGAAGCGTCTGGTGCGAGTAAATCAACTAACGGCAAACGGCAGTATGGAATAAGGAGAGTCACAATTGTCCTCCAATCAATTGCACAGCCATAAGCCTCAAAGCATTGAAGCCGTTGGTTGGACATGGAACATGAGGCACCATTCTCAGAACCCATAATCAATCCATATCGGAATTTACCCTTATCAAAGTCGGATGATTAAAATAGAAATTAAACTTTGTTGCATTGTTGCACGGACGTTATCTCTATAGACCTGTCCTGTAGAAACATAAAGAACGTTTTATTATATCAGTTATTGAAGGTATATTTGTCGAAAAAAAAATTCCACATGTTCTGACAATTTTCATTTTGAAAATTGATATCCAAAAAAACATCAAAAACAACAATCTAGCGCGATGGTCGGGTACTTCCGACCCGACATCACCAGCGACGGACTAAAGTAATCACGTCTCATGGAAGAGTTCATCGACCTAATAGGTTTATCAGTTCACAGCATCCGCAAAACCACTTGCAGCGATAATTATTTCACGTCAACCCTTTTTTCTCACCAAACAACTCTTACGCACCTGCACCGAGCGACGACGAGACGTCGCGGTGATAACATGCGATTATTTTCCAGCACCCGCCGACCTACGCGCTATGCACGCTTCGTTAACAAGCTCGTAATGTCACTTTCACTTAAACTAGCCGCAGCCAGTGCAGCCAAATAATGGCTAACTCGCCAATCATACCAGCAGGTATCATGATGAGAGCGCACCTCAACTCGAGCGGTTTCTAATGGGGGTTTGCTGAATTGATTTCGATGAGCCGTCTAACTGGACGCAGCAGCACCGCACACAATACAACAACCCTCCCATAGATAGGTTTGTTCAAGTAACGCGTACTCTCGAGTTTCAAAAATCCTTCACGGCCCCGAGAGCGACTCCCGAGCAAAAAGAGCCACTTGGTCATTATTCGCACGCGAAGGTCCATCCATTATGTCGTAATTCGTCCGGATGGATGGCGGAGTGAATAAGGGATCGCCAAAAAATTGCACCGCGCTCCAATATAATGGCCGGATAAAAAAAATGCGCCAATTTCTTTGGGCAGATTCCCAAGCCTCGGTCTCAGCACTGGAAAACTTTCCCTCTCGAAAGGTTTCGCACATAAATATGGGTGGCTGTTGCAGTCAATAAATATCGCAAGAAAATGGCCTGAGCTGGTCTGAAGAAGAGTTCCCATCGCGGTGTTGCTGCGGCAGCAGCAACAGAGCAGAATGATAACAAGCTGATAGCGAGCAAATTCCGCTCGCATTGCCGGTGATGACACAGTTTTCCGTTCCCCGTAATTGTCGAAGGTTTGCCTTCGGTCGGATCTTCGTCGGTGCAATTTTAATTTTTTTTTCGCGTGTATATCGAGCTTTGTTCCAAGAGTGAATGCACTTTTCACTCTCACTCACGGAGTCATGGGCACTCTTATCAGAGTGCAAGTCCCCAGTCTGCCCAACACGACGCGTCCGTATCAGCGCCTGTTTTTTTATGTTTCTATGGGTAATTCCGAACTCTTGCCTACAGTTGGATTGCGCGAGATGTGAAAGGTGTGAATGAACTCGAGAGGTTATGAACTGGTTATTTGCATTTCAATGGGTTTCATAACAGTTTACCAACAAAGAAAGTGAAACCCAGAACTTTTCTGGCGGCTCCCGTGGAATTCATAATATAGGACGGTTACAATATAAAATCGATTGCTAGTTAGGATAACGATATCCGCACATTGTTCGAATCGACCGCTCCATTTTAGGAAAAATATTTAAAAAAAACAAGTTTACCTTGTCCACTGGCTTCGGTTTTTATCAATGAGAATACGTCCACCATCTAAAACCTTGCAGAACCGTGTTTGGTTTATGTTTCTGACAGCAATGGCAATGAGAAGTTTGCGAGTCCTGGCAAAGGTCGCAACATCACGCGAATGAAGCCTCGACCTAAGTCCTCACTTCTCAACTATTCGCGCAGAAACTTTGGGATCTGTGCAAAATAGCCACCGTTCAAGTTTATTGTGTGCCCAATTCATTTGCGAACTTTGAAGATTACTCAGACGGACTAATGGAGAAAACTCGTTTTAGATTTGTCTATCAAGTTTATGAGAACTTTTCAAAGTTGGCAAATCAATTGGTCACATAATGAACTTGGAGACGGTGACTTTTTTCCACAGATCCTAAAGTTTCTGCGCGAGCGTGGTTCAGAAGTGAGGACTAAGGTCGAGGCTTCACTTCATTCGCGTGATGTTGCGACTTATGTCCAATCACTATTCACGAAACTCACATCTCTACAGAATAAACTAGGTCGATAGCAATCAACGTAGGTGTGGAACCGATTATGAAGACATCAATCTCGTAGTTAGGTATTGCAAGGGAAATTACGTCACCAAAGAGCAACCATTGATACCTTTGTGGACCATGATGGGAATCCCCAATTCCTAAAAAGGATTCTCTGGAGGAGATTCTCCAAATTTTGGGGTTGAATTTCTCGAGAAATTCTCAGAATTTCTGGTAGGAACTCTCCGAATTGTGAGAAGAAAATCTGTGAATTCCGGTAACAAATTCTCCGAAATCTGGGAATAATTGTCCGAATACCGGGAAGAAATTCTCCGAATTGCGGGAAGGAACTCCCCGAATAGGGAAAAGGAATTCTCCGAACTCCGGTGAGCGAATGGAATTCTCCAAATTCCAGGAATACTCCGAAACCCGATTAGGAATTCTCCAAATTGCGGGAAGAAAGTCTCAAAACTCCGGGAAGAAAGTCTCCAAGTTCCGGGTAGGAATTCTCCAAATTTCGGGAAAAAAAATCTCTCAATTCGAGAAGGAATTCTCCGAAATCATGGAAGGAATTATATGAATTCGGGAACGGAACTCTCCGAATTCGGGGAAGGAAATCTCCGAACTCCGGGAAAAAATACTTCGAATTTCGAGAAGGAACTCTTCGAAATTCGAGAAAGATTTTTTTTTTAATTCTGGGAAAAAAATATCTGAATACCGGGAAGGAATTCTCCGAATTCGGAAAAGAAATTCTTCGAATTGCAAAAAGAAATACTTCAAAATCGAGAAAGGAACTCTCCGAATTCGGGGAAGGAATTATCCTACTTCAAAAAAAGAATTCTCCACAATCTGGGAAAGAACTCTTCTCATTCTGGGGAGGAATTCACCAGAATTTTCTGAATTCCGAGAAGAAATTCTCCAAATTCTTGAAAGAAACTCTCCGAATCCTGGGAAGGAATACTCCGAAATGCGAGGAGGAATTCTCTGAATTCCGAGAAGCAATTTTCCGAATTCATAGAAGGAATTCTTCAAATTCCGCGACGGAATTCATCAAACTCCGGAAATGAATTCTCTCAATTCGGGAAGGAAATCTCCGAATTAATGGAAGTAATTCTCCGAGGGAGGAATTCTCCAAATTTCGGGAAGGAATTCTCAAAAATCCTGGAAGGAAATCTCTAAATTTCGGAGAGGAATTCTTCGAATTCCGGAAAGGAATTCTTCGAATTCCGGAAAGGAATTCTTCGAATTCCGGAAAGGAATTCTTCGAATTCCGGAAAGGAATTCTTCGAATTCCGGAAAGGAATTCTTCGAATTCCGGAAAGGAATTTTTCGAATTCCGGAAAGGAATTCTTCGAATTCCGGAAAGGAATGCTTCGAATTCCGGAGAGGAATTCTTCGAATTCGAGAGGAATTCTTCGAATTACGGAAAGGAATTCTTCGAATTCCGGAGAGGAATTCTTCGAATTCCGGAGAGGAATTCTTCGAATTCCGGAGAGGAATTCTTCGAATTCCGGAGAGGAATTCTTCGAATTCCGGAGAGGAATTCTTCGAATTCCGGAGAGGAATTCTTCGAATTCCGGAGAGGAATTCTTCGAATTCCGAAAAGGAATTCTTCGAATTCCGAAAAGGAATTCTTCGAATTCCGAAAAGGAATTCTTCGAATTCCGAAAAGGAATTCTTCGAATTCCGAAAAGGAATTCTTCGAATTCCGAAAAGGAATTCTTCGAATTCCGAAAAGGAATTCTTCGAATTTCGAAAAGGAATTCTTCGAATTCCGAAAAGGAATTCTTCGAATTCCGGAAAGGAATTCTTCAAATTCCGGAAAGGAATTCTTCGAATTCCGGAAAGGAATTCTTCGAATTCCGGAAAGGAATTCTTCGAATTCCGGAAAGGAATTCTTCGAATTCCGGAAATGAATTCTCTCAATTCGGGAAGTAATTCTCCTACGAAGGAATCACCCGAATTCCCAGAAGGAATTCTCCGAATTCCGAGAAGAAATTCTCCGAATTTCGAGAAGGAATTCTACGAATTCCGAGAAGGAATTCTCCGAATTCCGAGAAAGAATTCTCCGAATTTCGAGAGGGAATTCTCCGAATTCCGAGAAAGAATTCTCCGAATTTCGAGAAGGAATTCTCCGAATTCCGAAAAGGAATTCTCCGAATCCCGAGAAGGAATTCTCCGAATTACGAGAAGGAATTCTCCGAATTCCGAGAAGGAATTCTCCGAATTTCGAGAAGGAATTCTCCGAATTTCGAGAAAGAATTCTCCGAATTCCGAGAAAGAATTCTCCGAATTCCGAGAAGAAATTCTCCGAATTCCGAGAAGAAATTCTCCGAATTCCGAGAAGAAATTCTCCGTATTCCGAGTAGGAATTCTCCGAATTCCGAGTAGGAATTTTCCGAATTCCGAGTAGGAATTCTCCGAATTCCGAGTAGGAATTTTTCGAATTCCGAGTAGGAATTCTCCGAATTCCGAGAATGAATTCTCCAAATTCTGAGAAGGAACTCTCCGAATTCCAAGTAGGAATTCTCCGAATTCCAAGTAGGACTTCTCCGAATTCCGAGTAGGAATTCTCCGAATTCCGAGTAGAAATGCTCCGAATTCCGAGAATGAATTCTCCGAATTCTGAGAAGGAATTCTCCGAATTTCGAGTAGGAATTCTCCGAATTCCGAGTAGGAATTCTCCGAATTCCGAGAAGGAATTCTCCGAATTCCGAGAAGGAATTCTCCGAATTCCGAGAAGGAATTCTCCGAATTCCGAGAAGGAATTCTCCGAATTCCGAGAAGGAATTCTCCGAATTCCGAGAAGGAATTCTCCGAATTCCGAGAAGGAATTCTCCGAATTCCGAGAAGGAATTCTCCGAATTCCGAGAAGGAATTCTTCGAATTCCGAGAAGGAATTCTTCGAATTCCGAGAAGGAATTCTTCGAATTCCGAGAAGGAATTCTCCGAATTCCGATAAGAAATTCTCCGAATTCCGACAAGGAATTCTCCGAATTCCGACAAGGAATTCTCCGAATTCCGACAAGGAATTCTCCGAATTCCGACAAGGAATTCTCCGAATTCCGAGAAGGAATTCTCCGAATTCCGAGAAGGAATTCTCCGAATTCCGAGAAGGAATTCTCCGAATTCCGAGAAGGAATTCTCCGAATTCCGAGAAGGAATTCTTTGAATCCGAGAAGGAATTCTTCGGATTCGATAAGGAATTCTCGAATTCGATAAGGAATTCTCCGAATTCCGAGAAGGAATTCTTCGAATTCCGACAAAGAATTCTCCGAATTCCGACCAGGAATTCTCCGAATTCCGAGAAGGAATTCTCTGAATTCCGAGAAGGAATTCTCCGAATTCCGAGAAGGAATTCTCCGAATTCCGAGAAGGAATTCTCCGAATTCCGAGAAGGAATTCTCCGAATTTCGATAAGAAATTCTCCGAATTCCGAGAAGGAATTCTCCGAATTCCGGTAAGAAATTCTCCGAATTCCGATAAGGAATTTTCAGAATTCCAAGAAGGAATTCTTCGAATTCCGAGAAGGAATTCTTCGAATTCCAAGAAGGAATTCTTCGAATTCCAAGAAGGAATTCTTCGAATTCCGAGAAGGAATTCTCCGAATTCCGAGAAGGAATTCTCCGAATTCCGATAAGAAATTCTCCGAATTCCGATAAGAAATTCTCCGAATTCCGATAAGAAATTCTCCGAATTCCGATAAGAAATTCTCCGAATTCCGATAAGGAATTCTTCGAATTCCAAGAAGGAATTCTTCGAATTCCGAGAAGGAATTCTTCGAATTCCGAGAAGGAATTCTTCGAATTCCGAGAAGGAATTCTTTGAATTCCGAAAAGGAATTCTTCGAATTCCGAGAAGGAATTCTCCGAATTTCGAGAAGGAATTCTCTCGTAATTCAAAGAATTCCTTCTCGGAATACGAAGAATTTCTTCTTGGAATTCTGAGAATTCCTTTTCGAAAAATTTTCCGAATTCCGAGAAGGAATTCCGAGAAGGAATTCTCCGGAATTCCGAGAAGGAATTCTCCGGAATTCCGAGAAGGAATTCTCCGGAATTCCGAGAAGGAATTCTCCGGAATTCCGAGAAGGAATTCTCCGGAATTCCGAGAAGGAATGCTTCGAATTCCGACAAGGAATTCTTCGAATTCCGAGAAGGAATTCTCCGAATTCCGAGAAAGAATTCTCCGAATTCCGAGAAGGAATTCTCCGAATTCCGAGAAGGAATTCTCCGAATTCCGATAAGGAATTCTCCGAATTCCGATAAGGAATTCTCCGAATTCCGATAAGGAATTCTCCGAATTCCGATAAGGAATTCTCCGAATTCCGAGAAGGAATTCTCCGAATTCCGACAAGGAATTCTCCGAATTCCGACAAGGAATTCTCCGAATTCCGACAAGGAATTCTCCGAATTCCGACAAGGAATTCTCCGAATTCCGACAAGGAATTCTCCGAATTCCGACAAGGAATTCTCCGAATTCCGACAAGGAATTCTCCGAATTCCGACAAATTTTTTTCAGAATTCCGAGAAGAAATTCTCTTAATTCCGGGAAGGAATTCTCCGAATTCCGATAAGGAATTTTCAGAATTCCAAAAAGGCATTCTTCGAATTGCAGAAAGGTATTCTTCGAATTCTAAGAAGGCATTCTTCGAATTCCAAAAAGGCATTCTTTGAATTACGAAAGGAATTCTCCGAATTCCGCGAAAGAATTCTCCGAAATCCGAGAAGGAATTCTCTGAATTCCGATAAGAAATTCTCCGAATTCCGAAAAGGAATTCTCCGAATTCCGATAAGGAATTCTCAGAATTCCAATAAGGAATTCTTCGAATTCCGAGAAGGAATTCTTCGAATTCCGAGAAGGAATTCTTTGAATTACGAAAAGGAATTCTTCGAATTCCAAGAAGGAATTTTCCGAATTTCGAGAAGGAATTCTCTCGTAATTCAAAGAATTCCTTCTCGGAATACGAAGAATTCCTTCTTGGAATTCTGAGAATTCCTTTTCGGAATTCGGAGAATTTCTTATCGGAATTCGGAGAATTCTTTTTCGGATTTCGGAGAATTCCTTCTCGGAATTCCGGAGAATTCCTTCTCGGAATTCCGGAGAATTCCTTCTCGGAATTCCGGAGAATTCCTTCTCGGAATTCCGGAGAATTCCTTCTCGGAATTTCGGAGAATTCTTCTGAATTCGGAGAATTCTTCGGAATTCGAGAATTCTTCTCGGAATTCGAGAATTCCTTCTTGAATTCGGAGAATTCTTCTCGAATTCGGAGAATTCCTTCGAATTCGAGAATTCTTCTCGAAATTCGGAAAATTCCTTCTTGGAATTCGAAGAATTCCTTCTCGTAATTCAGAGAATTCCTTCTCGGAATTCGAAGAATTCCTTCTTGGAATTCGAAGAATTCCTTATCGGAAGTCGGAGAATTTCTTATCGGAATTCGGAGAATTCCTTCTCGGAATTCGGAGAATTCCTTCTCGGAATTCGGAGAATTCCTTCTCGGAATTCGGAGAATTCCTTCTCGGAATTCGGAGAATTCCTTTTCGGAATTCAAAGAATTCCTTTTCGGAATTCGAAGAATTCCTTTTCGGAATTCGAAGAATTCCTTCTCGGAATTCGAAGAATTCCTTCTTGAATTCTGAGAATTCCTTATCGGAATTCGAGAATTCCTTTCGAATTCGGAGAATTCTTATCGGAATTCGAGAATTACTTCTCGGATTTCGGAGAATTACTTCTTGGAATTCAGAGAATTCTCTTCCGGAATTCGGAGAATTCTTCTCGGAATTCGGAGAATTCTTCGGAATTAGGAGAATTCCTTCCGGAATTGAGAATTCCTTCTCGAATTCGGAGAATTCTTCTCGAATTCGGAGAATTCTTCTCGGAATTGGAGAATTCCTTCTCGGAATCGGAGAATTCCTTCTTGGAATTCGAGAATTCCTTCTGAATTCGGAGAATTCCTTCGGAATTCGAGAATTCCTTCTCGGAATTCGGAGAATTCCTTCTCGGAATTCGGAGAATTCCTTCTCGGAATTCGGAGAATTCCTTCTCGGAATTCGGAGAATTCCTTCTCGGAATTCGGAGAATTCCTTCTCGAAATTCGGAAAATTCCTTCTTGGAATTCGAAGAATTCCTTTTCGTAATTCAAAGAATTCCTTCTCGGAATTCGAAGAATTCCTTCTTGGAATTCTGAGAATTCCTTTTCGGAATTCGGAGAATTCCTTCTCGGAATTCGGAGAATTCCTTCTCGGAATTCGGAGAATTCCTTCTCGGAATTCGGAGAATTCCTTTTCGTAATTCAAAGAATTCCTTCTCGGAATTCGAAGAATTCCTTCTTGGAATTCTGAGAATTCCTTATCGGAATTCGGAGAATTCCTTCTCGGAATTCGGAGAATTCCTTCTCGGAATTCGGAGAATTCCTTCTCGAAATTCGGAAAATTCCTTCTTGGAATTCGAAGAATTCCTTTTCGTAATTCAAAGAATTCCTTCTCGGAATTCGAAGAATTCCTTCTTGGAATTCTGAGAATTCCTTTTCGGAATTCTCCGAATTCCGAGGAGGAATTCTCCGAATTCCGAGAAGGAATTCTCCGAATTCCGAGAAGGAATCCTCCGAATTCCGAGAAGGAATTCTCCGAATTCCGAGAAGGAATCCTCCGAATTCCGAGAAGGAATCCTCCGAATTCCGAGCAGGAATTCTCCGAATTCGAGCAGGAATTCTCCGAATTTTGAGCAGGAATTCTCCGAATTCGAGCAGGAATTCTCCGAATTCGAGCAGGAATTCTCCGAATTCGAGCAGGAATTCTCCGAATTCGAGCAGGAATTCTCCGAATCCGAGAAGGAATTCTCCGAATTCCGAGAAGGAATTCTCCAAATTCCGAGAAGGAATTCTCCAAATTCCGAGAAGTAAATTTCCGAATTCCGAGTAGGAAATTTCCGAATTCCGAGTAGGAATTCTCCTAATTCCGAGAAGGAATTCTCCGAATTCCGAGAAGGAATTCTCCGAAGGAATTCTCCGAACTCCGAGAAGGAATTCTCCGAACTCCGAGAAGGAATTCTCCGAATTCCGAGTAGGAATTCTCCGAATTCCGAGTAGGAATTCTCCGAATTTTGAGAAGGAATTCTCTGAATTCTGAGAAGGAATTCTCCGTATTCCGAAAACGAATTCTTTGAATTCCGAGAAAGAATTCTCCGAATTCCGAGAAGGAATTCTCCGAATTCCGAGAAGGAATTCTCCGAATTCCGAGAAGGAATTCTCCGAATTCCGAGAAGGAATTCTCCGAATTCCGAGAAGGAATTCTCTGAATTCCGAGAAGGAATTCTCCGAATTCCGAGAAGGAATTCTCCGAATTCCGAGAAGGAATTCTCCGAATTCCGAAAACGAATTCTTCGAATTCCGAGAAAGAATTCTCCGAATTCCGAGAAGGAATTCTCCGGAATTCTCCGAGAAGGAATTCTTCGAATTCCAAGAAGGAATTCTCTGAATTATGAGAAGGAATTCTTCGAATTCCGAGAAGAAATTCTTCGAATTCCGAGAAGGAATTCTCTGAATTCCGAGAAGGAATTCTCCGAATTCCGAGAAGGAATTCTCCGAATTCCGAGAAGGAATTCTCCGAATTCCGAGAAGGAATTCTCCGAATTCCGAGAAGGAATTCTCTGAATTCCGAGAAGGAATTCTCCGAATTCCGAAAACGAATTCTTCGAATTCCGGGAAGGCATTCTCCGAATTCCGGGAAGGAATTCTCCGCATTCCGGGAAGGAATTCTCCAAATTCCGAGAAGGAATTCTTCGAATTCTTAGAAGAAATTCTCCGAATTCCGAGAAGGAATTCTCCGAAATCCGGAGAAGAATTCCGGAAAAGAGTTCTCCAAATTGCGGGAAGGAATTCTCCGATTTCCGGAAAGAAATTCTCCGAATTCAAAAAAAGAGTTCTCCGAATTCCGGGAAATAATTCATCGAATTTCGAAAGAGTTCTCCGAATTCCAGGAAAGAATTCTTTGAATTCTAGAACGGAATTCTCTGAAATCTGGAAAAGAGTTCTCCGAATTCCGGGAAGAAATATCCCCAACTCCGGAAACGATTGCTTCAAATCCTGGAGAAGAATTCCCCTAGTTCTTGAAAGCATATCTCTAAAATCGGGAAAGAAATTTTCAATATTTCGGGAAGTGATTCTTCGAACAACGTGAAGGAATTCTTCAGATTCCAAGAAGGGTTCTCCGAACTACTGGAAGCCATTATTCGAATTCTTGAAAGTAATTTATCGAATCTCGGTGGTTTTAGGAGTATTTGAATTCTTCGAACTCCGAAATATTTTTTATTTATTGCGTGAAAGTTTTTGTTTCTTTTTTGCCTTTCTCGTACAACAAAGTTGTACCGAAAGGCTATCATTTCACTCCAAAATCGAACTTTTTATAGAAGTCTCGGAGACCCATGATGTTGTATACCAATCGACTCAGCTCGTCCAGCTGAACAAATGTCTTTCTGTCCGTGTGTATGTGTGTGTGTGTGTGCACACGAAAACCGAAAAACATTAGCCACTTTTTCATATAGTAATTCTTAACCGATTTTCTCGCAACAAGTTGCATTCGACGCGGGACAAACTCTAGTTGATCACTATTGAATTTGATAACGATCGACCATTGCGTTTAAAAGTTATTAAGAAAATGGAATCGAACTATGTAAGCGCCATATGAGGTTGGTGTGTTGGCTAAATGCGAGAAAAGCAGTGTCACCACTCGGTGAATTAAGTTGGGTTTTTATTTGGTAAGCACTCTGTGTTACTTAACCGCTACTGTGCCGAGTCTACTGTGGTATTCTGCTGTACAGAATCCACTTACTCAATACTTGACTACATCTCCCCGATAAATCAACGCCAAATGGAGTATTCTGCTCAACTGGACTCGATCCTGGGCCAATAATTTCCAGTCACTCTACGCCCTCACGTCCTCTTCTTCTGCAAAAAGCCATTGTGTACACAGCCTCTCACGAAACCTTCGGACTCTTCCGGGTTCTCTACTGAATATTATCTTCACTTGGCACACTTCCGACATACGAATAACGTGTCAGCCTACCGTAGTCTTCCGCCGAGTAGCACCTTACGCTCGAGTACTCCGAAAGCTCTCCAATCAGCCTCCTTTAAATTTCGTTTTCGTTCGCAGACTACGAGAATCCACACAGAATGCATTTTCAGACTTTTCATTACTCATTATTGTTGCCGTTGCTTGTCCATATCTTCGAGAGTCCACACGGAGAAAAAAATGTGGTAGCATCAACCAGATTTTGCTTCAAATCAACATTGATTTAAGAATAACAATATTTATTGTTATTACAACCACAAATAGCGTTGAATCAGCCATGCGATTGTTGATTCAACTCTCGTATATTATTGTTTCAACTATGCTTGACAGCTGTCACTGTCAAATAATGCATCAGAAAAAAACAATATTCATAGTTGCTTTTACGTTCGAAAATGCTGCGAAACTTCTTTATCGACTATACGATGACATTAACGAAAGAGGAATCATCACATTTCTTCTGCTCCATGCTTACTTCATGTAGGCAGCACGATTTATGTTAATCAGCTTATACAGTTTTTCCATATTATGACATGGTTGTCGAAAGAACGATATTAGGATAAAATCAATCATGCTATGCAGAACTAAAACAACAATAATATTGAATTGGGCCCTCCTTGGCCGTGCGGTAAGTTGCGCGGCTACAAAGCAAGAGGGTGGCTGGGTTCGATTCCCGGTGCCGGTTTTCGGCTTGGAAATTGTCTCGACTTCCCTGGGCATAACAGTATCATCATGTTAGCCTCATGATTTACGAATGCAGAAATGGTAACTCGGCTTAGAAACCTTACAGTTAATAACTGTGGAAGTCCTTAATGAATACTAAGCTGCGAGGCGTCCCAGTGGGGGATGTAATGCCAATGAAGAAGAAGAAGAAGAATAAGAAGAAGAAAAGGATAATCAGTAGATCACCATTGAAATAACAACTTTGAAGAATGAAACAACAAAGTCTACGTTGTTTGATGCAACAATCGAAATGGTTGTTTCAATCGTAGAAGATTTATCTATGTCGTGAATCCAATTTTCGTTGCATTGTTCAGTTGCCATTTATTCGGGTACAAAACGCCACCGTCTGGGCTGGGACTAGGAATCGAACCCATGACCATTCGCGTATAAGGCGAACGTATAGTCAACTACGCTTCGGTCTTTCATCGGGAAATAATACTTCAAACTATTTTAAGATTGCATCATGTTCAATTTAATCCACCATTACTATAAATTTGTGACCAAAAAATGAAGCCTATAGATCTGATTTCAACACTAGGAACTTTCGTTTTTTTACAACAGATTGTTGCAGCTCTGAAAATAATGTAAACAACTGGATTCAAAATTTCACGAAAATTAAAAGAGATAAAAATAATAATATGTTTTGTGACGTCTTATAATTGGAATGATTTGAGCATGAATTCCACGGGGATGACAAGCTTCGCCATCTTTGTCACATCTTTTCTGAATCACCAACACGAGTGCACTGCGAATGCAACATAAACAATTGCGAGGGTGACAATGATATAAAACGAACAAAGGCATAGACAGTACCTTGTGCAACTAGCATTCTAAATATTTGAGCAAATAAGTTGAACATTCTTAAGTTTGAAGCATGCAATCGAGTGTAAAATTGTTTTAATTGATAATTCGTTATTTTTTTCTCTATTTTCTCATGATTGTATCATGTTGCATTATTTATTGGCACGGGCGTTTTGCATCATATTCTCTTGTAAAAACGTAAACATTCAAAATTCACTCACATACTATTGCAAATTAAATCAGTATTGGGGTAACTTGACACTGGGGGATAAATTTATCCCCCAAAAAAGAACGAACAGGCAAACCTGTCAAAATCCATAGTAAAAAAATTGGATGTCGCTCCTCTGATGAATTCTAAACATGTCAAATGAGACATACGTATACTTACAAGCGCCAATGAATTGTCTGCTCCTCTATTTTCAATTTGTTGCAATTGAAACGTCTGATGTTTATTCTTGCCCAATATAGATACTAACTCCTCAATGCACAGCAATCATTCATTCGGTTGCTAATAATTATCATAAATGTATCAGCAAAGAAAGGAGTTATGACAAACGATTTGTGCTTTGGGCGTATGATCTCAGCCGGAATTGAAATTCACCAACAGAGGAAATCCCCGAGTTACAACCAAGCGGCTCGCAAAACAAAATCGCGGTACATACCTGCAAATAGAGAAAGAAAAGAAAGGTCCAAACGTGAATAATAGTAAATCAACAATTTCTTCGACGCTAATCAACTATGACAGTTGTGTACGAAATGCAGCGAAGCAACATAAGTTATTCAATCCATTTCTCAACCCGATGGTCACACTCACTCACTCACTCGGTGTGCGAAGCGAGGTGTCCAAAGACAAAAACGATTGGTAACACTTTCTTCGGAAAGAGCAAATAAAGCCTGTCCACGTTAAATTTCGGACACTGAGATAATATCCAAATGTTTTTCAGCCATTTTATCAATTTGGACGAAGATAAAAACGTGCTAAATGCATCACATAAGGCGGATAGATTCAGCTATGCAAAAATTGATCTTCTCTGCGGTTGGTGAAAATAAAAAAAAAATCGCATTGGAAGATGGGTGTCCGAAATGTAACGTGGATAGGCTTTAGGTGTAGTAGAGCGTTGGTGAAATGGACAACCAACGGCATCAAGGAGCAGTTATTGTTATGAACTAATATCGAAAAATAAACATTTTTTGTAGCAGTGATTTTCAATTTACTTTTTGAATTTGAAGTGGATTCATTGAAAGGATCTCTAAACTAAGCCAAATCAATGACACTCTCATACATCAACTGAAATGAAATTAACCATTTCAATTGTAATTGATGGGTTAACAATTTCCGCAAAACCGATCATACTTATTTCCGTCTGACCTAGTGCCACCGATCAATAAAGCCGGTATCGTCTACGACCGGCTGCCCCAAGAAGTTTTAGATCGAACAATCGAAAATCTAATCTTCATTGTTCTTGCGGCATTCATCATTTTAAGATGCAAATCGAAGTTTGTGTGCCGATCTTCAATGTTCTCAATGAGTGTGGCATTCGGCTGCAGTGATCTGTTGATAATTGCTGCTGCTGCTGACTCTAAAGTCCTTGAGCTCGTCTCTCCAAGATACCCAGCGAAACCGACACGGAGTCAGCTCTCTGTGCCAATGTGCCATCCATCGATTTTCCCGCCGCAGAGACGTCTCAACACAACAACACACACGGGTCGGTCGATTGATCGAAACGAGGACAGCGTCATCATCCTCTGACTGGTTGCCACTCGTGAGCTGCCACCACGTGCAATGAAGATCTGTTTCAGATTCAGAGCTCTCCATACAATTGGTAATATGACTGACGTTGTTGCTCGAGGTCATTGCCATTAAGTGATCGATCATCGTGTGCCTTTGTTATGGTGCTGGTCGATGTTTACTATTTCACGCGGAAAGAGCCGAATTTCTAATCATCGTTGCCTAATTACACGAAATAATGCAGAAATTTGGCTTCTCTCCGCTGATTACTTCCCGCCGGCGACCGGCGGCGGGGGGCTACATGTGGATGTTTTTTTTTTGTTTGCGATCAGGATAGCTTTTGAATAGTGACTAATAGCTAATTGAAACCTAATGGAATAATGGCAACCTGGTGTTTGCTTGGTCGTTTGATTGATTGAAATTAAAACATAATAATGAGTTAATCTAATTAGCCCATTCGCTATGATGTGCAAAAGAGAGAATATAGAAATCTGAAGGACCAAGTGACCAATTTAGACTCCGTGGATTATTTTATTAATTCGTACGGAATTCATTGATTATTGAACTGAGTTCAGTGTTTCCCGAGCAAAAGCCAATTCCGAAGCGGAATTTTGTGACTCATGACCGGAATTCTGCGATTTTAGAGCAAGATCCGATAATTTCGGAACGGTGTCCGGTGATTTTGTAGCGGAATCTATTGTTTTAGCAGCGGACCTCTCCACCATTCCAAAATTACTCGAAGCAATTGTCAATGAGAAAATATTCAACCAAATAAAAAATAGAATCACTACAAGCCAGCACGGATTCTTTAAAGGTCGGTCGACAGCTACGAACTTACTGGAATTTGTGAATTATTCTCTTGAAGCCATGGACAGAGGAAATCACGTTGAAGTTTTATATACGGATTTTAGTAAAGCGTTCGATAGAGTTGATATACCAATGCTTCTCTTTAAACTGCAAAAAATGGGAATCCAGCCTGGACTCCTTAAATGGCTTGAAGCATATCTGACCAGTCGCAATCAAATAGTTAGGTTCAAAGGAAAGCAATCTGTAGCTATTCATACCACATCGGGAGTCCCGCAAGGCTCTCATTTAGGTCCGCTATTGTTTATTTTGTTTGTAAACGACTTGTCCTTCATTCTAAAACATCTAAAAGTATTGATTTACGCTGACGATATGAAACTTTTTATTGAGATCAAAGACGCTGAAGACATGAACACATTCAAACACGAGATCCAGATATTTCATAACTGGTGTATAAAAAGTTTGTTACAGCTCAATATAAAGAAATGCAACTTAATTACTATAAGCAGAAAACGAAATATTCCAAATATGACAATCACTTTAGGTAGCCAAAAGGTAACAAGATGTGATAGAGTTAGGGATCTTGGCATAATTATAGACTCTAAGCTTACGTTCATTGACCATTATAATACTATTATAAACAAAGCTAATAATATGTTAGGATTCATAAAAAGGTTTGGCTACAACTTCCACGATCCATACACTATAAAAACATTATATATTGCTTATGTCAGATCGATACTTGAATATTGCAGCATAGTTTGGTCACCTTACACAGTCACGCATGACACAAGAATTGAGTCGGTACAAAAGCAATTTTTATTATATGCACTACGCAAGTTGGGGTGGACTCAACTTCCACTCCCGTCTTATAAAGCACGATGCATGCTAATTAGTATACAAACATTGAAGGAACGACGGGAATATGCGATGCTATCTTTCATTAATGATGTTATCTCGAACAAGGTCGACTCAGAGGCAATATTATCTAAATTAAATTTTTATATCCCACAAAGACCTTTGCGAAATCGAACTTTATTTGCCTGTAGTAGACATCTTACAAAGTATGCGAAATTCGGACACATAAATCAAATGATGGCTGCTTATAATAAACATTGGAATGCTATTGATTTCAATACATCTAAGACTAAATTGAAACAATACTTGCGTACTCAGTAAATGCTTGGTGTGTATAATTTTCATATCGGATAAAAGTGTTTAGTAATTTTAAGTAACGGAGAACTATATTATAAGACTAAATCTGTATCAAACGGTCTACAAACATGATTGACGACAATAAAAAACAAACAACAATCCGATGATAGATTCCTGAACGGAATTCAATGATTTCGGAGCGCAATCCTGTGATTTCGGACTGGTGATTCCGGTACAAAATCCGATGATCCCGAAGCAGTATACGATGCTTCCGGAGTTAAATTAAATAAAATCGGATAAAATCGATTAAACCCGTTAAATCGGATTGAAATGACTCCGGAGCAAAATCCGGTGATTCTAAAGCGGAACCCGATGACTCCGAAGCCGAATCTAATAATCCCGGAGATTCCCGGAAAACCAGTGATTTCGAAGCAGAATCCGTGGATTCCGGAGCAAAATCTGATGATTCCGGAGTAAAATAAGTTGATTCCTGAGCGGAATTCAATTATTCGGGGCGGAATCCGATGGACCCGGAGCGAAAACAGCTGATTCCCTAGTGCAATTTAGTGTTTCCGGAGCAAAATCGATTGATTCTGAAGAAGAATCTAATGATTCCGGAACGTAATCCGATGAATTCGAAATGGAATCCGATGATTCCGGAGCGGAATCCGATGGTTCCGAAGTGGATTTCAGTGTTTCTGGTACAAAAATAGTTGATTCAGGAGCGGAATTTAATCATTCTGGAGTAGAATCAGATGATTCCGAAGCAAAACCCAATGATCCCGGAATTAAATCCAATAATTTCGGAGCGGAATCCATTGACTCCGGATCGGAATAAAATGACTCCTGAGCGAAATGCGATGATTCCGGAGTGAAAACCGGAGCGAAATAAGTTGATTCCGGAACGATATTCAATGATTCCGAAGCGAAATCCAGGGATTCCAGAGCGGAATCCGATGAATCCGGAGCGAAAACAGCTGATTCCCGAGCGCAATTTAGTGTTTTCGAAGTGAAAACAGTTGATTCAGGAGCGGAGCTTAATGATCCTGGAATGGAATCAGGTGATTTCGGAACAAAATCCGATGATTATGCAATGGAATCCAATGACTCGCGATCAGAATAAAATGATTCCGGAGCAAAACCCAATGATTCCGAAGCGGAATCTCAAAATTCCGGAGCGAAATCCGATGATTCCGGAACGAAATCTGATGATTCCGGAGCAAAATCGAATGATTCTGAGGCAGAATCCAATGACTCCAGCTGATTCCGGAGCGGAATCTGATGATTCCGGAACGGCATCCGATGATTCCGGAACAGACTCTGATGATTCCGAAACGCAACCGATAATTCCGGAGTGGAATCCAGTGTTTCCGGAGCAAAAACAGTTGACTCAGAAGCGGAAATTAATGATTCTTGAGTGGAATCAGATGATTACGGAAAAAATCCCACGATCCGGGAGTTAAATCCAATGATTCCGGAGCGGAATCTATTGACTCCGGATCGGAATGAAATGACTCCTGAGCGAAATCCGATAATTCCGGAGCGAAATAAGTTGATTCCGGAACGGAATTCGATGATTCCGCAGCGAAAACCTGTGGTGGAGTGTGTCAGGTGGAATCAGGTGATTTCGGAACAAAATCCGATGATTCCGGCGTTAAATCTGATGATTCTGCAATGGAATCCAATGACTCGGGATCGGAATAAAATGATTCCGGAGCGAAATCCAATGATTCCGAAGCGGAATCTTAAAATCTGATGATTCCGGAGCAAAATCGATTGATTCTGAAGCAGAATCCAATGATTCCGGAGCAAAAACAGTTGATTCCCGAGCGGAATCCGAAGAATCCGGAGCGAAAACAGCTGATTCCCGAGCAGAATCTGAATATCTCAGAACGGAATCCCTTGATTTCGAAGCAAAATCCACTGATTCCGGAGCGTATTAATGAGTTTAATGATTATGGAGTGGAATTTGGTGATTACGGAGCGCTGTCCGGAAATTCCAGGGCGGAATAAGACGATTCCGGAGTGAAATTTGATTACGGTTTGGAATCCATGGATTACGGAGCAAAATTCGGTGAATCTGGCGATTCATTGCAAAAAATACTAATTCTGAGCGAAATATAATAATTTTAGAGTGTAATCCGATGAAACAAGCGTTAAGGAATTCTATGATTCCGGTGCACGATTTGGTGAATCTGGAGTAGAATCCAGAGGATTCGAAGTTGAATCCGATTAGGCGTTACAGAATCCGATGAGTCCCGGAACGCAATTCGGTAATTCCGGAGCAGAATTCGGGGACTCTGGAGCGAATTTTATCAATTCCGAAATATAGTGATTCTGAACGAAATTTAATGATTTTGAAATCTGATGATTGCGAGTAAAATTCGATGTTTATGGAGCGAAATCCGAAGATACCGGAGCAGATTCAGAGATTCAAAATCGGAATTTGGTGATTCCGGAACGCAATCCAATGGTCCTAGAAGCGAAATTCATTCCACAGTATTCCGTGATGCCGAAGCAAAATATGGGAAATCGGGATAGAAATTTTTGGATCACAAGGCGAAGAGCGTAGTTTAATGATTTTTTTTTTTTTTTTTTTTTTTTTTTTCATGTAACCCGTTGGCAGTCTCTCGACTCAAACTCTACTCCGGGTCCATCCCTGTTATTCCCCACGGTAATTAAATTTGCTTCTATGAGCCTCTATTTTAGATCAATAACAGACGTTCCTAAGCCACGTTGCTCAAATGGTCACTGTTTTAGGCCTGATCCAAATAGTTTTATTAAATAGTCCCCTTCAATAACATGATCACCCTTTTTCACCATTATAACTATCACTCATCACTCCAACTTAACCCTGTTGATCCGGTGATTAAATTTGCTTCTACGAGCCTCTATTTTTGATCATTAACAGACGTTTCTAAGCTACGTTGCTCAAATGGTCACTGTTAAGGCCTGATTCAAATAGTTTTCTACAAAATAATCCCGGTAGCATCACTTATTATCGTTTTCACCACTATCACTATCATAATTACTATTGTCCCTGTCATCACAAATATCTACAGTCATGAACACACAAACAATGAACCGATCTTCAAAACAGCGCTGTTATATATCATATAAGAACCGACACTTCTACTAGCTTTCATTGGACAAGTACATGTACATTATTTCTAGTATAATTATAAAATAATTCCCACTTCTAGCACCTCAACTCAATATTGCATTTCATTCTTCATACTCACTGCGAACATGTTCCCATCCCAAATCAACTCTATCTTTTACCTAGCTTCTTCTGTCACTATGTCTACACCACCAATACCAACTTGTGTATTAACCTTTTCACTAACACTTGCATAACCACACAACATCACCATTTTCATATCAACAACCATTTTTCACAATTTCATCGAGATCAGCAATTATCACTACTATCCCTACTACAAAAAACTAGTCAGTCATTTTTTTTTCTAAATTTGCAGTTTCCATCAAACAAATGAAGCTCAAAAAATAATAAGCTTAAAATCTATCGCGAGATATGATATTGTAGATATGATGACAAAGAGAGAAAACTCGAATAGAAGTGCATTTTGAAACAATAATAACGCACTAGAGTTTGATAAATATGACTAGTTTAAAATTTATTTTGGAATCTATTTAGTCTATTTACCAGGCCACACTTCAGAACCGTGCGCCCAGCAATTATAAAAAATTCTCAACTTAACAACACCGAATACTGTTGCTATGGGCCTGTTGGTCTTCAAAAGCTTCGAAATCGCCTCCGAATAGAATTCAACAGGTAATAATTTTACAGACATTTCTTGAGCTTCGAATTTTTGATAGGGTTAGGAAGTCTTATGGTAGATCTTTATGTCTATGGATCTACTGTTAATCTAGTCATAATTATGTCGAATGTTTCGCACTGTGTCATTATTACTCTGTCTGTCTTAGTTATCTTATGTTTCCTACGTTATTCAGTTCAATTCTATACTCATTGTAGATTATGTTACGTTTTGATGTTAGTTCATTGTCTCTATTGCTAAAGGTCACCTCCTCTCAGGCGAGTATCCTAGTTCAAGCGTATAAGTAAATACCGCTTAAGAGTTAAGCAAACGTGAAAAAATGCAGAATGTCTTGATGATATTTTCTACTGGTTAATTCCTACCTAGCTATGTTTAAGCGTGGCTACGACTCATCATCATCAGGGAACGCCTCTGAAAAGTATTGCCGCATAGCAGAGATCATTATCACTGATGAAAAGGACCTCTACCTGTCTGCACCACCATTCAAGGCTCCAAGATACGATGTCCGTTGAATCACATGCACATGCGTAAAATCAGTGCATCAATGTCAGATTATATGTGACGTGGCATTAAACAAAAAATAGTTAACATGTGATATCACCACGACAGGATATGTCTTTGGTTGCCATATCAGTGCTAATGGCGTAAGCCCACCCATCGCGGCAAGTTAACCTATCCGAGGGGAGGGAGAAATAATGTAAGAAAAATGCTTGAGAATATCATTTCAAGACCAAAGTCTCAAAACTACCCATACGCTTCTGCAAACAAAGACCCAAACGACGACCCGACGACCAACAGTTCTCCCATGCAAACCAACACCATCAACACGCACGCGAGGGTCTCTGCTGTTGACAGTGCTGGTCCGCGCGAGAGCGCCAACAGACTCCCGAAATCGACAATCGAGCTCGAGTCCCCGCCCACAAAGACAAGTCACTGTTCAAACGAATGTTGCCTTAATTGACTTCCCCATCCCGGGCACAGATTCTTTCCGAAGGATACTCAATATAAGTTCCACCGGGAAGCCAAGCACCAGAGATTGAGGAAAATCAGATAATCCAGCATCAGGCGTCTGTTAGTTAAGCAGAGAAGATGTTATAGGTGATATTCTCAATACGGCCGTTCAGAATGGTTCAGCGGATGTGAATTATGGATCATTATTAGGTCTTGTAATTTTGAACAAAACATTCTGAATACACGCGATAAACTATGAATATTATTATATCGGAGTTTTTAATTAGGATCGCGAATCAAGTAAAAATACTGATAAGTATAAGTTTGTAATTACTACCGACATTGTATTTGTGATCAAAACTGACATTGTGTTTTTAGTTAAAACTCAAGTATACTAAATACGTAACGGAAAAAAGTAGTGTTATTAAAAAAATTATAATAATTTACATTATAAATTCTGATTAATTTCAAGATACTGATCCAACATCACATCTTCAAGGGCTCCTCACAAGCTACACATTTCATTCAGGCACTTTAGAACGTCCATGTAGTAACTTGTTCACACTTGAAATCTGCCTCGACCAAGTTGGCAGAACGCGCCCTTACCCTTTCTGAACCCAAGGGCAGGGTAAAAAAAAAAAGCGTAGTGTAATGATTCTGGAGCGAAATCCCATTGTTTCCGGAGTCAGCGGAGTCCGATGGTTCCGTACCGAAATCGAATGATTTCGTAGCGGAATCCGATGATTCCGGAGTGGAGAATCGGTTGATTCCGAAACAAAATAGTAAATTTGGGAGCGGAAATTGGTGATTCTGCAGGGAAATCAGATGATTCTGGAGCGGAATCCAATAATTCCGGAGCGAAATTCGATGATTGCGGAGCGGAATCCGATGATTCTGAAGCGGAATCAGATGCTTCCGGAGTAGAATTCAATTATTATGGAACAAAACAGGTTAGTCCGTAGCGGGTTCCAATAATACCGAAGCAGAATCTGATGATTCCGGAGTGGAATTCGATGTTTTCGAGGCGGAATCAAATGATTCCGGAGCGAAATTCGGCACACCATTGGTTTCGAAACAAAATCCAATTATTCCGGAACGGAGTTTTTCAATTTCGTTGCAAAAATAGAGATTCTGAGCGTCATCCGGTGATTCTGGAACGGAATGTGATGGTGCCGAACCGGAACTCCATGATTCCGCAGCAGAATCCGATGATTACGGAGTGGAGTCCGATGAGTCCGGAGTGGAATCTAATGGTTCTGGATCGGAGTACAATGATTCCGGAGCGGAATCCGACGACTTCGGAGCGGAATTCGATGATTCCAGAGCGGAGTACGATGATTCCGATAATACCGAAGCGGAATCCGGTAATTCTGCAGCGAAACTCGATAATTCTGGAGCGGAATTCAATTATTCCGGTAATTATGGAGTGAAATCCGGTTATTCCGGAGATTCAGAAGCGGAATTCGATTATTGCGGAGCGGAGTCCGAAAATTTTGGAACGTAATCCGGTGATTCCGGAGCAAAATCCTGTGGTTTTGAAGCTGAATCCAATTTTATCGGAGCGGAATGCGATGATTCTACAGTAAAATCCGATTATTCCGGAGCAGAATCCGGTTATTGCCGGTTATCCGGTGATTCCTGAAAACAAGCGTAGACCCAGTAGCAGAATCCGGTGGTTTCGATACGAAATCCGATGATTCTGGAGCGGAATCCGATAATTTCGGAGTGGAATTCGATAATTCCGGGGTGGAATTCACCGATTGCGTAGCAAAATTTTATGAAGATGGAGCGGAATCTGATGATTCCGGAGTGGAATCTGTTGTTACCAAAGCGGAATCCAATGATTCCGGAGAAGAATATGGTAATCATTAAATTCGGAAATTCAGGAGCGGAATTGGATTATTGTGCAGTGGAATTCGATGATCCTGTGATTCCGAAGCGAAATGCGATGATTTTACAGTATAATCCGATTATTATGGAGCGGAATCCGGTGATTACGGATCAGAATTTGGGGAAAATCTTAATTCCGTTAATTCTGGACTGGAATTCGATAATTGCGGAGCAAAATTCGATGATACCGGAACAGAATCCAATGATTGCGGAGCGGAGTTTTTTTTTATTCCGGGGCGAAAAAAAAGGATTTTGAGCCGAAATTAAGTGATTTCAGAGCAGATTCAATGATTCCGATTGATGCCTTACCGCAGTTCAGTATTCCGGGGCAAAGCCCAGTAATTTTGAAACTAAGCTCAACGATACCTAAGTGAAATTCAGTTGTTCCGTCCAGAGCTGTAAATATTCGAATATTTTTTGTGAAGCCCATCGGCTTTCTTTGTCACTTCACTTCTAAACATATTCATATTCGGCTTTGCACCGTCAATTTTCGGAATGAATATGGGTCAGTGAGTATTTACTTGAATTTTACAAATTATTAAATGATCGTAAAACTGAACACATGTTTAATGATTTTAATAAATAGACGCATAGATCTAATCCCGACGTTCAATTGAAGGGCATTTTCAGTAGCAAATGTCAGTATTATCATGGCTAATTATGTTTTTTTCGCGCGCAGTTACCATACTCAGTGATAATCAATTGAATGAATCCATGAAGAAGTAAACTGAGTAAGTCATTCTATGTTTTGAATAATCAAAACACGAATGTCAAAACTCGGAGCGAATGTGCTTCATGAAAGTGAATATTTCATGCTCTGGTTCCGTCACTTATTCGGAGGCGAAATCCAATAATTATGGAGCGGAAAGCATGGATTCCAGAACGAGGTTCAGTGATTACAGCACCAATTTGCGTCAACATGCCACTGCTGAAAAAAATCACAAAAATAAGAAACAAATCAAATGGCCTTCCATTCCTTTGTTTTTGATGGGATGAATATCGGAGCGATGAGATGATTTGCAGGAGCAGTTCCCCTATTACGTCTAAAAGAAGATGATTTCTTTGTATATCATTCGAAAAATCATATATCTCGCGCTTAGTTTCACAACTAAGTGCGAGATATAGTTTTGCAATGTGGAAAAAACATCATATTTCAAACAGAATTACAGACGGGACTGTTATGCTGCAATTTATAAGATGGGAAAAGATGACTTGATATTTTGATATCTTTGGTTGATACTGGTTAGCTGTGTCAATTACAGCAATGTGCATTAATACGCATGTATTTGTTTACATTATTATTACATTGCAGCAGAGCCAAATTAATCAAATATTACTCAGAAAGCAATTATCAATGTAACATTTTGTATGTTAAAGCGAATTTCCTATTATTCAGCATTATGCTGTACTCCTGTTCTGAAATAGCAAAAGTTTGTGAGACACTAAAAACAAGAGAACATTGAGGAACTAATTCAAACTTCGTTTGAAGAGCCATTTCTTAAAACTTTTCAAACGGTGTATAAACCAAGTATCCATGTACTTTTGTATAAATTAAAATGAAAACATGTTGTTTAAGTTATAGTTTGCCACAGAATCTAATACATCGTAACTGCTGATCCTTGGAAAATGTGACCAGTATGCTTCCAATGATGGTAGAATGAAAGATAGAAGAAAAATACAACGATAAGACAGTGAGTCAATCGTAGAATTGATGTTGGAAAATAAAGTGTACTCATTCGTCGCCAACTGAATACACGAACACAATCCTTTGGATACAAAAATAGTGCAAGTGTAATATAAAGAAGATACCTTCCATAAGACAATGGTAAACGACTGGAAACTTTTCACCATTGGTTGAACTGATGTGGTTTATCAGTGAATATCCATAATAAATGAGAGTAGGCACTGAGGAAAGAGAAGTATTGCGTAATGCGCTTCACCCTAAATACTGTGAAGAGCGCCCTAATACACCACAAGCTCCGTAGGAGGTTAGGTACTTGTTAAACCTTCCTACCTAACAATTCATTCTTAGGCACGGAAAGCTTGACTTAGGGGTCACCTGTATGATGGACTTTTACCATCGGAACAGATAATCCGCAGCGTTATTCTTAGCCGATTGATAGGCTACCGACACTAGACGGCTATCTAGGCTATTAAAAAAAATAAGTTAAAATTAAGGATCAACTCCACAAGTAGGCAAATAGCCGGCGACTTTTCGACTTTTTCTCCCTTTAAACTTTTTGTATTTTTGTCTTTTCCATCTTTTGTCCCTAACCCTTCCTGCTAGTGCTAGTCTAGCAACTAAATCAATTACGCATGGCTCTAGGCAGGAAGGTATCATCGACGTGGAACGTCACTGAGAATCAGTGTATGCCATCTGCACTGGGATTTTCCGCATAAGGCAAGGAGGAACAATTGACATTTGAACATCCTTGAAAACAAATCTGACGGATGCTGCTTCAATTTACGAACCGAAAGCAAGTAAATTATTCGTCGTTGATACAAATGTAGGTTAAGCCATTCTTTTAACCCTTTATTAGGCAGACGAATCTAAACCATAAATTAACAAAAACAACAATTAGGCAAAATGTTTACATGGTATTAAACTCAAATGTATGTTTGTTATACATTAAACAGTTCAGGAACATTGAAAAATTGGTGGCAATACAGTTGCCACTGCCTTGCAAGCGGGAAAACAGGCAACAACAAAAATAAATAAAAGATTTTTGAAAATTAGGTTTTACGAAAACAAATCAAAACAAGGCACGTTACGTTTTTCAGTGAAGAGTCCGCATTATAAGTGAAATTTAAAAAAAAAATGTTTTGCACTTTTGATCCCAAGGGAAAAATGCAATTTCGTCAAAAATCCAAAAACCAAATATACAAGAAAGGCAAAGCATTTTTCCCGCTAATCATGCCATAATCTAACACAAAAAAAATATTTAATACCAATGGAAAAAGTATATCTTTGTTTTTTTTTTACGAATTATAACATAAAATCCTTCTTCCACTCGAAACTTACGATCTGTTCGTAAAACAACTGTTCTCAAATTAAAATGTCATTTTTGTATGGCTCAAATTCATCTGGAGTGTTACTAGGTAGCAAATATAGCCACTACATGGGAAATAATAAGTAGAGCTCTTGTTAATACACAGAAAAACATATAATTTGTTGGTGGCAATATAGTTGTCATTGCCTTATAAAGGTTTAAGGTTGATTCTTAATCAAATTTGAGACAAGGGATGAAAATACGTTCACCTATGTATTTGTTTGACTAAAGATATAAATTAAACAAGAACGATGGACTAAACTACTTTATCAGCAGTAGTTCAATATCTAAGTTGAACAAGAATTGAAATGGTCAAAAAGCATTCTGTTACGCATATGAATACGATAAGATAAATTATTCATAAATTAATCACATTAAACACCCTGAATGATAACTCACGAGGTGGACTGAATTCGGTGCTGTACGGATTGTGGTACCTAATGATAATCAAAGTCAAATCTTTCCCCGGTAACATTATGGACCGAACTAAATTAACGCTAGCTAAAATAATTAGGATTTTCATTTGTCAGTGTCATATTTTTTTCTTCATCTAGCGACCAGACGATGTCGAACGGTATACAATTTTAATACCTCATCAGTCTACCGCACGGCATGAAAAGTGAAACCTAATCCAGTTTATAGCCCCGATATCGATAGATAACTGCATCAGTACCGACTACGTAGGGCCCTCGATAGAGGGCAGAGACCTTCGTCCGGAGGTAATCTCTCGTTTTGCCATCTTGATTGAATGTGGTTTTAACGACCGATCGGCTTGTGTTTGTGTTCGAGTTCGTAAATCACACCTGGATTTTCCAGATCGCGAAACTTTGATTTGATTTTTTTTTGGTCGATGATTTAAAATTTATTTACGAGATAAATATCAACATTAGGCACAACCAAATTTCTCTTCGATTTTCCCGCATGTAACACATGCCGGTCGTTGGAGATAAATTAAACATATCTCTACACGTTGCTGCATGCTGAACGAGCAAGCACAATAACGTCGGAGTCTATTTAGCGGTGGTTGCCGATTGTTGCTGCTACAGCACCCTACTATTGGCGCTGGACAATGGCGTAAAATGTATGTTACCTGGCATTAAAAAAATATGTTGTGCGACTTTTCAAAACAGCAAAATTCCATATTTCGTAAATTTTATCCAAACTCGCAATTATTTTATTTTATCAATTGAAAATCACGTGACAATTTAGATCGATGTGTGCGGTAATGTAAAGAAATAAAACAGTAGAATTGAACTTATATTATAATTATATTAAAAAATGTAAACTATTCTGTTACAAAATGATGAAGCTAATTTGCAATCAAATGAGTGAAATTAAAAAAAAAATGTCCAAAATATATTTTAATCGTGAAAACAACCAGTGTGTGTCGTTTGTAAAGATACCTCTAGTGCAGGAGATCAGTTGGCGCATCACAGCTGCCTACCCACCTCGACGGTCTAGCCCGGCAACTAGACACAAAAGCGTGAAAACTCCATCAATTTGGGGATAAAAATTTCAATTAAAATATAATGTGAACTGTGGAGAGAAGAAAAGCGCACCCAAACGATTCTCTTTGTCGGAGTTTGTTTACTCAAAGCAATGAAAAAAAAACAACATTCGACTATTGTGTTGGAGCGATAATACGGCACCAGGACCGGCAGGGCTGACTGGCTGTAGGAGTGGAGCGGGGTCGTTTGCGATTATGGGTTGTTGGCGTTCGCGTGTAACGAGTACCCAAAACAGCCCCACTACCAGTCAGCGAGGGTACTTTCTCTTTCACTTCTTCTGTTTGCACACCACTGCTGACTGATGCGTGGTTGCTGGTTGGCGATGATTCATCCGTTGATCGCCGCCCGCCCGTTTGCCCACTATTGTGACCGTCGTCGTCGGGTCGGTCGGTAATAGCGAGGTGCGCCCGCAAGCACTTACAATCAGTTCGAAAGAGATCGCTGAGATAATTACTTTCTGATCAGTGTCGGCACGCTTCACGAGTTAAAACATTAATTAACTTTGATACATTATTATCAGAGCTTTGAAAATTGGTGTGATTTGAAGTGCAGGCAGCGCCAATGAAGAAAATAATTGATCAGCCCGAGTCTTGTTAGGAACGATAAGAAAGTAAAGTATCTTTTTGTTGAATTAACATTAACTTTGAAGATTTTTTTTTAAATGGACAAAAAAAGCCGATTTTTTTATGTATGGATAATATCGATAAATGACAATTACTAGAAAAAGGGTTGTATGGGTAACTAGTATGATGAAATTAAACATTTTTAAATAAAAATATTGAAGAAAATTACAATTACAATCAAACCTTTATGCCAAACACTGTCAAATGCTTTCTCTATATCAAGAAAAACAACTCCAGTCGAATATCCTTCTGATTTATTAAGTCGAAAAATAATTTCGTAACTCTTAACAACTGATGAATGCCCATGGCGAAAACCAAATTGCTCATCAGCAAAAATATTATTGCCAATAATATGAAACATCATTCTATTTAAAATAATATGTTCAAACAATTTGAAGAAAGCAAACTGATTGGGCGATAACTAAAAGCCTCAGCTGGATTTTTGCCCGGCTTCAGAATTGGAACAACTTTGGCGTTTTTCCATTTATCTGGAAAGTATGCCAATTGAAAACATTTGTTAAATAAATTAACCAAAAAGGATAAAGAGCTCTCAGGAAGTTTTTTGATAAGTATGTAGAAAATACCATCATCACCCGGTGCTTTCATATTTTTAAATTTTCTAGTAATAGATCTCACTTCATCCAAATTAGTTCCCAACGAAGGGTCAAAAACATTCTCTTGATTGAGAATGTCTTCGAAGCTCCGTGTAACCTGATCCTCAATTGACCTTTCCCGTCAAAAATTGTATATCGTTTTATTGTCTCAGTTCTTTGGCTTATTTAAGGTCAACTTTTTCAAAGAACCCATATTTTTTGAATCCTCTAACTATTTTTAAAATTGAAAACAAAAATTGAAAAAGTGCTTTTTTTAGGATTGGCCCGATTTTGAACGAACATTGGGTGAATTTTTCAGGCTGGTTCACACGTGCAGCACTTTTTCGCTTTTTGTGTTTTCGATTTTAAAGATAGTTAGAGGCATTAAAAAATATGGGTTCATTGGGAAAGTTGATCTTAAATAAGCCAAAGAATCGATTGAGGGAATATTTTTTTTTGACGGGAAAAGTCAATTGGACTAGTGAGACCTAGACTCAAATTATGGGCACTCTCAAATGGCTGAGCAAGTTTTTGAGCCTTTTCGCCATTTGCAAACAAAATTTTATTTCCCGCTTTAACTCTTATGCGGCCAACAAAAAAAACACACGTGGATGGCCGAGAGGGTACCCGTGTTCCCATAAATTGATATTCTCATAACTTCAACAATTTTCAACCGATTTGGATAATTTTGACAGTTTTGGAAACAGAAACTCATATACTTTTTGCCCATTGTCAAGGTTTATAGCTTATGCCCATTGTTATACAAGAAATCTTTGAAGTAAGGCTTAAGAGTCTACACGCGTAACCAAAGGCCATTCAACCAGTTTCAAATATGCTACAAGCTCTTTGTGCTTCTTAGAATTGAAGGTGTTCACAGTATATGCTTCGGATAATGCAATAATCCCTGAAATGAGGTCTTAGTCATCCGAGAAATCTCTGGAGTAAAGCCTAAAGATCTACTTGCGTAACCAAAGGCCTATAATGCAAATTCAAATACGGTACATGCTCTTTGTGGTACTTAGCATAGAATGCTTTCACAGTATATGTTCCGAGTCATCCAAGAAATCTCTGGAGTAAGGCCTTAAGGTCTACACTCGTAACCATGGGTCTATGGACTTGTCTCAAAAGTGTTACATGCCCTTTGTGGTACATAGAATAGATTGCGTCCATTGCATAGGTTCATGGTCATCCAAGAAAACCCTGGAATAGGCCTTTAAATCTACATGGGTACCCAGAGATCTTTTGGCTTGTTTCAAAAGTGGTACATGCCCTTTGTGGTACATAGAATAGAATACGTCCATTGCATATGTTTGTGGTCTTCCAAGAAAATGCTAAAATAGGCCTCATGATCTTCACACGTAACCAGATACCTTTCGGATTGTTTCAAAAGTGGCATATGTCCTTTGTGGTACATAGAATATACCGCTTTCATTGCATATGTTCATGGGTATCCAAGAGAACACTTGAACAATCCTCAAGAACTTCACGCGTAACCAGAGTTCTTTCGGTCTATTTGAATAGTTATACATGCCCTTTATGGTACGTATAATAGAATGCACCCATTTCAAATGTTCATGGTCATCCAAGAAAACCTTTAAGTAAAGCATTAGGATCTACACCAGAGATATATCAGCCTGTTTTAAATTTGGTACATGCCTTTGGGGTCCATGAATAAAATGCGTTCATGGCATATGCTAATGGTCATCCTAGAAATTTATGGAGTAAGACTTCTAGGCTTACACGAATATCTAGAGGATCTTTGAGGTCACTCCTTGCGCCGCCTCCGTATCGATTGGGGTGCTCCAGAAAACGCGAGCACTTTGAAACTTGGATTCCGTGAGGAGTGTCCTTAATCTAATTTTAATATGGTACATGATCTTTGCGATATTAGCCCGTTTTTTCCCTCACGTTCTCGGCGTGAAGTTGTATCGTTCCAATTTATTTACATTTTGCATTTCCAAAGAATAGACAACTTCATATTAGTGATATGAATGAAGTTTGTATACTACCTGGAACCAACAACAACAAGACAACAATAACTACTTGGAATGCTAATATATCAAGATGAGGTTTCACATCTTGTTTATTCTTCAATAACTGCCCAGAGCTAATGACAACAACATGAAATACTTAAAATGCAAACATATACCAATAGCCTTCCGTTCGTGGGTTGATCTGCAGATCATTCCTATGTGGAGTTCATAGACTACCTAGTACCATGGCAAAAACAAAAACTACAGCAGACGTTCGATAACTGCAAGCCATTTAACTGCAATGCTTTTCAACTGCAATTCGATAGTTGCAACAGTTTTATTCGGGCTTGGTAGTCATATGGCTACTGCTTCTGCCTCATACGCAGGAGGTCGTGGGTTCAATCCCAGGTCCGTTCCATTATCCTACTTTGTATCTTTCTCTATATTTCTCATGTTCTAGCAATCGCTAGCACTGGAAATGGACTTCCATACCGTTTCCATTACTATTCCTATACCTTCAACTTCAGTATTCTAACAGTAATCTGCTAGAATTGGAAATGAACTATAGAGCTCGTTTCCTACAAACAATTAGAAATTCCATAAATTTCCTTCTCTTATCTATCACATTGGCAGCTCGTTAACCAGGACGGACTTCTGCCTCTCGAACCTAATCCAAAAATTCCAACAAATTCCGCATGAAATCGTGGCAAGTGCAGAGGTATATTCGGCTTGCAGTGGGCGAGTGATAACTTAACCGCTAAACTTCAAACCGACATTGCATTGCGCTGCACATTTAGATGCACTTTTATTGCATCTGACATCGATTGACAACCGTTTGACGTCTAGAGTGCGTTGCAGTTATCAAACGGCATTCGATAACTGAAAAGTAAACTTTTTGCAGTTATCGAACGGCTACTGTACTAGGAATGCGTACATTCACCCAGATTTTGTCTACCTTTGATTTTGCCTAACCCAATTTTATCACGTTTTCGACCCAATTTGCCGCAAAAAATAAAGATTTTCAAGAAATAACTTTCACTGCCTGTAGCTTATTATGAATCATTTATGAGTACCTGTTAATAAGTTTGTAAGTCTCTTCGACAAAAAAAAATACGGATTCCATTCACGTATTTTGCCTTGCCTTCATTACGAAGCCCACGACAATGAAAACAACTACTTAAAATATAAACATATACCAAGAAGGGGTCTCACAACTTGTTTATTTTCAAATAAATGCCTCCATTAACAAGGTTGATCCATCGACCTTGGCTCTATTTCATAGACTACCTGGAGCTCAAGACAACAACAAGAACTACTTGGAATACAAACATATACCAAGATGGGGTCACAAAACTTGTTTATTCTTTAATAACTACCTCCATTACGGAGATTGATCTACAGAACTTCGGTGGGGTTTGATACCACGAAACCAGTACGCTAGACAGGTGTTTTCCCTACTAATCTACGAAGGACCTCCGTCGTCCTTCGCAGCTTAACGGGTACTGATGAAACCTAATTCACAGCACCGGGCATGCAGCCGAACTCTCTCAATATCTTCTCAGAACTCACCTTTTCATATATGTTTTTGTACACTCCCAAACTAGTAGGATGAGTATTTAGTATTATCTGGCTCCTACACACTTGCTTCATCACTCGATGAAGTAGGGTTGTGTGAGATTGTGCCAGTTGGTCGTCAGATCCCAACCCGACCACATAAGCGAAGAGAGATCGCCTTTCGAGTTCAGTACATTCAAAGTTGATTGCCTATGTTCCGGGTATTGAGCCACCCGGAGTGGAAATTAATTACTATGTCTGAAACTCGATTATGCATATGCACAACTTGTGATAGATTAAGTTCGGAAAAGGTATTGGAGAAAAACCGCTACATTCCATACCTTCCAGTTGTTCTTCAATAACTGCATCCATTACGGAGGTTGATCCACCGACCTTGACCCTATGGCAGCGGTTTTCAACCTTTTTCTTGAGAGGTACCCCTTCGCACTTTTTTATTGAATGAGGTACCCCTTATTTTTTGCTGTAAATAAAAATAAGTGTAACTCATAAGCTCATATGAAAAATGGAACTGACTATTGGGTCCTAAAACTCTACCTCGTTAATGGTTGCAAACGATAGTGAATCGGTCAAGAATACTTGAACCGATGTTATAAAAATTCTGGTAAAAGTCTAAATCAGTAAAAATAATATGTTTGCGTTTGACACATTATAAGGCAAATTTTGGGCTGTGCAACTTTTCAGAACGAATGAACCATCAGCCCAAAACGTCAAGCCCATATATTAACTGTCAAAGGTTGAGTCAAGTGCCCTGTGGTGTTTTGCTAGTGCGTTTGAATCATATTATTCCGTACGTCAGACAAGACCGAAAATGTCGAGGAAACATTTCCATGTATTTTAAAAACTCAAATTAATCAATGTTCCCTCCGATTTTTGAGTCGATAGAAAAAATGACGGGCTCCGGATGATTAATTTCATCGTTCCTTGGAATTAAATCGAATATCGATTCTTCATTTAACGAAATATATAACTCTCCATAAAATTGGCTGAAATTTTCCTTATTCCGAGATCTTGAAGAGAAGCTTCCGAGCCTTTTGAAAGACGGCTTTCGAGCCACTTAAAAGGAGACTCATAAGCATCTTGAAATGGCAACTCTAAGGCTATTGAGCGTAGGCTTCCAAGCCCCTAGAAAGATGAATTCAAAGCCCCTGAAGAGATATTTCCGAACATCTCGAAATAAAGCTTCTGGGCCTGGCTTTTCAAATTTTTACTGAGGCCTGTTGAACATTTTAAGCTATGAATATTTTTACGTTGTTTATGGCGAGAAATACTTTTGAAAATGGTGAACAGGTCCAAAATTGATCTGTTACTTCTGTCCTTTTGTAAAATTCAGCTAAATACTTCCTATGGCATTTGGGTAACAATATTTGACTCTAAAAATAATAAACAACAATATTTTTTTCCCGCGGATTTTTTTTTATTCCTTTTTTTGCATTACAGGGTGCGGCAGAAAATAATGCGAAAATGTTTAAATCTGAATATTGGGTTTATTTGAATAGCTAGTAACTAATTTCTGTTGAAAGTAAATTTGTTTATGGTTACTTTTAAATGCTGCACCGAGATTGTAATTGTTTTATTGCAAATTTCTAAAAATGTACGCAAAAGAAGAGGCTACTAGTTTGTTGCTCGCCCAGAAGACGCCGAATGAGATTGCTATGGTGGTAGGATGTCTTTTGGCCACAGTTTATTGCCTTAAAACGTCTCTGCAGGATGGGTCTAAGCAGCGCAGCGGAAGCCGGGAAGTGGACGTCCATGCTTTGAACGTTTGCCAAACGTGATTAAATCGGCTCGTGGAAAGATTGCTCGAAACCTGAAGCGTTCCATAAAAAACTTGCCAAAGAAGTCAAAATTTCTGAGAAATCCATGCGAGAACCACCAAATAAGGCTTGAATGTACCTTCCAGAGCTTGAGTGAAACACCACTTGATTACCGACCGGGTATAGGAACTACGAGTGACTTGTTCAAAAAGATTGCTTTCTTTGTTGTAGAAGGGAAAAATATGATCCTGTTCTCCGACGCGAAAAGCTTTTCAGCATCGATGCTGACGCTAACGGTCGCACGGACTGGTTCATTTCACCGAAGAAAATTGTGGATGTTCTGGAGAAAATGAAGCTTAAAGTTCAAACCAATCCGGCTGATGTCATGATGTTTGGCTTGGTGGCGTCTAATGGTTTGAAACAAACGCTTGGTTTCGTTTATGTTGGGTTTAAAATCAATACCGAATTATTTATCGGTATTTTACAGGACCTGGGTGAAGGCCAAATTCTCCGATGATCATAACGTTGTCGTACAGCATGGTGGAGCGCCATGTTACACGTCCAATCGACCCAACAATGGCCAAGATTTATGACCTCCTAGCAGTCCGGATCTTAATCCGATTAACACGATTGGGGCAAATGTTGAAGCACGAGCCTACAAACCATCGCTCCCTTGTGTGAAGATCCTAACGTCAGCCCTAACATGCACATGGCAGTCGATGTCGGAGGCCTAGGTTCGAAAGGCGTGTTTTAGCTCAAGCGTCGGCTTGAGGATATTATTATTACAAATAGAGCATTTGTTTGACAGGACCTTATAATGATAACTGAACTCGAAAATGTTGATATTATTGCTTGGAGCAGTTCAAATGGGATTTGAAATAAATAGAAACAATTCTCGCATTTTTTTCTGCCGCACTCTGTATGTGTATAATGCAAAAAAAAAACTATTCAATAAAAAATCCGCGGAAAATAAATTAAATTTCGTTTCGTTTCGTGAAATTTCGAATTAAATAGACCTCGATTTCGCTTCGTAGTCTCGGAAGTAAATCTGAATTTCGTTTCGTTTTGATTCGAACCAACAATAGCATTTCTAATTTCGTTTCGTTTCGTTAGGAAAAAATGTGTTATCGCATACCCTTACCATGCAGAACGATTACGCAATCATCCGAAATATTATGTTCTGCCTTGTGCGGTCGGTGGTAAATTAATTAGTGCGCACATAATTGTTTCCTTTTTTAATCTCGATCAAACTACACGCAACAGAATTAGAAAGTGAAGGTTCAATTCGCGTCCAGACGTGTTTCTCCAGTTAGCAGAGCGATCGACCGGTCATCGGGATTTTATTCTGCATTGTGCGGTAGGTAATAAATAGTATTCGTTCGACTTTGCTTTTATTCTAAATCGATCAAACTACACGTTATACACGGCATACCGTTTACCAAAACGAACCCTGCCACACTCCCTACCCCATATATCCAAAATCCCAGTGATTTCTCGTGGAGGTGCAGATGACTCGTCGGCTTCTATCAAAGCGAGTATCATGTCAAAAATTACCTACCTACTCCTTAATTGACCTGCATTCGGACACGGCCGGCACTGGTGTTGCTTATATTTGGGTCATCAGTTTTTACACATTGAAGATGATGTTAGTCCCAAACTTCTTCTGTTGGTTCTCTGTGTAATTACAGCTGACCTGGCAATAACGGAGTAGCAACCGTGGGCGGTCAATCATGCTCATGCTCAAGCTCTATTATGTAGTAATGTCTGTAGTAATTGTAAATTTTGAATCCCTTCCCTTCTCACTGCGTAACGCTTTTTATATGATAGATAATTTTTTTAGTTGAATTAGGAGCAACGTTAAGACATAACCCTCTCCCTCAAAATGTTATGTAAATTATGTTCGTCGCAAAATTTAATTAAAGTGGCATTATTGAGTAATTCAGATGAAAATTGAAAAAAAGAAGTTTACAAAAAACTGATTAATCCTCCTAACGGCAATGTTGCCTTTTTCGTGCATTATAAGAAAATGTATTTTGGTCATAACTTTTGAGCTCATAGTCCGATCCAGCCTATTTTGAATAGGGAATAATGGAACAATTTGGTTGAGGGTAGGTGTCTACAAGGAGCTAACAACATTTTTGCTCATACACATACACACAGATATCACCTCGATTCGTCGCACTGAGGCAATCGGTATACAACACTATAAGTGTTCGAGCTTTCTTTTAAATGCTTTTGGAGCGATCATATTGCATATAGCGATCAAAAAATGGTAAATTTTTTTCAAATTCATGGATCTTACAAAATGACAAATTTGGGCAGAATTTTATTCATGGTCCTCAAAGCTTAAGAGTTCAACAGTGTAGTGCATGATGTTTTACTGCGGGGTACTGCGGGGTACCAAACTGTTTTGTTCGTTAAATATTGCGTAACATATGCTTTTACAAAACTACTAAAAACTAAATTCCGAACGGAGCTAGTTTTGGTCACTCCTTTATATGGGGCTGTCCTATTTTGCAATTATACATTTACGTGTGGTGCTGTCTTCTCGAGGTAAATGACGGAAGTACTTCTTAACAGTTCGGGTCTGCTAGTGCGTTTCTCATTCTCTGAATTCTTTCAAGAAACCTGCCCTGAGGTTAGGATTCTTGCCGGGCATAAGAACAGACGGGTGGCCCTCAATATTAATTGAGGTGGCGCTTAAGCCATTCGTTAACGAATTCAAGGTCGAGAGACCCCATAGCCGCCAAGGCGTGCTATATGATCTATATTATAGTACGAATTTAACTTTAACAAAATTCTGCTGAATCATCAAACTCGATCAAAGACTCATAACATTTTCGAAAGATTAACAATGCCCTCGCGCGTAGCTTTAACCAGTCGCTGCCCCCTTCTTTCCAAGTAGGATAAACTAAGCCGCATGAATCATATTTGCATATGACGTCTCCTACCTAACATGATGAGGGATACAACTAATTAAGAAAAGTGCCAAAATCCATTACCGATCGTCATTCATCTTTTCCGAGAAGCCCACATTTGCGAAATAAATTATGCACGATCCTTAGTTGCGTAAAACCTCAACTTAATTTAGCCATTGCATCATTCTTTCTCAACAAAGGAAACAACAAGTTAGCAACTCATTATGATCCAGATTGTTTGAAGAAAAAAGGCAAAAAAAATACTTTCACTTTTCTCGAGATGCAATCCGATGATGATCGCCCGACGACGATCGTGACATTGGGATGCCCTAACATCCGCGCTGTCGTTGTTACGCCATCGATCTGCACCTCTCTCCATTCCATCCCACCTCCTCCTGCGATATAGCGCGTCGATCACGATTGTGTGTCTCTGCCTGCCTGCTGCCCGTCGCGTCGTCCAGCCAGTGCTGATGACCATTGCGCGATGACGATTACCCAACCCAGAGAGAGAGACTTCCGATGCGGTGGATAACGCATTCATTAGCACACTCCGGCCGTCAAGTTTTTTTTTTCGTTGGCCGCTTTTTTATCGAAATTCAAAGCAGAAAGCAAAAGACGAGGAAGGTAGGTAGGCAGCAACAAACAGCGGAGAAGATTGGACGAGCGCGGACAGGGCGGTCGGTGTGGTGCGGCAATGACTATCGTCGTAACACCGCGTCGCGCGTACCGGATCGACAATCATTTGCAAACGATCTTCAATTGTTGATTGATTTCGGTGTTTGCCGTAGAAAGTGAAATTGAAGAAGACCAAAAAAACTAACACCTTGTTGGTGGGCTGCAGTGTTGCCAACTGGGTGTGACTGATACGAGCTTATTTACAGTTGAACGAGATTATTTACAGTATGCGTAGTTTTCAAATAAATCTAATCTTCTTCTTCTTCTTCTTCTATATACATAAAAATGAATTTCTGTCTGTCTGAACCTTATAGACTCGGAAACTACTGAACCAATCGGCGTAAAAATTTGTATGCAGAGGTTTTTGGGGCCGGGAAAGGTTCTTGAGATAGTTCGAAACCCCTCCCCCTTTTGGAAAGGGGGGCTCCCATATAAATGGAACAGCAAATTCTTCATAACTCGAAAACTAATCAGAGAATATATCAATTTTAGGCGAAACGAAGTTTGTCGGGTCTGCTAGTAAAAAATAAAACCCAGACCTTTCCGCCTAGCGGCGATAATGCCTTCTTTCTCCTGAATCATAAAATGTATAGAAAAAATTACATTAGAAAGGTCTTTAGGGGGAAAAGAATACCTGGAACGATTTTTTTCTATCATTTGGAATGTTTTTTTTTAAATATTGAATACAATGATTTTTCAATAATTCCGAAAAACGCAATGTACGATCGGGCCAATTCAAGAGCAAACTATGGGACCGCATTCCGCGTTGAATGCAACTTGTTGCGAGTAAATCGGGTAATCCTAAGTTCTAAAAAGTTAATCTACAACATGTGTACACATATACACAGACATACACACATACAGACATCATCTCAGTTCGTTGAGCCGTGTCGATCGGTATATAACACTATGGGTATCCGGACGTTATATCAAAAGTTCTTTTTTTGGAGTTATCCTATAACCTTTCGGTACAACTTTGTTGTACGAGAAAGGCAAAAAGAGGAGATACATTTTTTTTATCTTCTTCTTCTATTGACATTACATCCCCACACTGGGACAGAGCCGCCTCGCAGCTTAGTGTTCATTCAGCACTTCCACAGTTATTAACTGCGAGGTTTCTAAGCCAAGTTACCATTTTGCATTCGTATATCACTGAGGATACTTTTATGCCCAGGGAAGTCGAGACAATCTCCAATCCGAAAATTGCCTAGACCGGCACCGGGAATCGAACCCAGCCACCCTCAGCATGGTATTGCTTTGTAGCCGCGCGTCTTACCGCACGGCTAAGGAGGGCCTAAGGAGGGCATTTTTTTATAATTTTTATAAATTTAATTTTACAGTTTTATAGTTTTTTTCATCATGAGAGGCAGAATACAGTTCCGCTGTTTCTAGAATTATGATAAAGAATACAATTTATTTATCATTAAAGCTAAAAAATCGAGACTGGCAACAATTATTTATTTAGATAGCGGAAAAATACGTCTGGTTACTTAAGATTCATTGCAATCACACGGGGAATCCACGTCGTCGCCATCTACATGGTCTTTAAAGTTATGTTTTTTTTTTGCACCCGCTTGAAGGGTGAAAGTGATGAGTACTGCTGGTTGACTGTTGATTTATTTTCTTTTAGGATAGTTGTTATCTGTGAGATTGAGATTGTTCAATCAACACAAAGTAAAAGTATACATAATGATTGTCTCGAGCGATGGTTTTGGTAAGCATTAGCATTTTAACGGCATACTCTGTCAGCTGGACGTTAGTGATACTTATGTTTATATGATTCAACGATACCGTTATACAATGAGGGAAAAAAGTATTCGCGGTTAACAGGTTTATGAAGAAAACCCGCGAGATCACAATTTCTTCTCACTAAATTATTTTTTTGTTTTCCTCAGCTTAAAGTTAACAATACATTCGTGTTATTGTTACATAAAAACTATGAAGTTGTTTACGTTTCCAATAAAAAACATCAATTATTTACCATGAAATGTGACAAAAAGGTTTGAAAAAAATGTATTTACGGATTGGCACATTACTCCAGTCAATACTTCATAAACTAGTTTTTAGTAAACCGAATGCAGTTCTTTGGCATTCACAACATCCTACAAGTGATCGGGAATTGAATATGCAAACTTTTATGTATATTTGGATACTATTTTATTCCATTCGTCCATTAGAGCCACCTTCAACTGGTACTTGTTCCGGATTGCATGTTTACGGAATGCTTCGGAATTTCCAAAGGGAAATTCTTCGGAATTTCCAAAGGGAAATTCTTCGGAATTTCCAAAGGGAAATTCTTCGGAATTTCCAAAGGGAAATTCTTCGGAATTTCCAAAGGGAAATTCTTCGGAATTTCCAAAGGGAAATTCTTCGGAATTTCCAAAGGGAAATTCTTCGGAATTTCCAAAGGGAAATTCTTCGGAATTTCCGAAGGGAAATTCTTCGGAATTCAGTTCAATCAAAGTTAATTGCCTATTTCCGGGGATTAAACCACCCGACTTGGACGTTAATTTACAATGTTATGGAAACTCATATGTGAATATGTACGTTATGTGGAAGATATTGATTTGAAAAATGTATGAGGTAACCACTTTCCTTCGATGGGATTCGAACCCATGACCCTACAGTAGGGTCATGGGTTCTGAGTCCCATCGAAGGGAAAGTGGTTACCCAATACATTTTTCAAATCAATATCTTCCACATAACGTACATATTCACGTATGAGTTTCCATATCTTCGGAATTTCCGAAGGGAAATTCTTCGAAATTTCCGAAGAGAAATTCCACAGGGAAATTCTTCGTAAATTCCAAAGGGAAATTCTTCGGAATTTCTAAAGGGAAATTCTTCGGAATTTCCGAAGGAAAATTCTTCGGAATTTCCGAAGGGAAATTCTTCGGAATTTCCGAAGGGAAATTCTTCGGAATTTCCGAAGGGAAATTCTTCGGAATTTTCGAAGGGAAATTCTTCGGAATTCAGTTCAATCAAAGTTAATTGCCTATTTCCGGGGATTAAACCACCCGACTTGGACGTTAATTTACAATGTTATGGAAACTCATATGTGAATATGTACGTTATGTGGAAGATATTGATTTGAAAAATGTATTGGAGGTAACCACTTTCCCTTCGATGGGACTCGAACCCATGACCCTACAGTCATGACTGTTACCTCCAATACATTTTTCAAATCAATATCTTCCACATAACGTACATATTCACATATGAGTTTCCATATCTTCGAAATTTCCGAAGGGAAATTCTTCGAAATTTCCGAAGGGAAATTCTTCGAAATTTCCGAAGGGAAATTCTTCGAAATTTCCGAAGGGAAATTCTTCGAAATTTCCGAAGGGAAATTCTTCGAAATTTCCGAAGGGAAATTCTTCGAAATTTCCGAAGGGAAATTCTTCGAAATTTCCGAAGGGAAATTCTTCGAAATTTCCGAAGGGAAATTCTTCGAAATTTCCGAAGGGAAATTCTTCGAAATTTCCGAAGGGAAATTCTTCGAAATTTCCGAAGGGAAATTCTTCGAAATTTCCGAAGGGAAATTCTTCGAAATTTCCGAAGGGAAATTCTTCGAAATTTCCGAAGGGAAATTCTTCGAAATTTCCGAAGGGAAATACTTCGAAATTTCCGAAGGGAAATTCTTCGAAATTTCCGAAGGGAAATTCTTCGAAATTTCCGAAGGGAAATTCTTCGAAATTTCCGAAGGGAAATTCTTCGAAATTTCCGAAGGGAAATTCTTCGAAATTTCCGAAGGGAAATTCTTCGAAATTTCCGAAGGGAAATTCTTCGAAATTTCCGAAGGGAAATTCTTCGAAATTTCCGAAGGGAAATTCTTCGAAATTTCCGAAGGGAAATTCTTCGAAATATTCGAAGGGAAATTCTTCGAAATTTTCGAAGGAAATTCTTCGAAATTTCGAAGGAAATTCTTTGAAATTTCGAAGGAAATTCTTCGAAATTTCGAAGGAAATTCTTTGAAATTTCCGAAGGAAATTCTTCGAAATTTCGAAGGAAATTCTTCGAAATTTCGAAGGAAATTCTTCGAAATTTCGAAGGAAATTCTTCGAAATTTCGAAGGGAAATTCTTCGAAATTTCGAAGGAAATTCTTCGAAATTTCGAAGGAAATTCTTCGAAATTTCGAAGGAAATTCTTCGAAATTTCCGAAGGGAAATTCTTCGCAATTTCCGAAGGGAAATTCTTGGCAATTTGCGAAGGGAAATTCTTCGCAATTTCCGAAGGGAAATTCTTTGCAATTTCCGAAGGGAAATTCTTAGCAATTTCCGAAGGGAAGTTCTTCGCAATTTCGAAGGAAATTCTTCGAAAATTCGAAGGAAATTCTTCGAAATTTCCGAAGGAAATTCTTCGAAATTTCGAAAGGAAATTCTTCGAAATTTCGAAGGAAGTTCTTCGCAATTTCCCAAGGAAAATTCTTCGCAATTTCGAAGGAAATTCTTGGCAATTTCGAAGAAAAATTCTTAGCAATTTCGAAGGAAATTCTTAGCAATTTCGAAAGGAAATTCTTAGCAATTTCGAAAGGAAATTCTTCGAATTTCGAAGGAAATTCTTCGGAATTTCGAAGGAAATTCTTCGAATTTCCGAAGGAAATTCTTCGGAATTTCGAAGGAAATTCTTCGGAATTTCGAAGGAAATTCTTCGAATTTCGAAGGAAATTCTTCGGAATTTCCGAAGGAAATTCTTCGAATTTCCGAAGGAAATTCTTCGAATTTCCGAAGGAAATTCTTCGAATTTCGAAGGAAATTCTTCGAATTTCCGAAGGAAATTCTTCGAATTTCCGAAGGAAATTCTTCGAATTTCCGAAGGAAATTCTTCGGAATTTCCGAAGGAAATTCTTCGAATTTCGAAGGAAATTCTTCGAATTTCGAAGGAAATTCTTCGGAATTTCGAAGGAAATTCTTCGAATTTCGAAGGAAATTCTTCGGAATTTCGAAGGAAATTCTTCGAATTTCGAAGGAAATTCTTCGGAATTTCGAAGGAAATTCTTCGGAATTTCGAAGGAAATTCTTCGAATTTCCGAAGGAAATTCTTCGAATTTCGAAGGAAATTCTTCGAATTTCCGAAGGAAATTCTTCGAATTTCCGAAGGAAATTCTTCGAATTTCGAAGGAAATTCTTCGGAATTTCGAAATTCTTCGGAATTTCCGAAGGGAAATTCTTCGGAATTTCCGAAGGGAAATTCTTCGGAATTTCCGAAGGGAAATTCTTCGGAATTTCCGAAGGGAAATCCTTTCGAATTTCCGAAGGGAATCTTTCGAATTTCCGAAGGGAAATTCTTCGGAATTTCCGGAAGGCAAATTCTTCGGAATTTCCGAAGGGAAATTCTTCGAAATTTCCGAAGGGAAATTCTTCGGAATTTTCGAAGGGAAATTCTTCGAAATTTCCGAAGGGAAATACTTCGAAATTTCCGAAGGGAATTTCTTCGAAATTTCCGAAGGGAATTTCTTCGAAATTTCCGAAGGGAATTTCTTCGAAATTTCCGAAGGGAATTTCTTCGAAATTTCCGAAGGGAATTTCTTCGAAATTTCCGAAGGGAATTTCTTCGAAATTTCCGAAGGGAAATTCTTCGAAATTTCCGAAGGGAAATTCTTCGAAATTTCCGAAGGGAAATTCTTCGAAATTTCCGAAGGAAAATTCTTCGAAATTTCCGAAGGGAAATTCTTCGAAATTTCCGAAGGGAAATTCTTCGAAATTTCCGAAGGGAAATTCTTCGAAATTTCCGAAGGGAAATTCTTCGAAATTTCCGAAGGGAAATTCTTCGAAATTTCCGAAGGGAAATTCTTCGAAATTTCCGAAGGGAAATTCTTCGAAATTTCCGAAGGGAAATTCTTCGAAATTTCCGAAGGGAAATTCTTCGAAATTTCCGAAGGGAAATTCTTCGAAATTTCCGAAGGGAAATTCTTCGAAATTTCCGAAGGGAAATTCTTCGAAATTTCCGAAGGGAAATTCTTCGCAATTTCCGAAGGGAAATTCTTGGCAATTTGCGAAGGGAAATTCTTCGCAATTTCCGAAGGGAAATTCTTCGCAATTTCCGAAGGGAAATTCTTAGCAATTTCCGAAGGGAAGTTCTTCGCAATTTCCGAAGGGAAATTCTTCGAAATTTCCGAAGGGAAATTCTTCGAAATTTCCGAAGGGAAATTCTTCGAAATTTCCGAAGGGAAATTCTTCGAAATTTCCGAAGGGAAATTCTTCGAAATTTCCGAAGGGAAATTCTTCGAAATTTCCGAAGAGAAATTCTTCGAAATTTCCGAAGGGAAATTCTTCGAAATTTCCGAAGGGAAATTCTTCGAAATTTCCGAAGGGAAATTCTTCGAAATTTCCGAAGGGAAATTCTTCGAAATTTCCGAAGGGAAATTCTTCGAAATTTCCGAAGGGAAATTCTTCGGAATTTCCGAAGGGAAATTCTTCGGAATTTCCGAAGGGAAATTCTTCGGAATTTCCGAAGGGAAATTCTTCGCAATTTCCGAAGGGAAATTCTTCGCAATTTCCGAAGGGAAATTCTTCGCAATTTCCGAAGGGAAATTCTTCGCAATTTCCGAAGGGAAATTCTTCGCAATTTCCGAAGGGAAATTCTTCGCAATTTCCGAAGGGAAATTCTTCGCAATTTCCGAAGGGAAATTCTTCGGAATTTCCGAAGGGAAATTCTTCGGAATTTCCGAAGGGAAATTCTTCGGAATTTCCGAAGGGAAATTCTTCGAAATTTCCGAAGGGAAATTCTTCGAAATTTCCGAAGGGAAATTCTTCGCAATTTCCCAAGGAAAATTCTTCGCAATTTCCGAAGGAAAATTCTTGGCAATTTCCGAAGGAAAATTCTTAGCAATTTCCGAAGGGAAATTCTTAGCAATTTCCGAAAGGAAATTCTTAGCAATTTCCGAAGGGAAATTCTTCGGAATTTCCGAAGGGAAATTCTTCGGAATTTCCGAAGGGAAATTCTTCGGAATTTCCGAAGGGAAATTCTTCGCAATTTCGAAGGAAATTCTTCGAATTTCCGAAGGAAATTCTTCGGAATTACCGAAGGAAATTCTTTGAATTTCGAAGGAAATTCTTCGGAATTTCGAAGGAAATTCTTCGAATTTCGAAGGAAATTCTTCGGAATTTCGAAGGAAATTCTTCGGAATTTCCGAAGGAAATTCTTCGAATTTCCGAAGGAAATTCTTCGAATTTCGAAGGAAATTCTTCGAATTTCCGAAGGAAATTCTTCGAATTTCGAAGGAAATTCTTCGGAATTTCGAAGGAAATTCTTCGGAATTTCGAAGGGAAATTCTTCGAATTTCGAAGGAAATTCTTCGAATTTCCGAAGGAAATTCTTCGAATTTCGAAGGAAATCCTTTCGAATTTCCGAAGGAAACCCTTTCGAATTTCGAAAGGAAATTCTTCAGAATTTCGGAAGGAAATTCTTTGAATTTCGAGAGGAAATTCTCCGGAATTTCCGAAAGGTAATTCTTCGCAATTTGAAAAAATTCTTCGGAATCTCCGAAGGGAAATTCTCCGCAATTTCCAAATGGAACTTCTTCGGAATTTCCGAATGGAAATTCTTCGGAATTTCCGAAAAAAAAATTCCGAAGGGAAATTCTTTCGAATTTCCGAAGGGAATCTTTCGAATTTCCGAAGGGAAATCCTTTCGAATTTCCGAAGGGAAATCCTTTCGAATTTCCGAAGGGAAATTCTTTCGAATTTCCGAAGGGAAATTCTTCGGAATTTCCGAAAGGAAATTCTTCAGAATTTTCGAAAGGAAATTCTTCGGAATTTCCGACAGGAAATTCTCCGGAATTTCCGAAAGGTAATTCTTCGCAATTTCCGAAAAAAAATTCTTCGGAATCTCCGAAGGGAAATTCTCCGCAATTTCCAAATGGAACTTCTTCGGAATTTCCGAAGGGAAACTCTTCGGAATTTCCGAAGGGAAATTTTTCGGAATTCCCGAAGGGAAATTTTTCGGAATTTCCGAAGGGAAATTTTTCGGAATTTCCGAAGGGAAATTCTTCGGGATTTCCAAAGGGAAATTCTTCGAAATTTCAAAGGAAATTCTTCGAAATTTCCAAAGGAAATTCTTCGAAATTTCAAAGGAAATTCTTCGGAATTTGAAGGAAATTCTTCGAATTTCGAAGGAAATTCTTCGAATTTCGAAGGAAATTCTTCGAATTTCCGAAGGAAATTCTTCGGAATTTCCGAAGGAAATTCTTCGAATTTCGAAGGAAATTCTCCGAATTTCGAAGGAAATTCTCGAATTGCCGAAGGAAATTCTTCGGAATTTCGAAGGAAATTCTTCGAATTTCCGAAGGAAATTCTTCGAATTTCGAAGGAAATTCTTCGAATTTCCGAAGGAAATTCTTCGAATTTCGAAGGAAATTCTTCGAATTTCGAAGGAAATTCTTCGAATTTCCGAAGGAAATTCTTCGAATTTCCGAAGGAAATTCTTCGAATTTCCGAAGGAAATTCTTCGAATTTCGAAGGAAATTCTTCGAATTTCGAAGGAAATTCTTCGAATTTCGAAGGAAATTCTTCGGAATTTCGAAGGAAATTCTTCGGAATTTCCGAAGGAAATTCTTCGGAATTTCGAAGGAAATTCTTCGGAATTTGAAGGAAATTCTTCGAATTTCGAAGGAAATTCTTCGAATTTCGAAGGAAATTCTTCGAATTTCCGAAGGAAATTCTTCGGAATTTCCGAAGGAAATTCTTCGGAATTTCGAAGGAAATTCTTCGGAATTTCGAAGGAAATTCTTCGAATTTCGAAGGAAATTCTTCGAATTTCGAAGGAAATTCTTCGAATTTCGAAGGAAATTCTTCGGAATTTCCAAAGGAAAATTCTTCGGAATTTCCGAAGGGAAATTCTTCGGAATTTCCGAAGGGAAATTCTTCGGAATTTCCGAATGAAAATTCTTCGGAATTTCCGAAGGGAAATTCTTCGGAATTTCCGAAGGGAAATTCTTCGGAATTTCCGAAGGGAAATTCTTTGCCATTTCCGAAGGGAAATTTTCCGCAATTTCCGAAGGGAAATTTTCCGCAATTTCCGAAGGGAATTTATTCGGAATTCACGAAAGGAAACTCTTTGGAATTTCCGAAGGGAAATTCTACGGAATTTCCGAAGGGAAATTCTTCGGAATTTCCGAAGGGAAATTCTTCGGAGCTTCCGAAGGGAAATTCTTCGGAGCTTCCGAAGGGAAATTCTTCGAAATTTCCGAAGAGAAAATTTTCATCATTTCCGAAGTAATCTTCGAAGGGAAATTATTCGGAATTTCCGAAGAGAAATTCTTCGAAATTTCCGAAGGGAAATTTCTCGAAATTTCCAAAGGGAAATTTCTCGAAATTTCCAAAGGGAAATTTTTCGGAATTTCCGAATGGAAATTTTTCGGAATTTTCGAAAGGAAACTCTTTGAAGGACGGGTGTTCAGGTTACTCTACTTGTAGGACATCAGCGATGGCCAATGCTCTGATGACGTCTCTTCTAACTCGCAAAGAGTCGAGGTTGATCAAGCGACAGGGGCTCTCGAAGCTTGGTAACCGGAAAGGGTCACACCAGGCCAGCCTCCGAACACCGAAACGAAGGAAACGACGCTGGACGGATTCCAGCTGTTCCACACCATTGTTGTAGTATGGCTGTGTGTATTTTCAACGCGCGTGCTCCTGTGGCTCTGGCGTGCATTTCTTTTTTGGACAGTTTGAGATGACATTTATAAAATTCAAATATCCCTCTATAAATTGAACTTACTTAGTTAAGACTATAAAAACGTTTAGATGGAGTAAAATCAAAGAGCAGAATTTTTCGCACTGAGTGTAGGAAAACACTGCGGAAAACTTTGCCGGAACACCAATTGTGTATGAACGGATCTTCAGATAAATTTTGAGGTCGTCTGCATAGGATAACCGTGGTTTTTCGATAACAGAATTCACATCGTTGAAATAGAGCAGGAAAATCAACGATCCCAAGTGACTGCCCTGCAGAATACCATAAGTGGCGTTGAACCTGGGTGAATAGCAGTCTTCTAAAGAAACTGTTACTTGCCGATCCGTAAGACAGGAATGGAACCAGCGTAGAAGATCGCTGTGGATTCCAATCCTCTCAAAGCTTAGCGAATGCATTATCATGGTTCACCTTATCGAAAGCAGCAGAGAGATCGTATGAGCATGAGCATGATGACCGTGCATTTCGTAGTTGCTACTCCGTGATCGACCAGAACAATCGCAATTGCACAGGGAACCAATGGATGGAAGCATGGGACTTGCTCTCCAACCTCAATGTGCACAGTCCGAGAGCTCTAGTATTTTGGATGGTCGATAACAGCGCTGGCCACGTCCTCACGGTCATCGGGGATGGGAAGGAATTGATGATGCAGTTACTCGCCCACTGCAAGCCGAGAACACCTCTGCACTCGCCACGAGTTCCTGCGGAATTTTATTGGAATCTGGGGGTTAGGGAAAGCAGCAGAGAGATCGGTATAAATAACATCCGTTTGATTTCGTTCTTATAAGCTGTCGGTAACATACGAAGTTAGGCACAGCAGATTTGTCGTTGGGGATCGAACCATGTTGATCATCGCTCAGGTACTGCTTACAATGGAACAGCATCGGATCCATGACAACCAGTTCAAATAGTTTTGAAACAGCACTCAATGAAGTAATGCCTCGGTAGTTATTGACGTCACGCTTGCTGCCTTTTTTGTAGACTGGGAACATTTGCGCCTCTTTCCGATGGGAACAAAGCGGTAGATATAGAAAGCTGGAAAATGCTTCAAAGCGGGGGAAGTAGGGATACGATGTGTTTCTTGAGTAATGAGGACAGAATCCCATCGGGGCCTGGATGGAATGAAAATTTCAGTTCAGTATTGGAAATCGTCGTGTCCAAGCTGCTTAGCGTTTAATTTTAACATTCTCTGCGGCCAATGATATGTGATCGGCAGGGAGCTATTCGTTTGAGAAAAAACACTGGCGAACGTTGTAGATAATAGACTGCAGATGTCTTGTGTCGAGGCCGATAATTCGTCCAATACCATAGATGATGGCAATCCTTTCTCCTTGCGTTGTTTATTTACGTAACCCCAAGAGGATTTTGGTCGTGATCGGAGTCAAGATTGAATTCCCTGTTTGTATCGGTGGTAAGAGCTCTTACTTAAGCGTTTGTATTCGTAGTTAAGCGGGAGTGTACGATATTTGGTGAATCTTTTGAAGGCGGCCTTCTTTGATCTTTTCAGCGTACGTAACTGATTTGTCATCTAAGGAACACAGGAGCCATTGCGAGTGATCTTCTTCGGAACATGCCTATCTAAAACAAAGGCCAAGACGTGCGAGAAAGTTTGTACAGACACATTACTAACTAACCGATAATGTGTATCGATGAGCTTAAGAGTACGATCTGGAGGTATGTACGTAGCACAGAGTAACAGGTGACGGTTTTTGAACGCGATGGATACCTAAACTTGTTCGACGGAATTCCAAGTGTCATCCTCGATTGCTTGCGCCTTTAGCCTTGTGCTAACAGCGACAAACACTCCTCTTCCTAGGGCTGTTGTTTGAGTTGCGGTCCCCGAAAACATAACCAGAAAGCGTTCTATAATCTAGCCATGTTATACCACGATAATGTCGTAGCATAGGTCCAGAGTGCCTAGAATGTAGTCATTCATTCCTCCAACATTTCGCTAGTATACCAGAGCGAAGCCTGACATCATAATGAGAGCAAAAAGAAATCATATTTTGATATCGACATCAAATTGAAATCATTATTTGCTTTGAAACTTTCATATCCATGATTGATACCTCATTTTGATATCAATTTGCTGTTGATTTCCAAATTATATGAACTGATAGTAAACGGCTTACTTATTTCGTTATCGAAAACCAATATCAAAACCAGTTTTCGATTTGCTCTCATATATAGTTTTCAATTTGATGTCACAGTAAGATTTTTCTGCTATACATTTTGTTATTTTAACCGTTAAAACGATCAAAAGGATATCATCACCTCGAATGGGCGGACAGAGATTCCTTCCGGCCAATACCATGAGTCGCTGACTTCTTTAGTTGTAGATTTGGCTAATGGAAAATTTGACGGATTTTTTAAGGGATTGATAAATTGTTCGGAATTGCTGAAGAAAAATTATTCGTATTTTCCAAAGGGAAATTCTTCGACATTTCCGAAAGGAAATTCTTCAGCATTTCTGAAAGGAAATTCTTCGGCATTTCCGAAGAGAAATTCTTCAGAATGTCCGTAGGGTAAACAATTTCTAAGGTTTTTTTTTTTAATTTCCGAAGAGATTTTGTTTTTATATTCCTTATGGACAGATTCTACACGGAAGAAAAAAAAGACCCAACGTTGAGTTTTTTTAAAACTTATTTTTGAGTTATTTTTTCTCTTCTCTTTCATCCACTCTTTCTTCTGTTGTCAAAAACAAAAGAGCCAAACAATCCAACGACGCCAGTTCAATACGGGAAGCCAATTTTGAGTTTTATTACCTGAGGTCGAAATTGAGTGAATTAAACTTACATTTGGGTAAATAAATTTTCCGTTGGGTACTTTTTTAACATGGGAGTAAAGGCAAACTACTTCGACCCTACTTACTCAATTGTGGCTTCCCGTAGGGATGTTGAGGTTGGGTGAATTAAACTCACTATTGGGTAGTTTATTTTATCCGTGTACGTTTACTCACACGTCACTGAAGACCATCGACAGATTGCCCACTTAGAACTAGATTGTTTGATATACGAACTACTACTTGGAGCAAAAAAGGTATTTGACTATTGTTTAGTAAGACTACGTTTAGCCCTGGCCAAGGCCTTTAACAGAGTCTAATATCTCACATTGGTGACACGGCTGCTAATCCAACACACATTATTTCATTGAAGTCCCTTGTTATATTTTTATTTATTATATAGTTAGAACTATTGATCGGAAGACAGATGGCTTGGCGACAATGTCGTTCCCGTTCCCAACTGATGCTGTTGACGTCACCACCTATGTCAAAAAATTGACTGAAATTTTACATGTTTGTCTGTTGGATAAAAAAAATACACAATTCTCAACATGTACTCGTCATTTTGTCACAAGAAATTGATTTTTGATTTCAAATGGAATCAGTTATCTTTTCTAATACACGAAAAGTTAACAAAGTTATAAAAAATAATTAGACTCTAATAAAATTAAAATTTAGAAACCTAATTTTAAGAATTCTTTGAAAGTTATTGTATGAAATTTTATTCCTCCGGTACACTTTTTAGAACTTAGCATTTGCCTAATTACTCGCAACAGGTTTCAATCGACGGGGATTCGTGTCCCATTGTTTGCTATTGAAAACTGGCCGGATCGAACTATGGGATAAGAAATAATGACCAAATTACTATTTTTTATGCGCAAAACACGCTAAAAACCACTCTCATTTTTTTGGCATGAGAAAGGCGCCAACGTTGCTAGGTGTATTAATCGGGGTTTTTTGTACCAAAACAGAAAGCATATTGTCGATATTCAAAGAAAAAGGCAGCTACTACCTCTAGGTGAATTAAACAACTGGATTTAAACTTCGTTTCCCCGACATCCTGCAAACCGTTTCCTGACGCGGTGCAGTGCCACTAAATCCACCATTCACAAACTGACGTTCATCTCCTTGCATTCATCACCCGGACCACAGGTTTCAAAGCTGTTTTTCACGTTGCAGACACTCGCAGCACAGCGGCACCCCACCCCGACTCGTTGCGAGACAAACTTTCACTTTCACTTTCATGTTGGTTTGGCGAACGCGTTCGGTGGTTTGTCAGAGCCGCCAGCGGAGGAGCAGACCACTATTAGGGAGGAGATCATTGCGCCCCGATCGCTATGGTGTGGTCGGCGGAGTGGTTGTCGTTCACGATTCCGGTTGTGTGCCCGGCGTGTGACAGAGAAGGTGGTGGATTAGGCAATAGCCACTCCGCGGCGGCACCCCTCGCTACTGCTGCTGCTGCTGACCACGGCCTCTTGGTCCCAAAGCGTCATGTGGCGAATGTGTGAATATGGTACTACGGTTGGTTGGTTGGTTTGTTGGCGGTGGTATGGCAAGCTGAAGATGATAAATTACCTAACACGATGATTTCGTCGCCGCCCCGCCACAGTCAGTGACGGCAGCGTTGCTAGCTGTGGGCGTCCGGTTTGGGAGATTATGCCATCACGGTGATTGTACAAGCCGGGTGGAAGAGAGAAGTTACGACACCGTATTTCCGAGTCCCGGATCGAGACGAAGCAAATAATGGTGAGGTTTGTGGGTGACCTCTTGGCATTTTTTTCTCATTGGAATCGAGTGGATGATTTCTTTATGGAGAAAGTTGGCTGTCAATCAACGAGTGATTCATTATACTTCATCTGACAAAATAGTTAAAATCATGTCAAACAAACAAACGAACTAATCGTCCCAGGGAAGGTATTTCTGCCGCAGAAGTCTTTCGGTCATTGAACAAAAGGAAAAAGTAAAGAATAATTAAGAAGATCTTGTTTTAGGCAGAGCTCTGCAGAGTTAAGTAATGAATGCTTGTTTTATTTTCCCAAAACTGCAATAAAACAACTGAAACAAATTTAGCATCAACTGGATTTCTCAGAAATTTTTACTTACAGATTTTTTACTTTACTTGCACGATTACTTACAGTGTTCATACAGTTCTTACAGTGTGAAGAAATCTGCAGAATCAATTTGTGAAACGCTTTTATAGCTCTCTAAGGTCAATTTGTAAAACATAAAGTGTACCTTAGGTTAGAGGTGAGATTCGGGACTATGACGCTGAAAGCGAATAGGTTCGATTCTCGGCCCGATCTAGGAATTTTTGGGTAGGAAATGGGGCACAGGAGCATCATTGTGAGATCTTCAGTTACCTTTAAGAGCAAAGGCTTAGGATTGCCAATCTGGAAATGGCGAGTTCGATTAGCGATCAGATCTAGGATGTTTTCGGATTGGAAACATACTCAACTCCCTGGTCAAGGATGTTTCCATTATGGTTGCTTTTATGTTATGTTACATTTAAAAGTTGAGTTTATTAGATTATGAATGGCTTCTTGTGAGATTCCAAAAAAAGGGGTAATGAGCATCAAATTTGACATGAGTCATCAATTAACAACACAGTTGACTTGAATCATTAAAGCTCATCCTGAATTAATCTAAAAGCGCTCCATGTTGTCTGTGGACTCCAATAGCTACGGGATGTGACAATCGAGCCAGATTGAACTCAAAACTGAAAGTCGACGAAACCGCACTCAACAAGGGGACAACGCGAGCAAGGTAACCCTTCAGATTATCGTAGAAAGTCACCACGTGGCCAACGTTAAGCATGACACACTGATGGATGAGCACAAAGAAGCTCAATACATCAATCTTGTCTTCGCGCAACCAGAGATCTGAGAAGAAGAATTCGAGTGTTCCCACAGCACCATGCTGGAAGTGTGATGACCAGCACTAAGCCAGTGATTGTCCGTTCGCCATACAAACTTGTTCGGCTGAATTAGCCGAATGCTGTTCGGCCGAATGCCGTTTGACCGAATAGTTGAAAAAAATTCCTCGGTTTGTGAGTAGAAAAATGTGAGAAATGGAAAGTGAGTATTGAAAATTGCAAAGTGTGATGCGAGAAGTCAGTAATAACACATTTCTCACTTCACATAAGAAATGTGGCATGAATTGAAGACTGAGAAGCTAGATATCCGAAGCGAGAAATGTGTAGTTAGAAGTGAGGATTGAAGTGAAAAGTGAGGAGTTAGTAATGAGAAGAGAAATAAAAAGCGAGAACTGAAATGTGAAAAGTGAAAAATTAGAAGTGAGTAGTGAGAAGCATGTAATGAGAAGTAAAAATTAAAAATTCAGAAGTCAATTTTTTTTTCTTCTTCCTCTTTGTTTCTTTCTGCTTCCTGTTTTCTTCCTTCTATTTCTACCTTCCTCCTTCTCCATCTTCATTTTTCTTCTTATTTCTTCCTTTTCAGTTTCTTTTTCATTTTTCTATTTTCCTACTTCATTCTTCATTTTTCTATCTTCATTTTTTCCTTCTCCTTTTTTTCGACCTTCTTTCTTCCATCTTATTTTATTTTTCTTCTTTCTTAATTTATTTTCCTTTCCTTTCCTATACTTCCTTCTTTTTTAGTTCTTCTTTCTTCTTCCATAGGACTTCTTTCTTCTTCCTTCATTCATCTTCTTTCTTCAATCTTCTCTTATTCCTTCTTCCTTCAACTTCCTTTCTTCCTGATTCGTCTTTCTTTCTTATTCTTTCATTTTATTCTTTTATCTTCTTCTTCATTTTCATTCTTCTTTATTATCTCTTAATTCTTTTTAATTATTCTTTTTCCTTTTTTTTCTTCTTCCTTCTTTATTTTTCCATCTTCCTTTTCCTTTATACCTTCTTTCCACGTTCTTCTTACTCTTTCTTTTCCTTCTTTTTTCTCCCTTCTTCTTCTTTCTTTTCCTTCTTCTATCTTTCTTCTCCGTTCTTCTTCCTATTGTGTATCTTCTTAATTCTCTATTTTTCTTTTTTCTTGTTTCCTACTTCTTCTCCATTATTCTATTTTTTGCCTTTCGTGTATACTAAGTATACGTAAAGGCTATAGGATCACTCCAAAACTTTTGATAGAAGGCTCGGAGATCCATAGTGTTCTATACCAACCGACTCAGCTCGACGAATTGAGGTGATGTCTGTACAGGGTGTTCAATAAGTTCGAATACACTTTCAAAAAATGTTTAAAAATTTAGATTAAATTATTTCTTTTCCCTGATCCATTTCATTGAAAGTATTGTTTATAAGGAACGTTTGTAACATTTTTTTGGAATGACCTCTATTTTGTACTTCTTCACGAGCTTCAAACGTTTCTAAGACCCATCGCAAGCGGCACGCACGGTCTGCATGGGCATTTCGTTCCAGATTTTGATAATTATACGTCTTGAACTGGTCCAAGTTACTGACCTCGTATTCGTACAGCTTTAACATAATAAAGGACCAAACAAGAAAGTTAAGAGGGTTCAAATCCGGGAAGTTGGGAGGTCGCAAAGTTTTGTCCAAAAAGTTGATGAAATTGTCGCCATATAAGGCTTAAATCGCATTTTTCGTGTATAAAGGGTTATCGTCCTATTGGAACACGTAGGGCTGATCTCCGTCTTATCACCGGGCCACTGGGGGCATTAATCATCCCCAAAACCTCAGTTTTGTAGTACGCCGCAATGATTTAGACCTTCAAAAATGACTATTTACGATGCCCCAATCCATTTTCAACGCGCGTAATAAACAAACAACAAGAGACAGAATGTCAACACTACATACATCCGTTAGCGTATATATACCGCTAACGCTGACACCAATACTAATACAGAATATATACATTGGGCTTACAAACACAATGGTCAAAAATTTGTATTCGAACTTATTGAACACCCTGTATGTGAGTATGTATGTATGTATGTATGTGTGTCTGTACAAAAATGTGAGACACAATTTTTTGTACTTAACCTTATCCGATTTGCTTGCAACGGAATCCTTCCTAATTTTTCGCTATTGGAAATTGGCCCAATCGGCCATTGCGTTCCGAAATTATTTAAAAAAATATTGTTTTTTCCTATTTTTCCCAAAAGTCTTGGAAAAAAAAATTTCAAAATCAAAAAAATTTTTTTTTTCAAAAACTGTTGCAATGCACTCAAATGAACGCAAATATATGTGAATTGATGGAAAAACTGAATCTATCTCCCTAAAGTGCAATTTTTACCTCTCTTATGCGCTCTTCTTGTCATATTTTATATACACGAGAAAGGTACCATCACCGCTAGGTGGATTATTCTGGGTTTTTCCTTTTTTCTTTGCCCTTCTTCTTTCTTTTTATGATTGAAGAAAAACTAATAATGAAATAAAAAACCCAGATCAATCCACCTAGCGTTGGTGGTGCCTTTCTCGCGCATTAAAAAAATAAGAAAAACACATAGGAGAGGTTAAAATAGCACTTTAGGGGGATAGATTTTACTTTTTCCATCAATTCATATCCATTTGCGGTCATTGCATTGCATTGCTGCAAACTATGGAAAAAGATTTTTTTTTCGTTTTTGAAATTTTTTTCCCAAGGGGGGACCCTTGGCAAAAAACAATGTTTTTCTAATAACTTTGGAACGCAATGACCGATCGAGCCAATTTTCAATAGGAAACAACTAGACCGCATTCCGCGTCTATTGCAACTTGCTGCAAGCAAATCGGATTATAGTACTCAAAAGTGTGTCTCACATTTTTGTAAACACACACACACATACATACATACAGACATCATCTCAATTTGTCGAGCTGAATCGATTGGTATATAACACTATGGGTCTCCGCCTCTCTTCTATAAAAAGTTCGGTTTTGGAGTGATCCTATAGCCTTTACGTATACTTTGTATACGAGAAAGGCAAAAATAAAAACATTTTTTTCTTCCTTCTTCATTTTTTTTTCTTTTTCTCTTCTTCCTTCTTTCTTTTTTCTTCTTCTTTAGTTCTTCTTCCTTCTTGCATCTTCCATATTTTCTTCAATCTTCTCTTTTCCTGTTTCCTTCCTAATTGATCTTTCTTTTTCCTTTCTTTCTTTCTTCTTCCTTCTTTCATTTTTTTTCTTTTTCCATACTTCTTTCTTCTTCCGCCTTCCTTTTTTCCACGTTCTTCTTCCCTCTTCTATCTTCCTTCTTTCTGTTCCTTCTTCTCGCTTTATTCTTTCCTATTTAATCTTCCTTTTGTCTCATATCTCACCACCCGCTGTTTCTGTTTTTCTCATTACTTCTTACGTTTCTCTTCTCATCTATCACGTCTCATTCCTCACCATTCACGTCAAACTTCTCATTTCTTACTTTTCACTACTTCCGTACTACCACCTTTACCTTACAAACTTTCATTCCTCACTTTTCACTTGTTACTGCTTACTTATCACTACCCAGTACTCAATTCTCTATTTTCTCAGTGTCAACTACGGTCGTGTTCCACACACACACACATAACCACACACAACTAGCTCTGACTGGCTGCTCAGTTCGTGCGTTACCGCATGAAAGTGAGTGGCCCATCTGAACGCGAGATAAATTTTTATCATTCATTTGCTGGGTGAATGTGTGCATTTTACTGCGGTGAATTTCGTATTCGTGTAGCAGTGGGTAATGTTAACTTATCTCTCTTCCCAGGAATGTGAGGTTGATTTCGAAGCAGAAGCAAATAAAAAACAGCATTGTCATCCAGATCCACAGAATATTTCCAACTCTGCTTTTAACTATTAACTTCTCACTTCTCATTCCAGACCTGATAAGGAACCAAATGTCAACTATTCGGCTTAGCGACCCTTTTCGCCAAATGGTCCTAACCTGTGTAAGCAGGAAGGACATAAGGAAATGTTCTTCCAACAAAAAACCCACACACCCACACCATTTGATCGATCGTAAAAAGCCCGCGGAAAACGTGAAGATAAAGAATGTCCATAAGATTTATAACGTCGGAACCAAGCGGAAGTTCATCCTGGTCAAGCTCAACAGAGAGAGCAGTAAAGTCTCAGCACAACTCCGCCTCGGACATCATCATCATCTCAACACGTTATTGGGTGCCAGCATTGGGCGGCTACAAAATAGTAGACTGAACCAAGACTACGTACAACAGCTGGAAGAGCTGTTAGGCGCTTTTCTAGAAGCTGGCCATTGACAACACTGCAACCACTGCACTTGGCACGAGGTCCTCGGAACAAAGAAACGCCTAGTATGACAGGGAATGTGAGCAATTAGTAGAGGAGAAGAATGCAGCATGGTCGAAATTGCTGAAGCCCACGAGGGCGTACGAAGTACGATACAAACGAGTCCGGAACAGACAAAACTTGATTTTTTCGGGGGAAAACTCGCCAGTAGGAAGATCAACACCAGGAGCAATGGAGAAAAACTATACGGCGCTAATAACATTTTTTCCAATGTTTATGTGGTCAACAGATGTTTGCTTGGGACTAGCACTCATCTTCAATGTACAAGTACTGGGGATCTCATTAGTTAGGTCATACTGGCGCCTGCCACGTCAGAATCCAAGTCAATGTAGGGAAGGAGGAGGATATGATGATGCAATCACTCGCCCACTGCAAGCCGAATATACCTCTGCACTTGCCACGAGTTCATGCGAAATGTGTTGGAATGTTTTGGGTTAGGTTCGAGAGGCAGAGGTTCGTCTTGGTTAACGAGCTGCTAATGTGACAGATAGGAGAAAGCAACTGATAGAATTTCTTATTGGATGTAGGAAACGAGCTTTTTCGTTCATTTCCAATTCTAGCAGTTTCTACTAGAATAGTCAAGTTGAAGGTATAGTATAGAAATGGAAACGGTATGGAAGTCCATTTCCAGTTCTAGCGATTGCTAGAACATGAGAAATATAGAGAAAGATACAAAGTAGGAGAATGGAACGGACCTGGGAATGAACCTATGACCTCCTGCGTATGAGGCAGAAGCAGTAGCCATATGATTACCAATGAAACCAAACGCATGCCTGAAAAAGTCATTTACTTTACGTCTAAGTTTGAGAAAGTTTGCTTCTTGTGCGACCATAAATGGCCGGAACGAAATAATATGGCAGCGGATCACCGTGGACGCGTGTGCATGCCACGAAGATCTGACAAGAACTGACAGAGTCATGACTTGCTCAGGGTGACCACTTAACTTACATTTTAAAATTCCCGCATATTTCCCGATACTTTTAGAAAAATTCCCGATATAATTTTGAAGATTTCTAATGAAAGCTTACAGCGGCACACTATAAGTTAACTTTCTGAAGTCAATATGGCGAAGGTTCATCTAAGGTTCGATTTCTCAAAATTTAGCACCTTCATCAAAAAAATATTTGGTAGGCGTAGTAGCGGACACAATCCTTCAAAACCGGTACCAAATAGTTTTTCATGAAAAGTTCCTAATTTTGAGAAAACCCGCGTTAGATGCCTTTCGCCATACAAATTTCTGGCGGTTAACTCATGCTGGCTATTTTGCGCATATACTATACTGCCGTGAATCGCATATTTGTCCCATATGAATAGGAAACCCAGCAAAGATGGGACAGATATGCGATTCACGGCAGTATAGCGACTGGATGTGACAGCGGCGGGTAGAAAATCAGCCACTGCCATTCTAAAAGTGCTTAATTGACTTTTTCTGTCATTCCTGTTCTTTTACTAATTAAAAGCAAATTTTGAAAACCTCTAAACTATTTAAAAAATCGATAGTTCTAGACCAACATTTAAAAAATATATATGGTTTTCAGTTCTTTGTCTATGTAGGTATGTAGACGAGGAACCGGGAAGAATAAATTTTGGCTGTTACTCCCTTTCAAATGTCAAGAGTCAACCTTAAATATATTAAAAAATCCGTTGAGAGAATACACATTTTTGCATCTGCCAGTATTTTGGCATCCATCTTCTCCAACAACTTCAAATTTCAGATATGAGCTAGCCTAGAGCTGCAAATATTGTTTTTATATTTGTCATAGAGATTTGCAGTTCTTGAGACTTATTTTACCTTGACCAGTGGTGTATTATTGATTTGATCATTTCTACTGTTGCTACACATCCTTATCTTTATAACATCATACTTCATCAATTATGCCAGTCCTTCCTTTATCCTCATGCTGGTTTACGGCCAAACATTGTCCATTAATCTAAACCGACCCGTAACGCTGGGTAGACACCTTTACGTGATGTGTTACGGGGTAAGATCTACCACGGTTACATTGCCAGCTACAGGCAAATCCTGACCCAACGAATACCTTCCTCATCATCCAACTCCGTGGTACTTATGAGGGTGTCGCTAAGTCGGTGGCCTCTCGTTAAGTAAGTACCACATCAACACTTCCTTCCCCTCCCGAGTTACGGTGAAGATGGGCGTGGCCAGGAGTAGTAATCCTCATGCTTTTGTTATTTTTGTTTAAGACTGGAATCAAGGACCATTCCCCTTCTTGATTCCTGATAGCAGTCTAGATAAGGATCTCAAAAGTAAAACATGAGTGTCACTAGTGTCCAATCTACGAATTACACCGTAACAATGCTTGTGCTAATGCTAACATTGTCCATTAATCTAAACCACTTCTCCTGTACAGCGTTATCATGTGATAACATTAAAGACAGAAAAAGACAGAAGACTGAATCACCGTCTTCGACCAGAGATCGCACAGACTGAACACTTAACATCTAGCATGAGACAACGGACAGGACACATTCACATAACACCCAATGGACCAGTGGAGAACTTTTCGCTTTAAGAAAAGTTTTCTCCTTACCGGGGCGGGAATCGAACCCACACTTCACAGCACATGCGCCTAGACGATTGACGTCGCGTACCGCACGGCCACGAAACCCACCAAGATGTTAACAACGAATGATCAAAGATTGTTTAGATGTGTGCCTGGAATTGAACATAATTGGATATACTCGACTACTTTCGACAAGTCTCCAGACAAAACTCTAGTCGCTTTCAAGAGAATATCGATAAAACATCTTCTTCAGGACAAAATGGTAATTAGCTTTTTCTTAGACTCTCCTTGGATATCCTTGGTGTCAGAAACCTGCGAAGCATCGCGTCGGTGGCATGTGGCTTTCCATCATCTCTACCGGGAAGAGCTCTAGATTCGACAATAAGGTACACCGGGGCAAGTTGAAACGGTTTTCTCAAAGTTAAACTTTGAAATGCTATAAAAAAATCGTTCTTTAAAAAATTTTGAATTTGTTTGCGGTGTTTGCTAGTTCGGGCCAAAGATTATACATAAGAAATAAGCAACCTCACCAAACTTTTTTTATAAACACTTTTTATACTGAAATTATTTTTTTATATACATCGTTCCAACTTGCCCCGCGTATCGGGGCAAGTTGAAACACTGTACTATATACAGTAGGATGGTTCAAAAACTCGATTTTGCTCCACAGTTCTTATCTGATTCTTTATCATGTTCTGAGTGTCCTCTGAAAATTTGAGCTCATTTGGATTAAAACTGATTTAGCACAAGCCGTTTCAAGTTTGCATGCAAATTAGTATGGGGAAATTTATTTTTTCATTATACTGTTAATGACGCTTTCCCATTAAGCGCAGGGTAAAAGAAAACCTACATAGCTAGAAGGAATACTCAACAGCTTTCACCCAACGGAAACCGCATGTTAATTAATTGCCCCAATAATTAGTAATCGATTTTAAGACAGGATGCGAATCTTTAGTCATGATCGTTAAACTTATTTGAGGGCATCACTGAAATGTGCAGTGCAACATAGTAGCCTGAATTTGTGTGTGCTATCTTTCGCGCCACGAGCAGCAATGTTGCCTGTTGAGGAGTTATGCAATTAGCTCCAGAAAACTACGGTATAGATTAAATTCGATTACTAATTATTGAAAAGATTAATTAAGATGCGGTTTTCACTGGGTGAAAGCTGTTGAGTATTCCTTCTAGCTATATAGGTTTTCTTTTAACCTGCGCCTAATGGGGAAGCAGGGTAAAAAATAAATTTCCCCATACTAATTTGCATGCGAACTTGAAACGGCTTGTGCTAAATCAGTTTAAATCCAAATGAGCTCAAATTTTTAGGGCCTGTTCAAATATTACGTAACGCGAAAAACGTTGTTTTTAAGAACCCCCCACCCCCTTGTAATAATCCGTAACAATTTTCAGAACCACCCCCACCCCTATGCGTAACGCGTAACAAATGCTATTTTTTGAAAAAGATCTTAATTTCAGTAGAATTTAAAGGACAGTGCAATAAATAATTATCTATTGTATATTTCATGCTACTTCAAAGATAATGAATATTTTTTTAATTTTTCAAAATATTTTTTCGCTATGCGAACGATTTGTTACGCGTAACAATATTTCTAATGACCCCCACCCCGTAACAAATCGTAACAAAAATCAAACAACCCCCCACCCCCTATTGCGTTACGTAATATTTGAACAGACCCTTAGAGGACACTCAGAACCTGATAAAGATAAGCACGGTGGAGCAAAATCGATTTTTTGAACCACCCTAATATACAAACATAAGCTATTTTTCCCGTATTAAAATCACTATATATGTACTCAGTGAGACTCAAAATGCACGAGGTTGTAAAGGTGACTAAATTCGCATAAGAGTCCCATGTAATTTTTTTAAGATTTTGATTTTCTTTCCAGAAATTAGCTTAAAATTGTCTCCTGTTTAAGAAAAACTGATGCAATAGTAGGCTTTGTTCTAAAAATTTGAAAACCAAATCCGGGTCGGGGTTCAGCCAAACCACACCAAGCGCCAACGAAAAATTACCAATTTTTCTGCTCAAACTTTCGTTTATCAGAATTATTTGATCGCAAATCGTATTGAATATCCCCCAACCCTATAACTGAGGATATTTTACTGCAAATGCATGCTTAAATTGATATGAAACAACTTCCGTTTTTTTTAACGAACAAAATAACAATTCGAACAGTCAGTCGAAAAGCCGCTTGGTACGGTTTGGCTGAACCCTGACCAATTGTGTTGCTTTATCTTGATATTTACTCGCATAAAAGTCATATTCCAGATATTGATACTCTTTTACTCAAAAAATAAACTTAAATATGGTCCATTCAATTGTCTCATATCAATGTATACAAATAAAGAATATTATGTAAAATTTATGGAAAGATTGCATTTTTTTTCATTTTTTTTGTAATTCTTCATGCAAAACATGTTTGAAAATTTCAACGGCAAATTACTCAAGCCGGAGAAAACTGGGACTCTTCTACGAAGACGGGCAGTATACAACAAAGTCACAAGGGTAATTTTCAGGGACCAAATTCTAGAGAACGCACTACGCTGAAAATTTATCAGATTGATTGCCTCCTACTGGTGACCAGGGATGGAATACTCCTCAGAGCAAATCAGGAAAAGAAAAAAATGCTCACTGCTCTCGACACACGAATCTTTGTTCTTCTCTTTTGTACTTTTGCGTTTCTCTCTTTTTCGGGTAGCTCCGAAATATATTCATTTCTCAATGATAACTAAATGGTTTGACTCAATGAGGTGAGGAAAAAGTTGCTCATTGAGTATCTTTGAGCCTCTTTTCTCGAAGGACGGAATTGGTGGTGGCGAATAAATTTATGATAATTAGTTGGCTAATCTAAAGGGTAGCCAGTAGGTAATTGTATTTATCGTGTTTGTTTAGAAAACAATTCAATCACTGTCATAATGCGGGTTAAGGACTAATGAAGACATTCTCTTGAAAGAGCTTAGTATATTTTAATCAAAATTGAAGCAGTCGAATAAATCTTGTATTTATCGGTCAAAATGGTATACACTGGGGTCATGCGGTTTAATAAGACCGATTTGCAAGATTTCCTCACCAATCGATTCGGCTTGGGCTCCGCTGTGTATTCAAAAAGTTTGCAAATCTGGTGGAAAACTGTCTAAATACAATATTAGGGCCAGTTGGGAGAAAACCCAATGCGATCGCACATAAAACGATCAGAGTGCGGCGCTGCAATGAACACAACAATTGACAGGAATGCAAAATATACAACTCGAGCAAGCTCGGGTACGTTCAACTAGTCTCTATATACAAAAATGAGTTTGCATTTCCTTTGAGGCAATATAAATCACGAACGAGTGGACCAATTTACAAGATTCTCTCAGTAATCGATTTGTCTTAGGATCAACTGTATTTGTACATACTAATAGTTGATCAATTTGCTGGGGAAAGATTGGGAAGTTGTCTAAATGCAACGGATTAATAAGTTCTGAAGAAAGCCATCGAACTCGGAACTGAAATCGATCTAGAGTGCGACGCCTCAATCAACTAAATGATTGACAGATCAAAAATAAAACCTGAGAGAGATCGGACAGTTCGTCTAGTATAAGATAATTTCGTCAATAATCTCTTTGCACTTCAAATTGTAATTGATAACCAGATAAATGTTAAATTGCCTACATCAAGCTGCCTGTTGCTTAGAAGCAGTAAATAATTAATGTAAAGATAGAATGGTGTTCATTTCTACCCGATCATGGATGCTATACACGGTCCCTATTCTTATGCTGCTCTCATAAAAGTACGAATGTGTAAGACTGTTGTGCGGGTAGCGATGGTATGACAGAAGTGTGCTTTCATTTAACTGTACATTCAGTTGGAAAGAACAACAAAAATGATGCTCCTCAAAGAGGCTCATTGAGACAAACGGTTTCTCTCAAAGAGAGCCGCTCCTCATTTTTCCCACAACGAAGAGCATCTTTTTTGTATGTTTTGATCATATCCGTGATATGTTGTTGCTCACTTTTGATGAACTTTTTTTTGCTCATTGAGCTCATTGTGCGAGCAAATGCCAAGCCTGCTGGTGACCACTCGGATTACTTTTCAGGATGGTTCATTATTTGGTTCACTTGAATTGTGCGCTTCATAAATTCGGTTGTGGCTTCTTAATAAATTTACATTAATTAACCAGCGTATTTCTCATCGACACCTCGATTGGAGCTAGAGGGGCTGAAGAAGTGAAAGGTGGAGTTAACGAAATGTTTACAAGCTCTTTGTTTTATTTTTATTTTAGAGCCAGTGCTCACTACGAGGAAAAGTAGATTAAGAATCTCAAAACTAGACCATGCGGTTTAAACATGACCCCTTTTCATTTTACTCTTTAGTCGAGATTGTAGGAGGGTTGCACCACATAACATATAGGCATCTTTGCCGTGGAATGTGATCCTTCCATGATTTTGAAACGCTAGCGAACCTAGTGGTGGAAGTCAAACTTTACTGAACAACGTGCATAAGAAAGAGCAGCATCGCATGCTTTGATGTCTCTTTCTTTCACCTTGGATATACGGAAGTGTCGTTCGTCGATTGTTGATACGCAAAAAGCCTTGAAATTGCAGTTTGTTCTATCATGTCTATATGTTTTGTGGTTGCACTCATGACAGGATGGGCGGAAATTTATTTATTATTTGTTTTCAGCAGTTTGTACCTTTTTATAAATTTATGTTTTCCGAATGTATTTACGGAACATGTTGAATTTTAGAAAAAAATAATAGCGAGGGTGACGTTTTGAAACTTTGTTGAAACCGCATCACACATTTCTATTTGCCCCGATGGGTTTGAATGGCGGAGCGATTTCAAGCGACCGACATACAAAAATTAAAACGGATCTCCCATCGATTTTTCATAATCATAATGCTTTTTCAACATTGAATGATTACCTACCGTGAAAATTTGGTGAAAACACTCTTCCAAACATCATTTTGAGACCTGTTTTATTGGCACGACAAAAAGTTGATTAAAATTTTGCAAATGATGATGATAATGATACTACCATCTATTGTAGCAAGGCACCTGCCGATAGCACTGGCCATATCTGACAAACGATTTGATCATGATTATATTATTGTTTATATTTCATCAAACTCCTGTATGGAGGGCCAAAAATGGGTGGAGTGGTTCCAAGGGCAGAGACACTTATGCGAATCCACGGGATGAATAGAGAATCTCCTTCCAGAAGAAAGTTCGTACATACAATAATATAATCTAGCCCTCGTTTCCCAGATTGACCCAATAGATGTGGAGAAGAGCCCGCCCTTTATCCACGAGATGTTAAAAATAGGAAGTTGGCGATTCCACTCTTCCTATCCAAATCGCTTTAATCGGGTGCCCTGATGGTACTTTTATATAATCATAAAGTTTCGATGTTATATATACAATGGAATTCTCTAACCGAATTTCTACATGTTTGTCCTGGATCGGCGAGACCGTCTCTTCAATATCAGCATGCTTTATATAAGTAGACTGTTTTCAAGAATGGAAAAGCCAATTATTCGTCTATGAATATCCTTGTTGAAATCAGGAAATATGTTTCGTTTTGAATTGTAAATTTAGAATAGAGTTCTTGAATCCTGAATAGATGAGATAAGAAGAATAAAAGCAGAGTAAGAACTGTGTATTAACTCTAAAATCACCGTCAGAAATTGCTTAGAAAAAATGGCACTGCTATAGGATGAACTTTCCAAAATGACCATTTTTACGAACGTTCCGGTCAGATGAGTGAGAACTGCGAATCAACTCCAAGGTTATTGTCAGAAATGATTTATAAAAAATCGCGCAATTTTAGGATGAATTGTTAATGAAATAAATGAATAATTTATTATTGGCCACTTTTCCCCGCGCACCTGAGCCTTTTATTAAGCTGAGCGATTCCAAGCAACAGCATCAAAATTTAAGAAAATTTTTAATTCATGATTTTCTATTGAGTTGAAACTTTGCACAGTTTTTCAATTTCATCTAAATCGTCATTTTTCGATATCAAATCTTCATATTGAGTCACGACTAACTTTTCAAAAGGGTGTATGTGAAAATGGTTCAAAAATATTTAAAAAGCTGCACAGCAAAAACGGAATGTTCGATTGTTATGATTTTTTCAGCAAAGTTAGACAACTAAATGGTGATTCTTAAGAAAATGTGCACAGTAAAAAAATTTGTTTGCCTTTTAAAAATATCATTTTGTCACAAAACTCAAATATCTCAAAACCCTATCTTTTTCGAACGTAATTTTTAGGGAAAACGGTCCATTATATTAGCTATCTACCATAAAAATTTGGTGATGGTAAACTAATAAACAAAAAGTTATGACATTTCAAACATTTCACAATTTTCACATATAGTAAACAAAAAAATTTCCGTTTTTTTTCAAGAATCGCAGTTTGATGCTGATTTTATTGTTAAGGGCCTTGCGTGAGTTAAACAAGTTGTTTGTATGATATTCCATATTTATGTATTCATCAATATTATGTATATTATATGTATAAATATTATATGTATAAATAAATAAAAATGAATTAATATTATCCTAAGTATTAAATTAAATGTGGCAGTTACACAATGTTGTTATAGAAACTCTAAGAGTTTTGGGTTTGAATTTTGGTATGGGTTATGATATCATGAAAACAGTTTATTAATACTTATTTTTATTTATTTTTATTCAAATTTTTAAAATATCGAACACTTTTTGAATTATTATCAGCACAGTTTGAGTATAGTTTTGCTTTAATTTTATTTTCCGACAATGGAATGAAACAGTGAAATTTTTGGGTTCCTTGGATCGTTTTCGCGTTATTAAATTGCTCGCTGAGCTCTGAAGCCTTTATTTCAGTAGTAGTAAAACAAAATGATAATTTGGTTAAATCTTTTTCTTTTCTACGATTTGCCCAATCAAAAAGTTCTTTCGCAGTTTTAATTGGATGCTCACGTTCTTTGGCTAAACTTGCTCTTGTGGCCATGCGCTTTATTGTTCCTCCAATAGCATCACAAGGACCTTTGCCATGTGATGTAGCAAAAAATGCCATTCTGCATCAATTCCGTACATTGATTTAAATTGACATAGGCTCGAAAAATTCTTACGAAAAATTCTTTTGCTCCATCAGACATGAAATATATCTTTTTGACTTCTTTATGCTTATCAACGCGTAAAAAGTTAATCATTATTTCAATGAACAATTTTACGGATACTGAATCGTGTCTTAAATCTTCGGAAATTATAATAAAACTTAAGTGTTCAATTTGCGTACTTCCATTAAAATAAATAACGAATGGATGAATTGTAGCTTGTTGTACGTTCCAGTGATGGGACTGCACTTCATCTTGCAATACAAAGCTGTAATTTTCAGAAAAATCACAAATGACTTCACCATTTTGTAATGTATTTTTCGTATTTTTTAAAAAGCTGGATTGTTCTGTTTTAATGAAATCGTGAGGGATTAAACTTTCTAATTTCAAGCAAAAATATGACACAAACTCATCTACAGGTTTTACAATAGTTTCTATGTCACACCTATCCGTGGTCACCCATTGCTCAAATGATAACTGATCAATATATTTTTCTTCAAACTCAGCGAATAAAGTATTTTCCAATGATGAAGAATTTGGACAATCCGAACAAGATCGTAGATAGCAATTTGATGTTGTATTTTCACACAAAAGACTACCAGTTAACATTTTAATATCCTTTGTTAAATTGATTCTTTTCAAACTATGTAAAATAAGATTAATATTCTCATGGGTTGTGCACACACACATTATGTGTTCCTGAATTGGAAAGAAGCTTACATTGCCTTGGCCGAAGGCTTGCAAATGAGGAAAAACCTATTTTAATATTATCGTGAATTTCCTTGAAGCGTGTGTACGCTTCTTTCAAAGTCGTCATCATTAATCGTTTTTGGATTGCTTGACGCTTTCCATCTTTTTTACTGATACATAATCTTTTGACCAGGCATAGCTCGACTTACTTCATCATCTTCAAAATATTGAACTACTATTTCTTTTGTCTCATCTGTTAATGCAGTACTAGACCTAGTATTTTTGGTTGAAAGACAGTTATTCTTCAATTGTTTTGCCTCTTTTACTGTATTTCTATTGGTTTTGAACTCATCAATTGCATCCTGAATAGACCACGAACTTGGCAGCATCGACAAAATCAATAATTTTTCTTTCCTTGTCGTGGCTGCATTCGAGAACCTTTCCTTCATATTTATAATTACCTCATCGTAGTCTGTATTTTCCACATCATCAGGTCCTAATTTGAAGAGGTTTCTTCGTACAGCTTCGTTTATTTCACGGTATTTTTTCTCCGGGTAATAAACGTAGTCCATCTTACTCCATTTAATCGGAGTCACTTTTATCCCAGCTATGCCCTCGTTAAAGCGTTCGATGTTGACCTTTTGGATACACTCATCTTCCGATTGATTTGTTGAAACAGATTTTGCTGATGGTACGGTGGCAAGGCTCTCAGCACTTAATACTTCTGGTAATTCCTCAGTTGTTGTCGATACATCTGGCAATTCCTCAGTTGCTGTCGTTTTCGAACTTCCTGCGCTCTGCTCAACCGATGATATACAGATTGCTCTTTTGTCAACGTTTAGACGGCAGGACGTGCAAATGCGTAAATTTGTATTCAATGTGGACATTGGAGCATAACCAGTCGCTTTCAGTTTATCTATGGTGCTTTCGGTGAGATTTCGTAACTCTTTTGAACACTTTTTCCATCAAACGGCCTACAACAGTTGAGAAAGCGGCTACTCATGTTGTTCGTAATATTTCAATAAACAAAATCACTTTTAAGTTTTTACTGACTAGTTTGGTGTCATTTGCTTGACTGAAGAAAAAATTACTATAAGATCTTTAACAACCTTAGTAGTAGTAATTTATTTGCTTTTTCGTGAGCATTGTAATGGTATATCCCTATCATGCATTAGTTGTTGTTGAAGATAACCGTTTCCTCCCGATCATAAAGTCTATTCTCTAAGAGGTATATTTTTGCAGTTAAACTATAGATGTACACGTGTATATAAATCTTTGATTTTGCAGCTTTTGTCTTAAAAATAACATTTCTGATATGTTTCTATCAACGTTATTATCAACAGGTTTCAACACTATTAAAAGAATTTTTCGCCAGTCACGTGCAATGAAAATTATGACACTATCAATACTTTTGATCACAACACTGGATCGTGTCTAAGTTTCTTATAGATGCTATGAATAATTAAATCAAAATATCATGAAAACAACTTGTTTAAATCACGTCCGTTAACAATAAAATCTGCATCAAACTGCAATTCTCGAAATAACTTACACAGAAAAAAAATTTTTTACTAAATGTAAAAATTGTTAAATGTTTGAAATGTTATAAACTTTTTGTTTATTAGTTTACCATCACCAAATTTTTATGGTAGATAGCTAATATAATTGACCGTTTTCTCTAAACAATTACGTTCTTAAAAAGATAGGGTTTTGAGATATTTGATTATTTGTGACAAAAATGCTCCGAATTTTTTTTTACTGCGTACATTTTCTTAAGAATCACCATTTAGTTGTCTAACTTTGCTGAAAAAATCATAACAATCGAACATTCCGGTTTTGTTGTGCAGCTTTTAAATATTTTTGAACCATTTTCACATACACCCTTTTGAAAAGTTAGTCGTGACTCAATATGAAGATTTGATATCGAAAATGACGATTTAGATGAAATTGAAAAACTGTGCAGAGTTTCAAATATTTTCGAAATGATCGCTCAGGATCGACTGACATGCCCCCGTGGAATGCCTCAGCTATATTTACCCGAGCCTCCTATCGAATCACTTTTATTATCTTCTCTATTGATAAAGAACTATTTTTTTGAGGAATACGTGATGATTTGGTGTAAATTGGTCAACTGACTAAAAGATATCTCATTTTTGCTCAATGTGTTGTACTTTTTACAACAATGCGAGTCCCGGAAGGCTAATGTTTAGGATTGGCCAATGTAGCCCATAGTCGGTTCTAGCTGCAGGAATATTGATGAATGAGTGGAATCGCAGATTACGATGGGGAGTGTTGGTGTTCTGCAAGCTGGACAACGTAGAACAGGCGATGTTCTCTTGCAAAAGATCACCGGTGGGCGGTGAAGCAGGCGTTAGCTACACAGCAAATAATTTTGAAAATTCAACGACGTGTAAAATTGCAGCTCATCCCATCAAATAGATTAACATTTGATATTCAATTAAATTTGACAGAATTTTACACGCCAGCACAGTTTAAATTTATTTCAATTTAAAAGAATAGTGAGATCGATTGAATGTTATGTTTATTTGCATGCTCCAAATATGTGCATGAAAATACATTTAAAATCACAACATATTTTTATCTGTGTACGTTACGCCTTGCATCAAGGAGTTGATGAACCGTAAAGCAAAGCGTAGGAATTTCCTCTGGACAATTTCAATGCACTGAGCTTCTTTTTGATAGTTCGGGACCGAAACGTTTAATGAGTAACTCCAATATCGAAAGGTGGCACACAATAAGTTTTTAAATAGTTATCTTGAACAACAGACATTTTAAGATAGTAGGGGAGGAGGTTCGGTTGTGGGCACCCTTTTGTGTTTGGTCCAAAACTTTGGCCCTGGTTGATCTTATGTCGACATTTGCATAGCAATCGAAAGCTTAATTTATAACCTTACTACTAGCAAAGAAATTAATATGATTTCATCGATTTAGAAAAAAATATTGACAATTTAGAAAATTTGACATTTTTGGACATTTTTATTTCGTGGTTCGGTTGTGCGCACCCTTGAAAACTTAGCTAAAAATAAAGAAGCATGAATAAAAACCACCCAGATTTAAAGACAAGGAATAGTTTATTCATTCTAAAAGCCAGTAGACGCTAAAAAACTCAAATCAATTCACCTAGCAGTGATGATGCCTTCCTCGGTGCATTAAGGAGGATGTTGAAAAGAATCACATAAGAAAGGTCTAAATAGCACTTTAGGTAAATGGGTTTTAATTTTTCCTTGATTTACGTTTTATTGGTATGCATCACAGTCAAAAAAAATCTGATTAATCACCCTAGCGGCAATAGTGCCTTTCTCGTTCATTTCAAAATATAATATTTTGGCCATAAATGTTGATCCCATAGTCCAATCTGACCAATTTTCAATAGGAAACAATGGGAAAGCATTCACCGTCGAATGCAACTTGTTGCAAGCAAATCGGTCAACGCTTTCTCGCTTAACTTTTCAAAAGGACCTAAGTAACATTTTTTCATGAATTAATTTAAATAGCGCAATCAACAGAACAACACGAAAGCTATTGATTGCAGTATTCAAATTAATTCATGAAAAAAATGTTACTTAGGTCCTTTTGAAAAGTTAAGCGAGCTTTGTTCCAAAAAGTGTGTGTATAATGACTAGACATGCCCAAAGAACAAAAATATTAAATAAACTCATTATTTCGAACAATTACGTCTAACTAATTATAAAAACTGCCTCAAAACGTTATTAAAAATAAGTTAAGGGACAAGTAAAACGATATTGAATGATTTATCAATAAAATGAGGGTGCCCATAACCGAACCAATAAAGGTGCCCACAACCGAATTTCGCAGCCTTTTTGGAACGAGAAGAAAAAAAATCGCGCTAAAATTTTGATGGCAATCGACATTGGGCCTCAAAATAGATTAAATTTACTGTGTAAATACGCATTAGAACTCACTTTTCGAATTAAATCCTTTAATTTATGACACTTTGAAAAAGGCCAAAAAAAACTTTCGTGTTGTTTTTCTTGTACGAAAAATTTATTTGTTCTTACCGTCAAACGGGGTGATTTGCAACAGCGGGGTGGCTTGCAACACTTGGGTTTTCCACAAGTTTTTGTTTTTTTACAACAAAAATATACCCAAACATCGACTTATGTCATCACGCATCCCTAGTTTACATTGTATTTGTTGTGCCTAGTTGGTATTTAGGTGAAAATATAACTCACTGTTGTTTTTTTGTATTATTTTGTGATACTGTTTCGTTAATTGAAAGTCGAACGTCGTAAATCGTAAGTTCGTATAGCAAATTGAAAATAATTTCATCACTCCAGTTACAGTACCTAATTAGGTGTGTAATTCCGCAAAAACTATAAAATAATAAAATTGTTTGCTTTTGAAATATAAACTTTTTTTTTAATTTGTGACTTGTGACTTGCAATAGCTGATACACGATAGTTTATTTCTCAAAAACTGTTGATTCAGTTTCTAAACTTTTTTTCAAACTGGCATTGATGTTACAGAATTCCTTCATTGTTCCGCGAAACTACAAAAAAAAACCTGCAGGAAGTCGCATGTATGCTAATTTTTCAAAGAAAACTTTGATGAAAGCAGCGGTAGAAGTTAAAAAAAAACAAATTGTTTATCCGGGAGGCTGCTTGGTGGTACGAACAACAATTTTACATGATCCTAATACAGAAAACAGTAAAACTAAGACTAACGGCTCCAAGAAGATCCAACACTTGTGGATGTTTTACTGCTTGCTGCGGAAATGCCTTTTCAAAATAATGATCTTAACATAATCGTGGTAATTTGGATGGCGGGGAAAGAAAGGAAAACCGTTTTAAAAACAACTATCCAGGGAATGGTGATGGTGCACACCGACATAAAGCACTTTCAAACCGATGACTTAAAAATATCAATCGATCCGTTGAAATCGTTAAAAAAATCGGAATGAGGGGAGGGGGGATCCCTCAAGTAAGGCCCCTGCATTGACAGTGGTGAAGAATGACCCAGGATGAAAAATCACTATGATTAAGTTGTTCTAAAACATGTTATGATTGAATTCGATGAAGTGTTGCAAGTCACCCCGCAGTAGGGGTGGCTTGCAACACCCACCATTTTGATATTACAGCAACAGTTCGCTAACTGGGCGCGTTTTAACTGGACTGTTTTTTAACTGGGCGTTCGCTAACTGGGCCAAAGCCCAGTTAAAAAGCAGTTATCCGTCAAAAAACAACAACAAAGACTCGTTGTCGAGGGGACTCTGAATGGCATATTCTTTAAGCTTCATGTAAAACACGATTACAACAATGCATCGTGAATTCCCTCGTCAGCCCAGTTAAAAAGCGGCGTTCGTTAACTGGGCTGGTGTTTTAGCCCAGTTAGCGAACGGATGCTGTATTTTCATATTTTTATTATTGTTATATGTCTGATTATTTGTCTAATCACTAATATTAGGACACATTAAAAGTCTAAGTAAGAGACTTATGCTTACACGGAGCTATTTTTCTCTTCTTATTGGCCGTACGCTTCTTTGGCACCAAAAATAATTATTGTTATTTGGAAAAATAAGATTTTATTTAAATCTATCTTACCTAATATTATTATATATACCGTTAATAAAACATTTCAGTAATGTTTTTGAATAATAATCTCAAAGAGATTGAAAAAGCTGATGAGTAAACTTTAATGTAGTAGTGTTTGGAAGAGAATCATCTTCCAGAGGAATTCAAAAATCGTCATTACCGTGAAGTACCCTAATTTCGCGCACTTAAGATCTGACAAAGTTGAAACGTTCATTAAAAACATGTAGTGGCCATTTGGAAACATTTGCTACTGCATCACGTAGTAGAAGGATTCTACGTTCTCAAAAAAATGTTACTTGCAAATTTTGCTGCCATTTTAAAAAAAAATGGAGTATAAATCCGAGACCGTTCTATGCTCCTTATTTCGCGCAAGAAAATAGGATAGTTCCTAATTTCGCGCGAAAGTGTTCCTAACTTCGCTCATGTTTGGAATTGAATATCGTTATTGGTTTGATGAAATATTGTCTATGTGGGTCATCGCTGGAACGTCGTTGGACCGTGGCGTCGCTCAACCAGCGAGCGCTTTCCAGTTTGGTGCTGTAGCGACGCATTGAATTTGCCTGCGTCGCTGGAGCACTTACTGGAAAGGGTCGCCAGCGACCAGCGACGTTTCAGTCGAGCGACGTAGTTGCGACAAGTTCATACATGTTCTTGATTTTATCTGCATCGACAATATAATCAATTAACCAATAGAAGCATGCATCCATTGTTCAAAATATGCAGATAACGGTATCAGACAGCCGTCAGTGACTCATTCTTTAGTCGAAATGGTGTGTGCCTATATTTCGACTCGGGAGCTTTGCTTAGATTTTACTTCATGCATTTTAGTCACAAGTTTAGACACAAGTCATAATTCCTAAAATATCGTTTTCTTCTGAAATATAAACCATATTTAAAGAAAAAAGGCATTGTATGAGCAATGTTTAGCTGGTGTATAAAAAAAGTTTAAATTTTCGAGACGTCATGAAAGAAAGTCTTAAATTCCGCTATCTCTTACATAGGACATCTTCAAATATGTGTTTTATTCAAGACATCTTCAATATTATATACATTATCGAAAAAGCTGCTGTAGTTTTATCTTAAGTTTAGCATCATTTTACACATCGGATTTGGTAGCTATTGCAGGCACTGATCTATAAGATTTTTCAAGTCAACATTAGTCGATGTCGGTGGTTATCCGCCTGAAAATTAGATAAAAAGCGTATGGGAATGAACTTTTCAGGTTTTATTCAGTGTAGAACTGTCATGTGTATTATATTGCTTTTGTTTCATTAGAATGTTGCAAATGAAACTACGCAACAACAATAAACGGAAATTAGGCACCATAACTACTCTCATATACCTAATTTCGCTCTCAAAGCAAAAGTCTGAATAAACACAAAATACATTAAAATTTTACACTTTTCAATAGTAATGACGAATAAACATATCTAACAGAGCATAATGGATACAAATATTTCCCAAAAGTAGCCAGTAGACAGTAAAATCATTTGTTTACTTGGGTCATGTTCTTCGTCGCTGTGCTAAGCACAAGCAAATATGGCGGTCGATGGGAGGATCAAATTGAAATAATTTTATTTGGTGTACTAAACCAAGTTTGTTTTTCAAATTTTTTCGTGAAAAACATTCAACAACAATGATATTTTGTAATCCTCCAGATTTTTCAATTTTGACTGGTACCTAAAAATTGAAAAAAATAAATGATTTTATAATGCGCGAAGTTTGGACGCGCGCGAAATTAGGGCACATCACGGTATCAAGAATTAAAAAAAAAAACAAAATATACATATATGTGAATATAGATATAAGGGAGCTTTCACAAACTACATGACGCTAAATTTTATGATTTTGAGCTCCCTCCCTCCCTCAAGTTCGTATGGAAGGTTATTTTTTTTGTATGGATCGTAACGCTCGGCCTGACCCCCTCCCTCCCCCTACAGCGTTACGTAATTTGTGAAAGGCCCCTAAGAGCTAAAAATAAACGTTAAGTAAAACATGAGAAAGGCTAATAGAAATGGATAACAATATTATACTTAATAAACTCCTTGGGGAGAGTTTTTTCGTCAGTCAGTCCTTAATCCGCTGCAAAAGCTACGGGAAATCCAAAAGGAGCTTCAATTAATTTTCCCAATGCGCTCGAAAATCTTCATCCAATTGTATTCTTCATTCATTTGTCGGCCTTTATTTGCACAAAATATAACTTTGAGTTTATCTGGCTGTGATAAAAAGATAGCATTTCAATCAAACGTGATCCTGACTATAATCTTGTAAAATCTTGTAATTGTACATGATTCAATGAAAAGAACACCTGGTGACTTTTTTCCCGATTTTTTGTATAACTTCAAGAAATTTTCGACTTTTTCACGCATTTCCCGCATGGACTTTCAATTCCCGCTGCTCGCCGATCGAAACACTGAAATGTGAATCTATGAACACGCGCTGAAGGTATCTTATTCAAACCCCACATTTCCCTTCTTCCAAAAGGCCTAACGTATTTGAGTTCGCATAGCCAGTTTTTTCGAATCGAGAGTGCCCTCCCTGGTTTCTCTGGTCAGATACGAAGCGCATCTGAACGGTGCTGTGGCAGACAACGAGGACGGTATGAAGATGAACTTTGAAGCATACGCGCAGAACATATGTTCTCCAGCTGCCGTTCTTTCTGAAATGGAGGTTTACTGACTGAAAAACAACAAAGGCTCTGAGGTTGACGAACTACCAGGAGATCCACTTGAACACGGTAGTCATTACCAAAGCACTCTCCCTAATAGTAAGCTGTCGACTTACACCAATTGCAAGGGAGTTTATGCGGTAGCACCAGTTGGGATTTCATACACGAATACGGATTGCCGGATAAATTGATACGATTGGTTAAGTTTGGATCGGGTGATGTACATGTGCTTAGTTCGAGTTTCAGGAAAACTCTGAGGGTTTCGCAAGCTTATGGTTACAGCACTTTTAATATTAGAAATAATAGTACTGTGAACCATCTATGGAGGTGGCCAGATATAATACGGTACGTGGAGCGAATGAACCAGCTGAGAGCTACTGGTTGGCAGGAACAATCCATCGTTATTAACGCGAAATTCTGACGTCTGCAGAGCGCTGGCACGTAATAATAATCCGATGAAATGGTTTTGTATTTGTTTTTGGCGAAGACACAAGAAGGCGAAGTGCGCAGCGAACACGGTGGATCAATAAAGTGGAAGATGATTTTCGAACCCTTCAAAGACAGCGTGGCAATGTGCAGCCATGGGCAGAGATCAATTTGAATAAGAGTAGGAAGGAACCATTAATTGATCAATTTTCGACAATTCAGTTGATTTTTGCTGATATTGTTATAGCAATTGAATTAGGAGTTTTCAATTCTTTGGAATGAATTTCCATTGCAGAATACAATTGACTTCTCCATTTTAGTAAAAAAATGTTGCTTCCACTGCTTTTAAAAAGATTAATAAGACTCGGTTCATAGCAAAAGCCATTAGCAGCACTTACCTGACAGATTGTCCAGCATGTACGTGAGCAGCTTCTGCGTTCCATTGGGCTCGTTGTAGATTGACATAACGTCCTTCCCGAGAGGGTTCCCATGCAGACCGAGCACATGCAAATGGAACAGCTTACCCAGCTCGTATGGAAGCACACGCAGCAAGTTGTTGTTTAGCAGGAGTTCCCTAAAACGGTACAGGAAAATATGACGTCTTTCCTCCACAGGAAAAAGAAATGTGCAACCTCACCTTAGGTGAATAAGCTCGCCCAGCTCGGCCGGCAGGCTACGCAGCTTGTTGCTGGACAGGTCCAGCGTGCGCAGGTTGGCCAGCTGGCCGATCTGGTGCGGCAACCGCATCAGGCAGTTGTCGTTCAGGAAGAGCGCCGTCAGGTGTTCGAACTTCCACAGCGTGGGGCTGAGGTTGCGCACGCTGCCCGTTATCTCGACGCCATGCCAGCAGGTTTTCTTGCCGGCCGCAATATCCTCCGCCGTGAGAAAGGTCTGCTGCCGCCGGGGGTTATTGTTGTCGTACTTGTCTTTATTGCGGGACATCTTTTTCGACGGCGTTGTCTCCGGATGGTGGTGCTAGTAGTGTGATAGACGGACGATGCGAATTGTCGGCGGAACGTGTCTTTGCTGGCGGCGCCGGCGGTGCTCGATCGTCGCACTTGGTTGCGGTGCTGTTGCGCTACGGATCGGAAATGCGCGACGCCGGACGTTTCTCGCGAGACGACAATCACAGTGCAGAGGTTACCGGTGGACTCACAACGTTGCTTTGCTAACGCGGTAGATGGTTCCTGTTGAGAGAAAGAGAAAAGGAATAAATTTATTTATCAAGTGTTTATAACTGAACGATCTGCAAGAAAAGCCGGTTCAATAAAAGAGTCCTATCGAAGGAAAAGTTGTTACCTCCAATATATTTTTCAAATCAAAATCTTTTACATAATGTACATATTCACATCTGAGTTTTCAGTTTTCAGTAAAGAAAAGCCGGTTAATGAAAGTAAAGTCGTCTTCGTTGTTTCATTAAATTTTAATTCCAGAAAAAAGGAAAACCGCGTGAAAAGCTATCTTAGTGTATAGACTAATAATAAATGTATCAAAATTATACACTCTAAAAAATTATCACGTCATATTCACGTAAAAAATCACGTAACTGATCTGTCATGAACAAACGACGATTGTTACGTGACGCTAGTAATGCTCACCTGAAATTCACGTAGCTTCTACTAAAAACTTTGTTAATATGACTGTATATCCACGTAAACCATTTAAGTGAGATTGCAGCTTCGGCATTTGTGGAAGACCTGCATAGTAAACAATCTTCACGTCAGATTTACCTGAAAACAAATATGGTTCTTATCCACCATACTTTTCACGTAAGTGACTTGACACTCACATATAATAATGAATGACATAACCTAAGCATATATTCATAGGCTTCGCGGAGGTAAGTGATATTTAATTAGTTCAGGACTTGCAATCTACAGCTGCAATAAAAGCTTTTTTTCGTTACTAAAAGTTTATTTGATTATTCAACCGTTATTTATTTATTATCAGACTAAGGCCGGAGTGGCCTGTGCTGCACATAAAAGTCTTCTCCATTCAGCTCGGTCCATGGCTGCACTTCGCCAACCACGCAGTCTGCGCAGTCTTCAACCGTGTTCATTACATCTTATAGATGGTGAAAATACCACCACAAGGTAGTTTTGTAATATTCTGGGTTATCCAAACTTTTCTCGAGTTCGGGACTTGAGATTTACAGCTTATTAGAAGTTTTTTTTCGGTACTCGAGCTTCGATATGCATTCAATTATATCCATTACATCTCCCGATAGGTCAACAAATATCGTTAGATCGTTTTGGGTCCCAAATTGTCCTTGAGTTTGGAACATGAGATCGACAGCTGCAAGAAAATCGTTTTCCAATACTCAAAGCTTGAATATCCATTCAATTCAATACCAAATTTTCAACCAAATTTTCGTCACTCTGAGTTTGCTTCTATGAGTCGATTTCGAGTCGTGGTTCTTCCGGACCACGAATACCAGGTCGCCTTCGTTGATCGGCTTCTGTTCGTCGAACCATTTCGACCGCTGGTTGATCGTCGGAAGATACTCCCGACACCATCTCTCCCACATTCTGTCTGCCAGAAGCTGGGACCGCTTGTAAACGTTCCGCAAAGCATCGGCAGATCCAGTGGAAAACTTCTCCACCTCCAAGTCAGCACCCGACACCGTTCCCCGTAGAAAATGGTTCGGCGTCAGTGCTTCTGCTTCACCAGAGTCTTGCGGCAAGTAGGTCAAAGGACCTTGTTGACCTTGCATCAGATGCACTTACTCACCACCTGCTGTATCGCCGGACGCATTTTCGGGATCTGAAATCGCTGCCTAATCTCGTTGAATACAGGTCTCCGAATTACCGTGTCCGAACTGCTCGTGGTAGTTCTGCATCAACTTCTGCGTTATCGCGTGTAAACGCGACAGGATTATCGGGTGTCGTTTGTCGAGGGAACTTTCCCCACAATTTGCCAGCCTCCCATCCATGCGCAATTACTCCTTCGTCGTCTAATGCCGGTGAGCTTTTGTAGATTTGGCTACTTTTCTTGATGGTTTCCACCCGCGCTCCCGGCCGTCGTTTTAAATTGTTGGTCAGCGTGCTCATCTCGTCCGGAAAGCTATCCCACTGAGCCTGCCTTCACAAGATTGTCTCCACCGACTGGAGCTCTTCGCGCCGAAGAGGTGCTTTGATGGATTCGTAGTTCGCCGCTATCGTCTTCCTCAGCTGCTGCTGCTTTGCTTTAGCCTGTGCAGTAACTATCGGCTCACCTCGTCTCTTTCGCCGACAATTAGCGATAAAGCGTACCACGGTCGCTGTCACTCGCAGCAGCTTCGCCCAGTCGGATATTGGTTCGACGTTGATCGTCCCGTGGAATAGGACGACACCTCGAGCTTCTTCGTTAGTCTCTTCAAATTCTACTTCGCGCGTTGACCACAGTTCTTGCGGCCGATGAAGGAACGTGGGTCCGCAAAACCAGTCTCCATCACTTTGTAACGGCGGACCTTGACCCCACTTCGTCAGCACGTCTGCGATGTTCAGCTTGGTCGGAATCCATCGCCAGTCCGCAACCTTCGTGTAATCGAAGATACCAATGATGTGGAAGCGATCGTTAGCAACCATCCGTTTTTCACTTTGTTGATCATTCCATAACAGGCTTTCTTGAAGTGTAGACGTATAACTGATATTTGTAATAAAACTTTGTTCGTGTTCGTTATACCTTCGTTGTTCGTACGAATGACTTCAGGTTATGGGCTCTACGATGAAGGAGAGTTTCGGAATACCTCAGCTAAAAGGCGATAATTTTGCGAACTGGCAGTACAGAGTAAAACTACACTTGGAGGCCGTAGAAGTATCGGAATCGCTTGAAAAAGATGTGCCTGCTGCGGATCCTGAGCGAAAAGAGTTCCTCAAGATAGATCGTAAGGCGAAGTCTACCCTAGTAAGTTTCATCGCGGATGAATGCCTGGAGATCGTTCGAGAAAAGCAAACGGCTAAGGCGATGTGGAAAGCGCTCGAAGATACTTTTGCCAAGAAGTCAGTTGCAAGTCAGACCGTTTTAAGGAAGCAATTAGCAAGACTCAGAATGCGAGAAGGTTCGACGATGCGAAGTCATTTTCAAGTTTTCGATGAACTGATGCGAGAATGTGGGTGCCAAGCTACAGGAAAGTGATCTGGTGGCGCAGCTATTCCGTACATTGCCGGATAGTGTCGATCCGCTGGTAACAGCGTTGGAAAACATGAACGAAGATGAGCTAACTCTGGAAAAAGTGAAGCAAAGATTGCTAGCTGAAGAGATGAAGCGGTCTGATCGTTGTGTAGATCCAATAGAAGAAAAAGCTGCAGCCTTCGTAGGTGGCATGAGAAAGAAATTCGATAAGATGCCTAAGAAGTTCACTGGTAAGTGCCACCGGTGCGGCATAGTTGGACATATGCAGCGCGATTGTCGTCAGAAATCGAAGAAAGTACAAGGTGAAGCTAATGCAGCATGCGAAGCAAAGATGGTCTCGTTTATGGTAAACCAAACCGCAACAATGAGCAAGTCCAAGAAACTAGTATTCTTTGTGGATTCCGGATGCAGTGATCACTTAGTGAACAGTAGAGATTATTTGCAAAGCTTAAGGTCCATGGATGAGCCGTTCATAGTAGATGTTGCGAAGGACGGCGTTTCGTTGGTCGGTCAATATGAAGGAGAAATTCGAGGCGTTACTATGGCTGGAGTGCATTTTGAAATGAAGAATGTGGTCTATCTACCAGATCTCCGTGGAAACCTATTGTCTGTCAAGAAATTATCCGAGTCGGGGATCGAGTTGCTATTCACGAATCAAAATGGAAGAGATACAGCTATTCTGAAATATGAAGGTCGGGTAATAGCAGAAGCACGCCTGAGAGGTAATCTTTACGAGCTTGAGTTGGTGGCAGATCCCGTTGTGCCTTCCATAAATCTGTGTGCGGTGGAGGTGAGTTCACTGTGGCATCGTCGCCTTGGACACCCAAGTCAGCAAGTAATGGACAAGCTAGTCAAGCATGAAATGGTTACTGGTATCAATGGTAAACTGAAGGACATCGGCTTTTGTGATACATGCGTTAAAGGTAAACAATGTAGGGATCCATTCAATAACAGTCATGAAAAAGCAACCCGTCCACTGGAAAGAGTACACTCAGACGTGTGTGGACCGATAGACCCATCAGGCTGGGAAGGATCTCGATATTTCGTGTCCTTTATAGATGATTATAGTCACTTCGCCATAATTTTCAACATCAAGAAGAAGTCGCAGGTGTTTGAATGTTTCAAAGAATATGAAGCGCTGGCGTCGTCCCATTGGAACTTGAAAATAAGTAAGCTGACTGTAGATCAAGGAAGAGAGTATTGCTCCAATGCTCAACGGAAATTTTACAAGGAGAAGGGAATTCAAATCCAACCGACAGTTGCTTATTCGCCACAACAGAATGGCGTGGCGGAGAGGTTCAATCGTACACTGGTGGAGAAGATTCGGAGTATGCTCATTGACTCAAGAATGCCCAAGAATATGTGGTGCGAAGCCGCTCTTACTGCTACTTACCTGATCAACAGAAGTCCAACTACTGCTATCGCAGAAAAAGTGACACCGGCTGAATGTTGGACGAAGACTAAACCAGACGTTGGTAAGTTACGAATCTTCGGGTGCAAGGCCTTTGCATGGGTACCGAATCAATTACGGAAAAAGTTGGATGAAAAAAGTCGTGAAGCTGTGATGCTAGGATACGCTCCCAATGGATATCGTTTATGGGATAAATCGTTGCGCAAAGTTTTCATAGCTCGAGATGTCCGTTTTGATGAGTCCTGTCTACCGTTTGCGTCAAAAGAACTTTCACTGGAGGACAACCGTTTAGTGATTCCAATACGTTATGAGCAAGAGGGGGAGAACCAAAATGCTGTGAACAATGTGGAATCTGAGCGTAGAAGTGGAGAGGATACCCAAGATGAAGAAAATATTTCCGAAAGTGAAGTTTTTGAAGATGTGTCAGAACAATCTGAGGAAAACCCTGGAGCGCTCCCTTCGCAATTAAGACGTGAGAACTATGTAGAGTCAACCACGAGGCACAGCGAACGGGAGCGCAGGATCCCAGGTAAGTTCCTGAATTTCTTCACTGGTTTAAGAGCAACATCTGCTGGTAAAATATGTTGTTCCATAGATCCACCGACTACCTATGATGAAATTATGAGCCGTGATGATCGTGATTGCTGGACGGATGCTATAAATGATGAACTGAAATCCATGAATGACAATGGCGTGTGGGAATTAGTGCGTTGTCCTACTACAACAAGACTACTGCAGTCCAAATGGGTATTCTGTATCAAGCAAGACGAAAATGGCAATACAATCAGGCACAAAGCAAGGCTCGTTGTTAAAGGTTACCTTCAAAAACCGGGAATAGATTTTCAAGACACATATGCCCCAGTAGCAAAACTTTCGACGATACGGACAGTATTGGCGGTTGGAGTACAGAAGAAATTTCACTTTCATCAAATGGATGTGAAAACCGCCTTTCTACATGGAGAGTTGAAAGAAACGATTTATATGGCTGTTCCAAAAGGTGTTGAAGCAAAACATGGAGAAGTATGTCAACTACGGAAGTCGTTATATGGTCTCAAGCAATCACCACGCTGCTGGAATGAGAAGTTTAACAAAGTAATGTTGAAACTTGGATTCAAGAGATCAAAATATGATTACTGTCTGTATGTTCGAATTGGAAAGTGTGATGAAGAAACTATATATCTGGTACTGTACGTCGACGACTTATTGATTGCTGGTATCACTCCACAAATAATAGAAACATTGAAGAAACAATTGGTTCAAGAATTTAAAATGACAGGTAAAATGTTGTTATCTCAAAAGAGTACTGTGGAGAAAATATTACGGAAGTTCGGGATGGAAGAGTGCAATTCCAGTAGGAGTCCAATGGAGAAGGGGTTCTTCTTCTTATTGGCATTACATCCCCACACTGGGACAGAGCCGCCTCGCAGCTTAGTGTTCGTTAAGCACTTCCACAGTTATTAACTGCGAGGTTTCTAAGCCAAGTTACCATTTTTGCATTCGTATATCATGAGGCTAACACGATGATACTTTTATGCCCAGAGAAGTCGAGACAATTTCCAATCCGAAAATTGCCTAGACCGGCACCGGGAATCGAACCCAGCCACCCTCAGCATGGTCTTGCTTTGTAGCCGTGCGTCTTACCGCACGGCTAAGGAGGGCCCCTAGGGGGGTAGAAGGGGTTACAGCCCAATATAAACACAACAGAGGTGATTCAACGTGATTATCGGGAGTTACTGGGAAGTTTAATGTACTACATGATGTGCACTAGACCGGACATTTGCTATTCTGTTGGGTACCTTGGAAGGTTTCAACAACAACCTGGTCAAGAACACTGGACAGCGAAGAGTAGTACGATACTAAAAGGGTACTCAGTACATGTCGATTGAATTCAAACGACAAGAAAATGAAAAACCTCTTATTGGATTCGCAGGCGCAGATTGGGCAGGTGATCAAGCAGGCAGTAAGTCAGTGAGCGGCTTTATTTTCAAAGTTTTTGGAAATGCAGCGTCCTAGTCAAGCAAAAAGCAAGCAAGCGTGGCGCTCTCTTCAAGTGAAGCTGAGTATATATCATTGAGTTGTGCAGCTGCCGAAGCAATTTGGTTGACGGGAATCCTTACTGACTTGGGAGTTCGTAATATTGAACCTGTGACTATATTTGAAGATAACCATGGATGTATCGGTATGGCGAAAAACTATGAATCGAAACGTGCAAAGCATATCGACATCCGTTACCATTTTGTACGAGATCAAGTCGCTGAAGGAAAACTTGAAGTACTGGAAATTGGAACCAAAGATCAACTGGCAGACATCTGTACAAAGGCTCTGGATGGTGAACAGTTCCGAATACTCCGGAGAAACCTAGGATTGAACGATCGAGAGGGGGTGTAATCGAAGATACCAATGATGTGGAAGCGATCGTTAGCAACCATCCGTTTTTCACTTTGTTGATCATTCCATAACAGGCTTTCTTGAAGTGTAGACGTATAACTGATATTTGTAATAAAACTTTGTTCGTGTTCGTTATACCTTCGTCGTACGAATTACTTCACTTCGTCAGCTCCTGAATCTCGCCGACTCGAAATGCAACGAATTGCTTGTACCGATGTTGATCCGAGTTGAGCCAACTACATACGGTGCGGGAGTCCGTCCGAATAACTGTGCGGGCGATCTGGTACGAGGCTCATTCGCGCCCCCAGAACGGCACCCATCAGCTCCAAACGGGGAATCGACTGCCGCTATATCGGGGCCACCTTGGCCTGGGACATCATTAGGCTTCAGCGGACCTCACCCTCAATTATCGCTCGCAAATAGGCTACGCAGCCGTATGCGTATTCGCTGGCATCGGTGAAGATGTGGACTTCCAGTGAATCGACTTCGGCGGACTCCGGCAACAAATTTATACAGCGCTGCCACAACGTCCAGGATTTTTCGTCGATTTCATCGTTCCAATTGGAACGCCAGAGATGCTGGATGATAATTTTGCCGTGGATGATAAATGGTGACAGCAACCCAAGCGGATCAAAAAACCCCAAACCCCATTCCCTCCATCAGGTACGGCTACAACTCGTCCCGATGCATTGTCGAGAACGAAAAATCATCCGCTTTAGGGTCCCAGATTACTCAAAAAACCCTTTCCTTCAGCATTTGCTTGTCACGGCAGAAGTGTACCGGCGCGGCCGGTATATATGGCGAATTCGACACCCAGTTCCGGATATCGAATCCTGCTTTCAGATGGAGCAATCTAACGTTCTTCGCCAGCTTAATGACCGCTTCCAAATTGACGCTGTCGAAATAGTCGTCGACGTTATGGAGGTGGACAATCATCGCCGATGCCTCCGGATATTGTGCAGCAAACTCCTCCGCGTTCCAGTTCTTCACAAACTGCGCCAAGCATGGGGAACTTGTCGACCCGAAAGTCGCTACGTCCATGACGTAAACGCTGTTTCTCCGGAGATTTCCGGAAGATAAACTGCTGCTTCTGCTTGTTATCGGGGTGAATCTTTAGTTCTCATGCAGCACTGGATTTTTTTCCGAATTTGTTCTCCAGCTGCTTAATTCTTCGCACAGCCACTGGGAAGTGGTCCGGGAACCGTGGATCATCATTCTTCCACAACAACCCAGTTTCGAAGCGATCTCCGACTCGTCTCGTTGTACGCTCCACTCTTCGGCTGTTTCTTGCGGTATCGCCACCACCGATTCTTCCAACGCGCAGGGGCTTTTGAGCAACTCGTGTAAGTCGTCGTTGGTGATATGCTGATGATAGCCAAGATAGTTGCCTACGACAATCGTGGTGGATTGTCTATGCCCATACACTGTCCAACCGAATTTGGTTCAAACCGCGATCGGTTCCATTGAGGTGCCCACCTTCGCCTCCAAGGGAGCAAACGAGTGGATATTGTTCGCTCCAATGAGCAACTGCGGCTGTCCGTCGTACGACTCGATCGGCAACCCCCGCATGTGCTCGTACTGTGTAACAAGTTCTTCGCTATCCAACTTCTGATGTGGCAGCATCAGCTTTCCAACTGTGTGGACGGTATGTAATGGTGTAACATCTTGCCGCCCGCACTGGTACTCGTGCCCGACGCCCACAGATTCATCTTCCGCGTATCTTCCACTCTCGAGACATTTCCGGTCCATCTAATGGTCAGCCGCTCATTTACTCCGACCGCGCCAGGGGATCGGCGAGCTTTTTCTCCACCAGAGTAATGGAAGCACCCTCGTCCAGGAACGTCAACACAGTAGCAGACTTCCCACCGCAGAAAAGTTGTACCGGAATAATGCAGAACAAGACCGTGCAGTTTGTTCGGATATGAGCACTCATCCCGACCACGTTTCCGATTGGGTGCATCAGTGGATTGTGGAACTCTCTGCATTCGCCGATGTTGCAGCGGACCTTAAACTTGCACTGGCCTCCGTGTTCGTTGAGACACACGTGGCACAGCTTTTCGCGGTTTACCAGCTTCAGGCGCTCGGTGTACCGCAACTTCTTGAGCCTCGCGCTGTGTCGAAGCCGATGGCTTGTTTTGCGACAGTAGTTGCACGGTCTCAGGAGTTTCTCGTTTGCGGTCACATTGGAACTGCTGGCTTCGCTGTGGAGATACAGACCTCCCTTTTCCTTAGACCTTCTTTTCCCGGCATGGAGAACTCCTTTTAGAGGATGCGGTTTGAACTCCACGTCTACGTTGGCTTCGAAAGCATCCGCTACGATGTCCATCAGGACATCCGTCAGCGTTCGCAGCGTCGTCTCTCCTCGGATCCTCCGATAGTGGACCCACACGCGCTTTTCCCGATCCGGCAGCTTAGCAACCAACGATTTAATTGGCAGCGGATTCACGAGGTGCTGCCGCAGATCGGCTGCCTCAAGATGGCCGCACAGCTGCTCCACAGATAAACTTTTTTTGCCGTTTGGAGTTATTCTGTTTAGAAAATCAGGAGTTTCACCGTATCTGCATGTAAGTATTTACAAATTGTTGATTTATTATTAACTGATTTATGTTTCTTTTTAGGTTTTACTCACTGGTATCTCAACTGTCCTACACTTTTTTCTGTTGCTCGTAATAAATAATTTATTATTTATTTATTCAGACTAAGGCCGAAGTGGCCTGTGCGGTATATAAGAGTCTTCTCCATTCGGCTCGGCCCATTGCTACACGTCGCCAACCACGCAGTCTACGGAGGGTTCGCAAGTCATTTTTCACTTGATCGATCCACCTTGCCCGCTGCGCACCTCGCCTTCTTGTGCCCGTCGAATTTTTGTCGAGAACCATTTTTACCGGATTACTGTCCGACATTCTGGCTACGTGCCCGGCCCTTCCGATTTTCGCGGTGTGAACGATGGATGGTTCTCCCAACAGCTGATGCAACTCGTGGTTCATTCGCCTCCTCCACGTACCGTCCGCCATCTGCACCCCACCATAGATGGTACGCAGCACTTTCCTTTCGAAAACTCCAAGTGCACGCTGGTCCTCCACGAGCATCGTCCAGGTCTTGTGTCCGTAGAGGACTACCGGTCTAATGAGCGTTTTGTAGATTGTCAGTTTGGTACGGCGGCGAACTCTATTCGATCGGAGCGTGTTGCGGAGTCCAGCCACTATGCGTCTACTATGTACGATTTGCAGCCACTATGCGTCTCCGAATTTCTCTGCTGGTATCATTTTCGGCAGTCACCAGTGAGCCCAAGTACACGAATTCTTCAACCACCTCGATTTCGTCACCACCGATGCAAACTCGCGGTGGGTGGCTCACATTGTCTTCTCTTGAACCTCTTCCGATCATGTACTTCGTTTTCGACGTGTTGATGACTAGTCCGATCCGCTTGGCTTCCCTCTTCAGTCTGATGTAGGCTTCCTCCATCTTCTCAAAGTTACGTGCCATAATATCTATGTCGTCGGCGAAGCCAAATAGCTGGACGGACTTATTGAAAATTGTACCACTCGTGTTAATCCCTGCTCTTCGTATTACACCTTCCAATGCGATGTTGAATAGTAGACACGAAAGACCATCACCTTGCCGTAACCCTCTGCGGGTTTCGAAAGGACCCGAGAATGCCCCTGAAATACGAACTACGCACATCACCCGATCCATCGTCGCTTTGATCAACCGTGTCAGTTTATCCGGAAATCCGTGTTCGTGCATTAGTTGCCATAGCTGGTCCCGATTGATTGTATCATATGCGGCTTTGAAGTCGATGAATAGATGATGTGTGGGCACGTTGTATTCGCGGCATTTCTGCAGTACTTGGCGAATGGCACCTGGTCCGTGGTGCAACCTGGTACTGCCCCACGAACTCCCTTGCAATTGGTGCTAGTCGACGGCATCAAATTTGGGAGAGTACCTTGTAGGCGGCGTTCAGCAATGTGATTGCGCGGTAGTTGCTACAATCCAGCTTATCGCCCTTTTTGTAGATGGGACACACGACACCTTCCATCCACTCCTGCGGCAAAACTTCCTCCTCCCAAATCTTGGTAATGAACCAGTGCAGCGCTCTAGCCAGTGCCTCACCACCGTGTTTAAATAGCTCTCCTGGTAGTTGGTCAACCCCAGGGGCTTTGTTGTTCTTCAGCCGGCCAATCTCCTCCTGGATTTCCTGGAGATCCGGAGCCGGTAGAATTTCGTCCTGCGCGCGTTCCCTTAGGTCCATCACCATACCGCCATCTTCGTCTGCCACATCGCCATTCAGGTGCTCTTCGTAGTGCTGCCGCCACCTCACGCTCGTTCGTAAGAAGATTCCCGTTTATGTCCTTACACATATCAGGCAGTGGCACGTGGCCCTTACGTGAACGGTTCAACTTCTCATAGAATTTTCGTGTGTTATTAGCGCGGTACAGTTGCTCCGTCTTTTCACGGTCTCGATCTTCCTGCTGACGCTTTTTCCTCCCGAAAATCGAGTTTTGTCTGTTCCGCGCCTGTTTATATAGTGCCTCGTTCGCCCTCGTGCGGTGTTGCAGCAATCTCGCCCATGCTGCATTTTTCTCTTCTACTAACTGCTCACATTCGCCGTCATACCAGTCGTTTCTCTGATTCGGGGGCACCGTGCCAAGTGCAGCGGTTGCGGTGCTTCCAATGGCGGATCGAATATCTCTCCAGCCATCTTCAAGAGACGCTGCGCCTAGCTGCTCTTCCGTTGAGAGTGCCACTTCTAGCTGCTGCGCGTATTCTTGGGCTAGTCTACCGTCTTGTAGCCGCCCAATGTTAAGCCGCGGCGTCCGACTTCGACGCGTGTTGTACACCGTCGAGAGTTTTGAGCGCAGGCATACTGCAACGAGCTAGTGGTCGGATTCAATATTCGCACTGCGGTAAGTGCTGACGTTCGTGATGTCGGAGAAGAATTTACCGTCGATTAGAACGTGGTCGATTTGGTTTTCCTTTTCTCGGTTAGGTGATCTCCATGTGGCCTTGTGGATATTTTTGCGGGGAAATAAATAATTTCGAATTCAAATTTACCAAATAACGATTTTTGCCTTTCAACAATTCGATAATAAATATTATTCGATAATAAAAGCTGCGATGGCGAAGTTTGTTTTCTTTATGTTCGCCTCTTTACTCCCTACACTGTCTACCACCACGATTATACCTTCTCTCTTCGCTTGTCTTACACTACTACTACTACTAAGCGCGAGCTGTCATGTTGCCCGTTATGCTGCAACCAGGGCGGTTAACGCGGCGTCGTAACAACCCGGGTAGAGATGAATTACAAACAAATAACAAAATAATAACAAATTTTGCTGTGATATCAGATTTTGTTATTCTTATGTTATTCATAAGTATTGACGCGTGTTATACGTCGGATCCTAGGCAGATCATGCTGAGGCGGTGGCATTTGAAAAAGTTGTCCGAAGTGCTCAGTTGGGTCGGCCAATAGCTGACCATTCACGTCTTTCGCAGGTATCGTTGGCGAATGTCCCCGTTTGCTGCGGCTCATTATAGCTGCTTTGGCTTCTCTTCGCTACTCTATCTTCCTCCAAGTCTCATCGGTGATTCAATAATTCCTCTGAGTGCGCAGTTCGCCCAGATTAATCTCGCTGGTGGCGATGAAGGCGTTTTTTTATGGCGGTCTCTTGTTTTCAACGCTGACACCTACCGGAATATGTGCAGCACACGTCTTCAGTTCTGCCACCTTTTCACCGTGGCATCTTCCAGTCGACGTCCAACTCTCTTCTCCTGCTGACGAATCCGCGAAATATGCGCAGGCATATTTCGTTGATGAGAATGTAATGCACTACACGGAAGAAAAAAAGTACCCAAAATTGAGTATTTTTAAACTTACTTTTGAGTTATTTTTTCTCTTCTCTTTCATCCACTCTTTCTTTTGTTGTCAAAAACAAAAGAACGAACAATCCATCGACGCCAGTTCAATACGGAAAGCCAACCTTGAGTTTATTGCCTGAACTCAAAATTGAGTAAATTAAACCTCTAGTTGGGTAAATAAATTTTCCGTTGGGTATTCTTTAACATGGGAGTAAAGGCAAACTACTTCGACCCCATTTACTCAATTTTGGCTTCCCGCACGAATGTTCGAGGTTGGGTGAATTGAACTCACTTGCTCACTGCTCTGCCAGTTCTATCTATAAACTATAAACGAACTGCCTATGTCCAAAATCATTACATCCAAAACATTTTCCCTGCAAACATTCCTTCGTACTTGCCTTTGAACGATTCCGGTTTAGTTTAACCATGCGTTGTTTGAAATGATCCTTCTCGTCCATCTCTTCTAGACTTTGCTGCATGCACAGTTTTGCCATTTGAACTTTTTTGTTCCTCCGCTAACAGCCTTGCTTCCACAATGCCGAATTTAAGCTCATCGTCCTTCATATTTTCCAGTGCAGTTGTGACTGGCAGATGCCGGCAGGGTTATGAATAGTTGGCTGATTACATCCTTTTCACATATTTTCGAACCCGCATTTTTCAATTGCCGTATCAATTCGTCAAATTTGCAAAAATGTTCTTTCAGTGGTCCTCCTTCAGGCATTCAGGATTGTGTAGACACCTTCGAATGAAATTCAAGGAAGCAAACCCTTATTCTCCTAAAGTTCTCTTCAAACTGTCCCACATTTCTTTAGCTGTCTTCAAGTCCCGGACGTATTCAAGATGACTATCCACGATGTATGTAACAATTCACGCATTCGCTTTCTCGTTTTGTGCTTCATAAGTTTTCTTCTCTGCCTCTGCAGCTTCTGCTGCTGGTGGCTCTTCAGCAATTGATTTCTTCACTCCATGCGCTGAAAGTTGCGTTTCCACCAGGACCAACCAGGTATCAAATCCTTTTCCCGAAAACTGTGTAATTCCTGCTTATTGTGCTGTTGACGCCACAACTTTATCTTATTCAAAATATTAAGTTAGAAGCTCCTGGGCCCATAGGAATTCCACCGTCAGGTCCAAACCGTGGGACCTTCCAATGGCAATCTTTAATTCAAATGAACTTAATATTAACATTAAAACCTTGGCATTAATAAAATAGGTCCAGGTGACGTTGAATGCGCTGTTCTCCGGAGATAATTTAAATGGCCTAAGGCTGGAGATTCACCCCTAATGTCGCGGTCAAGCCTTTTTTTCCTCTGGCCATCCGAATTCGAAATGGAAGTGAAATTCCGAAAATGATCCAATATATCCGACCGTAATAACAAGTATACAGAACGTCGGAGAATGAATTAAACAATATCAGAACGCGGAATAACAGCTCTAGAGCACTGAAATTGTTGAAATAAGCATTTTCGATCTTGCATTGCTGCAGTAAATAGACCAGGGAATTATTGGCTATGCGAGTGAGGCGACAGTAATGGAATTGGGGGAGTACGATGCTATGGAGGTTAATGTTGCGAGGGACTCAGAACCCGGGTTGGAGTTCCCGGGCTGCCCGGTCACTGGAGGGGTGGAGACTTATAGCCTTGGGGTAACCATGGAATGCCCGAAAGCATCGAGTTGTGGGATCTTGCTCCCAAGATTGATCTCGGGGTCCCAGTGAAGCCGTTAAATTAGTTTGTATAGGCCCCCATCTTTTAAAAAAGAGATAAGGGCCGCAGTGCTAGCAGCGTTGCCGGATAGAGCATACCTGATGCTATCAGATATCCCGTAGGCATCGCTGAGACATAATGTTCCACGGAGTTGCGAACATCACAGACGTCGCAGGTTGTATGAAAAGAGCTCCCGTCGAAGTGATGCTAGAGCCGTGTGTGTCCGGTTCGGAGCCGGGAGATGATTTGCTGTTCTTTGAGGTTGGATAGGTCTGTCCATGCAGATGTGGTCCGCTTAATTTTCCGAATATATCCGGAAGTTGTGGCAATCCAGGAAATTTCCCAGTTCTCTCGTACAGCTATCCTTATCCAGGAAAACGCTGCCCCTGATATCCGTCTCCGGCAAGGAGATCTGTCGTGATGTTTCCAGGCACTCCGCAGTGCCCCGGAACCCAAGCGGAGGTTGTGTTCGGGAGCATGTTCGCTAAGATGCTTTGGATCCAAGGGTGAAATGACGCTGGCAGAGTCGGACAGGACGAGGATGGGTTTCCTTGATGGATAGGTGGCGGCGATGAAAGCCGCGGCTGCTTCGGCCGAAAAGATGGTGCACATATCCGGGAGGCTGTTTGACACAGTGAAGCCGGTCCCGGTGACCCCAATGCCGACTCCACGGCCCGAAACCGACCCATCCGTAAACCTGTGTTCATGGTTGGGGAAATCTCTGTTAAGGAGCTCGGCCACCGACCTTCTAAGAGCCATTGAATTGTCACCCCTGCGGAAGTTGCTAGCTATGGATCTATTTACTACATCCTTTTGGTCACCGCTGGAGCCCCACCTGGAATAACTCAGATCAAGGCACAATTCACCGTTAACGTCGTTTTTCGCTGGCCCCCTTCTGTAGGGTTTTCCAAGACTGCCAGCAAGTGTGTCCGCGGACACGTCTGTCGTCGAATATACCAATCTATTGCCCGGCCCCAGCATCAAGTTGCTGGAACTTTCTATCCCCAATCGCAAAATCATGGAAATGCTTGGTGTGGGCTAAACATCAGCTGTATAGCCAAAATTAAGTTAGTCCTATCCGGATACGGATAGGACAAGCTATCATAGAAAGGAGCATTCTCTACGACATGGAACTAACATGCCTTGCTCACCGTAACCTCATCGATACCCTGTCGGCGACCTTTAACCAGTACGTGAGAGCTGCGCTTGACTTGCTTTCGTTCACACCTGCCGATCCGCCAAGCCTAACGCTGATGGTAAATCTGTTCGACACAAGGCTCGCTACAATACAAGGAGCTACATTGACTACGAGGAAACATATATTCGTACCTGTCGCCAAGTTAGCTACCATCCGGATCATTTTTGCAGTGACAAACACATGCGATCTTGAGCTTCACCAGATGGGGTACGTACGGCATCTTTTTTAACCAAAGTTTGTCGTTGACTGTCGCTTGAAGCGTTTGCTCTATAACATGAAGCAATCGCGAAGATTTTGTTTCTTTATCTTCAAGCCTTCATTCGTTTGCGTCATGATAATTGTCTGCACGTGCGACAGAAGAACGGAGAAACGATTTTTATTGTGGTGTGATGTATGTAAATGACTTATTGATCGTCGCGAAGATATTCATGAGCGAATTGGACATGGAATTGGACATCTATCACCTTTTTCGCCAAAGACCGAACTCGTGAAGTCATGTTGTTGCAGAAATTCGAGATTCAAAACATTTGCTAAAGTAAGACTGCAGGTTACACGAGCAAATGGAGTCAGCAAAATCCCTGTCAGAAGCTAGACATAAATCCTAATTTCAATAGAAAGTTTTATCATGGAAAATTCTTCTGAATTTCGCAAACTTCTATTCTCCTAAGAATTTCAGAAAAAAATAACCCAAAAAAAAAACTTGAACTTCATTGTACGGTGGAAAAATATCTCCAAAAAGAAGGCTGACGTCGTCGATAGCTTTCGACGTCATGAAAAATTCTAGAGTTTATGCAAATTTGGGTGAAAAATTATCCCGAATGTCTATGAAAAGTTCTACCGAACCTCTACAGGTTAGTTTTCCGAAGTTTCAAGGAAAATTCTTCCACATTTCCGTGGAAATTGATAAGATCGTCCCCGCAGATAAACCATTGTGGTATCTAGGGAATGAGTGCTAGTAATGAACACCGTGAGTATGATGGACACCCTGAACAAAATCCCAAATAAAATGCTGGAATCGACTATTTTCTACAAACTTCCGTCGGGTGAAGTTGCTTCATTTAACAGGACAGCAGTTCCATACATTTGTTATGGACAGGGAAGCAGAAATTTGGTTATAGGTACCTCATCGACGCAACCATAGAACGGAAATAGAGGACTTCTTGTGCAATATCAGCGAATTCGCTTATGGAAGTTCTTTTTTTATTAGTTAGTTATCCAAATCCCTGAACAGCATGTGTGCATCTTTTGACTTAACCCTTAAATGCGCAATGTTGTTTTAAAACAACAAACCGAAAATACGTTTAATGTTAATGATTTCAATGGTTATTTACGTTAAAAATATTTTTTTAATTTAGGCTGATAATTTTGACCACTTTGCATTCCACAATCCCATTGCAAAGAAACCTTCCAAAAGAGTGACATTTTGCAGAGATGTGTACCAAATTTTGCATTGCCAGCAGTTACCTTGTTTTGCAAAATCTCACAACGAACCGCAACACAACCCCTTCTTACCTTCATCTACGTCCGGGTGGACGACACACGACGCTTCCCGTCCTTCGGCGACGACAACGGAGACAGCCAACGACGGAGGAACGATCACCACGGTGCAGCTGGGCGCTTCCAGAACTCCTGCCAATCCAACAACAACGGGGGTGGGAATCTCCGCAAACTACCAAGCTGGACAGAAACAGTCCCAGCGGATCACACAAACACAGAAAAAAGCTGCCGTACACTCGCGGCGACGATTCACTTTTACTCTCGATCACCAGTTCCGTCGCGGCACGGATCGACCCTGGGGAACGCTTTCCTTCGCGGCGCTTCCGACGACGAATTCTCAAACAATATTCGCAAATACACTTCCGCCCGTCGCTCGGCCTCTTGCTCGTTCCTCGCACGACCGCGGCCTCTTCCTGTTTTGCCCACACACAAGACACGGAGGGAGGGCGCAAGCAAAAATGAAAACACACCGCGGCTCTTCGGATAGCAATTTTCTGGCGCTTGGCCCCTCTCGGAACCGGTGGCGAAAGCAAATCCGCGTTTCACGGGATCGCGTTGCACGTAGGCTCAAACCCGAAGAACACCGAGACGAACGCAGCGGACACTTCGCGGAGACGGATTTTACCAAAAGGGAAAAGTTGACCGAAAATAGGAGCGCTTCTGGATAAATTTTTGCTGCGTTTTTCTTTCTCTCGCTACACACAATCGCGTACACCCGATGATGGACCCGTTTACACTGGGCGAAAACGTCCCTTCAGTGAACGAAACAAAATTGTGTTAATTTTTTTTATGGAAACAAGAAACAATTTAAAAACTGGTTCCGGCAACATTTTGAAGAATTATGAGAAATTTAATACAATTTTTGTGTAGCATACATTCATTTAAGACCGATATCATAGTTCAAATTTGTTTATTCTCCGTTGTAAAATATTGTACCATGAATAATTTTGATATTGATATCAATGATCGTTTATATGATCAATGAAAATTTGGAATGAAACTGAATCACTACTGATTTCACTCTGATGGTTTTCTGAAAGGGTCGTTAATTGATTTATTTGTTTGTTTTAAATTATAAAAATAGTTCAGAGCTCCATGAGAAAGTTGACTTGAAATAAATTATAAAATCAATAGAGCTAATAAAATTTTCTATCATTAATACCATCCAAAAATGATGTTTTTCGCGAACCGAAAAATTGCAGAACCAAGTAAGCAACAATCAATATATCATGCATGATATGCATGCATTTAACAATTCCCTGAATAATGATGGTGTATGAAAAAACAGCGCTATACTTGTACAATATTATTATTCAATGAATAGAAACTGAATTATTCAAACGATTCGAAGAATGGCGAATTTCTATTCCGATTAAAACCTACACAATTTTGCATCTTTCCGGATTTGATTGATGAAATTTCATCAGCATTTAAACTAAGGAATGGTGAATATTTCCGGCAGAAACTCAAAGCCTGAATATATTGCATTACCACAAAAGATATTTTAGTTACCAGATAAAGATTGTCGCTTCGGTTCCCTTTGTTCTGCTGTCCGAAACATGTGTGGTACCTAACTGTCAAATCGTATGTATTTTGCCTTCATTGACATTTAGATCCCCTATCCTCGCCAGCAAAAGATGTTCCGGACAGCGACGACAGCGACAATCTTTATCTGGTAACTAAAATATCTTTTATTACCACTTATTGCAATATAAAATAATGTCCATTGAGAAGCAAAAGCGATTCAAGCAGAATATTTGATTCAGTGCCTGCTGGGAAGAAGGCGAAGATGCGATGCGAGCGGATGATGGATGGTTCGTCGAGTTTTGTGTGCGATGCTCGACTAATCGTTTAAAGAACTGTCATCAAAAAACGCCAAAACGGCACAGCTCTACACGGAAATAAAATCAAATACTTTCATCGATGAAATCTATAGAGCAACTTATGATTAGGGCCGAAATCTGCAGATGGGTGGTGCGAATATGGCGAATATATTCGATTTGGTAAAAGATATTTTAGTTACTAGATAAAGATTGTCGCTGTCGTCGCTGTCCGGAACATCTTTTGCTTGCGAGGATAGGGGAGCTAAATGTCAAAGAAGGAAAATCCATACGATTTGACAGGTATGTACCACACATGTTTCGGACAGCAGAACAAAGGGAACCGAAGCGACAATCTTCATCTAGTAACTAAAATATATTTTGATTTGGTTGTCAAACTGCAGCCAACATTTTTTATTGTGTCAGAGCCAAACATTGAAGATTGTGGTTATGTTTTAGATCTCTTGTGAGGAGTAAACTCTTAGTGGATAATACAGGGTGTCGACTCAAATTTGAGAATAAAATTCCCTGACTTTCCAGACTATTTCTCGAAAAATTCCAGTTCTGAAAAATGTTTTTTCAATTCCTAACAGTATATGAAAATATCTGCAAGTTTGAATCCCTGAAGTCCATACGAGTTCCTGAGTTACTGGAAGCCTAATCACTCCTAGAAGCAGTACCTTGAGAATTTATAGGAATTCGTAGGTAAATCTGGTCGTTCACAAAGACTCAAGAATGTGCACAGAACTCCATTATGTTATAGACTTCTGGGGCCCTCATACACCTTCCGGAATTCTCACGGACTCCCTCGAGTCGCAATAGAATTTCAAGACCACTGACGGACTTTTTCAAATCGATGACGTTTTCATGATCTTGGAAATTTGTGTGACATCTTGCATTGTTTGAAACGACTTTTGAACTCTTTCCAAACAATCGAAGGGGCGTCTAGAAATCCTTTGAATTCCCTTAAAATTGTTAAAGATTTGCAGGTATTATCGAGGACGTTAAGAAACCTCCATTGGCTCTCAAGTATACTTACAGAGTAAGAACTCTTGTTCACTCTCTGTGGGGTTTATGGGCTTCTAAAAATAGTCACGACCGGCCAGCAAACCTCCAAATATTCAAGAACTCAGTACCTAAGCTCCGATAAATCTATTCAGCACTTATAGTAGGCCCAGGAAAACATTCTAACCACTGCGAATCTTCAAATATTTTGGTCAGTATACACTCAGGCCGTTTGTTTTTTAGTGGAATTCGATTTGGGTCGGTTTAAATGAAACAATGACCCCACGGAAAAGTACCCAAAAATGGTCATGTTTGTAAGAAAGTGGCATAACTATCCTCAAATGCTAGGGGAAGCTACATCTAGCCCATTTCTTTTACCGATTTTTAATTGTTTGCCAACAAGTTCAAAAGTGAATCAATCGACTTGGAATTTCAGTATTGTTTATTTATAGAAATTTCAATCTGCTATCCGCTATTAACTCGATGTCAGTCTTTTTCAACAATGAAACTTTATTATAATTATCTATAGGATTTTTTTTGAAGAACTCATGAAGAAATGTTCACGGGACTGACACTTGTATACCTCCACCACAGTTCGTTCCGTAGCCAACATTGAAAATTCCGCACTGACACCCATAAGAAGAATCATGAGAAAGAAAAAGATAGATGCGTTCCACAATGACAGTTTCATAAGCTACAAGCAGAAGAAACGAGACTGTATCTAGACTACGAAAACACAACCAAAACATCAGACCCCCGGAAATGTTTGAAGATTTCTTGGCATGGTTTTTGTATGAATCCCTTCACGAAGACATTTCAATTCTAATTTGAGTAAACACCATACAATGTACCAAGCTATTGGAGCGGTGTTTTTGAAAAAAAAATCTACTGAGCATCCATCGAGGAACTATCGAGAGAACTCTTGGAAATCTTGTTGGGAATTCTGGAGTAGTTTGGAAAATTTTATGAAGGAAATATTACACAGTAGATATCTTACAGCAACCTCACTGAAGTAATTTCTAAACAAAATTCTCAAACACCAACCAGAATATTTACTGATACTTGAAAAACATCAAAAGCAGCCAATGCAAAACTGAAACATTGCCATTAAAAATAACATTGTACTCCTCCTGCAAATATCGGAACAAATTCAACTCGCAACAATCGATTATCTTTAACTGCAACAGCATATGTTCGTATGTCGAGCATCTAGAAAAGAAACAACTTGATGAATGATATATCATATAGTTAATATAGTTATAACTAAATTAATTGAATTGTGTCCGGGTATGGTTACACTACTAAGCAGTACTTAAGTAAAAACTTTAAAGCAGGTAACATCAATTGGGTCCTAAAGCCCTACATCGATGCAAACGATAAAGTACCGCTCAAGAATACATGAACAGATGTTATTTAAATTCTGATACTAGTCTAAGGGTCTGTCTCAATTGGATAATTAAACTGAAATTAAACTTAAAAGTGACATTTCAATAATTATAAAATAACCCTGCTCGCAGAGCAAGATTACTTTTGACAGATATCGAATCATTTTCCATCGATGTCCTGTTGGAATTGCTGGGTAGCACCAGCCATTCTTATAACGGGGTGATTTCTTAATTTTCGAACTGTCACTTTTAAGTTTAATTCTCCAAATGAGACAGACCCTAAGTCAGTAAAAATGATATTTTTGTGTTTTAGATTTTTTAAGACATGTTTTGGGCTGAGCAACGTCTGTAACTGAAAAGGCAGCATACCCAAGTAACATTTTGAGTTTTAAAACGCTCTTGAAAACCATAATTTACTCTTCAAGAGTGTTATAAAACCATCATAAAACCAAAATGTTACTAGGGTAGCAGAACGATTAAACTATCAGCCCTGAATATCAGGCCCATAAATTAACTATCAAAGTTTGAGTCAAGTGCCCTGCAGATCGAAAATGTCAAGGAAGCATTTCCATCTATTTTTAGTTTTCAAATTAAACAATGTTCCTTTCGACTTTTGAGTCGAGAGAAAAACTGATCCGTTCAGGATGATTAACTTCATCGTTCCCCGAAAGAAAATTGAATATCAATTCTTCATTTTTTGACACAATTGCACAAAAACGCGTCGGATATTATTTGCCAAATACAGAAAATACATATAACTAAACACTTGGTATATCATACCTCCATGCTAAAACGTAGAGATTATATCGCATGATCTAACAACATGACTCCAACATAAAACCACACACTGAAACTAAATAGGGGGAATGACGGCTTTGGCAGGTTTTGTTCTATTATTGGCAGGGGGTTTTTTATGACTGATTATGCTCAAATTTGGCCTAAACATTCTTTGCATATCAAAGAATATTGTGGCCAAATTTCATAAAATTTGGTCGACAAAAACCCCCCTGCCAATAATAGAACAAAACCTGCCAAAGTCGTCTTTTCCCCTACTTCCAATTATTAAGGGGATTTTTATAAGAACTATTTGTCCCCAACATTGACCATTTGAGCAACGTGGCTTAGAAACGTGGAGACTAATGAAAGCCAATTTGATTACCGTGGGGAACATGGAATGGGTCCGGAGTAGAATTTTAATATCCAGACTGAAAAAAAATCAGTATTTGGGTTGCATTTTTTTCCCTGACCTCATTCGAAATTCCCTGACTTTCCCTGACATTCCAGGTCCAAATTGAAATTCCCTGACTTTCCCTGACTTTCCAGGTTTTTCCAGGTAGTCGACACCCTGTAATACGTCTGGTTAGAATCTGGGACGGTACTTGCAAGGAGGAAACAATTGTAACTTCATCTGCAACCAGCAAGCGCTGTCACGAATTGTCAGATGCAACCAGCACCTTTTCGTGCGAACGTATTGGTATCCCTCAAAAAGTATTCCGAATGATTTTGTTTTACGAGTACTTTTTCACTTGGAAAAGTATTCTAGAATAGCCGGACAGCGACGAATACGAGTTTTATTCCCGATAGAAAAATCTTTATAATAATAAGTTTACAAATCCGTCAACTGCAAATACTTTTATTGTGCTTTGAATATTCTACCCGGGATTTAGGTGAAACACTCAAGGAAACAGTTGAACATCGATGATCAACTGTGAGGAAAAGAAGAACAAGTGTCAAAACAAGGAAAAAGAAGCCGTCTTGGCAGGTCTTGTCTCAGGTTTGAATGAACGAACAAATGCGAATGAATTTATTTTCTAATTATTAACGACAATAATTATTCTTACGCCTACTATGACCATTTCCATTTTCTCTACAACACTCCTCCTAAACGGCAACAGTCAGTCCAATCAACTAGACTAACTTCTCTAGTCTTGTGCGCCCCAACGGCTTCGTTAGTAAATTTGCCAAAATGTCTTCGGATAGGCAGAACACGCCGAGGGGTGCGCCACTTCCACGATGAGCCGTAGATGAAGCTTCCTTGGCACAAAGATTTTCGCGATTAGAATGATTTTCTTTGCGATGAAACTTTTCACCTGCGATTAGCGCGATAATGATGCGATAAACGCATTGACAGCACGGAACTGCTCGAAAATTTTGACTGTCAAAAATGATGATATTTCTTGCTGTTCGATATTCGATCAGTATATTTTCACAACAATTTCGCTTTTCAATAACAATTTTATTTGAGTTGACGGAGTTTCGGGTCCTTTCGGTGTGTCTTGCCTTGAAAGACCTCACCGAAAGGCAGATCGAGGCAGATGTTCGTGAGCTTTTGGAACCCGCAAACCTCTCTGTGGGGGACCTACTGCTACGAAAATATTTTAGGAACTTAGGAAATTAAGGTTTATTAATTTCAAAATAATAAACGGAAAAAAACGCGTGCCTGCTGAAGATAGCGGGGCCGTAAATAGGAAAATTTCTGTTATGATTTTGCTGCCATTTTTAGAACGATTGGAAGCTTAAAAAAGAAGGGATTCTTTTGGAAAGTTTACCTAAGATTAATCCAAGATTTTAAATGGGAAAAGGTCAATTTGTAGTTCTGTGGAAAATACGAATGATTTACAGTGGAAATTTTGAGAAATTACCGAAGAACTTCTTGAAAATCATTTAGAGAATTGCCCGCGTAAATTGAAAAAAAAGTGCCAGCTCACTTAGCATACGGTTTATTCCATACCATCACGTAAACTACATTGTTAATTCAATTAACTTAATTGAATAGATCGTTTTTCGCTAATCGTCCGTGTTCGGAAATATGATTCACTTGTACGAGATCCACCGGAACAGGAACATCTTTTGACATTTTTACGTTTGTGGCCAGTCCATACCACCGACGATTACGCAAGCGCTTCCGATGCCGAATTTTCTTATCTCCATGCTGCTAGGGCATTTACCGGCAAAAGCGAGAAGCCGATGCCCAAGGACGTTAATACGTCGGTGTCCTTGCAGGGCTAAAATTTACAGTTGTCACCGATGCCACTGAATTCACCTACTCGAAATAAACAAAACAAGTTTGGTCGGTTACTCTGGTAACAATGGATCGCAACTTACGATTCGAGCAATAAACAGTTGCGATAAAGCGCGATGGGGTGCGATTATGCGATTCACGTCGCGATTAGTTGCGATAATAAAAGCGATGGCTTTTCGAGCAGAATTTTATAAGATCTGGCAGCGATTAAGTGTGCAATCGCAAAGTGGCGTTCCCCTCGGAACACGCACGTCTCGATTTTCCGCCCAGTCGGCGTCAGAATAACTGACGATGGTACCGGTCTCACCTTTCCTGCTTAGTCGTAGTCGATATGTAGTCGGCTTTACCCTTTAGGTACCATACCACACGTTTCAGCTCGATCCAGTCCTCTTGGGTGGGCCGATTCGTCTTCCTGCTCAAAATGGATACCGCAGTCGCAATGTCGGGTCGGGTGTCCACAGCTATGTACAACACTTTCCCGATAAGCTTCTGGTATTCGATGTTGGTCTTCAGCGGCGTTCCGTCGCTCTCGCTCTTGATGTATCCAGGGATGCTTTGGCCTCCGTCAATCCGTTTGATTCGACTAGCTCTCGAATGTACTTCCTTTGACTCAGAAAGTAATCCCCGTGCTTATCCTTCTCTACTCCCATCCCTAGGTAATGACGAATATCACCTCGTTCGCTTATCTCAAAAGAGCGCTTCAGCTTACTCACGAACGCTTCAATCATCGCCGGATCATCACTCCACTACGAGATCGCCGACGTACACCAGTACGTAGCACCATCGCCCCTTCAAATTTTTCCGATAGATACAGGTAAGGATCGGATACACAGCGTTCGAATTGCTGTCGAACCAGTTCTTCATGTAACTTCTGGTTCCACGCTCTTGTCGTTCTTCGTTTTCGGCCTTAACGTGCAATCCTTTTGGTTTTTTATTTCTCTAGTCCTTCCTTTCAACTCGTTTCATCATTTTGAGGGTGTTTGAGCATAAAAATAGAAATAATAAAGATAAAGATAATGTAAATTAGATTGATGAGATTGATTGATATAAAATTATAAAGTATGTTCTTGTTCATTTCAAAAGCATACAACAAGTTTTATTTCATGTTCGTTTATTAAAAGGTGTCATAGTTTATCTTCTGGCTGTTTAAGAGCATCTTACTTCCTCGTTCAGTCGCTGTCAGAGAATCCTGCTAAATCTGTCTCCTCATCTTGTTCAAATCCGTCAAACCAGGACTCGTCCGATGCGTCATTCGTTGTTGGGATTTCAATTTGCGTGTTGTCATAATTTCCTTTTGTAAGTAGTTCGGGTGGTAATTCCTCATGACACAGGGAAAGAATCCTTGTAGCAAATTCTTGAAATCTCTCTCGGTTCTGCGCAAGTTCGCGTAAATCCTCAGAGGTGACTCCTGTGCATATCATATCCTGTTCAACACATTTCTCCCATGTGTAGCAGGGACGGCCGAGTTTCAATGGTCCGGGAATATTATATTCGGAGGCTATTTTTAATATTTCGTTTTCGTCCATCCGTTGTGGGTGCGCCTAATAGGGTGTGGGTGCGCTATCGCGCCACCCTGAGATTTCGGTTAATGGTGTGACCTTCTAGAGCCTGACTGATGTCAACTGATCCTATGTCTTCCTGGATTTGTTGTAGTGCTACTGGATCTTCGGCGCTGCGTCTCGAAGCTTGATAAAGACCAGAGACTATGAGCAGCTCCATTTCGCGCAGTTTGTCTCGGTTGCGCTTAGTCAGTGTTGATACTCGTAGACCGTAGAACACTATCGGGGAAATCGCCCAACTAACAATTTTGGTGCTAAAAGCTTCAACTTCTAGCCTTTCGCTGTATAATATTTGAATAACAGCAGCCAATGCTGAATAAAAGAAAAGCCTCCGCAAATAATCCCTTAAACTTCAACTCGACTATTACCCAAATATCTATCAGCAGCTAGTCAGTTTGTGCCGAATATATTTCATCTTTTATCGTTTATGCAGCTTTCATATAGTCATATAACAGCTCTGTCTGAATTAGCAACAAAGCTTATCGGTTAAGAGCTCATGTATGTAATTAAGTTGCTTGTTAGCAACTTCCTATATTACGGTGAAGCATTCACAATGAAAATGCTTTCGCTGTTGTTATAGCACTAACAATATAGCGTAATGGCGCTATAAATGAACTAACGAAGCTTTTAGGCAACTTCTGTATCTTTGAAGATTACACAACGTTTAAGTAAACCTTATACTGCTCCTTTTAATAGCTTATCAGTATGGAACGTCAAAACCGCAATGTTTACATTTGATTTTTGTTGCCAGAGCTGTGTATGAGCTATTGATTTCTGTAACGCAGCTACAGAGGTATTCACCTGCTTTCATAGCAACTGACAAAGCGCTGTCATTAATGCTAGCAGATAGTGTAAGAAAACAAGCCATTTAGAAGCGATATTGCTGTTGACGGCTACTGTTAAACGATTAGCAGCAGAGTAACATCTATACAGATCGAGAAAATGTTGCCTAAAAACAATTTCAGCGATTGATGATGCATAAAATTAGCCCACAGAACATGCTGACAGATGTTTGAATAATGGTTGAAATAATGCTGAAAGCATACTTTTTAAGCTTATGTGCTGAAAGCAGCATGTATGCCTCTTTCTAACGTTTATACAGCATGAATCTGAAAATTGCGTTAGTAAAACAACCTATAGGGTATGCGAAGAAGCACATTCATAATTTTCTTTGTTATTTACATATGTCAAAGTGACGCTGATGACAGAGCAGCGGCCATTGAATCAGGAGATCAGGAGTTCGAATCTAGGTAGCAACAAAATTGATATTTGTGTTTTCACAAAAAAACATTGAATAAACTCGAAATTTACTCTCCTTTCAAATAATATTTAATCAAAATTAATTCAGTGGCCGTATAAAACTTATTTAACAGATTTAAAAAATCTGAATAAGCGCCATTGAAGCGAATTATATTGCATGGTTTAATAAAGATTGAGAAAAAATTGTGTAACATGCTGTAAAGTAGTTGTGCAAGCACGCCAAAAACAGCTGAATAGATTCGCCAGATTTGCTGGTAAAAGCATTGAATAGAAGTTCTTAATCATATGTATAGCACACATATTCGGCTTGAAGCCGTATAGACGAGTTGAAATAACATTTATATTGACATTAAATGTTAGTTGGTCGCTGTGTGGTATAAGCGTTGACTGGTGGCCCAGTTCATGCTATTCTCATTTACAAAGGTGAGCAATGAATAGCTTTCTGCACTCGATCTGCTATAATTTCTCGCCTATTCAGTGAGCTGGTAAGATATAAGCTCCTAGATACCGCAGTTTTTGCACCACATTGATCTCATACGGACCATAGGTGACTAAACGGGATGATGTGTTGTCTATTAGATCATAGGGGTGACGAATGAGTACTTCCTTCTTTCTCACATTCAGTTCCAGTCCGAATTCGTGCCAACACGACTGTAACACGGCTGATTTGCGATGGGTCGGTTAGAATGGCCAAGATTTCATCGGCGTATACTCTGAGGCATGGTAGACGAATTCGGCCTTCCTGCCCTAGAAACAATTCTGGCATTTGTTGTTGCAGACGTGAGAGCGCCTGATGTAGCAGGTGTACGAACAATTTTGGTGACAAAGGGCAGCCCTGTTTTATACCCTTTACTTTGTTGAATGTTGCTGTTGTTGGACTAAACCATTGCAAGGATGTCTGTTCCGTTAGACATGTTGATATGATCCGGTTGATTAGATCGACTGGGACGCCTAGTTGCAAGTTGACTGTGTCAAAAGCCTGCTGGATGTCTAAAGATACAATGTAGGTGGTTCTGCCTTTCCTCCAGCGCTCATCGAGTATTTGCCTAACGATGAAAATCTGGTCCTCTGCTGATCTGTTAAGGTGGTAGGCATACTGATAGTTCGGAACATCTCCTAAATATGATTCCATTTTCTCTAGCAGGAATCGTGAATACAATTTGTAGATTGTTTGGCACAGCGTTATCCGGCGATATTCATCTGGTCCTGTTGGCCGTTGTACCTTTGGGATTGGTATTTGAATGGTTTCTATTATACCCGGAAGGACATTGTTGTTCTCCCATATCATTCGTAGCAGTCCATGCATCTCCCTGAAGAGCTCTTCGTTGCCATAGCGGAGAAGTTCAGGGCGAATCCCGTTTGTTCCTGCGGCTGTGCAACATGTTGTTACGTAGAGTCAGCACTAGTCTTTGTACATCCTGTAGTGTGGGTCCGGAACCATCAGGTGGTTCTGGTAGTGTTGGTATTTCTTCTTCATTCGACCCTTGCATTAGCCAGGTTTTCGAAAAATAATCGTATTTTCTGTCTCCTGATGCTCCTGGTATGCCAGTTCTTTTTCTTTCCGTGCTTCTTTCAACTTTTTCTTCTTTTCTGGGTTATGCCGGTCACTCAGCAACTGCTTATGCCGTTTCTCGTAACGTCGTCCGGTTCTTGTCCTTTTCGGGATGTTCGGTGAGCGTGGTGTCCGTAGTGTTGCCTTCGCTACTCCTATCACGGTTTCGTTTATACGTTCTAGCTATGTATTGGACAGGGTCTTGGGCATCCACTGGAATCCTTTGTAATTGTAAGCGTGTCGTGATTTCCCGGTAAAAATGCATTTTCGCTATCGGATCAGTGGTTAGCAGACCGACTTGTATGATCGGGGGATCTGGTTTTTGCAGTGCAGATGTGTTTACTAAGTGTTGTGATTTGTTGGCTCCATTGATACAGTATTTAGTGCGAAGAATGAGCAGCCGATGATCTGAGAAGCCATTTGGTGCTTCTATGCAGCGGCAATTGGGTGGATGAAACCTGCGGATTATCGGCATCACGATGTGAACTATCTGAGAACAGCTTCAACCGCGTTTCCATGTGCATAGCACGCTTTTGTCGGGTCCAAAGGAGCTGTAGAGTCGATATTTTTGAAGAAGAAGTAGCTCTTTCAAAGCTTCTCCTTTTGAGTTGGTCTAAGGGTGGAAGAGTAATGGTCCTACACACTTTCTGTCATCGGGAAGCAAATCTTTGTACGTGGGCGTTGAAGTCTCCTAGAATTATGACGTTGTCACTCTGACGTTCACTCAATCTGGTTAAGTAGTTGATTAGAACTCCTATCTCTGGATCCACTTGGGTGTTGTTCTCCGAAAACAGTGATCTTGACTCCGCAGGTATTATTTCCAACTCGAAAAAACTTAAATTTGTTGCCGAAGTGTCCTCCGTGTACCAGGTTAGCGGTTCCACCTCCCATCCTGGGAGAGGTTTCCACTTGTCGATTTACATTGAACCATGCGAAGGCCGCTGTAATTGTCGTACTGGTAGCTACACGGGTCTCTTGCAAACAGGCAACAGCAATATAGTTATCGTTCAGGAACTGATCGATGATTTCCCAATCGGACGGTTGGGAGCACCCTGAGACATTCCATGTCCCGGCTGTGAAGACTTTCGGTGGCGAGTTTATTGTTGCGACTGCGAGTGCCGCCGGAGTGCTATCACTGTGTTATGTCACAACGTAAGTGTCGATTGTATATTGTTGTTGTATTGCTTGTTTGTGTAGTCGCGGTAGCGGATCTCTTTGTTGGTGTGCGAGACCAGTAATGTTAGAGGTTCCTGCTTGTCTCTTCTCAAAGGGGGGGCGGTTAGCATCATCTTTTTCTAGTCCCATCGTTCGTTTACCTGTATGATTTAAGTCGTTTATCAATTTAATGTTCGTTTTATTGTTATTTTGCCTACCACTAGGGATATCTAGAACACTATCATAGTGTGTGTACTCCGCGATGCCCAAGAGTCTGTGAGCTACTCTCAAGGTTCTTCTTCCGTCTGCGTTGATGATGCATGCGGATGAGTGTTCTCTGTAGATTTCTATCTTAAAATTAAATTCGCTCGCCACCACCAGAAAAGCTTCTTCTCCACCCCAGAATTCGTGTTGTTTTATACAATTCAGATAATACTGAACCACCCTGGTAGTTGAATAATCGTTGCAGATGTCTGCTCTTTCGATGTCTGTCAATGCAAATACTGCTTGCGCATGCAGGCGGTCGCTCCATTCAGTAAGGTTCCTGCTGTAAAACTGCACTACTACTGCCCGCAACGTTCTTACTCTGAACTTCATTTCTTCCGTGTTGGGCTTCGTGCCCAAGATTTAGTGTCCAAGCGAAACAAATAGACAGTCTCCATCTCCCTCAATAAGAGATTCTTCTTCCGTTGAAACGGTATCAGATGTCATTGTTTAACTCAGGCAATGAGCCTCCGAGACTGTTTTCTTTGAACTAATCTTAGATGCAGTTTTTGTCGATGAAACAAAATGGCGGGCGATTCCATGCGCTTTTATCTGTTAGGGGTTTTCAAAAAGTACATGAACCAACCCTTTGTCGATTATTCAGTGCTCTAAAGCTAAAATCTATGGCGCACGTTCCGTCATGATGGTTAAAATTTGGCTAGGTTGATCGGAATGCGTTTCGATGTCTCGGATCAGTCTGCTAGATGTCTAGATAAAGCTAATGGAGTGTTTTTGGTTCCCCTCATCCGGCCTACGTAACCTCCTTATGCCGAAGCGTACCTTCATTAAATTATTATTTTTATTTTCTTCTATGTGGCTTGTACCTAACGCTTGCAGGAAAAGCGAGAGGCTGACTACTTCCACTTCCTTCAATGAATATGGAAGCCAAGCGCCGTGGAGGAGCATGCACCATAGGTACCGACGCGGTTCCGCAAGATGCCACCCTCCTGTTACCTGACCAATCCCTCCATGACCCCCTTACAAGCTTTCGTCAAATTAGCCAAATGACAGTGAGTGACACCTCACTTCACCAGTCAAACAACCATAGCACATACTTGCGAACAGGCCGTTTTTTGTTATGCTTCACACGCGCTATTCTAACATTATCTCGACATTCCCTATGTAGCATGACAACTGTGGCTTACCTAACTCAATCTGAAAAAGTTCTTAGATAGTATAAAATGGGGGTACAAAGAAATATAGAATCGACAGGCAGTACAAGGATTTCTCGGAATTAACTTGTCTTTTAAGGTTAATGTAATAAATTGTTTTATTTTTGGAATGTCACGATAAAATTATTCTAAATCAATAAATTAATAAAGAAACGGAATGACCGAGTTTTATAAAAAATAAATAATTAAAAACTAAATTGTTTGGTTCGAGTCAATACTTTGGAATGATACTTAATTTAATTTGTGATCCTAAATATTAATTAATTATGATTAGCCGCATTACTCTTATCCTGTTGACTATATAAATTAGAATGACATTGTTTTTGACTTTGTGATGTTGTATACTTTTTAAACATTCATGCAAAAATCAATTTCATTAACAGATAATAATTTAACAATTGATAATAAAATTTTAAATTAACAGGTAAATCACTTTTGCAATTCGACAGTGCGTTAAAATAGGAATCCCAATATGATAGAAACCCGATTGACATAAACTTCAGATCGGGAACAATTAACTTACAAATATGAGCATATCAAACGACAAATTATTGAATCACAATCTTTCTTCTTAGATTGTACCTCGAAGCGTGAGAAACACTGGACTCCGAGGTCCGCGAAAGAGCCCTTTCTTCGCGTCTTTTCGGCGTAAACCGAAGTGATTTGCTTGCCGACCGTCCTTCATTCGAACTATTTTCTTTATCGTAGTCGGTCGTATCTTGTTCTTGCACCGAGGCTGCAACCACCGGTATAAGTAAGGAACGCGGACCCACGCGACTACTATATTGTTGAGAATGAGCAACGCGACTTCCTGCAAAAGTGTGCGCTGTCGAATGTGAATATTTACCTTCGCTTTCCTGCTTGGGAGCGGGCAAAGTTGATTCCATCTTCATGCGAAGAACGCTTTCCATTATCTGACGATTCTGTTCCATGATTTTGTTCAATAATTTCTCATGATCGTCCTGGTACCGACAACAAAACCAACCAAATAATAGTAACCCAGACATACCGAAAAGTTTTCGAATAACCCAGTTAGTACGATCCTTCTGGATTTCATCCATCAATGGAATCAAATGAGGCAAAGATACCTCCACGAATATACTTCCCACCGAGTTGAGGATCAGGTAGGACCTCGCTCGGCTTGTCCTTTTTGTGGATGTAGCGACCAACACCACCGCTAGCAAACAAACATAAAAGACGACTCTATCGACAAACGCATACCTACCAACGATCCAGCTGTGCAACAAATAAAACTCCCTAAAAAGCTCTTTCAAAACCGCCTGATGTTCTTTGGTTGAGTTTTTCAAATCCACCGTTAGTCGGTCCAGAACTTTCTGGGACCCATTGAGTGTCCTCGCCAAATAACCCCCGACTTCCAACATTTCCGCCTGCAATTTCAAACCCTCCTTCTGGTGTTCCAGTACGGTTTGCTGGATTCCACTAGCGACATGCAACTGTTCGCTCACCTCCTTGGACCGTACACTTAGCCTATCGATCGTCTGATCGGCTTCCAGCTGCCACAATTGGCTCTGCAGGAAGAAGCACATGCTTTGCGTTTGGGTAAAGAACTCCGTGTACACCGCAAAGGACCGGTCGCTCATTTCGCTCATGCAAAGTCGCTTCAGAGCCTCGGTCCGTTCGGACAAACAATCCAGCCGTTCGTGGCCGGACATCTCCATGAAGCAGTCGGTGAAATGTAACGCCAGATCCACCTGGATCGTATCCGTCAGCATCCGGCAACCGTTGCGGAGGTGGTCCAACGCATGCAGCCAACATTCGCCGTAGCGAGGCAGATGGCTCTTTTGCTCTAGGTCCTATAAAGACGGATTATAGTAAAACTACAGAATTTATCATGCTCATGACGAATAAAATCGGTAACATTACATTCAACTGCTGTTTCCCCTTTTCCACCAGAGCCATGGACATTGTATCGTCGAATCTTTGAACTGCTTCACAATACTTGAACACTAGAAAACATACCAAGGCAAAACCAATCAGGTGCTTCATTGTGCGTTGGAGTAGATACATAATTCACTGAATAAAAAGACAAAATCACCGAATGATTATTTGGAAAGAATTTTTGTGTAACATCATTAGGAAATGAAAACGATCAACATCTGCGCAATTTGTTTATTTTTTATAAAGGCGGGTGACAAACTGACAAACAAAAACAACAAAACAAACAGTACACGATTGTTAAAAATAACCGAGATTTCGGTCAATATTTTTCTAAACGCGGAACAGCTCTATGAAAATCCCCAGTCACGAAAATGATGGCAGAAGATGATCCGATCGACATTTTTCAATCATGAGAATAAGGCTTGCTGACGTTTAATCAGAGTCTATTATATAGAGTTACGCAAAGAGTGAAGCCAAATCTACCTATTGAACTGTCAAACCGTCTACCTATCGAGCAAAGTAAACAAATGATTGTTGGTAAGGCGGAAGTATTGTTATCGCCTGATGATTATTATGGCGAATTAAAACTCATGAATTGAAATGTATTAGATTTGTTCTAGAAACAGCTTCAAAAAACTTCAATACACCCCCTAATAAAGTTGCAACAAGAAACTCACGTGTTTGCACTCTGTAGGTGACTTTGGTTATCGAATTAAAAAGCTTTAGAAGTGATCACTCCCGTGAAGTCACTTGAAGGGTTGAACAAAAATGAAAGTTTTCAACATAATAACACGAGCATCATTCAGAATAAGAGTAAGAAGATCCTCTTTGCGCAACTCTATATAATAGACTCTGCGTTTAATCATCTTTCTCTTGCACACGTACCCAGAAAATATAGGATTTGTTTTTATCGGGAAACGCTTTCCCCGATGAAAACAAATTAATCCTATTCTTTTTCTGAGCGCGTGCAAGAGAAAGATTATTAAACGTCAGCAAGCCTTATATATGTGGGGCGCCCGAGACGCTACACGAAAAGAAATTTTCTTAATGATTGTATTTGGCAAAACACATACATTTTTGCCATTGTGGTTTCTAAATAAAATATATATCCAATTGCAATGAAAGCAATACAGCATTGCATAAGATAATCATAACATGAAACTTATACTTTGTATGTCAAATGTTAATATACATGATTAGAAATTTTTAATAGTCTGTATAAGGTCAATTCATAATTTTCATTAAAGAAATAACAATGAAATCATTGGGTTTATTGATATATTTCATTCCTTGCAATAATATCATTTCTTCGATTTGATAACCTGAAATTCCGAAATTCGATAATATGTTGATAATTTATTCTTGTTATTGTCATTTATTCCGAACAAAAATATACACACTTTGAGGCATGCATCGAACTTGTTAGCACATACAGAGCCGCACTGGTGGCCATCAGGAGATCGAATTCGTTTCCGTTGGAGTGACGTGAAGTGTTGTGTCGCAACTGCAAGCATCCGGTGTCGATATGGATCAGTCCGGTCATACTTTTCTGCAAGCAACTCCGTCGGCAATTTTCATTTGTGTGACGGGTACTTCAGCTAAGTCGTTTAACTCCCCGTATTGCCGGATGATCTTGTACAGCAAACCGGCTAAGATCCTATGCTCCGAAACGACATGAACTTCCTTGACCCATCGCATATCGCATATACATAAAAATCCGGCATATGTGAGCGTGTTTTCGGTGGACTTCGACACCGCCACCGATGATTGTGGACATCGCAATCACCGCACAAACCTTCAAAAGATTTACTAAATTAAACAGAATTCCTACGCATAAATAAATTGCCATTACCTTTGTAGCTTTTTATGTGGGTCCAATTTCGCACCGATGCGTTCACAACATCCGCATTCACAACTGTTTTGCAACATTTTTTCACTGGCTGACGGTTTTTTTTTTATATTTCAACCTACATCAAAAGTATAAGTTTTGCTTAATACATTTTTGCCATTAAGCAAAACTTATACTTTTCATTCGATAGGATATTATTCTATATTCATTCATTTCATTTATTTAGTCTACATCTATACAGATAAGATATTATTCTATATATGCACTCTAAATAAATTTGATTCAGATTTGTAATGAGAATTATATAATGGAAAATGAAAATCATATCTGATATCTGATGATTAACATGAATGGAATTTAATAAATAAAATAATTGATTTTTTTTACGTGTAGGGGGTTCCTGAGAAAATCCGAAATGGTATCCGAAATCGGTTCGTCAATCAACCGTCACCAACTTTCGAGAAGGAACTACCATCGAGTGAAGTGGCAGCGGTTCCAGCAGTGCGTTGACACCATCATCGACTATGAGATGCATCCAGAGACGTCAGAAAGTATCGACCGCCACCTGTGGGCCTTCGAAGAGGCAATCTTGGTGGCCAGGGAGCAACATGTTCCAACGGCTCGTCAGGTAAACAACACCCTAATCGTTGACACCCGCACCAAAGATCTCATTCGTCTTCGCAACGCGGTTCGCCGACATTACCAACTGTCGTATTCTGGAATCCGCCGTTGAAGAGCGGTGCGACTGTTCGTTTTAAAATTCGACAACAAACTGACGGTGCAATCTTCGTCGTTGCTACTCAACCCGATGGCGCTACCAACACCATCTCACACTGCACAATCATGCACTCAATCATGCACAGATTCTTTCTCTATCGTGATTAGTGCAGATGCAAAATTGAGAGTTCGAATCAAGTCTAATGTAAAACTTGTAACATTGTACGGTAAATTGGGGCACGCGAAATATGTGATTTCACGATTGGTATATTTGATTGCTTATGTTTAATGTACTATCCGCAATAGCAGAATCAATTCATAGTCTAGAATCACTTATACAAACTAAAATCATTAGCCGCTTACTCTGAATACTACATCTTTCTCCTTCCCTACTCTTTGAACTTTGTAAGAATATGATTTCAATTTTATAAATATTTCATTATAAAGAAAAATCATATCCAAATTGCTTCAAAATAAATTAAAACAATTCTTAATATTGTAGTACAGTAGACGTTCGATAACTGCAAGTCATTTAACTGCAATGCTTTTTAACTGCAATTCGATAGTTGCAACAGTTTTGCAGTTATCGGACCGCTAAGCTTCAAACTGATGTTAAACTCAATGACAGCTGCATTGCGCTGCACATTTTCATTTCATTTATTTAGTTAACATCTAAACAGATAACACTGAATCAACAATTTGACGCCACAATGCACGGTTCGAGGCCGCATCTCTCCATCCTCGGATACGCCCCACGCTCGCCAAGTCGTTCTGCACCTGGTCTGCCCATCTCGCTCGCTGCGCTCCACGCCGTCTCGTACCTGCCGGATCGGAAGCGAACACCATCTTTGCAGGGTTGTTGTCCGGCATTCTTGCAACATGTCCTGCCCATCGTACCCTTCCGGCTTTAGCTACCTTCTGGATACTGGGTTCGCCGTAGAGTTGGGCGAGCTCATGGTTCATTCTTCGCCGCCACACACCGTCTTCTTGCACACCGCCAAAGATGGTCCTAAGCAGCCGTCTCTCGAATACTCCGAGTGCTTGCAAGTCCTCCTCGAGCATTGTCCATGTTTCATGTCCGTAGAGGACTACCGGTCTTATTAACGTCTTGTACATGACACATTTGGTGCGGTGGCGAATCTTTTTCGACCGCAGTTTCTTCTGGAGCCCGTAGTAGGCCCGACTTCCACAGATGATGCGCCTTCGTATTTCACGACTAACGTTGTTGTCAGCCGTTAGCAAGGATCCGAGGTAGACGAATTCCTCGACCACCTCGAAGGTATCCCCGTCTATCGTAACACTGCTTCCCAGGCGGGCCCTGTCGCGCTCGGTTCCGCCCACAAGCATGTACTTTGTCTTTGACGCATTCACCACCAGTCCAACTTTTGTTGCTTCACGTTTCAGGCGGGTGTACAGTTCTGCCACCTTTGCAAATGTTCGGCCGACAATGTCCATGTCATCCGCGAAGCAAATAAATTGACTGGATCTGTTGAAAATCGTACCCCGGCTGTTACACCCGGCTCTCCGCATGACACCTTCTAGCGCAATGTTGAACAACAGGCACGAAAGTCCATCACCTTGTCTTAGTCCCCGGCGCGATTCGAACGAACTGGAGTGTTCGCCCGAAATCTTCACACAATTTTGCACACCATCCACCGTTGCTTTGATCAGTCTGGTAAGCTTCCCAGGGAAGCTGTTCTCGTCCATAATTTTCCATAGCTCTACGCGGTCTATACTGTCGTATGCCGCCTTGAAATCAACGAACAGATGGTGCGTTGGGACCTGGTATTCACGGCATTTTTGAAGGATTTGCCGTACAGTAAAGATCTGGTCCGTTGTCGAGCGGCCGTCAACGAAGCCGGCTTGATAACTTCCCACGAACTCGTTCACTAATGGTGACAGACGACGGAAGATGATCTGGGATATCACTTTGTAGGCGGCATTAAGGATGGTGATCGCTCGAAAGTTCTCACACTCCAGTTTGTCGCCTTTCTTGTAGATGGGGCATATAACCCCTTCCTTCCACTCCTCCGGTAGCTGTTCGGTTTCCCAGATTCTGACTATCAGTTTGTGCAGGCAAGTGGCCAGCTTTTCCGGGCCCATCTTGATGAGCTCAGCTCCGATACCATCCTTACCAGCTGCTTTATTGGTCTTTAGCTGTTGAATGGCATCCTTAACTTCCCTCAAGGTGGGGGCTGGTTGGCGCTGCACATTTAGATGCACTTTTATTGCATCTGACGTCGATTGTCAACCGTTTGACGGCTAGAATGCGTTGCAGTTATCTAACGGCATTCGTTAACTGAAAAGTAAACATTTTGCTATAGCAAAATATAAAATCGATTAGGGGAAGTCGATAAATACTGTTACGCCAATATTTTTTTAAGCGCGAGTTTTGTTCATTTTAGGGTCTTTTCGAATTACTAACTAACTAACTCACAAAACTTACAAGAATTTTTCACAGTAAATATATTGTAGTTCCTGTTGAAAGCCGGACGTGAGCTCGGGCGCAGTCGTATTTTCGCCCCCAGTATCAAGTTTATTAACGAAATCTCAAAATACGGTTTTGAAGTGTTTTTATTTCAACATTTTTTCAAAAATCCAATCTTTTTCAAAAATCCCAAAAATGAGGAATTTTCCTATAGATCTATAGGCGTTCAATCTCACCGTCTCACAGTTTTTTTTTATATGGAGTGTGAGAAAATAACCGACTTCCTCCTTTCCATTGCCTTCAAAGCCCTTACCTTCAAAGTACTTTTTAAAATCGGAATAGGGTAAAATGCCCAATAGTGGACCCCCTAGTAGCGGAATTTTGCTCTTCCTGTCATACACACAAAAAACAAAAATGGTTTTATAGAGAATTATCAAGAGAATTATACACTTTTCACCTAGATGGTGCTTCATTTTCTTGAAAATTAAAACGAAATTGGTTCCAGTCAAAGTTTTTCTTTCTGTTTGAAAGTTATTTCCTCTTCTTTTCAATGTAATCTTAAAAGTACACGCATCCAGCATAAAAAATGTTAAACTGTCAAATCAAAAGTCAATCAACCTTGAGCGAAACAGAGAAAGGAAAAAAAATCTACTCAGATCTGGGGCACCACGTAACAACAAGTGGTAAAAATATTGAATATAATAATAATTTACAAACATATTTTATGATTACCGATTTCATCTTTATATGGCCCACATTTAGAAATTGATACATATTTATTCCGTATTGTGAAAAGATCGCACATACACAATATATTTATACCTGCATGGATATTTTCCCATAATGATATTGACTATTTTTTGACCATTAACGTATTGGAAACGCACATAGTGCCTCTCACTGTCATCAACAGCAGCTCTCGACTCTCGTCTCTCTCCTCTCCCTTCAAAAGTGTGGAGGCGACAAAACAAAAACAATTCAGTAAATTTATAATTTTGTTCGGTAGTGCTATATGTAGCTGAATTTTGCACAGTGTTTAGTGTTTTTAATTATAGTTACGAATTCCGGCAAGTTCCTGAAAAAAAACACCAGAAACCACGGAAGTGCTATACCATACTAACCCGCCAATAAATAATTCATTAGCGGGTTAGTATGGTATAGCGGGTATAGCACTTCCTTGGTTTCTGGTGTTTTCTTCCCAGGAAACGATTATTATTTTTAGGCTGAAAAAAAATCGCTTTCACATGACACCGAAGTGAACTTCCGAAGCGCTGATCTTGCGGTATCGACAGGTAAGTTTTTTTTAACTAGAACTTAAAAAATGTCGGTGGCAGGTGCTTACTTATCATAATCAAACGGCACCCCGCTTTGGCCCGAAAATGGGCGCTGCTGTTTTATTGATAATCGAAGCAAACCATTGTAGGTACCATTCGAGATACTTATGCGAATTCATCTGTTACTTTTCCTACAGGTAATTTGCGGGTTTCGGCATTTCGAACGGACAGGAAATCCATAGCGCAGTGTTTACAGATCCCTACGATGCGCACCACGGCAAATGGCAGGATTATTTCAAAGTGGCCACCTCCACGGCGTTACAAATCGTTGAAGAAAATGATGAAATAAAAAGCATGAATAAATAAAAATGATTAAATTTAATTTGGAAAGAAAAGTTGAATGGAGGGTTTGCGGGTGGGAGGTTTTTTGGGCAAATGAAATGTTTTTTGAACAAAAATATTCTACTTTTTTTTTCACAGAGTAACCATTTTGATTTGACATTTCCACAATTTGCTTTGAATGTTCAAACTTTTAATTTCAGGGTGGTATGCGGCTGTCAAAACCATGGTTGTTGCAAAAGTTGGCGTACTTTTAATTTGAGCATACGCAACTCTCTACGAAAAAGAACCAATGCAACTTTTCATTTTAACCAATGTTTTTCTTAATTTTAATAATGATTTTTCTTTCTGTGTACGGCTTAGAAATTTTCAAAATATAAACTCTGCTTGATATCTAACAACAAGCTCTGCATCCCCTCTTCACGATACATACATTAAACACCCAAATACGAGACGTTATTCGTTGAAATTAAGATTTTAAAGTCTAGCTAAGTTCGCCCTATAGTAGACCCTCTGGGGGTCCATAATAGGAAATTGCTTCCCTATAGTCGACACTTCATTTGATTTTCATGTTTCGTTTCGGGACGTTCTTCTTCCCTATTATGGACCCCCCAAAATATTCCTATAATGGACACTCTCGTGTTTATTTTTTATAAAATTGTAAAAAATCATCTAATTTAACTTTCCATAGCATTTCCAACGCATGTAATCAAATCATAGGACTGTAAGGTAGGTTCTCCCGGTAGAATTTCATAGCAAAATGTTGACATTGTGCAGTAATATTGCAAAAATGGCTGGAGGGTCCACTATTGGTTGGGGGTCCACTATTGGTCACTTTACCCTATCATGCAATTATCATTAAGTTGGGATGAAAGTACGACCCTTTTATTTAAACGTTTCGACCCTTTCATACAAACGTAAATAAAGAGATCCAAAAACTGCAAAGCTTATTAAGAAAACCTTGTGCATAATTTATTAATGAAAATGTGATTAACATGGTTATACAACAAAGCCACATATCGTCCATTTTGGATGCCACGTGCTTTTTACGGTAATTTTTCAAGAGCAAGAGCTGAGAGAGCCATGAAGCGCATAAGGGCGAAACACTGGTAGATCATTTGCTTACTTATGCTGAACAATCCACTTTATTGTTAACACTGTACACACATTGTAACGTCAGATTTGGGTTTTTGGAAATGGGAATAGGAAAGCATGTGGTGAATTAAAGGACATCACGATTCAGAATCCCCACCACACATTTATCTATAATTAGTACAATGAATATGAAAAATAGTGAATGTTAACAACAATAAAAATTAGCGGCAAAGGCATAAAAAACTCTTGGCAACCCGTGCAAGCAGTGCTCTCTATCGCCTAAGAATATTATCTCTCACCAGCTGGGGCCATGGCCCCCCCTAGACCGGGACTCTAGTTACGCCTATGCCGATTGTATATACAGATCCAAAATAAAGGTAATAAAGGAAAGGTAGCCTTTAAGGTAGCCTCACACCTCGGGAATTTGGTCCGCGGTTTTTTTCCCCATGTATTTTTACATATGCGATGTTTTCGGGATTTGAGCACGGAAATTAAAAATCCCGGTCCCATTTAAAATGCACGTTTACGGATGACGTGTTGCGCATTCTTCTCCCGACGGTCCACAGAGTTTTCAATGATGGCCTCCGCATATGTGCCCCAATCGATTTGCTTCGTGAGGTCATATGAGAGGTCGATAGAAACAGATTGATTACGTTCATTGGAAATTGAGACTTCGATCGGCAAATGGGGATCTTGGACCACCTTCCAAGTACAGTCCAACGATAATGAGCTCGAACAAATGGAAAGATCTAGACGGCTATCTCTTCGATAGTGCCGCTATCGTCGTCGACGCGCGCTTGCAGGCGTAGTCGACGTGATTTTTAAAGATCAACTTATCGTCGAGCATCACTCCCAATTGTTTCAGAGATCTCTTGGAGGTGATGTCGCAGCCGCCGACTCAAATGGTCGCCTCTTGAATCGATTTCCGGTTGTTAACGACTATCATCTCCGTTTTATTATGTGCCAGCTGGAGCTTCTTGCTGCGCAACCATTCCTCCACTAAACTGATCGAATAGGCTGCAGCCAATGCGACCTCCTCGATAGATTCTCCGTACACGGTCATGGTTTGAAACTATCTTAAGGTCTACAAGGGTCAGATGGACCCTTGGCTATTCCCCTAGACACTGGTCTAGCCACGGTGTCCACTGGGGTGGGCTCTACAACAGCCTCTTTCGTGCGATAGTTTATTGATTTACAGGGTCGTTCATAAAGTGTTAGGTTCCTGGTAGAGACTGACTTCCCGTTTGGTTATTTGGGCAATAAATTAACAATTTGAATTACAGAAAACAAGCAGAACAACAAAACGGCATGGAATGTAATATTTTAGAATCTTAAAACTAATCAATTTGGCTCAGACAAGAAAACATTTTAAATATTTATTCAATGAACTTTTGTGTTGGATTTTGAGAGCATTTTGTGTGAAATGTGTTTAGTGTGAGAACAAATTATAATACTAATGACACACTGGTGGTATTCGTACCATGGTACAAGTTATACTACAGGCGTGTCACCTTGTACCATGCTGGTACAACGTGGAAAACCATGGTACAATATGTACTAGGGTACATAACCGTGGTATACCACGGTCCTTGTACCATCAGTGTGTCTTTAGTATTAGATCTTACTTGAGCTTTATTCTGTACAACCTTTTATCTTCACACATTTTCTCGTTGCGGCCGTTCGATGGTCACACGTTGGTCGACATACAGCAAAACAGCAGGGGTGAACAAACGACGATGGCGATGCCCGCAGTACTGCGGTTATAGGCTGGATGATTCGTGGATGTTGTCCTCGCTTTACCGTGCCATGGAGGCACACAAACTTCGTCCCGATTCACACAAGGGACCCACTAGTGACACTATGACCGTATTGTAGCGTTTGGTCAATGTTCCGTTGGTCCAGGGAGTGGTACCTTTTCGCGCGCACACTTTGCAATATGGTCTTGTCCGAGCGAGGAACACCGGAGCCGATGGTACCAGTCTTTACAGCACACCACCATGTGCTTTCACTTGTTCTAGGCACACTCTTCACCGTCAGCTAGGACCACTATACACCGGCACTGTTCTTCGCAATGATTTGCACCACGCTCGCTCGGACTTTTGTATGGTACGATTTTGGCCTAGCTGGCCTAACTCGGTTAGAAATAACGTTCACTTATGGACTTGATCACTTTGGTGTCTACTTTTCTTAACCGTCCGTGGTGCTGCCAAGCATTGGCCCGTACCTGGTTTCAACTTTTAGCGATTTTTAACTTTAGCTGATAAGTTTGAAACTTTTAACGAAATAGTCACTTTACTTCAGTTTGTAAGTTTCAAAATAGTTTTAGATACAAATCTCACAAACTACGGAACTACGAATTGCGGGAGAACGTGGCAAATTCGCGGGTGTCACTAACTGTTCGTCACTCCTCTGGACCGATCGATTACTTAAGAGAGCGATTCAATCCCGGCCTTGCCCTTTTATCCTCTTCTTGCCGCCCCAAATATAACGCCCATAGCCTGCCATTTCGTTATTCCGGTGTGCGTTACGGTGAATCGATGCGTTTCTCGTTGATTTTTATTAGTATAATATCTAGGGGTTTAGGTTGATGTTGCGTTTTCAAATTTTAGATTTAAAATCAATTAATTTTAGCTAGATTGCATGCAAAATCTGTACATTTTCAGCCCTAATTGCTTGTTTTCTTTTTTTTTTCATTGTATGAAAATATTCAAATGTAAATAGAGTAAATAATTATAATAAATAGTGTAAATAAATATTCGAATAAATAATGTAAATAGGAAATCCAATAAATAATGTATATAAATAATGTAAATAAGGTAAATAAATATTGTAAATAATGTAGATAAATAATGTAAATAAATATATATTTTTTTAACATTAACCAGGAGGTAAACAAACAACTAAATATAATATACAAACTTGGACTCAAACGTCATCTTTTAATTAATATAATTGTTTACACCCTACAGCTACTATATACAAAATAAATATCAGTCAAACATACAAATATGGACCACAGACATTTATTTTATATACAGACATTTAATAATAAATTAGTAGACGAACACGGAAACATATATTTACAATTTTTTTGGGTCTGAGCTAAATTATTTAAGAACCAAGGGGTTTTAATTGTAACCCTAAAATGGCGGGTTACAGGTTACGTCATCGGCGAATCCCACTAACTTGACTCCTGGTGGGAGCTTTAACCTCAGCATACCATCGCACATCACGTTCCACAGCAATGGACCCAAAATTGATCCCTGTGGGACACATGCCGTGATGGGGGCGCTAACCAAGCCTTCGTCTGTCTCGTAGATCACTCGATTCTGAAAGTAATTTCCCAGAATCTTGTACAGTCCTACCTGTACTCCAAGCTGAAGCAACGAGTTCGCGATATCCATCCAGCACGCACTGTTGAATGCATTCCGCACATTGAGGATGATGGCAAACAGCTCTAGGGTGTGCTCCAGCAAGCGTGGCGGTTTCAATACTACCATACGGAGGTCCAGCTTGGGGATCGGCGTTGAGTGTAAACTGCAACGTGCGGAAGCTAGAGAGTACTCATAGACTAATGTGCCTGAGAGTCATCAGCATATCGCACCGTATCTCGCGAAGCGGCATGTGTATTCGCGGGCATGATGCCTATCAAACTGGTGGTGGAGGAAGACGAGGAGTGCTACGCACTCAGGGGCACCGATAACGCTCGAAGGATTATCAATGCAGAAACGGTAGCCAAATGGCAGAGGGAGTGGGACAACTCGGGTAAGGAAAGGTTGACCCAGTCCCAAGTGTGTCGGCATGGATTAGCAGACCTCATGGATAACTAAACTTTGGCTTGACCCAGTTCTTGACAGGCCACGGATGCTTCAAGTGGTACCTACACAGGTTCGGAAACGCGGCTTCTCCCGCCTGTCCGCAATGCCCTTACGTGACAGAAACGGCTGAACACATCCTGTTCACATGCCCCCGGTTCGAAACGGAGAGGCGTGCAATGTTGGAAGCATGTGGAACGGACGCTACCACCGATACCATCGTTAGAAAAATGTGCCAGAACCCAGAACATTGGAGAGCGGTCGCAAGAGCAACGTCCAGGATAGCCGACATCCTACAACGAAGTTGGCGAATAGAGCAGCAGCAGGCAGCCTTTACGGATAGCGGATCATGAGTACTCCGCCGCGGAAGTCGTAAATAATATGTCGACAATGAATGGGAACGCCAGCGCCAGCTACCCCGCGTAGCCTCAGAACGTGACGAAACGGCCGGTTTCGGAGGAGCTCCCGCTTTCGGGGAACTTCTCGTTGGAGTAGGTTAGATCCGCCGTCGGAGACTATCCGAGTCGTTCCCGATCGCGACCGGGGCGGGAGCTCAATGGCTCAACGAATAAGGTGAGAGCTCAATGGCTCAAGGCAATCGAAACTCGGTTATCGGAGTAGGCTAGGCCCACCGCCGGGACCAGCTGAATAGATTGTGGCGTGCGAATGCACCGGCTCCGGGTCGTTGGGGCACCATTGAACCGGAAATTATGGCCCGATGCCCACGTAGCGTCTTTTCAACGCTGAGTGTACGCGGCATCAAAAAGACGCGGGTGTGCATCGGGAAAAAGCGGTAACGCAGCGTCGCCGCACCGATGCATTTGACCGCTGCGTGCACGTGGCGTTGAAAAAACGCTACGTGGGAATCGAGCCTATCTCCACCCGGAATCCTTGGATTGACCTCGGCACTCGTCCGGTCACCCATTGAGACGGGTCGTCGGTTTCGGGGGAGCTTCCGACGTCGGGGAACTCCCCGTCGGAGTAGGATTGATTCACCACCGGGACTATCCGAGTAGTTCGCGACCAAGGCGTGAGCTATATTGCTCATCGGTTAAGCAAGAAGCTAAAAGGCGCAGTGCATGGGAAATCGTAGTAGGCTAGGTCCACCGCCGGGGACCAGATGAGTAGATCGTGGCGCGCGACATCACCAGCTTCGGGTCGTCGGGGCAACGGTGGAAACTCTCGATCATCCCAATGTGAAACCATAAAAGTTAAACGTTTTAGAGTATTTCCACCCGCTTTGAATTCGATTCGACGATGTTGGATTGGGGCTCACTTTGTGGTTGTTTTCTAGGGTTTTTCGAGGGTCGCTACTTACTTACTTACTTATGGATCCTGTACACCTCCGGTGGTGCAAAGGGCCGACTTGAAAGATCTCCATCCTGAGCGATGCCCGGCTATCGCTTTAACCTGTTGCCAGGTTAGATTTCGGTCGACTTCTTTTATTTCTTTATTGAGGCTTCGCCGCCATGAGCCTCTGGGTCTGCCTCTGCTGCGATGTCCCGCTGGGTTCCAGTCTAATGCTTGCTTACAGATTTCGTTTCCGCCCCTACGTAGAGTGTGGCCGACCCAGCCCCACTTCCGATCCCTAATTTCTGTTGTTAGCGGCCTCTGATGACAACGACGATGGAGCTCGTTGTTCGAGATCCAATTGTGAGGCCACCAGGCCTGAATTATATACCGCAGGCATCTGTTAATGAACACCTGCAGCCGTTGAGTGTTCTCCACTGATACACACCATGTTTCGCTAGCGTATAACAGCACAGATTTCACGTTAGAGTTGAAAATTCGTATTTTGGTGCGTTCACTTATCTGCCTGTTTTTCCAGATATTTCTTAAACTCGCAAAGGCAGCCCTTGCTTTCTTGATCCGTGTGCCTATGTCGATCTTGGTACCGCCGTCTGACGCCATTTGGCTACCAAGATATTGGAAGCTTTCAACATTCTCCACTGGTTGCCCGGCTACTGTGAAACTGGAAGGAGTCACCGTGTTTACATCCAACGATTTGGTTTTGTTGACGTTGATGACTAAACCTGCCGAGAAGGAGCGATCGGCAAGGTCGTTGAGCTTACTCTGCATATCAGAGCGCCATTGCGCGAGTAGTGCAACGTCATCCGCCAATTCGAAGTAGTTTAGGTGCTCCATGGTTATAGGCTGCCATAAAAGCCTGCAGTATGGTTCACGGTGAATTGCATCTACCAGAATCTCATCGATTACGATGAGGAACAGTAACAGTCACACCAGCTACGACCCGGATAGGGTCGGACAGGACCCCATTGTGCAGCACTCTACACGAAAAGGCCTCGTACTGTGCTTCGATGAGGCCGATGATTTTCTCAGGAACCCCCTTGCGTCTCAGGGCGCTCCACATATTCTCGTGATTGAGACGGTCGAAAGCTTTTTCGTAGTCAATGAATAACAAGTAAAGGGACTCTTAGAATTCGTTGACCTGCTCCAAAATGATGCGAAGCGTGACAATATGGTCCACACAGGATCTTCCGGCACGGAATCCGGCCTGCTGTCGCCGGAGAGTCGCATCGATCTTCCCCTGAATCCGGGCTAGGATAACTTTGCATAGGACTTTGAGAACGGTGCACCGCAACATAATGCCTCGCCAGATATCGCATACAGTCAGGGCATCCCTTTTGGGAACCTTCACTAAGATACCCTGCATCCAGTCGACCGGGAAAGTTGCGGTGTCCCAGATATTATGAATTAAACGATGCAGTAGTTGCGCGGATGTCATGGGGTCAGCTTTGAGCATCTCGGCTGATATGCGGTCGACTCTTGGGGCGCTGGCTCTGTTTTATTCTCTTCCTCGTTGAGCCATTGAAAACAAAGGGAACCCCATTTCCAACCTCGGAGTCAGAGCTACCTTGATCGTCCAAAGGAAGAGACAAGTAGATGATGCCAGATACGACTGGAGAAGCGGCCTTCAACATTTCGGCGTAACTTCGCCGAGAACGCTGCTGAAGAGACCGCTTCTGGTGAATTCGCTGCTGTATGTACGTTGGGCAAGCTTCAAGAGCATGTGGAGGGCTTTTGTTACAATAGATACATTTCGGTGCCGTCTTGCGCGGCCCCTCCACATGCTTCACTCCGCATGATGCACAGTGAGGTTTATTGCAGGAGTACTGAGCGGTGTGGCCCAGCTGCTTGCAATTAACATCTTTAATATGAAACTCATGTAGAAGCAGAGGTGCTATTCCTGCAAATGAGCAAGCTCGGCCAGTTTGTTCTTGTTCTGAGGTATAGTGTTTAGGTCTCACAACTTGCAGAAGGAAACGCAATTCTCTCTGTATACATCCCAATTCTTCCCCTCTGCAGACATGATGTGTGGACATTGGAAGAGATAGATCAGAAAGCTGGATAAATTCTGCGTAAATTATTCGTATGTGAGGCAGTCGTTTTCAGCTAGCTATCAGTAACGCTTTCTTTCTTATCAAATACATCCTTTTAAAATACTTTATTGACATTTATTACTGGTGAAACCAAATGATGGTCCTTATCTAATGCAGACGGCTTTGATTCGTCCGCTGCCAATATCGTTTCTACTTGTGCTTATGACGATGGAATATTAATGTAATACATATACTAGCTCTCTTTCATAATTTCTCGTAACGTAACAGAAAACATAAATAGATTGTTATGATTTAAAAACAAACAAACAAAAAAAACTTTGTGGTTAGTAACAATGAGAATGCACCGGTTCATCTTAGAATTGGTTGTTAAACATACAAAATACACAATTAGACGCACAACAGCTCTATTCGTCCAGGCAAATCGTTTTGAGAATGACCTCCACAACGCTGTACGGATCACAATTGGAGCTCGGCCGACGGTCCTCAAAGTAGCCCTTGCCATCGTCAGCGACGCCACGCGGGATACGCACAGAGGCTCCACGGTTGGCAACGCCTGTCAAAAGTCATATTTAAAAATGGCTGCTCATTTATAAAATTGAAAAAAAATAAACATTTACCCGCATTGAAATCGTTGATCGAGCTGGTTTCGTGCTTTCCCGTTAGGCGGCGCTCGTTATCCTTTCCCTCACGTGGGTCATAGGCCCGAATGTGACGTTCGTGACATTTGGACAGCTTGGCAATGGCATTTTCGATTTCGGCGATGCCGCCATCCTCGCGCATGGCCTTCGTGGACACGTTGGTGTGTGCACCGGCACCATTCCAGTCGCCAACCATCGGTTTCGGATCCAGAGTAGCGACGATCTGAAGTTGTGGAATAGAGTGTTGTAGATCTGAACCTATGATAAAGAAAAACACAAACAAACTTACCCCGAACTCTTCGGCAATTCTGTGCAACAAGAAGCGCGACACCCACAGTTCGTCACCGATCGAGATACCTTCGCACGGTCCCACCTGGTATTCCCACTGGGCGGGCATGACTTCGGCGTTCGTACCGCAGATCTTGATTCCGGCATACAGACAGGCCCGGTAGTGCGCATCAACGATGTCCCGAGCGTAAACCTTGTTCGCGCCGACACCGCAGTAGTACGGTCCCTGTGGTCCGGGGAATCCATTCTTGGGCCATCCGAGCGGCCTGCCGTCGATGTCGAGCAGTGTGTACTCCTGTTCGATTCCGAACCACGGGTGCTGGTTGGCAACCTTATCGCACACCTCGCGGCACGTCTGGCGCTTGTTCGACTTCATTGGGGTGCCATCGAAGCGGTACGTTTCGCACATCACCAGAATGTTGTTGCCCGGGCGCATGGGATCCTTGAATATGGCCACCGGATGTAGGTAGACATCGGAGTTGTGTCCCTCGGCTTGGTAGCACGAGCTTCCGTCATAGTTCCAGATGGGAAGATCTGGGAAATAAAATTACCGAATCATGAGATTTTTTCTACGGATTTCATAGCAAGTAGTTTATAGAAATATGTAGAACATCAAATTGTGGATTTCAAAATGGATTTCATGCAAAATTATTTTAAATTTATTGCAAAAATATTGTTCCGTTTGGAAGTATTTAGTTATGCCTATATGATAATCTTGTTTTAAAACTCCCAACAATAAATTGTTGAGAGTATACAGCAACTGAAATGCTACATTCTTCATGGACCACCGATCACCTTCATACACACAGCAATTAGCTTTCAACGTCCGAATCAACGCGTGTAACAATCACGTGGTTCTATAATGTCCAAGAATCCCCATATACACGTGATAGCATAGTTCATGTAAAAAGAAGCAAACACGTATTATAGAATAATAATTGCCACCTAGTCATTTTATTGTATTTGTTGAGAACGGTGAAAAACACACTTCAAGTATTTATTATTTCATACCTTATCGTGCTTTCAATACGTTACTTCCGCACTTTCTTTTATCTAACATTCATCTAGCAATTTTAGTCGGTTCAAATCATACCTTACTTACAAAACCAGCAAAGGCGTATCAGAAAACCGTAAAGTTTACGTTTCAGAAGTTAACTAACAAGAAAATCTTTCGAAAAATTTCCTCTATTCGCTTTACTGATAAATATGATGCAATAGAAAAAATCCCGCTAAGCTCCCAATCTTGCAGGTGTGAAGGCACCAGGGATGGGAAAAATCTAAAATTTTAATTTAAAAAAATTTAAAATTTAAAAAATCGAGGGTGATCAAACTCACCCGCAATCTTACTTTTAAATTATCAAGTGATAAAAACTCGCCAGCGATTAAGAATCGTTTGAAAATCGTATCTTGATTTGAAGCATTTACCGTTACATTTTGAACTATTTTTCCTTACTACCATCAAACCATAACGCCAAATAGAAGATATAACGGGACTGTTGACAATTAGCTGATATTAGTAAAGATTAATGTTTGAATGAAAATTCTATCGTTTGAGTGCAACATTTGAAAAGTTGCCGGCGACAACTCGCCTACTGTTTTCACGTGAAAAGTTTTCACATGAAAATTGCAATCATTATCGTTTGATGATGATTCAGCACAACACTGGAAGGCACAAATCTCAATTAATGCTGAGCGGGCCGCTAATAAACGTGCTAGTGGCAAGTCAAGACAATTCGAATCATGTTGTGAGTAATACGCACCATGCTATCTGAATGTCTCCGAATATTATTATTTTTCTGCCAACCCGTACTCTTGAGACAATACTGAAAAGCACATCGTTTAAAAGGTACATAGTTGATTTGTGCTTTTATTGTTAAGCACCTTAAGGGGCTTCTTCAGAATGATTCAGGGTTTAACAGTGAACTCTGTTGAATCTCTATAAACTAAGAATACACAAACCTAACAGTAAGCTATACCAAAACACCAGAATGGGATTATAGATATTTTTTTTTACTCTTGTAGAATTACTCTTTTTTTTCTTTTTGAGGCTCTCCGTCTATCACTACCGAAGGCCAAACTGTTTTGTTTTATTTCTTTCATTTTTCTTTTTCGTTTTTTTAGATCATCTTTTATTCTTACTCCTCCGTCTATTTCCAACGGAGAGCAGTTCTCATTTTTTTGCATCGCATTTATTTTTAGTATTTCTATCGTTTCTATTTGTTCTCCTCCTTCCTCTTTTGCAAAAAAAAATACCACTGCATGGCTAGCTTCTAACTGCGCCATGTCACGGCCGAGCGAATATCCTTAAGACATCCGTCGAATATCTGAATTATCATGGGCTGTGTACTCACAAGTATGTTCTGACAGAACGAGTAGCTCTAGTGATACATATGCGATGTACCTAATATTCGGATTAGTATCGTCTCTTTCTTCGTTTCGTTCTGTCAATCGCTTTATATTCGTGTGGTAATGGGCGCCTACTATTCGAACGCCGATTGCTTCGCCGATTGATTTCGTATCTTCGATTATTATTTTAACGCAAACCTCTACTACGGGCTACGAAATGGTGAGTTGACATCCGGGAAGGAGCGCCTAACATAGCTAGTTCCAATACTCACGCTTCCACGGGTCTTACGATGACAATTGACCGCCAGTTAAGGGTTGCGTACTTAGCTGGTAGTGTAGCCTGGGCACTGTTGTCCTTCTGACATCAGCTAGAGTGAAATGGTGCGTCCTGCGAGGTCTGCCTAGGATGTGGTGGGGTTCGACAGTGGGCTCTGTTGAACTTCTATAAAAAGCTGCATGTGTCCCCAAGCAGGCCCTATCAAAGCGACCGAGTGCCGCTCAAAGCGCACTAGCCTGGTGATGGGTGGGACTTTAAACAAACTTGACCCGACTGATCGAGTGTCTGTTCACCAAGGAAGTGCGGCTCCAACAACGTCTGTTCTGGCATCCAGCGGCTGAGTATGAAATGCTATTCCCCGGAAGATATACCTAAGATGGCAGCCTCATCCCGGTTTACGAGGTTTACTCTGGTTTACGAGGCCAACACGCTCCCCGGCATCGCGGAGGTGGCTTCCTACTAAGCGCTCAGACACACTCTGCGCTTATGAAGTGGGAACCTATTAGTGAAAGGATAATATTTGCCAGATTTAAAACACGGGTCCGAAACCTTACTGTAATCCAATATTATGCGCCAACCGATGCTGCCGTTCTGCAAGACAAAGAGAACTTCCACAGTCAACTCAATGCCGCCGTAGATAGTATTCCGAAGGGTGATATCAAGATCTGTTTGGGCGATTTCAATGCGAAGGTCGGATCCGACAACTCGAACAATGAGCGCCTTATGGGACGCCATGGTCTCGGATAAATGAGCGAAAACGGAGAACTGTTCGCAGAATTTTGTGGTAATAACGACATGGTGATCGGTGAATCGCTCTTCCCTCATCGACCGGTTCACAAGGTCACGTGGGTCTCCCGTGACGGCTTTACAGAAAATCAAATCGACCACATCTGCATCAGCCGAAAATGGAAACGGAGCCTTCTTGATGTACGAAATAAACGTAGTGCCGATTTCGCTTCTGATCATCACCTCCTCATCGGCGAAATACGCCTGCTCATTGCGCGGATTCGTCGGCAGGAGGAGAGAGTTGGACGACGGTTCAGCACACGCTGACTGGACAATGCCACGGTCCTTCTATGAAGAACTGGAGACGCATGCTGCAGATATTCCGGAAGGTGGCAGCGTGGAAGACCAATGGACCGCCATCAAGAATGCCTCCATCGCCACCAGCGAGAACAATCTGGGCAAACTGCGCACGCAGAGAAAACAATGGATCACCGATGAGACCTGGAGAAAGATAGAGAAGCGAAGAGAAGCCAAAGCCAGAGCGATCAAAAACCAGTGGAGCCAAAATCTTAGCCCGTCAACGATACTCGGCTCTTGAGAAGGAAGTATCAGCCGGGATGCTCGAAGCTGACCCCATGACATCCGCTCAACTACTGCATCGATTAATTCGTAACACTGCAACATTCCCGGTCGACTGGATGCAAGGTATCTTAGTGAAGGTTCCCAAAAAGGATGCCCTGACTGTATGCGATATCTGGCGAGGCATTATGTTGCGGTGCACCGTTCTCAAAGTCCTATGCAAAGTTATCCTAGCCCGGATTCAGGGGAAGATCGATGCGACTCTCCGGCGGCAGCAGGCCGGATTCCGTGCCGGAAGATCCTGTGTGGACCATATTGTCACGCTTCGCATCATTCTGGAGCAGGTCAACGAATTCCAAGAGTCCCTTTACTTGGTATTCATTGACTACGAAAAAGCTTTCGACCGTCTCAATCACGAAAATCTGTGGGGCGCCCTGAGACGCAAGGGGGTTCCTGAGAAAATCATCGGCCTCATCGAAGCACAGTACGAGGCCTTTTCGTGTAGAGTGCTGCACAATGGGGTCCTGTCCGACCCTAACCGGGTCGTAGCTGGTGTGAGGCAAGGATGTATTCTATCATCGTTACTGTTCCTCATCGTAATCGATGAGATTCTGGTAGATGCGATTGACCGTGAACCAAATCGCGGGCTGTTATGGCAGCCTATAACCATGGAGCACCTAAACGACTTCGAATTGGCTGATGACGTTGCACTCCTCGCGCAACGGCGCTCTGATATGCAGAGTAAGCTCAACGAGCTTGCCGAGCGCTCCTCTTCAGCAAGTTTAGTCATCAACGTCAACAAAACCAAATCGTTGGATGTAAACACGGTGACCCCTTCCAGTTTCACAGTAGCCGGACAACCAGTGGAGAATGTTGAAAACTTCCAATATCTTGGTAGTCAAATGGCGTCAGACGGCGGTACCAAGATCGACATAGGCGCACGGATCAAGAAAGCAAGGGCTGCCTTTGCAAGTTTAAGAAATATCTGGAAAAACAGGCAGATAAGTGAACGCACCAAAATACGAATTTTCAACTCTAACGTGAAATCTGTGCTGTTGTACGCTAGCGAAACATGGTGTGTATCAGTGGAGAACACTCAACGGCTGCAGGTGTTCATTAACAGATGCCTGCGGTATATAATTCGGGCCTGGTGGCCTCACAACTGGATCTCAAACAACGAGCTCCATCGCCGTTGTCACCAGAGGCCGATAGCAATAGAAATTCGGGGTCGGAAGTGGGGCTGGGTCGGCCACACTCTACGTAGGGGCGGAAATGAAATCTGTAAACAAGTATTAGACTGGAACCCAGCGGGACAACGCAGCAGAGGCAGACCCAGAGGCTCATGTCGGTGAAGCCTCAATAAAGAAATAAAAGAAGTCGACCGAAATCTAACCTGGCAACAGGTTAAAGCGATAGCCGGGCAACGCTCAGGATGCAGATCTTTCAAGTCGGTCCTTTGCACCACCGGAGGTGTACAGGATCCATAAGTAAAGTAAGATCCGACGTGTAACACGTGTCAATACCGAAGCTCCATCCCTGCTAGAGATTCAAACAGTCATCCAAAGCAGCGGTTCTCAACCTTTTCCTTGGGAGGTACCCCTTCGAACTTTTGCATTAATTGAGGTACCCCCTCTCGAAATTAGGCTTCCAAACCTCTTGAAAGAATAATTTCGAGCCCTTTGAAAGGAGGAAGCTCTTTTCAGCTTTTGAATCCCTTTAAAGTAGGCTTTTGAGCCTCTTGTAGAAAGGCTTCCGAGCCTCTTGAAGGCGGTTTTCGAGCCACTTAAAAAGAGTCTTCCTTTGCATCTTAAAAGGACGCTTCCAAGCCTCTTGAATTAAGAATTCCGAGCCTCTTGAAAGGAGGCTTCCGAGCCTCTTAAAAGGAGGCTTCCGAACCTCTTGAAAAGAGGCTTTTGAGCCTCTTGAAAGGAGGATTTTGAGCCTCTAGAAAAGGAGGCTTTTGAGCCTCTTGAAAGGAGGATTTTGAGCCTCTAGAAAAGGAGGCTTTTGAGCCTCTTGAAAGGATGATTTCAAGCCTTGGAGGCTTCCGAGCCTCTTGAAAATAGGCTTCCGAGCCTCTTGAAAGGACGCTTCCGAGCCTCTTAGAAGGAGGCTTTTGAGCCTCTTGAAAGGATGCTTTCAAGCCTCTTGAAAGGAGGCTTCCAAGCCTCTTGAAAAGGAGCCTTCCGAGCCTCTTGGAAAGAGGCTTTTGACCCTCTTGGAAGGAGGCTTTTGAGCCTCTTGAAAGGAGGCTTCTGAGCCTGGAAGGAGGTTTTTGAGCCTCTTGAAAGGAGGCTTCTGAGCCTCTTGAAAAGAGGCTTCCGAGCCTCTTGAAAGGAGGCTTTTGAGCCTCTATAAAAGGAGGCTTTTAAACCTTTAGAAAAGAAGGCTTTTGAGCCTCTTGAAAGGAGTCTTCCGAGCATCTTGAATTTAGGCTTCCAAGCCTCTTGAGAGGAGGCTTCCGAGCCTCTTTGAAAGAGGCTTTTCAGCCATTTGAAAGGATGTTTCTGAGCCTCTTGAAAAATGGCTTCCGAGTCTCCTAAAAGGAGGCTTCCGAGCCTCTTAAAAGGAGGCTTACGACCCTCTTGAAAGAAGGCAACTTATCCACTTGAAAGGAGGAGGCTTCCGAGCCTCTTGAAAGGAGGCCTCCGAGCTGCTTGGGAGAAGGCTTCCGAGATCTTTTATTCCGCAGCTTTTCATACATTGTACTGGTTGTGGAAGGCAGAATTCAATTGGAATTTGTTGATCGCATTGCATATTATGGTCAATATAATTTTTTTAAATAAAAATACACAATTATCAACACTGTATCAATGAGTTTCGATTGGAATTGTACTACGTCCGCCATTACGCGTTTTTGTCCGAGGTACCCCCTAGGGCCAGCGAAGGTACCCCCAGGGGTACATGTACCCCAGGTTGAGAACCGCTGCCAAAGCATTAAATCGAACAAAGCCCCAGGGGTCGATCGCATATCAGCCGAGATGCTCAAAGCTGACCCCATGATATCCGCTCTGCGATAATTATTGAACTCCCACTTTTGAGTTCAATTCTCCAAATGCGACAGACCCTTAGTGAAGGTGCCTAAAAAGGGTGACCTCACATTGTGCGATAACTGGCGAGGCATTATGTTGCTGTGTATCGTACTCAAAGTCCTATGTGAGACAAGGATGTATCCTATCACCGCTACTGTTCCTCATCGTAATCGACGAGATTATGGAAGGTGCGGTTGACTGCGAACCAAACCGCGGGCTGCTATGGCAGCCTATAACCACGGAACACTTAAACGACTTTGAATTGACGGATAGCGGCGCTAATATGCAGAGTAAGTTCAACGACCTTGCCGAGCGCTTTTCTTCGGCAGGTTCAGTCATAAACGTTAACAAAACCAAATCGTTTGATGTCAACACGGCGACCCCCCTTCCAGCTTTTTTGTTCTAAGTTTTTTTTTGTCTTTATTTGAGAGGTTTTCAGCCCTAGGCTGAAAAAATTTTTTTAGTCAAAAATAACAATCTTTGACGGACGGGAAGGTCAATCCGTTAAAAAAATCAGGTTGCCACTGATTTCAACATTCAAACAGTGGAAACTTGACGGTTCTAGCAATATAGACTTGACTGTTCTGCTGGAATTGGAAATGAACGGAAACAATAAGTATTCCTCAAATGTTGTCAAGGTCAAGTTCCAGGCCAAGTTCCAGTTGGAATGTAGTGCTATGGAAGAAAAAGCTTGCGATGCACTTACAAGACTGATTCACCGAAACCGATTGCTAAACTGTTAGCAAGTTTTCAAAAGTAAATATTATCATACATAAATATTGTAACACGCTGGAGTCGGTTTTTACTCAAATAAAAGACATAAAAGACTCAAAATATGACTGAATAAACCGTGTTAATAAAAAAATTCGAGTGAAAAAATCGCATAAAAAGCGATCCCTGTAAAAATAACCGCGTAGACTTCAGCGTTGACTCTTCCTTGATGGAATGGTCCAAGTAAATTGAAAATTCATCGAGAAACGGCGAGAAACGATATTGTCGGGCCGGCACCAAACCGGACCGCGCGATTGAGCACTCGCGCTGCGACGCGAGACGCGACAATTTGAAATATTTCATTAGTAGTGCGCATCATGCACGCATGGATGTACTATCATGCGCACTAATCAGAAATGAGTTGCGACGTCTGATAACTGCAGATATTTCATTTTATTGAAAACAAATTTTCAATTTTCTACTATACACGGAATATTAACGATCAAAGTCTATCATATTTTCGTGGCGTTTTTCGATTTTTTGCAATCGTAAAGTGTACCCCAATATAGAAAAGACAGACGTAGTTCTACGTCAAAAACGACAAGGGACAACTATGCTTGGCACGGCAGTACACTCGGTACACAAAAAAAACGTGATGGAGGGTCTAAAAATCTCAAAAATTAGCGGACGTCTTAACTGAATTACCACTAAGCGAAATCTGCCATGGCTTAATTATCGTATTCTCTTTCCATATTATGAACATCAATGCAAGCCGCTCGGAATTGATAGGGTAAAATGCCCAATAGTGGACCCCCTAGTAGCGGAATTTTGCTCTTTCTGTCATAAGGAGTAAAAATTTTCAACATATTAATTCTGCTTGGCATCTAATACCAAGTTATGCATCCCCTCTTTCCGGTACATACATAAAACACTCAAATACACGACGTTATTCGTTGGAATTAACATTTTAAAGAGTGAATGAATTCGCCCTATAGTAGACCCCTGGGGGTCCATAATAGGAATTTGTTTCCCTATAGTCGACACTACATTTGATTTCAATGTTCCGTTTCGGGACGTTCTTCTTCTCTATTATGGATCCTCCCAAATATTCATATAATGGACACTCTCGTGTTTATTTTTTTATAGAATTGTAAAAAATCATCTAAATAATAATCTAAATAAAAATAATAATGCAAAAATGGTTGGAGGGTCCACTATTGGTTGGGGGTTCACTATTGGGCACTTTACCCTACATTGGATAAAAGAAGGACCATGGTAAAAGCTGCCTTTGTTGCAACTAGCGAAATCGATGCCCCTGCTCTTCTAGCCGAATATTTCCTCAACAACTCCTATGACACAGACATTTCCTTCATCTCGCACCTCGTAGCAGTTGTTATATTTAGCAATAAGGCTTATAGTTTCGCGCTTCAACGATGCATTTATTTTTTTTTAATTTGGTTGGGGTGCTTCTAGATTTGCTAACCAGTTAAGGCTGAGGACGTAAGGTAGGATGGAAAACAATAGATAAGTTTTAGATTTTTTAAGCAAGGTAAATGTGCGTCTATAATTATGTACACTCAAAATAATTTTCACTTAGAAGCTACTTGAAAACATATGCAGATATTTTCCATGTAGTTTCGTGTGTAAAAGTTAAATGATTCACTAGTGATGGAACTCATTATTCTTAATTCACTAGAAAATAAAGTAAAATTTAAGTGAATTTTCGTTTGGCCATGTACTTAAATTCTAAGTGAAACTTCGTTATTTTTTTTTACTATCCTGCTTTCCACGCTCGGTAATGACGGCTTGTCGGTGTGTAAAATCAATCGGTCACTGTACTTTTTGACACTAGCTGGAGGAAAACTCACTGTCGAAAAGGCCTTTTTTCCCTTCCCCTCACCCAGGAACGCCAGTGAGCTTTCCTCCAGCTAGTGTCAAAAAGTACAGAGATCGATTGATTTTTACACACCGACAAGCCGCCATTACCGAGCGTGGAAAGCTGGATAGCATCCCTGTAGTTGATATCCGTCCACTAGAAGCGGACGAGTGCAAAAAAGGAGTAGAAAATTAATTCACACTCGAAATATTTTTTACAAAACGTTCTCGTAATGCTTCTGAAAAATGTTTCATTAGCGATTGTTGATAAACATACATTTCGCTCTGAGAACCCCACTCATATATTTTTCATAGATTCATTTTGAGTAGAATTCACTAGAAGAGTATATAGATATTATTTTCTATGTTTTCTAATGAATTCCACTACATTTCTTATTAGGATGCACTTGTGATTTGAGTAAGTTTTATTTGATTCCTGTAAGGTCGATGAAAGTTTCGATTTTTAAAGTCTACATGACTTTTTATTGAAGTGGAATTGAAGTGACAATTATTTTGAGTGTATTATTATGTATGAAAAGATATGGAGTTTTTATGCCAGTTTGAGAAAGGATTTTTATGACTACCTGAAGCTCGCGTTCACCCGCCAAACTTCATTAGGAAAAAAGTCAGATTGAGGCAGATGTAACATCGAAAAAGGCCTTCTTGTACGTGAACGTTTCTGTACCTAGAAAACTATATCTGCAATGTGAAGCTTTAATCTACCCTTGAAATTTATTACCAAAACAAACATCCCAACAAACATTGGGAGCTGAATAAGGCCTTATTTCGTTGAAAATAAACTTTTCCAGCTAAAAAGCCCTTAGCCACGCGGTAGGACGCGCGGCTACAAAGCAAAACCATGCTGATGGTGGCTGGGTTCGATTCCCGGTGCCGGTATAGGCAATTTTCGGATTGGAAATTGTCTCGACTTCCCTGGGCATAAAAGTATCATCGTGTTAGCCTCATGATATACGAATGCAAAAATGGTAACATGGCTTAGAAACCTCGCAGTTAATAACTGTGGAAGTGCTTAATGAACACTAAGCTGCGAGGCGGCTCTGTCCCACCCAAGTAACCACTAAGCCGTTTAAAATGACTTTAATTCAGTTCTATAGTCACCTTAAAGATAAGGTAACAGTGCTAAAGATCTAAATTAAGCTTGAGTGCTGCTCAAAAGCCGCTTATGGCGAATTATTTGGCCAATATAGTGCTTGCCCCTACTATTTTCGATGCCTATGCGTAAGTGTCAAAATATTTAGACGAGTTGGAAATTGAACGAAAAAAAATGAAATGAAAAATATTTATTTATACTAAGGACACACCTGTGGTACTTGTACCATGGTACAAGAGAACAAGATAATTATTCCAAGACTATCTTTAATAAAGACAATAATTGGTATGGTACTCATTTCAAGATTCTTGTACCATGGTACTTGTACCACCAGTGTGTCATTAGTATTACATTCTGATACGTTCTATCTTTTTCTTCCCGATGGGTGGGACTCGATGGATCTTTTTGTTATTAAAATCCGGTCTTGAACTTGTGCTTGGACGATGGATTTAGTTTTAGTTGGTCGCCGTGCCATCTGATCCATCTCCAAACTGAGTGGATCTATTGCTGGGAAGGGTTAATCAACATAAGGATTCAATTCGCCTCAACGATTCTATCTGCTTCCATGTCAATGGCGAGGGAAATGTTTACCTTCAGCGAGCCTTTCAGGTGGCGATTGATATAAGCTAAATATAAAACAAATCCACAGCTCCTGAAACAAGAATCATGCATTTCCTACGTAAATGATAAACATTATCAATAACATTGTTATTGTACATAGCTGATTTTCAAAACTATCTGTTTCAAATGCGAGTGAAAGAGACAGCTTATAAAACTATGGGCGTTATTGTTTATGATTTCACCCAAACGTCATGGATGATAGCTCTAAATTGGTAATGAATATAGATAGTAGAATCTATAGATGAGCGAAAGCGTGGCTGAGTCGATTTTTTTGACCGTGCACGCGCGCAAATGACGTCACAGCCCTTAGAATTTCCATTGAAATCGTGACGTCATGCTCGTTTGGAGACACGTTTGACAGTTCGTTTGGAGACAGAGGATTTATCTTCGCTCATCTATATATTCCACTATCTATAGTAATGAAGGTTCTTTTATTCGGCTTGTATATCTACAGAGCTGATTAGCTTTACATCTAAGCGTTTTATACCGATATACGGCTTCTTCTGCTGCTCGAGGCTTATACTGCCAATAAGCATTCGAAAAACATATAGGGTATCTGTTCCATTATTAATAACATGCTCCTATATCAATAACATTCGCAAAACAGGCGATTTAGGCTCAATTTGTGTCGTGTTTTGTTGTTTTCCGACGTGCTCACTGCTGAAAAAAATCACAAAAATGAGAAACAAAACAAATAGCGCACCAATTCTTTGTTTTCGAATGGTATTGATTTGGGTACATGGTATGAATTCAAGGAGCAGTTCCTATAGAGCTTATTGACACTGAAAAGCTGTTATATGATATGAATACGGCTTATTAAAGTGCTTAATGGTTTCCTGCAGTGTGGGGATGTAATGCCAATAAGAAGAAGAAGAAGAAGCTAAAAAAGTAGCTTGTTCAGCTTGAATTGTTTGTTGGGATATTCTTCAAATTTTAAAATAAGTATTTTTATATGGAAGATTCGAATAATAAAATCAAACATGCACCTTGATTCGATTCGTTGAAGCCCCCCCTTAATATTCATAATGGCCTTATCGCCCGGAAAACGGAATTCTAAATAGTCATTTATCAAACCGAACATGAATTGCTCGGAAGTAATCGCTACATTTCGAAGAGCAGTACACCCCCGCTATGCTACCTTTTGACATCCAGCGAAGGTTTCATGATAAATTATTCTACTATTACAGGAGCTGCATGTGGAAGTACAAATGCAGCGGCTTGCGTCACCCAAGTTTATATGCATCTTCCCTGAATGGCGTTTATTGATAAACGCGTACTCTAACTCGGTTGACACGCGGCGGATACCGTTACTGTTGTGGAATAAGATAGACAGCTCTAGGTAGTGTGCAGTTTACTACTAACTGAACCGACCGGCAAACCAGTAGATACAGGTTTTGCGGCGACTATAACAACTTTGACTTTGAACTTGGAAATTTAATTGCACACGACGGCGTATGGTGACCGATGACTGATTGCGTCGTAAAACCGCAACAATCGTTAGATTTGAATAACGATCTGTGTTTTAGCATGGGATCTAGCTACCATTTTTATGGGTCACTTACCGCTTGGTTTTTCGGGAATGAAATCGAGCGTTCGGTCCTTGCAGCGCAGGTTTTCGCCGGTGCCGTCGATCCAGATGTAGGTGGCCTGTATCTTGCCCTCCGGTATCGGCAGGCTCATGTACTTGTCCAACAGGGTTTTGTTGATGTGGGCATTGGGCGATTCCTCAAGGGTCTTAGACATTCTGCGAATGGGAAAGAAAGGACGGGAAAATGGGAATTAATTTAAATGAATGGGTTTAGTTGAATTAGAAACAGAACGCCAGCAGCATAAGAAAGAAATCCTATGAAAGCTGTTATCATATACATCATTTACATGAATCAAACTCCATAACTACACTCAACTAGCGGATGCCAGATTCTCTCACATTTGTGTAAATAACTTGTGTAAAATCTTGGCTTCGCATAATAAGCCATGCCAATACAACATGATTTTCGAAATAGATTAAATAGACCATTATTGCCTACATAGCGAAACAGGGAAAAGATTTGAATCTGATTTGTAATTTGAGTTTGCTCACCCACTTATCGTATCTTTTTGCGCAGTGCTCAGGCACTCCTTACCACCCATAAACCCGAAACATCTGGAGCCGTTTTACACACTTTGGTCATTACTGCCAGTGTGATTTAGATTGTATGGCACACAATAGGCCACCTCTAAGGAATAGATCACTTCGCCCGATACCATGTCCAATGCATTCCGGTGAAGGCTGGTTGATACGGAATCGATTCGACCGGGCTCCTAATCTTTCGCATCATTGTCGTATTGCTATCAATTGGAGGCTCAATTGGTGGTGATGAACGAGTTTATCATCTTTGTATCATTGCTGAAAAGCCCACTCAATCTGGTCATTATGTCACAGGAAGCTCATAAAATCTTACTTTCTTATTGCGTACGCAATTTACTAATCAATATGTCTGCTAACCTTGGACAGGTGTTGGGGTCGATGGCTTTTTTTTAATTGTGCACCAAAGTTTGTGGGATAGCCCACAAAACAATGCGAGAACGTGTGCACTGACAGCGATTGTCTCTCACTGACATCTACATTATCTCTATCAGCGAAAATTTCAAGGATTTCATGTTGATTAGTGAATAATTTCATTTTTCTAACCAGAAGGGCCTTTTGAAAAATGTTGGTAAAGAATTATTATTATTATTATTATTGTCTTTATTAGGGAGACTTTCAGCCCGAGGCTGGCTCGTCTCCGTTGTAAAATAATGTTTCAGGACGAATTCCTAAGATGAAAATTTTGCTAAAGATTAATTGGAAAAAGAAAGTTTTCTGATGAAATAAAAATTATTAGATATTTGATGATACCACTGGCGTGGAGAGATAAGCTTCTAAACCGAAACTTTTCCCACCCTCTTCATACGGGAGTTTGGCAGAAGGAAGGTCGTGAGATTTCGACTATCACATATATTGCCCTCCGCTCGCTTTCAAATCCAATTCTATAGAACATTCTTCATGCCTGCCGTATCCTAACGGAACTATCCAATCTGTACTTTCGCCTCTTATTCTGGAAGATGATATTAGTATTTCCATATCGTTGTAAAAAATGAAATATTATTCATTCCTGCCCTAAAGCTAAAACAATTCACAAATACACTTATGAAAAAACTTTTAAAGCAATAACCGGAATTTCTTCAAAACACATTTTTGAAGACATTCATCAGAACAGCAATTCTTAACCCGGGGTACATGTACACCTAATGGTGTCTTCGCTGGTCTCAGGGGTACCTCATTCATGTACGGTGCCAAAGTAATAACGAATTTTGTCGAGCACAAAAAAGCAAAACTTATATATTGGGTGACTATCTAGACAGATCTTATGCGTGCATTAAAACCACTCATGAACAGAATACAGTGGTTGGTTCCCTACTTATGCTTCATGAAAGTCATGAAAGATAAATTTCCAAACAAATTCTCGAGTAATTAGTCCCAAACAATGTTTGCAGAAATCGCTCTCAATAGATAATGAATAATGACAAAAGAAATGCAATAATTGTTCCGAATCATAACAAGCCATGATAACATGTTTTTTAGAATCCTCAGGAAATGTTTGATCAAAGACTAATTCTAAAGTGCTTTGAGAATAGGTCGTATGTGCAAAAGAGAGTCGCTCTTTGCTTCCTTCTTTCGTTAACTTCGGATTTCTTGGTAGATATTCAAGAATAATAGCTTTGACTAGCGTGCTATAGTGAAAATGTAGCAAAAAATCAATTACTAGCCTATCTATTAGCGGAAGAGAACCTCTCTTTTGCACATACGACCTATACTCGAAGCAATCTAGAATTCGTCTTTGGTTTGGTATACATTTGAACTTCCGTGATTATTTTTTGTATTGTTCTCTATTGATTGTTTTGTGAAAATTTTTAAATTTTTTATGGAAAAAAATATTTATTTTATGGAAAATTTTGTAATTTCTTATTGCTAATATTGATTTATTTATGGAAATTATGTATTTTTTTCCGTAAAACATTTTGATTTTTTATGGAAAATTCTTCTTTTATTATTGAACACCCATAGTGTTATAATATATCGAGCTACTCAGTTCGACAAACCGAGGTGATGTCTGTAGTGCGTGTTTCTAGTAACATTTTGGTTTCATACTGGTATAGTAAATTATGGTCTTCAAGAGCGTTATAAAACTTGAAATGTTACTTGGGGTGTGAATGTTCGTATGTGTGAGACCAAAAATCAAACTCTTCTTCCAGGCACTTAGCCTAAACCGATTTACTCGCAACAAGTTGCATTCGTTAGAGAATATTTTGCCAGTATTCCCTATTGAAAATTTGACAGAACGGACTATGGGGTCGGAAGTTATGGTCAAAATACATTTTTGTACGCTAAACGCGTTACAAAAAACTCACTCATTTTAATACACTTATCCTTAACCGATTTGCTCGTAAAAAGCATTCGTAGTGAAACTTCTTCCCAGTGTTTCCTATTGAAAATTGACTGAATCGGACAGTGAGCTCAAAGATTATGGCCATAATACTATTTTTATATAATGCATCAGGTTTCTAAAATGCATTTATTTTTTCAATAATGCAATCAGGTTTTTTTTTGATAAACTACTACAACTAATAAAAGAAAAATCATCTTTCATACAAAAAGTGTTACAAAGAGAGAGTGGAAGGGTGTTGAAACTTTAATATTTTGACATAACTTTACAATTACAATATTTTTTATGTTAACAGTAGGCGGCGCCGACGACAATTTCTCAAATTTTGTACTCAAACGATAATAAACACAGTATTTTTATTCAAACATTCAGCTTTACTAATATCAGCTAATTGTCAACAGTCCCGTTCTATCTTCTATTTGGCGTTATGATTTTCAAACGATTCTTAACCACTGGCGAGTTTTTATCACTACGAGGTTGCGTGTCTGATAAAGCCAATCTCAAATCGTCCTCAATGTTAAATAAATGCAAGCGTTAACGGATTGCGAACTAATGAAGCATCTTCTTGAACCAGCTCAGGAAAATATCAATCAAACTGTTGCTCCAGTGAGTCAAGATGAACCCTGACTCATGAGTTCCAATTTGATATTTGCATCTAATTGTTGATCCTTCCTCAATCAAACTGCACAGTTTATCAAACATTTATAATATGCGTCACTAGCTTTTACCATTGCCGCCTGAGTAGCACAACTCGGATTCATTTAATTGCAGCAACGTAAAGTTGAACAAATTTGCTTGTATATGAGTTACCGCAGCTTATCTGTAACAGGTGTGCTGCTTGGGCATGAAGGCTTGCAATTGCAAATTGTTTCTGGATTAAATCAGATTGGTTTGCTAACCCTGTAACCCCGTTCAGCGAGATTAGCAAGTCAAAAATATAGTGAGACATTTATGCCATTCATTGAGGTTGGCAAGCAAATTATTCTTACCCTGATTTTTCAAGAAAATTTCAATTTTATCCCTCAATTCAAAAACGCGGTTAGGAACATTACCTTTTGATAACCAACGTAAGACAGTGTGGAAAAGAAGGGCCCCATTATCTGCTTGCATTTCTTTGCAGAGTTCTTTGAACGAACGTGTGTTGAGTTGAGAGCTCCAGATTTGATAATGTTCATGATTCTCATAAGTTGTATTAAACAAGTAAGGGCAAATCGATGAATCATACAAATCTCGCTTAACTTTTTAAAAGGTCCTAAGTAACATTTTTTTCATGAATTAATTTGAATAGCGCAATCAACAGAACAACATGAAAGCTTTTGATTGCAGTACTCAAATTAATTCATGAAAAAAATGTTACTTAGGACCTTTTGAAAAGTTAAGCGAGAAATCTCAAGATTCGGAGTAAACTAATAAATTGATTTTTTTTACACTAAAAGTAATATAAATATACCAAAAACGTGTTTATGTTAGTCAAACTATGAAAAGTAAATTATTTGCAAATGTTTCACGACCCCCTTGATATGGTACGGTCTCGCGGCCTCCCAGGGGGTCGCAGACCACCTGTTGGGAAACACTGATTTATAGCTTTTAGTGGAATGCAAGAAGAAACCAACTCTAAATTTTGTGATAATATTCCTATTACCTATTACCTATTATAATACCTATTCCAAAGAACTTCATTACTGTTTTAAAATACCTAGTTGATTGAAATTTGTTAATAAAATAAATAATGTGGAGCTTATCATGAAATTAGGAAAGTGGTAGTCTGCTGGAAAACTATCACTCCAGTCTGCCATGGTTCACCACATGCATTTGACTGGCGACAAATTGCCAAGATTGTTTTGATGTTGTGGTGGCTCTCCGTTGTTGTTTTTTTGAATCCTACCTCAATACTTTCAAACCTATTGGAAATCACACCAAGTACCATTTCCCTGTCATATTGTCTACCCGGAACAAAGTTGGTACGGTTTTTATACCGAATTTTCTCCAGATACAGGCAACTTACCCAACTTCGGAAGTAGTGCGTTGTATTCGCGCTAAACAACGCATCAATTAGTTTGACAGATAAAACTTCAGAAGAAAGTTCGGTTCGGAAGTCCCGACTTCCGAATTCTAATTTGGTGCTACGCCGACAATACATTCCCCCTCTTCTCAGGATTTGTATTGTTATGGAAAGCAACATTCTGAATCACTAATGCGAACTAACATTATGTTTGACCTAACCGAAAACAGGCAAACAAATATTTCAAAGACAGGCATCGAATATTTCATCCGGCATAAAAACAAAAACAAAATTTAAATACAACATGTTCAAAATCTAAAAAAAAATCATGTACCCATAAAAAAGGTTTAAATGCCGATAATTAGAAATCCAGAATTCCGCTAAGAAAAATGATGACAAATTATTCACAAATGCACTGGTTCAAAGTGATACAAATTCAACCTTTCATCGCGATTCTCTCGATGACTACATCCATAATTACACGTTTGACGTATTTCCGAAAGGCTCTGTTCCGTCAGTAACTGATACAAGTATCAGAACGTCGGCATGCTCTCCCAATTTGGGAATGTCTACTTCATCATTAACTTGATGGAAAAGGAAGTGGAAGCAAAAGGAATGAACAGGAAATGCAAATGGAAAGGAGCCCTAGATTAGGACTTCAATAAGCGAAAGGCGAAACACAGAGTACACTTTAAAAAAGCGTAAATCAAATCCAAACCGTTATCTGATAATACATATAAGGAAGTACTGAAAAGAAGTTTGTGTGAATTTGAGATAAATTCTCTCATTTAATGCAGACAAACTATGCGATCGCATTCGATCCAGTGTAATCTATATAGAGAATCTGCATCGAGGGATTTCAGTAACAATGGCAAGTGCCTTTCTTCACAGTTGAAACTTATTGGTTCAATCAAAACAACCAGTTCGACCAAGCTACCGTCAAAGACACTCCAAAAATTCATCCGAATAGGCCCGTTGGATATACTGGCGTTGAAAAACCGCTACGTGGGCATCGGCCCTAATCGGCCCTGCTCTTAGCAAGCTTTTAGTTTTGAACATCTGCAAGAGTAAGGGGCGCCTAATAAATGTTTCGCCAGGGGCGCTGGGAGTCCATGCTTCGGCTCTGCCTTACTAAAACAAAACTTTTCGCCCAGAATATACAGATACCGAACAATCGCGATAGATTTTAAAAATGGTTGCCACTATGTCAACTCTGACACCTTAAGGTCTATATTTTAGGAAATAAGTCATCAACTAATTTGAAAATTATGTTTTAATGCATGCTGCAACTAACCAAGATGAAGAAATGGTGCCTCTATTAAATCCTAGGGATCCTATAATGAGAGATATGCGAAATCGGCCATTGTGAGCCAATCGAGCATTGAGAACTGTCAAAACGTGAGCGAAACGAGCGTTGTTATTGTTGCAGATTGAGAGGTATTGAGATTGTTATGAAATAGATTCAAGAAAAAGTTACATCGAATAAACAATTTGTTTTACTTTCGCGAGTATTGTTATCAAGCGCAAAATCATATACAAGCTTCAACATTTTGCGCTGCGACATGTGCTGGAAGCGTTTGCTAACAAAAGTAACAGCGTTGCTAAATCGTCTGGAAAAGTATTTGCATATCTCTCATTATAGGATCCCTATTAAATCCTAACTGCCAAAGGCAATTGGAATGTATTAGTATAAAATGTATCAAATGTATATCAAAAGCAATAAAAAAATGGTGCTTCTAAAAGCGAGAGGTGGATTGGAAATTGGAAAGTAAGAATTCTAAATCCAAAAAGTAGACCCGATTTTGTCACTACTTCGATTTTATCACGTTTTCGACCCGATTTCGTCACCCAAAAAAAATTTAGTCGTATTTTTTATTTTTGTAAATAATAACGCAACAACAATGATTTACATGAAATAATTTTCGCCACCGCTTTATTAACCGGTGCCAGCGAAAGTGGTACATAAAAAAAATTTTTGCCAATTTTGAGTTTTTTACACCAACGGCTTCTATTTGCAAAGATCTAGCAAGGGAATAACGAAAAAGTGATTTTTGGCAACTAAATCTGAAGATATGCACATTTTATTTTCTGGTATATATCACAATGGCCATTTCGTTGCCAGAAAAAGTGGTACATGTACAGTTCCACCCACTAAAATCAGCTTTTTTAAATGAAAATTCAGCAACATGACTGTTTTCACAACAGATTTTAATCCTATTTTGAATTTCAAAATAGTTTACTGCCGTTTAGAATGATTTTAAAAATGTACATGTACCACTTTTACTGTCAACGTTTTTCGGTTTCTGTTTCCTTTTGTTCCCATTAATAGTGGTACATGTGCAATTTGTTCTAATAAACTTGAAATTTGTCATGAAATTCGCTTATTTTTCACTGCTATCTTTAGGCACATCAGTCATAACATGGTGGTACAGTTTAGTTGCAAAAAAATGCAAATATGAATTTATTATTCGATGTTTTTGGGAAAATGCATCTCCTGAAAAATTTACTCAAAGTAACATGTACCACTTTCGCTGGCACCGATTCATTTCTGAATAGCTATCAAGAATTCTGTAAGCCATTTCAACAAGAAATTATGAGTTCCGTTCACGTATTTTGCCCTCACAAGGCATAAACTGATTCATATTTGTGAAACAAACTAAAAAGTTTGAAAAAAAATCTGATTTTGTCACATTTCCTATTTTATCTTACCAAAATTCATTAAAAATTGGGATATTTCTGTATTTAGAACAGAGGTACCAAAACAGATGTGAGAAAGGTTGTCAATGTACCGGGTGTGCCATGGAGAACTTTTAGCACCACTTGTATAATTAGTTAATTAATGGATATATAGATTACATGAATTGAAGTGAATCGAATTTCATTCGACCTGAGCAACGCGCAAGTGCACGATCAACCAAACACTGCATAATTCGAATGCGGCATGAGCGGAATGAGTACTTCGAATACATTCGATGATTATGGTGATCGATGATGAAGTTGTAGACAAGCGATAATGATTTCGTTGTCATTACAGATTTTTCCATAATCGTCAGCAACGTCTTGATTCTCAACGCCCAGTTTAGGTGCGCTACTACTCCCGGTGGATATCTGAAGATTATCATCACCTTGAACAATGCCAAAGGCATATTTGATCAATGCCATCATTTGAAATTTCTTCACTTCCACAAACGTGATGGAAAAAGGAGTAGGCGATTGTTGCAACTTCATTTAGTTGTATCCTACCAAAGAGTAGCCAGAGGGATTTGTTGCTCCTTCGCGTGCAAGATGAAACGTTTTGTATAGAACACCAAAATAAATTAGGCAACGTCAAATATTGTTCAAGTTGTTTTTTTTCATACATACATATGTATGTCAAGGCTGTTATGGAATTGTTTTATAATTTCAAGAATCTCACCGAAATAATTTGATTCGTCTCTTAATCGATAAAAAAAATGAAATCGCATGATTTATTCCTATCAGTAATCAGAGATTTTCGATTTTGATTTGAATGTTCATGTACGAAGGAAACTTTGAAAGGTATGTTAACATTCAAGTGTAGAAAAGGTTTGTACCACTTTGTACTCTCGCAGGATTCACTGGTTCCGGAGTTCTAGTTTTGTTCAACTCTATGTTGCTATGTTTTTATTTTTAAGAATTTCCTCATAAAACTCCATTTTCAAAATCTCAGGAATTTTAAAACCCTTCTATAGATCACTACACTTTTTCCGATTTTCCGGAATATGTAGTTCTTGCTACCTACAGAGCTCCAAATTTTTTTAAAATGATTTTTCTACGTACAAAACCTGCCAAAGTTTGTCCCAAGTAAAGACTTTAATAAATTATTTAAGAATGGTTTTTTTTATTCAGACCACGAAAACATCAAAATTTATGTTTGAAACCTCTTGATATTTATCCATGAAAATAATTAAAAGTTATGCATAGATTTTGAAGAATCTTCTTTCTTCTTCTTCTCCTCTTCTTTTTCTTCTATATATAAAATTGAGTTTGCATTTCCTTTGAGGCAATATAACTCATGGACGCATGGACCGATTTGCAAGATTTTCTCACTACTCGATTCGTCTTGAGATCAACTGTGTTTGTATATACAAAAGGTTTGCAAAATTTACGGGGAAAGTTGAAAACTTGTCAAAATACAATATTTCAAGCTCTATCTGGTAAAAGGGCGAATATCGCAAGAGAGAATTCTCTTCGTCGACTTCCCCTCTTTTAAATAAAAGTGACAAGCAGAGGATTTCTTTGCAGTTTATCACATCAGAATGCAAGTTCGCATTGTTTTCTATCGTGCTGAGGTGATAAACCACGAAGAAATTCGCTGCTTGTCACTTTTATTAAAAAGAGGGGAAGTCGACGAAGAGAATCCTCTCTTGCGACATTCGCCCTTATTCCAGATAGAGCTTGATTTACGAGAACCGGGAAGAAACCCAATGCGAAAGTACAAAAATGATCTAGAGTGCGGTGTGACCGGTGTCGAAAAAACTTCCCCATTATAGTTTTCCAGAAGCATGATTAAAGTGATATACCTAATATCTTAAAAAGTTCACCCCTCCTTATTTGATACGTCCATGCATTGATAAAAAAAACCTTAGATTGTAACGAAAGTTCCTAGTGATGTGCCGCATTGATCGACAATTTTTCATTCCTACAATTTCACTTTTAAAAATATAAATTGATAACTTATTCAGTTTTATTGTCAACTGAATACTTCGGTGATAATATAACTTTGTATTTACACTGTGAAGCTCATAAAAATTAATTGAATTTAACACTCTGATCAAAATATGTTTAAAGAACTGTAATGCAATTTTTTGATCATGCTTCGCCTAGTTATTAATGTTGCAATGAACCTACTATCTAAAAAAAAAGAACTTACTTGTTTCTGTTCACCATTTTGGCCAGCCAAAAATTGATATTTACTTATCACGTAACAATAAAATAAAATGGGACACACCACCGATAGAACCAAATCCTCAAACTCAAATGGCGACGATCACAGGCAGAGGAAAATGATCGAATAAGTGAACACACGGGAGCTTCTTCTAATTTCCAGTTTTGCTCACTGGAATTAATCGTTTCACTATTGTTCCTCGTCGCGATCAGTGAATATCTGTATATCGACGGGTCGAGTCGAAAGATATTTCAGGCTATTGCGAATCAGAGTTCAATGAAAACTTGAAACAAATGTTACTATTCGAGCACAAACACACATTCCACTATGCACTGTTGATCTAATGATATCAGCTTGCACTCTAAATGGTGTGTCATTTATTCCAATAAATTTCGGTTCCTGGAAAGCATGTTCCAAAATTTGATGACTTTATTAAACTAAACCATTATGATTGATTATACCATATTGTTATAATAAATTCAATAATTTTTGAAATTTCTGATGCGCAAAAAGTGTGTCAGCATCACAGATCATATCAAATTACATTATTCTTAGAATATTATAATCAAGGATTACATGCAACGATTTTGGATCACACGTAAGAATACACAATATATAGAATATAGATTTAAAAATAAAACGTATTAAATCAATTTCCACTCACTTGAATTGCGTCATTATTTTATTAACCATTTAGCCGACTAACTATGAGCACCACTTGAAAAAAAACTTTCAGTAAGATAATCCAGGTTCTTCCTTCGGAGCAAAAGCGTACACTAGAAGCGGTCAACTGTGGGTTCTTCTGCTTATATATTCATGAAACCTTCGCGCGCGGTGGACATCAGGAGCAGTCGTGATCAGAGTGTATAAAAAAGTGTGAACACAAAGTTGCCCCATATGACCGCTCGAGGACGGTATCGACATGAAAAGTGGATACAGCAGGAAACATTTGCTGTATATCGTTAAATGTAATTTTAAAAGAAAATTTAATTCGAGTGAGTTATTATTTTTTTCTTTGAAACTAATTGATGATTGAAAAATATTAATAACAGCGGATAAACTATCAGAAAATTCTAAAACTATTTTTACATTCTCTTCAGGTTGACACTTATTTTATAAATAAAATTTACATTGTTCGACTCACTTTTGCAATAGAACGTTATTTTGCAAAAAGATAGAAAAAGAAAATAAATTAATTCTTATCTCGATACCGATCTTCAGATTAAAATATGACAACACACAAGCGGAAAGGAAATAACGTTCCGTGCGGCGTACGAATTCCGAGGTGTTAATTTTTCGTTTGAATAGATCATAATCTCACATGGTGCGTAGTCAGTTGAATCTGGATTTTTTTTCGCTGCAAAGATATCACTTATTTCGCAGTTTTCATTTGTTTACAAACAAACCAACAATGTCCGGATCGGTGTGTGGACAGTTGGATGAGCCTTGACGAACCGATGGATGGATGTGTGAGATCATGGAAACTAATTGACCTGTCCCGAGATTTTCTTTTTATTGTGTCAATAGAAAAACCCATAAATAATTCACCTAGCGGTGATAATGCGATTCTCGTGCATTATAAAATACATTGAGTAATCACATTTCGCATCAGAAAGGTTCAAAGAAGAGTAATTATTTAAATTTAGCATACCATTTGTCAACCGTCTAAGACGAGTTAAGTACTCTCCATTTAATGCCACTACGTTTTGTTATCTCACGCAGATACGTATTTCGACCTCAACTGCGAGGTCGTCTTCAGTGTCTTGTACTTGACTCGACTTAGGTCGACCTGACTCGATTAATGACGAATCGATTAATGAGAAAATCTTGCAAATCGGTCCATCCGTTCTTGAGTTATATTACCTCAAAGGAATTGCAATCTCATTTTTATATATAGAAGAAGAAGAAGAAGCTAGATAGATAGAAGTTTTGTTACAAAGTTTGACGAGTTTCTACAGAAGATGGTTATTTCTCGAGATACAGGCAAATTACCTAACTTCGGAAGTAGTGCTCTAGATTCACATAAAGATGCGCTAAATAACGCATCATTTAGTTTGACAGATAAAACTTCGGAAGAAAGTTCGGTTCGGAATTCCCTATTCTAAGTTCTAAGTTGGTACTGATGCCAGCATCAAATCATCGATCTGCGAAAACCTGCAATTGGAAGCTATTGAAAATATGTTTTAAATATTACGATATTTCTGCAAAGTAGAGCGCTTTGGTGTCGATTGGAATATGAAATTTTTTTAAAGGCATCAACATTCTTGTTGGGATACACTTCGCATTCATACTTCCGCACAATTTCTCAAAACATGATGAAAAATAATTACATGATCTATTTGGAAAAAATCTCGCGTAACATATGATTACGGCTTATAAACTAAAATCATGATTTTTGATTTTCTGTCATAAACGATTGCTTTTTAAATGATTCTTTATGCTAAGTAAAACCCCGTTCTAGATAACTCTTAAGAAACACATTGATTGCTATTTTGAGTGACCATTTGCACCATAATGTTTTTTAAGTCCTTTGTTTGGCGCTCTTTATAACTAGCATGCGGAGTGTTAATGCCAATAAGAAGAAGAAGAATAATTGCTCTGTCTAACCACGGCGTGTTTGGTAGAACAATATTATCACAAAAAATGGGCATCGCATTTCAACTACATGAAAATAAAGCTTCTGATCTTTCATTTCCTGAGCATTCCTGAGCAAAAATCTACCGAGGGGTCCCGAACAACTTTTTTCTTTTCGTTTCCAAACGTTTTCCTGCATTCTAATCTAATACCAGCCGCCAGCCACGAGTCACTCCCAAGTTGAGTCTTTTATTCATATCAAAATATCTATCTTAATGAATCAAATGCAATAAATTAATATTCTTCTTATTCTTTTATTTTAAACCTAATTTTAAAGGCTCAGATGTGGACAAGCATAACGGAGCTGAAATTATTAATTTAAACATTTGGCTAGCAAACATTACCGCAATCTCTTTCTGATCAATTTACTTTTGTGTTGTTACACTTTTTGGATTAAATTGTAAATTAGCAAAATTTGCAGAGTATATGGGAATTTACAAACTGATTGTTAGAGCCCGAAAAACGATGGAATTCCGACATTCAAGACATGAGGATTTTTGGAAACCAGACGATTTTCTATCACATTTCAAAGGATGATGTTATCATACCATGCTAAGACCATGCCTGGTGGTGGTGGCTGAGTTGTATCTCCGGTTTGGTCTAGGAAAATTTTAAGTTAGATATTTTCTCGGCATTCCTATGTGGGATAATTTTGTTTTGGTTTTAAAAGTAAGGAAAACATTCGTTTTTTTATTTTGACAAATATTAAAGCTTTTTTTTTTAAATTTCAATATCATTGTTAGAGCTTTTTGAAATAACGGTTCAGACCATTGTTCATCTAGATTATTTCCTTTAGTTAGATAAATGAATGAAAGTTAAGCTCATCGAATCATGAAGCAGAATCATGAAAAAAATAAGAGTCGTTTAGAAGGAAATGCATTTGGAGTATGATTTTCGTTTATGGTTAACTATTCTGAGGGGGCAGCAGGGACTATGTCCAAGGGCTTGACGATCCCTCCCCAGGCCATCTGCGAGTTATGGCGCCTGCCTAGGATGTGGTGGGGTTTGAGAGTGGGCTCTGTTAAACTTCTATAAAAGCTGCATGTATCCGCAAGTAGGCTACGCCAAAGCGTCCGTGTGCCGCTCAAAGCGTACAAGCCCAAGTCCTGGTGTTAGGTGGGACGCTAAACAGACCTGACACGACGGCCCTCCGACGAGACAGGAGGTTTGCGCAGCCCAATAAAAACAACCATTACGAACGACATAGAAGATAATACGACTCGATACAATCGGCAACGACCTAGGCGACGAATAAAGGATCACGATTGGAAGCTTGGGACTGAAAGTCGCTAAGCTTCGCAGGTTGCGACAGGATAATCTACGATATTACATCCTCGCAACTTCGACGTCGTAGCGCTGCAGGAAATCTGCTGGACAGAACAGAAAGTGTGGAAAAGTGGGCATCTAGAGGCTAACTTCTACCAAAGCTGTGTCACCACCAACGAGCAGGGAACCGGCTTCATAGTGCTGGGAAAGATGCGCCAACGTGTGATTGGGTGGCAGCCAATCAACGCAAGGATGTGCAAGCTGAGGATAAAAGGCCGTTTCTTCAACTATAGCATCATCAACGTGCATTGCCCACACGAAGGGAGATCCGACGACGAGAAAGAAGCGTTCTATGCGCAGCTGGAGCAGACATACGATGGATGCCCACTGCGGGACGTCAAAATCGTCATCGGTGACATGAACGCTCAGGTAGGAAGGGAGGAAATGTATAGACCGGTCATCGGACCGGATAGTCTTCATACCGTATCGAACGATAACGGCCAACGATGCATAAACTTTGCAGCCTCCCGTGGAATGGTAGTCCGAAGCACTTTCTTCCCCCGCAAGAATATCCACAAGGTCACATGAAAATCACCTAATCAAGTAACGGAAAACCAAATCGACTACGTTCTAATCAACGGTAAATTCTTCTCCGACATGACGAACGTACGCACTTACCGCAGTGCGAATATTGAATCCGACCACTACCTCGTTGCAGTATGTCTGCGCTCAAAACTCTCGACAGTGATCAACACGCGACGGAGTCGTCCGCCGCGGCTAAACATTGGGCGGCTACAAGACGGTATACTAGCCCAAGACTACGCGCAGCAGCTGGAAGTGGCACTCCCAACGGAAGAGCAGCTAGGCGCAGCATCTCTTGAAGATGGCTGGAGAGATATTCGATCCGCCATTGGAAGCACCGCAACCGCTGCACTAGGCACGGTGGCTCCGGAACAGAGAAACGACTGGTATGACGGCGAATGTGAGCAGTTAGTTGAGGAGAAGAATGCAGCATGGGCGAGATTGCTGCAAAACCGCACGAAGGCGAATCTCCAGGAAATCCAGGAGGAGATCGGCCGGCTGAAAAACAACAAAGCCCCTGGAGTTGACCAACTACCAACACGGTGGTGAAGCACTGGCTAGAGCGCTGCACTGGGTGATTACCAAGGTTTGGGAGGATGAGGTTCTGCCGCAGGAGTGGATGGAAGGTGTCGTGTGTCCCATCTACAAAAAGGGCGATAAGCTAGATTGTAGCAACTACCACGCAATCACATTGCTGAACGCCGCCTATAAGGTACTCTCCCAAATTTTATGCCGTCGACTAACACCAATTGCAAGAGAGTTCGTGGGGCAGTACCAGGCGGGATTTATGGGTGAATGCTCTACCACAGACCAGGTGTTCGCCATACGTAAAGTATTGCAGAAATGCCGCGAATACAACGTGCCCACACATCATCTATTTATCGACTTCAAAGCCGCATATGATACAATCGATCGGGACCAGCTATGGCAGCTAATGCACGAAAACGGATTTCCGGATAAACTGATACGGTTGATCAAGGCGACGATGGATCGGGTGATGTGCGTAGTTCGAGTTTCAGGGGCATTCTCGAGTCCCTTCGAAATGCGTAGAGTGTTACGGCAAGGTGATGGTCTTTCGTGTCTGCTATTCAACATCGCTTTGGAGGGAGTGATACAAAAGGCAGGGATTGACACGAGTGGTACGATTTTCACGAAGTCCATCCAGTTATTTGGTTTCGCCGACGACATTGATATCATGGCACGTAACTTTGAGAGGATGGAAGAAGCCTACATCAGACTGAAAAGCGAAGCTAAACGGATTGGACTAGCCATCAACACGTCGAAGACGAAGTACATGATAGGAAGAGGCTCAAGAGAGGTCAATGTAAGCCACCCACCACGAGTTTCTATCGGTGGTGACGAAATCGAGGTAGTTGAAGAATTCGCGTACTTGGGCTCACTGGACTGGTGACCGCCGATAACGATACCAGCAGAGAAATTAGGTGGCGCATAGTGGCTGAAAATCGTACGTACTTTGGACTCCGCAAGACGCTCCGATCGAATAGAGTTCGCCGCCGTACCAAACTGACTATCTACAAAACGCTTAAAAGACCGGTAGTTCTCTACGGACACGAGACCTGGACGATGCTCGTGGAGGACCAACGCGCACTGGGAGTTTTTGAAAGGAAAGTGTTGCGTACCATCTATTGTGGGGTGCAGATGGCGGATGGTACGTGGAGGAGGCGAATGAACCACGAGTTGCATCAGCTGTTGGGAGAACCATCCATCGTTCACACCGCGAAAATCGGAAGACTGCGGTGGGCCGGGCACGTAGCCAGAATGTCGGACAGTAATCCGGTGAAAATGGTTCTCGACAACGATCCGATGGGAATAAGGAGACGAGGTGCACAGCGGGCAAGGTGGATCGATCAGGTGGAGGACGACTTGCGGACCCTCCGCAGACTGCGTGGTTGGCGAAGTGCAGCCATGGACCGAGCTGAATAGAGAAGTCTTTTATGTGCAGCACAGGCCACTCCGGCCTTAGTCTGATGATAAATAAATAAATAAACTATTCTGATCTTTGGGACGATTTTGTTTTTATAAGATTCATCCTTTTAGCACGATTTTTCTGTCTAAAATGAAAAGTGAACTATATTTTGAATTGTTTTTCTGGTGAAAATAATCGTTTCTAATGGGTATTTCTCCAAATTTACGCATTGCAATACCGCAGAAAATTGACGTGTTAATATTTGTTAAAAAAATTGGGTGGAAATTAAACTGCTGTTTGGAAAAGCCATATCATCTGTAGTAAAATAAATCTGCTTTTTGGTCCAATCACTCGTTCTCATTAACTACGCATCACAGCTAGGACAAAATACAGCAAACATTGTTTTTTAGATTTTAATACACTAGCTATTTATGTACTTCCATTTCCAGCCACCTCCAGCATGGTCAAGGCCGGATGTAGGGGGTCCGGGGGCCATGCCTTCCATAATTCCCCCAACTCGATTAGGATATTTCCATTCTTTGACTTCGTCACCCTGCATACATAGAGCGTAGAAGCGCTCAACTTTCGTTTAGATTGGTCTACCTTTAACATAGAACGGTACTCTACGAGACTGCTTCAGTAAATTCCCATTATTCCTTAAAAAAAGTGACATTTTTCCCATACTTTGGCAGCTGTCAAATTTACTTCAGTTACAAGTCAAAGCAGCACGATGATTCATACAAAAAATTTAGAGCTTTATTACCAAAAGTTTGACGAAGGGGGAGTTGAGAATCGCTTTTTTTGCGTGACGTACTTTATGGAACTTTCCCAAACGTAAAAAAATGTATTATTTATTATTAATATTTCTAATAGGGGAGACTGGGTAGTCTTGATCCCCTTTTCTGATTTCCGATGTATCACACCCAAAAATAAATAAACATACGCGATTTCCACACAGACTCTCTAAGAACTCTTAACTTTACTGATGTATGACAGTCCTTAAATTATTGTTGTTATTGACCCACAATCAATTTTTTAGAGTGCTGTCAAAAATCCACTTTTAAAATATTCGGGGGAAATTGATCCCTCTCCAAGAACTTGCTTTGATAAAATTAGAAAGGTGCTCTCAGATTTTTTAAATATTTTTGCTTCAAAATACGCGTAATTTTCGAATTGCTATGCGTATACATGAACGATTTTTGTTATTGAATTCGACAGCACATGCAATTTTAAAATTTGAGGAGACTTGATCACCTTTCTATGATATCTACGCAATAAATAATTTTTCCTGCCAATCCTTTGTCAAATCTGTCAAATCTACAAAAAATTAGACGCCAGAGAACAGATTTATATTTTTTGAATTTTTTCGCCAAATTTTTGTATAGGTGACTAATGGAGGATCAAGTGTCCCCATATTGAGGCAATAACCTCAAATCCAAATATCCTAAAACTTTGATGGAATGTTGACATTTTCATCAGTACAAATCATTAAGCACATTTATGGCTTTGTGCTGTGAAAAAACGAAAGCATTTGGTCATTGTTATGAAAAGTTATTGAAATTTTACGTGGCCAATAAAAAAATCTTTTGGAAGGTAAAAACATACAAACCGCCCTGCAGATAAATAAGGTTGTCAATCCAAAAAATAACTCACCACATAAAGGTCATTTGTCATTTTCACAAAACTACTTTAGTTCTCGATAAAACAGGGAGTGATCAAGTCTCCCCGGGGATCAAGTCTACCCACCTTCCCCTACTTTTTTGCCAAAGCAGGCGCTCAATGATATGCATAAGAAAAAACTTATAAATCACATTAGTCACATACATTCCGAAACTTATACTTTACATTAACTTAAGTAAAAGGCATATGAGTGGATTTTATATATCAAGCGAAAGGTTTTACTTGCTGCTCCTTAGAACAGCTGTTAAAACCACAATAAAATTTGTTATAATCCTCAAAATTGATTAATCCATAATAGGAACGCATGTACCAGTTATGGCACTATTCTTAATTTAAATTCCTTATTTGGCTAATCTTATTGTTTTCTTATGGGATTGGCCAAATTGGGACCACTAGTGCGACAACTTGTGCAAAGGACGTCAAAAATCAAAGTTTTTTCAATTATGCTTTGCTTGTTTTGGAGGATATGAAAGGTGTTATCGTATCATATGAATATACTTTATCGATATGAACTTGGTTAGTGGTGATTTGATTGGCCATTTGGCATACAAAAAACCCAGATTAATCCACCTAGCAGTGATGATGCCTTTCTCGTGCATTATAAAATATATTGAAAAAATCACATTAGAAAGGTCAAAAAAAGCTTTTTAGGGGAATAGATCACATTTTTCGATCATTTTTAATATTTTGCCTTGCCACCATTCAAAAAAAATGTTCTTTGGATTTTCAAGGGGACCTTTGGGGAAAAACAATGTTTTTTCAATAATTCCGAAAAGAAATGATCGGGCCCATTTCCAATAGCAAACAATTCCCCGTCGAATGCAACTTGTTGCGAGTAAATCGGATAATTCTAAGTTCTAAAAAGTGTGCCTACAAAATTTGTACACATACACAAAACAAACAGACGTCACCTCAGTTTGACGAGCTGAGTCGATCGGTATATAACACTATGGGTCTCCGGGCCTTCTATCAAGTTTTTTTAGCAATCATATAGCCTTTCAGTACAACTTTGTTGTACGAGAAAGGAAAAAATGCATATGTTACAAATATGCGATCGTGCGGTAGTACAATGATTAGCGATAGTAAATACAATGATTAGCGCAACGCCGCGTTTTGAAAAATACATATGGATTAAAATTCGATATGTTTCCAACTTTCCTGATTCCCACGTAGTGTTTTTTCACCAATGTAATATTAAAGTTCAATAATACTACATAGTTGTATGTCATACATTGATTTTGCATCCCTTTGTGTAATAATTGTACAAGTACATTTGTGAAAATGAAACCAACAATTCACATAAATATAAATGAAAAAAAAGCCGCATAATATGGAAATAAGGAGGTGTATGAAAACGAACGTTATGTTCAAATCAAAAAAATTAACCAGCAATCTGCGGTGTATTGTTCGAAATGAACGTTTATCAGCAATGGACTTTCTGCTGTACTATAGATCTCGCATAATTTATCAAAAGGACCTAAGTAACATTTTTCATGAATTAATTTGAGTACTGCAATCAACAGAACAACATGAAAGCTATTGCGATTCTTTTCTAAAATTAGCATACTGGCTCACCAGTTACGCGCCGGGTCCCATGCGCCGAGTTGTGCGCCATGCAAAAAGTAAATAAACCAATGTCAAATAGATGTGAGCTTTCGGTAAGCTTTTCCACATTCGCTTGTAAGGTATGTAGCATATTGTCGTCCCTTTACGAAAAGATATTTTTAAGTGAAATTGTTCGAGGTTTAGTAGTTTTTGCTTTTCTTTCGCCTGTGTTGCGTTCGGGATATTGTTTAAGTGGATATTAGTAGTGCAATTATGTTTAATTTGTGATGTAATATTCTACACTTAAATTGAGTAAAGTACCATAATATGACACAATACCTTAGCGGCGCACAACTAAGCGAGGCAGAGATGAATGAGCAAAATGCTATAATATCTCGAGAATCACAATATTGATTGCAGTATTCAAATTAATTCATGAAAAAAAAATGTTACTTACGTCCTTTTGAAAAGTTAAGCGAGAATTAATGAAAAAATTTACTTAGGTCCTTTTGAAAAGTTATGCAGGAAATGTAATAAAATGCGTAAAGCCAAAATAGAGCTTTTTGGGAACTTGCAAGTGTTCTGATTGTTTAAGTTGACTTTTTGTAAATTTATTGGTCAATATTTAAGAAATGCAGTTAAAAGAAAAGTGCATACTTAGTTTATTCAAATTTGATTCAGACTATCTTTTGAAAAGGGTCAAACTTGTTTTTACTGATTTTTTCAAATGGATATAATCGAAAAACGACCCTTCCTACAAAAAAGTGTTGTATGGGTGACTATCGCAAAATCAGTCAAACTTTCTAATAAAACTTTTGAAAAACTCAAAATTGAACCCTACACTAAAAAAATCGATTTAAAAATTAAAAGTCGAAAAAACGCCCTTTTCGATTTGGACGAAATTTTGTCTCAAGATAGGTGATTATGTTCCCTACCAACCGTCCATACATCGCAAGCTGGGCACTTTGAAGGAAAAAATTTTTCTAACATAAACTTTTTCTTGACGGAATTGATTTTTCAGTGTCTTTAAGGGGTAGATTTAACATATGTATACATAATATACTCATATTAAGTATTCCTGTACAGTCAGGCAGAGTACAATGTTTTGGTCGTAACTGGTCGCAACTAAAGAAGCTAATAATGGAATATAATATTTTTTGAAGATATAAACCCCTTCTTAATATTACTCTTAATTTAAAACAAACTATATTTAGTGACTAAATTAGACAATGTATCATAAAAATAGATTTGCTTGGGGTTCTATAACGATGGCTTTCATTGGTTTAATTTCAGATGAAAATACACTGAAAATAATTCCGACAAGAAAAGTTTTGTTAGAAAACTTTTTTTTCCTTAAGAGTGCCCAGCTTGCGATGTATGGACGGTTGGCAGGGAACATAATCACCTATCTTAAGACAAAATTTCATTTAAATAAAAAGGGCGTTTTTTCGCAAATCTACTTTAAAATTTTTAAACTGATTTTTTTTAGTGTAGGGCTCAATTTGGATTGCTTCCGATATTTTTATTAGAAAGTTTGACTGATTTTGCGATGGTCACCCATACAACACTTTTTTGTGGGATGCGTCGTTTTTCTATTATATATTAAAATTTCAGCTCTTTTCAAAGGATAGTCTAGATTAAATTTGGAAAAACATTTTTGTTTTCATTTCGGATCATCTAGTGATTTTTCATTTCTCATTGTTCATTTCTTACTTCTTACTTTTCACTCCTCACTGCGCACTTCTCACGTCTCACGTTTCACTTCTCACTGCTCACATCGGCCCATAGGGGAAAGAAATGGCAAAATGACGCTTAACTTTTAAAAGAACATATGTCACCTTTTATTCATGAATTAATTTGTGTACTGCAATCAAAAGCTATCATATTGGTCTGTTGATCGCAATATTAAAATTCATTCATGAAAATATGTTTCTTAGGTCATTTTGAAAAAATAAACGAGAATTTTCAGTGTATACATGAAATCTTAAAATAGGTACTTTTTAACTCATTAATGGGTTTCTATCAGGGTTTCGACTTTTCGTTTCAATGAGACCAAAGCAAGCGTTTTTCGGGCCAAGGGAAAATCTTATTTCGTTGTTTATGTTGAGGATCATCTTTCACCCATCAATCTTTTCTCTAGAATTAGCATTGGAAGATGAACGAAAATCTTGCCTATTAGATGAAAATCCTTTTCGTTTCATTACTTTCACCTCTCATTCACTTTTCGCGAGAAATATAGCAGAACAATTACAAAATTGTATGGCCGCGCTGGGATTCGAACCCAGAATTGTAACAATAATAGCTGTGAGGATGCGCTTACTTTAGCCACACCACCACGCTATCTGTATGAAAGCGTTAAGTTATTTGTTCCACATAAGCTACTACCATTTGCATTGATGGTGCCATGAAAAGACTCGAATATGAAAGAAAAAGAGCAAATCAACGTTTAGCGGCAATCGAAGTGAGCGAAAATTTTTTATCACTCTCCAGGCTGTTTTTCTTTCCCGAAAAGCGATTTCTCCCCGAAAACTTTCGTGAGGGAAAATCATGTGCTCCTGAGATTGAGTAAGCATTATGAACCCTGGTTTCTATGTTTCTTTGTGAAGTTTTTTCTTCCGTGTAAGCTGTGTATTCTATGCTGTCAGTGTGCCGGTTTCGAATAAATTGTGTCTTGGGAGAACATAACCTAGAAAATCGATAGCTTATTTGTTACGAAATAATGATGTCTCATAACTCTTTGAATATTTACTATTTTTTGAGAAGTGCCATCATTATGAAACTCAATAGTGAACAAGAAGAAAACATTCCCCATCGAATGCAACTTGTTGTAGCAAAATCGATTCAGGTTTAGTACTAGAAAAATTGGCTAATGTTTCAATGTGCACACACATACGCACACACACACACACACGGACACACACACGGACAGACAGACATTTGCTCAGTTTGTCGAGCTGAATCGAATGGTATATAATACTATGGGTCTACAAGCGCTCTATAAAAGTTACGTTTTGGGAGTGAAATGAAAGCCTTTCTGGTACAACTTTGTTGTACGAGAAAACAAAAAGATATTTAGTTACTAGATAAAGATTGTCGCTTCGGTTCCCTTTGTTCTGCTGTCCGAAACATGTGTGGTACATACCTGTCAAATCGTATGGATTTTCCTTCTTTGACATTTAGCTCCCCTATCCTCGCCAGCAAAAGATGTTCCGGACAGCGACGACAGCGACAATCTTTATCTAGTAACTAAAATATCTTTTCATACAAAGCACTAGTGCGACAACTGGTGCTATAGCCACGACTGGTACATCTAGCCTATATTTATCTTTGGATCAAAACCACACAGACTAAAGTATCTTAATCCTATTTTTGAAGACAATTGGGGATTGCGTAATCGGCGGCTAGGTGCGTGAAAGTTGATTTCCCGGAGCACAGTAGCGTGCACAGTCAATGTTGTCACGGTTCATGTCAAAAATAAAAAGTCGTTGTAAATACGTTCGGCGTTTGGAGAGTGTTTGCAAACCAATGAGCGTACATCTGTGCCCATACGGAGGCAGGTTATCGGGATTGGTCCATGGCAGCTGTCGTAATGCGAATCTGATGAAACGTTTCTGGATGCTTTCTATGCGTGATGCATGGATCGCATGGTAAGGAGCCCATATTTGAACTCCGTACTCAAGAATGCTTCGGACCAATGAGCAATATAGTTTAGTGTATTCAAAGCATAAACATCGCCGAATTGTGCAGAATTGCTGCGCAGGAAGCCAAGCTTTGTGTTTGCTTTGGAGATTGTCTTTGAGAGGCCAAGATCCTTTATGGAGTTAACTCTCATAAGCGGTAACTTGTCCATCGATTAGTCAAATCCGATTGGTGAGTGAATACGGGAAAAAGTAATGATTCTGGATTTGGTGGCATTGGCTTGCATTCCGTTTATTAGACACCATGATGATACGCGCACAATGTCGGCTTGAAGGGCACAGCAATCTAAAGCCGACTTCACGACTCGGTAAATTTTCAGGTCATCCGCAAATCCGCAATCCGCAGCTTGCACGAGTGTAACTGATCGCAAACGTCGTTGATAAATAACGCAAAAAATAAAGGTCCTAGGTGACTCCCTTGAGGAACGCTAGACGGAATCTAGAATTCATCGAAAGTGGCGTCGCGAACCTTAACGAAGGCTTCTCTTGAAGTCAAGTACGAATACATCCAGTTGACGATCCTCGACGGTAGACCAAGACGGTTCATTTTCAAAAAAACAAGATCGTGCGGAACTTTATCAAATGCCTTCGAAGAGTCAATGTACTCAGCATCTACTTGTTGCCGCTTCTCGATACATCCGATAACACTATTGGTAAAGCTCATTAAATTAGAGATCGTCGAACGTTTTTGCATGAATCCATGCTGGAATTCTGATATAACGGATTTAACGGCTGGATAAAGCTTATCATGCAACAGTCTTTCGAGTACTTTGGCCAAACAGTTCAGGATCGAAATGGGTCGATAATTTTCCACGCTATGTATGTTGCCGGATTTGAAGATCGGTGTAATTGATGCGAGCTTCCAGGCATCAGGGAACACGCCATCCGCGAGTGATCGGTTGAATATTGCCAGGGCTGGGACAGCCAGCGAGGCTGCACAGTTCTTTATGAACGACGGTGGAATCTGATCTGGACCAGGTCCCTTCGAAACGTCAACTGAATTAAGAGCGTTAAAAACAGTGTCGAAACTAAGGTTGAGCTGCGGTAGATGGATGTAGAAGCTTCGTAATTCATCTAAATACTGTTGTGGCGGTGATTGGTAATCTGACTCAAACACACTGCGAAAGAACTCAGCAAAGGGATTTGCAGAAGTGTTATCAACGGAAGAATTATGATTGCCATAGAAGACGTTTTCCGGAATGCCAGCTGACCTTTTGCGAGTATTCGTTCACAAAAGACCAGAACGATGAAGTTTCGTTGCTTTTGTTCAATGTACTCACGGAAACGAACTTCATGCACGCTGTTATACTCAGCTTCCGCAAGCTGAACAGCATACCACAGACAAATAGACATAACACATTGAACATTCACTCATCACATTCATCGTCGTACACACACTAACGACATCTGTTGTTTTCACTAAGTTGGGCAAATCACGCACCAGATGGCGATAGTGAGCAAATGTCAAACTCGAGCAAATCCGATGCGCGCGCCACGAGTGATTGATTGGCCAACTAAAGATTATTTAAATTAACCAGTAAATCAGTGAACGATGAGAAATTCACGAGTATTATGTCTGTTTGTCTGTGAGCATACTTATTCTCAGTTGTCCTGGAACGGAAATAACGTTTACGGGCCTTGCGTAGACGGTTCCGTAGTTTGCGCAGCTGCGGGTGCCACCATGGTTGATGGCATTTTGTAGACATTCTTCGGGCTTTCAGCGGGACTTTGTCATGAATTACTTGGTAAACATTGGCATAAAAAACAGTCACAGCATCATCCATCGTTTCGAGGTTTGACAAACACGTCCACTCCAATCCAGCTAATCTAGCGTTGATTGCATCATAGTCACATCGTGCGAAATTATATTCGTTCCGTGCAGCTGAATTTGACTGCGCGGGTTGCAAATCTTCAGAGGAAGCGTCAAAACAAATGGCTTGTGGTAAGGATCGACTTTCAAAATGGCAGCAGGTGATTCAGTTCAAATCGATTAGAATCACTGATGAAAACTAAATCGAGAAGCCTACCATTCGCATTAACCAAATCATTGATTTGCTGCAGTCCTGTGGCTAGTAAAGACTCAACTACTGCAAGTTCTTGTTCCGACGAGGCGTTGAGAGGAAGAAACCTCATCATCGAATTCCCAGGCAGGCCAAATTTGGAAGGTTGTAATCTCTCATGGTATCACGAGGGTCAGCTAACTCGAGGAGACGCATGAGGGATTCAACGTGCTTAGCGTAAATATCGGCGGGACTGCGCGGTCGAATAAAGATGCAACATAGACAGATGTGGTAGCATAACTTTCACAATAACTTGCACAAGATCATCTCTGTCTTCAAGAAATACGGTTTTCGAATTCAGCTCGGCTTTCACTGTGATCATTTTTGCCTTTCTCGTATACTAAGTATACGTAAAGGCTATAATTTCACCCAAAACCAAACTTTTGATAGAAGGCTCGGAGACCCATAGTGTTATATACCAATCGACTTAGCTCGACGAATTGAGGTGATGTCTGTTTGTGTATGTATGTATGTGTGTGTGTGTATGTGTGTATGTGTACAAATTTTGTAGACACACTTTTTGGAACTTAGCATTACCCGATTTACTCGCAACAAGTTGCATTCGACGGGGAATGCGGTCCCATTGTTTGCTATTGAAAATTGGCCTGATCGGACATTGCATTTCGGAATTATTGAAAAATCATTGTTTTTTCCCAAGGGTCCCCCCTTGGAAAAAAAATTTCAAAATCGAAAAAAAAAATTTTTTTCAAGAATGGTGGGAATGCATAGTAATTAATGCAAAAACATGCAAAATGATAGAAAATATGCGATCTATTCCCCTAAAGTGCTTTTTTGACCTTTCCTATGTGATTTTTTCAGTACATTTTACGATGCACGAGAAAGGCATCATCGCCGCTAGGTGAATTAATCTGGGTTTTTTTTTTGCAAATGTATGTAAATATCCTTACTACTTTTCTTCTTTTTGAGATATTTATAAAAATTGTGGAGTACGCATTCGGACAATTATTTTCGTGCTACAGAAATTCAACAAGATTTTTGTAAGTTCAGGCCTTCCGGAGAATCACACATAAAGCTATGTCTATTTAGAATCTGGAATAATAAAATTATCTGCATCTCGGTAACGGATTGACGTACAAATAAGGTTAATACATCAAAACAAGGGTAATTCACTGTACTTTAAGGAAAAAATATTGATACAAATAATTTATTCTTGTTTCTAGTGAAAATTCGCACCTTCTTCTTTATTCCTCTCATCAAAAGTTGTACACCTCCGGAGTCAACTTCCTTGGCACATTTGTTCAACATTTTGGTCATCTGAGTCGCGTCCCGAGCTGTTTTTTCACTTTTCTTAAGCTTCCGCTTCATTACTCCATACAGAAATGATCAGCAGATCAACCCACGAACGGAAGTCTATTGGTATATGATTGCATTTCAAGTAGTTCAAGTTGTTGTCATTAGCTCTAGGCAGCTATTGCAAAATGTCTCGATGGGCCGGAGCTGTGGGCAGTTGCGTGGATTTATGTTTTTATCGATGAAATCTTCGTTGTTATCGCGGTACCACTGGATGACTTCCCGGCTGTAGTTGCAACTCACCAAATCGGTTTTTGAGACATTCCTCCTTGTACAGCTTCGAGTCCATCGAGTTATTCGTCACAAACACTTAGGTCTTTGCTCCACAGCTGCATATCCCTTGCCAAAATCATCTTTTTTTTTTTGCAAGTTTGTCCAAAAAGCAAATTTAAACTTCGCAGGAACTACTCCTCGTGCCGTCGTGGAACCAGCCAAATGTTGAAAGGCTATTTTTTCTCCTATTGTTAAACGCACGTAAATTTCTTAAAATTGTAATTACAAGTATTTTGTTTCATAGCAGGGTCAAAACCACATTAGGCCATTACAAATATTTAATTAACTTTTTGTCCTACTGGTCTCCGAAAGGTCAAGGGGGGGGGGGGGGTAATAAAAAATAAATATTAAAATGAAAAAAATAAAAAAACTCCTCGGATTTGTTAAAGAATGTTTTGAAAATCCTCAAAATTATCCGAATTTTATTTTGTTGCCCCCTCAAAATTTTTTTTTGGCCTGAAAAATCCAAGGGAGGGGAGACAAAATAGATTTTAAATATTTGTATCGGCCTTATTTGGAATTACAGTTTCGTTAAGATTTTTTGTAAAAAAAATCATTTGACAATAAAGCCACTCTGTTTCCCATCAATAACTACATATATGGCCACAGGATGGCCATCTGGAATGTCCATCACGTAACGGCACGAGGAGGTGTGAAATCAAACAATGAGTGCATCAAAATATTACTTTCGGTATATCTTAAGAAAGGGATCGAAAACCCCATTATTTATTAGAAGTAATAAGAGACGAACTTCCTATTTTAACGATTTTCAGCTCAATTCTTAGCTAAAAAAACTTTTGGTGCACTGAGTCATTCTTTACCATATCATAATGAGATATATTCACACATGGTAAGAGATAATGAACTATAATTAAGTAACACTGTAGTAATACGAAGTTATTTGAAACGGAAAACAATGCACGAGAAATTGATTTACGATTTACAGTGGCACTGTATTGGACATTAAATACCGAAACGGCCTGAGAGGCTAAGTGCCGGTGGGGTGGCTATTGATCCCCCACACAAGCAATACATGGAGGAATTCAGACCTTTCATTGTGGATTGCGACATCGTTTCGTTTTTTCAATTTCTAGTTCTAGAATTGTAAGAAAAATAAATTCATATTTTAGAAAACCAAATGAATCCTTCCACTCATGTTATACTTCCTACACAAATATGACAGATCTACAGGCAGACTCTAATTCAAATTTCAGAATATCACTTTAAAATTTGTACACAGCACATGTCAAATTCGATTCACCCCTTGTTAGTTTATGACTAGCGTAAAAAGTTGGATACGCCCAAATTGCAAAGTAGGCCCGATTCCCGATTTGCCTATGGACTAAACCACGATGACGTCACGCGCCGATTTTCAGTAAGAAGAAAACATCCTCGACATGAACATCCGGTGAACTAAAATGCTCCGAGTTCACTGAAATATTCATCGGTTCAACCGATAAGAAGAAGAATCGTGGAAAAAGAAGACGCTCGTGGTTAAGTCCATATTTAGCACCCATAACTCAGATAGCACCCTTCGGTCCAATTTTTTACTGCTATTGTTAATGTAACGGTCCATACAAAATACGTTGTACAACCACAAAAAAATCGTTTAGAAATGATTTTTCCATTCAACTATGTTCCAGTGAAAGCGTGTGTGTCATAACTAAAATCACAGCAGGCAAGATGATCTCGGAGACACGCGTGTTGATTCCACCAACGTTTTGATTAACAATGGAGAAGCATGGTACCAAAACTGAATCGGAATCAAAAACTAGAAACATGTTATGTAAAAATTGCTAACTGGATTTATTAGCGGCGAAATCATTCCTTGACAATTGCTTGTCCTATCTATTGGACACATTATCTACTTTTAAAGTCCAAATTGGCCGTGAGACGGGAAAATATTTAGCAGTATCTTCGTAGTAGTAGTAAAATTCTTCTTTATTTCATCATTTTCTGTTCTACAATTATTTTTTACATGTACAGTGCTCGGCCGGGTTGGCCCTCCAACTTCAATTTTAAATTTTCATGTTTATATTGTTATTTAAGTGTTAATATGATATATCATGACGGCCTTTAGGAGGCGCTGGTGTGTTTTTTAAAATTTGATAACCTAACTACTATGTACACTAATATTTACAATAAAAAATTTGATAACCTAGATTGGAACTAGCGCCCTAATTGGAGCCTGATCCGAATGCAAGCAACGGACCCTAAACTTTTCTTTACACTCACCAAAGCGTTCATGTAAGGTTTTTATTCCGGCCAGACGATGGACCTCGGATGTTCTTGTCCTGGGAGGGTGTTGAGGATCATCCTCAGGAATTTGTTTTGGACCCGTTGAAGTTTGAGGTGGTGGGTTTTAGCGCAGCTCTCCCAGACCGGCATGCCATATTCGATCACAGGAGGATGATTTGCTTGTAGACAGCAAGCTTATTTTTCAGGGACAATGACGACCGGCGGTTGATCAAAGGGTACAGTAGTTTCAACAAGACGTTACACTTTGTCACCGTTTTGTCAACCTGTTGCCTGAAAATAAGCTTGCTGTCGAGGGTCAAGCCAAGGTAGCCGGCCTCATTGGCCCATTCCACAGTCGTGCCGTTGAGGATGATTTTACAGTCCCCAGGCGGAACAAGTTTAGGGGATTTGGAGTGGGGGAAAATGATGACCTGGGTCTTCGCCGCGTTGATACAGATCTTCCAGCTGGTGAGGTACTCTATCAGGGCATCCAGGCCTCGTTGGAGTTTTGCCACTAGCGCTCTGATCACTCTACCGTTGTAGACGATGGATGTGTCATCTGCGAACAGAGACAGAATGCCGCCTTCTGGAGGTTCTGGCATGTCGGAGGTGAACAGATTGAAAAGCAGGGGCCCGAGGATACTGCCCTGGGGGACGCCTGCGACGATGTTGTGCGCATTGGAACTCGCCCCGCTGATTGAGACCCGGAATGTCCTTGCCGACAGGTAATTGTTGATGATTTTCACCAGGTAGCTGGGAAGATTGTAGCGTTGTAGTTTGTACACCAGGCCATCATGCCATACATTGTCAAATGCCTTCTCGACATCGAGTAAGGCCATGGCGGATGTTTTCGAGACAAACTTGTTCCGTCTGAGGACGTTGGTAACTCGGGTCAGTTGGTGTACAGTTGACCGACCGCGTCGGAAACCAAACTGTTCCTCGAGCAAGATGTTGAGATTTTCGGCAGACTCAAGTAACCGATGATGAATAGCTTTTGCGAATAGCTTGGATAACCCTGAGAGAAGGCTGATGGGTCGATAACTTTTGGCGGAGGAAGGATCCTTCCAGACTTCCAGATGGGGATGACTTTCGCTGACTTCCAGGACGATAAGAAGTAGCTAAGTCGGAGACACTGATTAAAGATAAGCGAGAGGTGCTCAAAGAACGGAGCACTCATGTGTTTGAGCTCGAGATTCAGGATGCTGTCGAAGCCTGGGGCCTTCATGTTCTTCGACGATTTGATATAGGCCGTCAATTCGTCAGCTGAGATCTCCAACTCCTCCGAGAAGTCGTTGGGAATCAAATGGATGTTGTTAGCATGCTCGTTGACGGCTGCTTCGTGTGGACTGACGATGTTCTGCCCAAGATTGTGTGAGCTGACGAAGTGACGACCTATTTCAGCGACCTTCTCTGCAGGAGTTATCAAGCGATCCTTAGAGCCATTATTGTCTAGTGGGATCAAAGGTGGAATGGGCCGAGGCTTGGATTTTAGAATTTTGGTCATTTTCCAGAACGGCTTAGCATAATCTGGGAGAGTGCGGATCTTATTCGAGAAGTCGTTATTACTGAGGTCCACCATTCTGGCCTTGATAATTTTTGAGATTCGATTGCAGCGTGCCTTAAGCTCAGGCAGTCCAGTACGCTGAAACTGCCTGCGAGTGACATTCCACAATCGAATCAAATCTTTGGTGAGTGTATCGATGTTTAAGGAGTTGCTTACCTGCCGAGCCGTCGGTACGTGTTGCTCTCGGGCCGCCGTGATCGCCTCCTCGATAGCGCACAGCTGGCGGTCGATACTTTCCGGCGTCTCCGGACGCACCTCGTAGTCGACGGTGTTATCGACGCACTGCTGGAAACGCTGCCAGTTCACTCGGTGGTAGTTCCGCCGTAACTGCTGGTGCCGATTGACCGAGGAGCCCAGTTCCGCCACCACCGGATAGTGATCCGAACTGAGCTCCTGGTATACAGCCGGCTGCGAGACGTGGTCACTCAGGTTTGTTACGTAGAGGTCGAGCGTTGCGTGGGCACCGGACCGACTCAGCCGAGTGGGGGATCCGGGCTCAGGATCGTGTAGTGGCCTTCCTCCATGTCGTTGCTCCAGATGGTGCCGTTTCGATTGCCGCGACTGTTGCCCCAGGCGTGATGTTTGGCATTCAAGTCGCCGGCAATGATATACTGGCCTTGCCTCCGCGTCAGCTTGACGATGTCCTCCGAAGGGCAGCCGATGATCCATCGCCGGCTTTGGCCTGCGTTGGCAAGTAGGCCGTGCTGAGCGCGATTGTGCCGACAGATGTGGTGATTTCGACACCGATGGCCTCGATGACACTGAGCTGGAAGCTTGGCAGCAGACGACAGTTGATGTTGTAGCGAATAGCGATGGCCACATCACCTCCCTTGGTCAGCCGGTCGAGTCGCACGATGCGAAAGTCCGGGATGTTGACGTTCATCTCCGGTTTTAGGTGCGTTTCGGTGATGAACGCCACGTCTATTTCCTTCTCCTCAAGGAAATCCCTCAGCTCGATTGTTTTGCTCTTTAGCGAGCAAGCGTTCCAGTTGACCAGGCCCACCCTAGCAGCCATTTTCAATGATGAACATGCCAAGTGTGAATACCTGGTCGAATCGGGTTTTGCAGCCGCGCAGTCGAGTGGCGAGCTGCGCGAAGATCGGCATCAGTTGCTCCGGAGTGTACAGCGGGGCAGATTCCTCCGGTGGGACGGCTTCGTTCTCCGACTGCCGACGGAACCCAGGAGGAGGGAGCGGGGGCCATTCGCTGGTGGATGGTGCCGACGATGTTGGAGCTTGGGCCGATGCAGCTGCCGCTGCCAGTCGCTTGTGCGGCTGTAGCGGTGGGAGTATTGGAATCACACGACGGGGAGCAGGGATGGCTGGAAAGTTCACCTCGTTGATTACAGGAACACGGTTCTTCTTCGGCATGGTCCTGGTGGAAGCCTTCTTCCGGATTTCCAGGAACTCGGCTCGCTTTGGGCAGCCCTTTGTGGTGGCCTGATGTTTGTCGCCACAGTTGGCGCACTTGGGATCGGCCACCTCCATTTTGTCGCACTCGTCAGTCGGATGGGGTTCGCCACACTTGTTGCAGCGCGGCTTCATGCGGCAGTTCCTGGTGCCGTGCCCGAAATTGAAGCAGTTGGTGCATTGCGTGACATCGCGGTGCACTGGCCGATATCGCTCCCAGTCAACGACGGTGTAATTTATAACGCCAACCAGCTTCAGGTCCTTCCAGGTAGTGGAGCCGTGCTCCAGATGGATCAGGTAAAGCTGGTCGCGATATTTCCTCGCCTTGTCGTGACGAGCGATCTTGTGGACGGCTACTGGCTTCAGTCCGCAACTTTCAAGCTCTGCTTGGAGCTCTTCCTCCTTCATGTCGTGAAGTCCTCGCAGCAAAGCCTTGAGCGGCTTCGTGCCGGGATGGTCATGAGTGTAGTACTCATACTTGTGGACCTCGAGGAACTCCACGACGGATTGATGATGATCCCGGTTGGCCGGCATCACTTTCGCGCCCTCGCTGCAGAGCCGAAAAGTACATTTCAGCCCCTTAGCGATCAGCTGGCGAATTTTTGGGCGTAAATCCGGCGGATCGCCCTTCACAAACACGGGCGGGCACTTCTCCTTCCGCTCCGGTTGCACCTGCGGCAGCTGCGATTGCTGCTTCTTCCTCTTTTTCGGCGGATTGCCGGCGTCATCAAGCGGCAACGGCGAGAACACGTTGCTCTGCAAAAGCTGCTTGGAGGGTTACCTGCGCCTCCAAGAGCAGTGCGCTTAGGCACTTTCCATCGACCGAATCGGCCACCGAGTCTCCCATGACGGGTCCGGGAGAAAATAACGCCAACGCGACAAGCGAAAACGTAAACAGCGAAAGAACGAGAAAAACACTTCGAAAAAATGCGCGAGCAAAAACACGTCCGTACGTGTTGCTGTCTCGAACTGATTCCGCGTGTCTGCTCGCAGTATCTTCCTGAGCTGTTCAGTAGCTAATATACTTCACGTAAATTCATACGAGAAATAATTTTACTTTATTCTACTTAATTTTTCATAATAAAAAGTGACATTTCACTTCAGACTGATTAGCTGCCAAAATAATGTTCAGTCCCCTTAACACTAAACTGGTTCTCTAATAACTATGATCAGACACTAATGGAACATGTTGTTCAATTATCTTGATGAGATTTCATTTGTCAATGTTATGTTATTCGCTTCATACTATTAACGTCGTTTCTAATGTAAACAAATTAGTATTCTATTACATACTAACCAAATACTAATATATTTCCAATTGGGATCAAAGCAACGAGTAACCTCGTCCAATACGATTTATTGCAAGCGAATCGTTTGAAAAAAAAAGTGTCAGAAAAGACGACACAAGGTCCGGCTTCCGGACCTCCTACCTAAAGTTTCACCTTTGGAATAACTACAGTTTATTGTAGCGTAATCATGTAAGAAACAGAATAATTGATATTCCCAGACTACGAAAATACATTGTGCGATATTGTTAATTTGCATTTGTTCGATACTGTTGTGCAAACTATAGGAAAAACTCGTTCGGTGATAAATCAACACGTCAAGCCACTTCGTTCCTCCGGACCACACGTACATAACATATCTCCATACGAACTAGATGTAAATGTGTAGATAGATAGTGCATGCACGTATGGGATGATATAATTTAAATGCCGTGATGGGTGCATCCAGCAAACGTCGTCAGGTCAGGTGCAGTTCTAGCGAAACGATTCGAAAACTGCGTATTATTTATTGCTTCTAAATAGCGCTCAACATGTGCGTTAGACTGATGCAGCTAAATACTAGAGAATATATAGAATAGTTTACATTTTCAACTAGACATCTCCTAGTTTTTAAGTCGTTTAAACTTTCTCTAAATTTGCAAGTTACATTATCCCGTTGTTGCATGAACTTGTAAATGCAATTGATCACAGGCAAGCAGTTTCTAATTAAACGATGCTCATGTCTTCAACGGTCAAAACTCGAAACGCTTCTATAACGCTTTTATATTCTACAGAGAAGCTGATGCTAAATTGCTTTGACACTGATTTGTAAATAGCAAACCATTATTTGAGAGTTTTAAATGAATACACATTTTCAGGAGGTTTACCAAACAGTCTGTAATTATTTTTCTTCTCATGTCCATTTTCATATTTGGATGTGCGCACCTCGAGTGATGACGGTTTGTGTAGAAGTATGCGTTATTAGCATTTCGTTTATATAACATTAAATCGACATGACGTCTGTTATTTTTGTAATTATTTCAATTAATATCAAAGCGATATATTATTGTCTGACTCAAAAATGATATGCACCAACAAAAAGCGAAAAAGCCGTTTGCGATTTGAGTTTGTATATCATTTTTGAAAGTTTTCGACTGGACATTTTTAATTGCCGATAATTAGAACTAACTAGCCACGAGCTGATTGCACGAAACGATGATCACCCAAAGAGTGAGAGCCAAACAACGAAAAGAAGACTGGTATCGCACCGCGTTTTACATGCCTATCAGCTGTCCGTTGAGTTCAGCTCAGTTCGTGGTTCAGTCTAATGTGCATCACTATAGGCCGATACAACCTAAGCGCAGTGCAATCTATCCATCAGACAGTCAGTCAGTCAGCCAGTCAGCCACTCGATAGGATGTTATATGAGGGTGGAACCACCAATAGCATATATAACAGCCGGCCATAGAATAGATAAGAGGCCCCGACCCGATGCACAATAAGACGCGTGCCGCAAACCCAATCGTAGGCGGACGTGCTCGTATTACGACTTGAATGTCAAGCAAGGGATCGGTGTTGTGTGTGACACAGTGATGACCCACGGCGGTGACAAACGATCTGATTGTGGCTGAATGTGCGGAATATAGACTTGGATCTAGATCTGCTGAGGGAATGACAAGAGTACTTTGGAATAATGTATCCTTGATAATGTGATGGTCTACCTTAAGAGTATTTGTTATGAAAAAATTGATTAATCCACCTTCTGGTGTGGGTACCTTTAAATTAGTTGCTAGAATATCCAGAAAATATATCAAAATGTACCCCATTTTACAATAATTTAGTTGTTGGTACTCTTACCAGAGTACAGCAAGGCACCGAAAGGGTTGCATGACACTTTCCTACCCTACAGGCGGATGGGCAAAAACCTGATCGCAATTTGTAGACAGCACCAATGTATGCGAAGTTCTATGTAGACATGCGAGTGGCGAATGCTCCACTCGTTAGACAATTAGATAGATGGTGGTAATTCAATGGCTTTTGTCTAGTGACGCATAATCAACAGTGGCGGACGTTCCTCGTTATCGGTTGAATTCTGGCTTGGACCACGACCTTGCCATTAAATAGTGACATGGTGTAGGATCGTGGCCGGTTTGAAAACTTTTATTACCTTTTTGCTTTTCTTGTGCCCGGAGGGCGTACCGAAAGACTGAATGCTCACTTCAAAAACGAGTCTTGTCGTCAGTTTGACGAATGAAGATAATTAAATCCAATTTGGTACATTTTCGACCGAGTGTATTCAAAAACTTGCGAACAAAATACTATTTTTGCACAAATTTTGGTTTGAATCTCTTATTTGTATCGAACTGTTAGTCAGTTTTCACGCGAGAAAATCACCATAGGGGGTAGATGAGTTGGTCTGGATTTATATAAAAATCCGGTCCAATCTGGTGTGAAAAATTGGGTTGTCGCAATCTTTATCACATCTAATGCGCATTATTCACATAATCATGCGTCGTTGGAGTGATTGCAATTCTGAGTATTGGCTTCACTATTCGTATAACGTTTACATTTGCAATTATAATCTTTCTCCTGAGCTGCAAAAAAAAATGGTTGAAATATTGCTCATCATAGGCAGTATACAGTAAATTGGGGAAACATTTCATCTCATGGTGGAACAGTTCTCAATATTACGATAACAGAAAAGATCCATCAATTACGAAAAAATGAATAATGGAGAATGTGTTCGATAAGCGTGAACATTCCTATAGATTAGCTATGGTGCCTAGATTGGACAAATCAAGTAAGCACAGATGTTGGCACACTTTTGGCACAGCCTAAACACAGCACTTTGAATCAGCATTGCCGAATAAATGTTTGCAAAATAAAGCCCCTCTTGAGTTGCGATCTCCTGTGCACCGTTGAATCACTATCAAAGTAGCCATAAACAATGCAGCCATATAACCGTCGCCGGGTAATTTGAACAAAGTCGACGAAGCACACGATTGGGTCGATGAAGAATGTAGGTATTTCGTTGAAGAAGATTGCTTTACGAGCATTGATGCTGCATCATTTTACGCAACTGATAGTGGATTTTCACTGACTGAAGGGGAAGCATCAGACCCACACCCACTTATAGTCCAGGAGGCGGCGTAGTACGGGAGCAATCGTTCAGCTGAACGACTTTTGAAAACGCAAAAAAAGTACAGTTGTACGCATCCTGGAATGGTTTCGTGCTGAACTGTGCAGAGATAAGGATGGGGGTAATTTGACGGATGGACGTCAATGACTTGTGCCGGTGGGCGATTGAGATGAGGCAGTGCAGATAAGGACACCAACCATCAGCTCGAGAATAGTAGATGCAGCTCTCGCTTCAAGGATGTGTGACTTAAGATGGCCATGTCAAAGGGTAAGCCTTAGGTTACAAGGTTGGAAAGGCTGATTGTTGAAATTCAGTGAACCACATAGCTATCGGAGAAGTGGCCTATTTAAATAAAAGCTGGAAAAAAGTTGGGATGTGAAAGCTACATAACGCCGGAGATGAGCCAGCCTCGGGCTTAAAGTCTCCTTAATAAAGACACAAAAAAAAGCTACATAACGATCGCCATTCTGAATGTTGTCTATAAAATGCTGTCTCCGATTAGTTTTCATTTTCCATTGATTCCCATAACTAATGTGTTCGTGAAAAGATATCAGGCCGGAATTTTAACGGACATAACGATCAATGTACACAAGGAGCATCGTCCAAGTCTCGTGTCCGTAGAGGACTACCGGTCTCATTAGCGTTTTGTAGATAGTCAGTTTAGTATGTTGACTTCGACTGTAGCGTTAATTCTGGAGACCTTTCGGCTATGCAGTCTGATGGTTTTAGAACACATTTTTGTCGACATTTTGGACAAAATTTCAAATTTTTGTTCGGAAACCATCAAACTTTATAGCCGAAAGATCTCCAAGATAGTTAGTTGAGTATGCCGATGAGCTCTATTATATCGGAGCGTTCTACATTGTCCAAATTTTAGAAAAAAAAAATATCGTAAATTACCGAAACATGCTGTAAAAAGTGGATTATTATAGAAGTTCATGTATCTCTGATATTTTTTCACAGAAAGCTGAGTAAAGATTTTAGAAAAGAGGTACGGTATATTATAATATATTTCACAAGCGATTTTTTGAAAAATGTTATTTTTATTATTTTTTCCTTCAATATTTTGATAACTCAACAGTGGACAAATAATAGAATCTAACAATCATAATTCAAAATATACATATTTCTAGCCTTTCTAATACAGAAATGCTTACTTGAAATGTATCTAAATTGAAATGAAATTCGCTCGGCATAAAATCTTAGTTCATCCGATAGCCTATTACAGATTGAAGCGTGGAAATTAAAAGTGACTTATTTAAAGGAACGCGTCTGACCGGTATAAGGCGAACGGAGGGGTAACGCCTTCTCCAAATGGATGCATCTGCTCGGTATAAGGCGAAAGGAGTTGGTAATGCCTTCTTTAAAAGAACGCGTCTGTCCAGTATAAGGCGAACGGAGGGGTAACGCCTTCTTCAAATGGATGCATCTGCCCGGTATAAGGCGAAAGAAGTTGATAATGCCTATTTTTAAAGAACGCGTCCGTCCGGTATAAAGAGTCAAACACAATGGATACATTTGCGTACGTTTTGACAGTTTTCCCATGGGAAAGGCGAAGGGAAGGGTATTGCTTTCTTTAAATTGATGCGTCTGCGCGGTATAAAGCGAAAGGAGTTGATAATGCCTTCTTTAAAAGAACGCGTCTGCCCGGTACAAGGCGAAGAGAGGGGTAACGCCTTCTTTAAATGGATGCATCTGCCTGGTATAAGGGGCAAGGAGTTGATAAAGCCTTCTTTAAAAGAACGCGTCTGTCCGGTATAAGGCGAACGGAGGGGTAACGCCTTCTTCAAATGGATGCATCTGCCCGGTATGTATAAGGCGAAAGGAGTTGATAATGCCTTCTTTCAAAGAACGCGTCTGTCCGGTATAAGGCGAAGGGTGCTTTCTTCAACTAGATTCGTCTGTACGGCATAACGCGAAGGAAGGGGTAATGCCTTCTTTAAATGGTTGCCTCTGTCCGGTACAAAACGAAGGCAGGATATAATGCCATATTTAAATGAATTACTTTGCTCGGTATAAGGCGACAGGAAAAAAAAATAAATGATTATTCATAAAAACGTCTATCCGTAACAAAGTATAGAGAAGACCCAATCCCTTCATTATATCTGGCCCGTTTGTCAGATATAATAAAGGATTTGTAATGGACAATTGAATTTTTGGAAAACACTTCTACATATTCTGGGAGGCCTTCCTTAGCCGTGAAAATGCGTGGCTGCCAAGCAAGACTATGTTGCAGGAGGCTGGGTTCAATTTCTGGGCCGGAATAGGAAATTTATCGATGAAAATTTTCTCGACTGTTTAGGCATAAAAATTTTAACGTGTTAATCTCATGTTACAAGATTGCAAAAAAATGGTAACATGGCTTAGAAACCTCGAAGGTAATAATTGCTATGAACACTAAGCTATTATTATTAATATTCCGCGAATTGGTGCATTCGGCGAAAAGGTACATACCGCCAAATGTTATTCCGCGAAATGTTCAACCGCGAAAATGAATTCCACGAAATAGTTTTCGGTGAAATGTTATACAATCAATATATTTATATATTTGGTTACCTCCAATACAATTTTCAAATCAATATCTTCCACATAACGTACATATTCACATATGAGTTTCCATAACATTGTAAATTAACGTCCTAGTCGGGTGGTTTAATCCCCGGAAATAGGCAATTAACTTTGATTGAACTATATATTTTAGATTAATTTCAAGTAAGGCTCTATAAATAAAAAAGGTTTTTCAATCAATTGACAGCCAAAGCTTCTGTACATCGGACGCGTTTTCTACTTGCTCTCTGATCGGTCAGTCATACGTACTCGGCAAAACGATAGCGAGAATGAATCCCAATCGACCAAATACAGTGGTTGTTGATTTTAGTGCGCTTCCAAAGCGGCTTGAAGCGGCGAAAATGCACGAGTTTAACAAAATGAAATCAAACTCAATCTCGCGGATGTGCAGCAAATTCAGTTTCATAATGTCCGCAAATGTGTTTTAATTCAAATTGAAGTTGCATGTCGCTATGAGACAGAACATAACTTAAGGGGGAACACAGATTGGCAACACACCGTATTTTTTAAATGAGTGGTTGTGTTATTTCTCGGTGTTGCACTACCACAATCACAATTTCCCGAAGGACGGAAAGAAACAGACGACACGTTGCCGGTGGTAAATCATTCAGAAAGCTCTTTTCATCTCCCATTGTTTCTAGAGCCTTTAGAAACACTATTTCTATAATGTGAAAGTAGCAAATTTGCTATACATGTGTATGTGGATTGTGAGTCGACGACGGTTAGAGTGCACGATCTTCCGCCAACTGTGGATAATGCCACCGTGCACAGCTTCATGCAACAGTTCGGAACGGTAACATCTATTCGCGATGTCGAAGCAAAATTCTTCACACAAACAATGACAGTTCTTTAAGGGTTATTACAGCAGAGCAACAGAGAGGAGGAGATGGCGGCCATGTTTCACTCAAACTCTGACAGATAGCGATGGGATTTCCCATAGGGGGGAAGAGCAGAATTTGCTTCGACTTCGCGAATCAGCAGGGAACGATGGAAGTACTACTTTCCAGGAGTCTATAACGGAGTGCGAGTCCTGCACATCAGGCTAAAAAACCCCTTCCCGTCGTACATTACGGTAAATGGGTTCCAATCGCTTTGCACTTATAGTCATCAGAAAGCCACTTGAAAAGTGTGTTCAAAACTGGTGGGTTAAGCAGAAATACTTGCAAGCAATTGCCACACCATCCAATGCCACAACAATCACAAAGCCGACTATTGGAACGAACTTCGATGCCGATTTTCCCTTGCTAACGAACGAGCAATCATTGTGTTTCGATTCAACAGTCAAGCAGCAGAGATGCATCTGAACACGAGAACGCGTGTTCGTGTTCAAAACGTTCTGAACACTGCACACTGTTCAAGAGCACTGACCTAACTTTGCAACTTGTATCCTAGGAAAACAAATGCAAGCGACGGCATGCTGATGTTGAGAATGGAATAAACGAGAACAAAAGCAACGAATCCACCAATGATAACTGTTCAACATCCAGCTCAGCCGTAATCGATGATACCGCAGGAACTACAAAGCGACGGCTGACAACTCGAAGGCAAAACGAAAAAAGAAGGTCTGTTCTGAACAACATTTCCCAAACGCGGATCAACAGCTTGTAGGAGATACTGATTCTGGAACAGATTGAAATCTTAGTCTGACGGGAGAAAATGATAAATTATTAAGAAACAAGTAAGTGATCTTTGTTGATTAGAATTATGCTTTTCGGCTCCGTGAAATTTTCTAGCGTTTAAGCCTTTCAAACGAAGATTGAATTGAAAAAAGGAGGATTTGCAATGCAATTTTTGCATAAAAAATTTAGTCACAAATTGTCGATGAACCAACGCACCATGCGTCTCCATGTGGCCGTATTCTTATATTAATATATCAATCAAGTGAGATCAAGGTTTTTCTGACTCGTTTTGGGACCCCAGTCAACTATGCAAAAGATGGGCTCGATTAGTTGCGTTTTCGCTTTCCGCATTGCGCTTGAAATTTATGTGAAAATTAGTATGAGAAAACGTACTTTTTTGCATTTTTGTTCTTATCGGCTTTAAATTATGCGCCAATCACGTCACTCAATACGTTTACATATAGTCTGAACTCTGAATGATGTTGAAAGAAGGTACGTTGCTGGCACGCCTTCATGTTATAACGCTTTGAAGATGGATTGTTCAAACCGTGTGCAAGAAATCAACGATTCTGCCAGCACTATCGGGAAGCCTATGGTCATTACCAAGGACGGAAATCTTCGTTTTACTATCAGTTGCATCGATGCTCAGTAGGAATTTTTTGAATTGCGGTTGATTAGCACCGATAAATGATGATTATTTTACTTTATATACTAAACAGATGCATATATTTTAGGAATCTGACTTCAAAATGTTGAATCCATGCATCGCATTATGAAATGATATTCATATTTTGAGATTTCAAATTGAATATCAATGTGCCAAGCTTGACACCGCACAAAACAACGCTGACACCGATGAACTAAACCACGATGACGTCACCCGTCAATTTTCAGAAAGAAGAAAACATCATCTGCGGGCAAAGTTTACAAGAAATGAACATCAACATGAACATTCGGTGAACTAAATAGCTCCGGATTCACTAAAATGTTCATCGGCCCGCAGCGGATGTCATTTTTTCGAGCGAAAAGAAGAAGAATCGTGAAAAAGAAGACGCTCGTGGTTAAGTCCATAGTCGACGCTTGCTGCTGTTCGTGCACATGCCGTCCTATTCATTCGCATTTTCAAATTCTGTAAGGACTAGCAACTTGATTGTGTGTTGGATGTCAGCTGTTTGAGTGTAGTTGAAATGACTTTTTCTGTCCCTGGTCATTAGAGAGCAAAACCCTTCTTCCATCTTTTTCGAATGTTTACATTGTAAAATGATTCCGAATAACTCTAATTAGCTTTCTAGCCGTATAAGAAGTATAATTTTAAGATAACACGCAGTTAAATTGTTGGTCCACTTGGTTCGGCAGTGTTGGCAGAAGCAACCGATCGGGCCCAAATTTGGCACAGTTGTTTGGGACCCCGGATGGTTTAGAAAAACCATTGATTTGAAAAAATGACCATGATGCCCCACTCTAATGCACATTGTAAAAGCTTGTTGGCATAAACGTCATCTCCAGAACTGGTCAAATTACGAGCATGGCGTCTTCGACAAAGTGTTTCAGGGTAGGGAACCAACTTGATTCAGATCCCTACACATTTTGGGCCCTACTGGCGATATTTTCTTGATTTCTGAACTGAAATCAATTCCGCTGCTAATTACCTCACTGCCTTCAGGAAAATATGAATGCTCTGCATCAGGCATTGAAGGCGTGAGTAAAACGTACAAACATTGATCCAAGATGAATACACAGCTAGGTGTTTCAATGTGCTCAATTTATGGACGAGAAGAAGGCAGGGGTTTGAAAAATTCATTTTCGGTGCAAAACATAAACAAACCGGCTGGCATATTCCCCGATCTAAACCAGAACATTTCTTGAAGAGCTATTGATTTGCTATCCCTGAAGGCATAATTCTGAAACTAGCTGGCGTTGAAGAATGGTCCTTTCTCATCCAGGACATGGAATTGAAACTTGGTTAGAGAATTCCATTATATATTTACCAAATTACATTGAAACTATATGATTATATCCCATACAAAAAAAAAACATCAGGGCACCCGATTGAAGCGATTTGGATAGGAAGAGTGGAATCGCCAACTTCCTATTGTTAACATCTCGTGGATAAAGGGCGGGCTCTTCTCCCCATCTATTGGGTCAATCTGGGAAACGAGGGCTACATTATAATATTGAATGTACGAACTTTCTTCTGGAAGGAGATTCTCTATTCATCCCGTGGATTCGCATAAGCGTCTTTGCTTATGGAACCACCCCACCCATTTTTGGCCCTTCATACAGGAGTCTGATGAAATACATACAATAGTATAATCATGATCAAATCGTTTGTCAGATATGGCCAGTGCTATCGGCAGGTGCCTTGCTACAATAGATGGTAGTATCATCATCATCATCATCAAAACATAAACAAACTGACTGGCTCTCCCATAGCCCTCTCCATCACCATCAGTGTTGGTGCTGTGTTTACAAAATTTTCCTTTGTTTGCTGTTAGAACTGTCATATTTTTCTTGTTTACTGTTAGAAAACAACAAACAATGCGTGGAAACACTAAGAGAAATATCGCAGATTTGAACTAGACATCAGGTGAAAATGATAATTTTCATTTTGATTCAGTGTGCAGCAAAAAAAAATCACTCTGTGATAGTGTTGGTAAAATCTGCTTGGAGACCTCAATACTAAAATCCAAGATGGCTGAATAGCGAATTTGGCAGATTGCATTGATCTGAATCTAATTCAATCAAAGCAACCTACGCCAGTGAGCGAATAGCCTTGCTCAGATGGATACTAAACAGCCTAAACAGCTATTATGAGCGATCGTTGCTGCGTAAACAATGTCTGTGGCCCCAGGCCACTTTGAAAAACTGCCATTTTTTTACTTCTCTACTGATTCTCCTAACTTTTGCTAGTTTGATAGAACTCGCCGATATCTGTCCCCTAGGTGCAAAATTACTCGAAAAATCTCTTGAAAATAAGCACTACAGTTGACTTTTATCAAAAAACTTATCACACTTAGTTTTTATTTCTGCAGCTCGGCAAAAATCCGCACAGCCGTGCGCCAGCAAAATAAAAAACTGATATTTCAGCAAAAATGGCGTTTGTTAGCTGATTTTCGGCAAAATATTTACTGATTTTCAGCAATTTTGACAGAAATCTCGGCAAAAAACATGTTTGCTAGGGCACGGCTGTGCGAAACTCGGTAAAACTTCAACATTTTGCTGAGATCCCGGTAAAAAAAATTAAGTTTGTACATTGTCTGTTCTCTGGGATCAGGGAGGAAATTTAGGTCAGGAGGAAATTTATTCAAATCTCCATAGAAAATTCATCTCAATTTCCACAAAAAATCATTCGAATTTTTACAGGAAATATATCCGAAAAAAAGTAAAATATTTTCCACATGTAGTTCTTTCAAATTTTTCACTTCATCCAAAATACATTCGAAGAAAATTCATCCGAAATTCATCTAAACTTTCAACGGAAATGTATTCGCATTTTAAACAGGAAATTCACTCAAATTTCCAAAAGTAATTCATCCGGATCTTCACTTGCAATGTTTCCAAATATTAACTAGGAATTCATCCACAAAAATCCATGTGAAATTCATTCAAATTTCCCAGGAAAATTATTCGAAATTCCACAGGAAATTCATCCAAATTTCCGCAAGAAAATCATTAGAATTTCCACGGAGAATTCATCCGAATTCACACAGGAAATTCATCCGAAATTCCAATCTCCGTTGAAATTTCATCCTTATTTCCACAGAAATTTCACATGAAATTTATCCGATTTTCCGAAAGTAATTCAGCTGATTTTATCAAATTTTTACATCATCAAAATTTCCAAGGAAAATCATCCAAATTTTCACAGGATATACATTCAAAGATCCATAGGAAATTTATTCCAATATTCGTAGGAAATTTATCCAAATCCACGATTTTTTACAATAAAATTCATCTGAATCTCCACAGGAAATTCATTCGAATTTCCATCGGAAATTCTTTCAAATTTCCGCAGGAAATTTGTTCGAACTTTAAACAGGAAATTCACTCGAATTTCCAAAAGTAATTCATCCGGATCCCCACATGCAATTCTTTCAAATTTTCACTAAAAAATCATCCAAGATGCCACGTGAAATTCATTACAATGTCCAGGAAATTCCTTCGAATTTCCACAGCAATTTCATCCGAATTTCCAGAAGAAATGCATTCAATTTGAATTCACCCGAATTCCAACTAGAAGTATTTTTGACCTTCTACCTCTAGTAGCACAGTTCGGATCGATTGAGTTGCTGCAACTCCAATGTGACTGAATTTGGAAAAAGTGGGAAATTTTTGTGGTACAAACTGCAAGGGCTGTCCAGTAAGTAGTGCTGAGGATTTTTTTTTACGTTGTTTGTATCTCTATTTGTAGTAAACTGGTAAAGTGATATGGTTTTATCATGAATTCATTAAAATCAATATAATATTCCGCTTCAGTGAACCGAAAAGGAGACTTCAATGCTTCTTGGATTACCATTCATCAAGTTTAGCAAAGCAGTAAAGTATTACTTAAAATGGATATAATATCCGAGAGGAAAAGGACTTCGGTGTATCGACCAGTTCGTCTGAAGGAGATGCCTTGGATGGGTGGTCAGTTAACTGTGTAAAGTGACCAATTCCACTCAGATTATGGATGTCTTTGGTAAACGGTCAATGAGTCTCGCAAGTAATGCCAAGCAGAAACAGGCTCAGACTTGTTTATATTGTTTAAATTATCCCATGGAACCATATGATTCATCTACCGTATGAAGAACAGAAGGTAAGAAAACCAATTATTGCGAGGCAGCTGTTTCCTTCTTTCATATGGACTGTATGAAATCTGCAGATTAATTGGTCTGGAATATGAACGGCATTAAATGTCATACAAAATGCTTTAGTTCGTTGGTTGAACAACTGTGTTTAACAAATGTTCAATGTTTCGACTTGAGACTGATCCTAAAACAGACACAATACTCTGAGATGTTCCAATATTTGCAGCTTTAACACTCACAGTGTGAATATTTTTACTGAAAAATAAAATAAAAATGCGAATACGCTGAAATTTCTGTAAAACAAGACTCACTCACCGTTCAGACACTTTATCTGATTTTCTCGCACTCGATGATAGTTGCACTCGAAAGGGAACCCTGTCCCATTATATTCTATTTAAAATTGTGTTTTGTTTGAAGCCAGATAACCACGGTACAGATGTAATTTATTGATGAAATAATTAGCAAAAGATGATGAAGAAGGATGAATAAAAAAATTAAACTGAAAAACATCACCTTTATTCAGTGCAGCCGAATATTTACAACCCTGCTCCCACTGTAAGCACGCTCAAAAAGATAACTCCTAATTTCGATATCAAAGTGTCAATCATGGCTTATGATGGATAAAATATGGCTTTGGCATTTATTCCAACATTTGAATCGGTCCATATGTGACCTAACACAGTTTAGTTTAAGGAGACTTGAAGCGATTGTCCCAGAATTATGTTCACGAGTGTATCATCGAAATGGATCTTCAACCCATCAAGTATGAAGTATGTATTAGGACCTATCTTTCTAAAGAGCTATTATCGATCTTCCTGACAAGCTTTTCTCAATTGCTTTTGTAATGCAAGAGAAGGGCATCACTGCACTACCGACCGACAATTGGATTAACCCGCTTTTTATAAATTCAGAAACCAATTTACCTATTTATTTCTCAAATGGAAGGTCGAAGGTTACTAATTCATTCTACACTGATCTTTTCAAAACAATAGATTATGAATATTGTATTGAAATTTGCCTATCACAGAAAAAAATAATGAAAAGTAATCAGCGCGTAAATAATAAAGACGTGGAAAATTACACTATTCTGGGCGTACACGAACCTCTTCCAACAAGTTCGCCCTAAATGTATGCAATTTACATAGCATTATGACACCATTTCGTATAAAAAGTGACATAATGCAATACAAATTGCATACATTCAGATGATAATATCGTTTAAATTTACGCTCTTTTGGCATTCCCTTTATCAGAAAAATATATTAAGCTCGTTTAGTGGAATGTATTAAACCGTCTAAGACGAATTAAGTACTGTCCATTTAATTCCACCAGTTAATTTTCGTTATCTTTGCAGATACGTATTTCGACCACAACTGTGTGGTCGTCTTCAGTGTCTTGTGAAGACGACCACACAGTTGTGGTCGAAATACGTATCTGCAAAGATAACGAAAATTAACTGGTGGAATTAAATGGACAGTACTTAATTCGTCTTAGACGGTTTTATTCCCTTTATGTGCATTACTTTCGTGTAAATTTCAACTACTTTTTCTATCTGTATACCAACTTGTTAGCTTAAGATATTTCGCCAGTAACGACGATCTTTCTTTATCATTCGATACCTCTATTGGTCACCTCCAAGTTTTCGAAGTTTTGAAAAATTAAAACTTAAAAAATTAAAAGCATATCGAAACTTTGACTCAATTATATCAATGGTTGTTATTTAAAACAACGCGTATAATTAGATAATTCGATGACCAGATCTTTAACCAGTTTAATTCCATATCAAAATTTCAACAACATTAGTTATGTATATTTTTACCTAAATTGTATACGTTTTTTGTACACAAATATTTTGGGGAATAATCGAAGATAATCACCTTCAGTATAACTTGAACCACGTTCGATATAAATAGCTGGAACAAAGTTAAGTTCCTAGGTTATGGATAAGAATCCGTCGGTTGTACCAGTTCTAGCCCTGAGTGTAGGACAACACTGACCAGAGGGATTTTTGTTATTTTAACAACAACCAATCAAATTTATAATAGATATTGTTACAATATTTCTCTGAAATCATTAACTTCCGTTGTTATTACTTTTGTTATGCACTCTTGATCGGGTAGAGTTCCGGAGTTCCATATTTTGCAATAGAAAATTTCAAAAAATCACTACAGTAAAATTAGAAGGGAAATATAATTGTAAAAGCAAAACTATAAGAACGCTACAGCCTCTATAACGGCTCTTCAACCCTATGAAACGGCTGTAATCATCATTCCAGTTAACACAGGATTGTGTATCGTGACGAACACGAGTGCAAAATGAAGGCCATCTACGTATACTTTGCCTACCAGCCACATGGAGGCATTCGCCTCATCATACTAATTATAGGGCTTCCACATTGAGCGCTGGCGAAAAGAGAACCCACATAGCGAAAAGAAATACTCAAAAGCTTTCACTCAACGAAAATCGTATCCTAATCAATCGTTCCGATAGTCAGTAATCGATTTGATTCTATGTCGTAGTTTGTTGTTTTTGTTGTTGTTTTAGCACATGCACACCAACTGTTGAAAAGCATCCTGGAAATGTCGGTCGTGTTTCCGAGCATTTTCTTGTCAGCATTAAAATATGCAGCATGTCATAAATGATAGAAATATTAAAACGGCCAGGCCCATCGTGCTGGCTTGAAAGTGGGAGATAATTCATAAACCGCCGGCAATCAGATTATTCAGTAATGAATAAGATGATCAACGAAGAGTTTTGAATTTACGGAAAGAAGAAACGGGGTCAGCCGTACCAGCCGTTCCATATTAAGGAGGTATATGAAAAGGTTAAGTTTGGAGGGACATGGCTAAGAAGATTTGTGTCCCTCCTTGCTGATCCTACTTCCAGGGATGGAACACAGGTATGTCTGTCTTATGTCCTGGCTCTTATGCCTAGGCATAAGATTCTATGTCATATTCATTAATTGATTCTATGTCGTAGTTTTCTGCGTAACTACTAAACAGGCAACATTGCTGCTCATGGCGTGAAAGATAGCGTAGACCATATTATGTGGACAGAGCTCCGTTTTTGTTCTCAATCGAGTAAACGGATATTTTTTAAATTAATCCCATGAGCAAAGTTATTTTACAGTTACTCAGCTTGATAACTTGATTTATTTTTATTGTATTGCGTGAAGAATCATAAACGCGCAAGGCTCTATATGACTTTACTATAGTTTGCTTACATTCCCTTCAGCTTCAATCAGCAATTGGATCTAGTAAATTTTTGCTACAAGTTTTTTTATTGATTCCCTATGAGTTCGCCGCTCGAAATACAATGGGAAAATATTTGTAACAAAAACTACAAAAGTGAAACCTAATTTATTTTTATCTTATTTTCAAATAAGAACAATACTTGTCGATATAAGATCTGGAACAAACATAACCACAATCTTCAATGTTTCAGGCTTCAGTTTGACAATTAAACCAATTGACCTTTCCTGTCAAAAAATTTTAGTCGTTCAATCGATTCTTTATTTTATCTAAGGTCAACTTTGCCGAATTCTTCGACGCCTCCAAGAATTTTTAAAATTTAAAACAAGAAATCGAAAAAGTGTTGTTTTTCAGATTGGCCTAACATTTGCCCGATTTTGAACGAACATCGGGTAAATTTTTCAGGCTTCAAAAATGTGGGTTCTTTGGGAAAGCTGACCTTAAATAAGCCAAAGATTCGACTGAGACAATAAAACGAGATACAATTTTTGACGGGAAAAGTCAACTTTATTTGCACCACCCCGGCGTTTCAACAGATCCAGTTAATTTAAGTGCATAATGCACCCACGGGGCAAAATAGCCTCACACATATAATCTTTTGTAGGACATTTATGAACGAGCATTATCGATACAATTCAATATTAATTATTCATTATTGAGCTCCAATGGGAAAAATGTGCAAAATTCTTTCACTTTCACTTAAATTCAACGATTGTCGTTAAGACAAACCAAACAACCTTGCGTTCACCATTATTTTACATGCAATTGAGTCATTTTAAACCACAATTCGATAACGATAGTTACGATAAGCGAGGATACCTTCGAGGTGGTCGATTTATCTTCTATCTTGGATCCATGCTAACGGCTGATAATAATGTATAGCAGAGTGTAAAATAATCAAAATTTTTTGGTGAAGTCCATCTTTCTTCACTTGTCAGTTCACTTCCAGACACATTCATAGTCGGCTCTGGAATGTCAATATTTGGTTTTGTTATTTGTCATTGAATATGTATGCACAATCTACAAATTGATAAATTATCTGAACTCTGAACACGTTTTAAATGAGTAAAGTAATTTATCACACAGAACTGAATCTGGTTTTCATCTGCAAGGCACATTTAACGGTAAACATCAATATAAACAATGCTAATTATGTTTTTTTCTGCACATAGTGAGCACACTCAGTGACAGTCGAATGAACGAGTTTGTGGAGTAGTCGGCTGCAGAGTGTAAAATAAAAGAAATTTTTTAGTGAAGTCCCTTTTTCTTCATTTGTCAGTTCACTTCCGATACATTCATAGTCGGCACTAGACAGTCAATATTCAGTTGAATATTAGTCATTGAATATTTATGCACATTTCACAAATTGATAAATTATCTGAAATCTGAATACGTTTCAAATGAGTAAAGTGATTTATCACATAGGACTGAATTCGATTTTCATCCGCGAGGCACTTTCAGCGGTAAACATCAACCTAAACAATGATAATTATGTTTTTTCTGCACATAGTAAACACATTCAGTGCCGGAGACGAGCCAGCCTCGGGCTGAAAGTCTCCTTAATAAAGAAACAAAAAAAAATCAGTGACAGTCGAATGAGTGAGTTCGTGGAGTAGTCGTCTGACTATGTCATTCTATGTTTTGAATATTCATGCGATGTTTGTCAAAATTCGGACCGAAGTTGCTTCATGAAGATGAATATTTTAAGCTCTGGTCGGCTGACTATGTCATTCTATGTTTTGAATATTCATGCGATGTTTGTCAAAATTCGGACCGAAGTTGCTTCATGAAGATGAATATTGTAGGCTCTGAAAGTCGCGAAACACAAAGGCGCATGATCTGTGGAAGCTGCGCCTTTTACGGGCTCCAGAAGAAACGGCGGTCAAAAAAGATTCACACCGGTACCAAATGTATCATGTACAGAACGCTCATAAGACCGGTGGTCCTCCACGGACATGATACTTGGATCATGCTCGAGGAGGACTTCCAAACACTCGAGGTATTCGAGAGACGCGTGCTTAGGACGATTGTTTGGGATGTGGCAGTGAAGGATAAAATGTATGACCAGAGTGTAAAATAATCGAAATTTTTTGATGAAGTCCATTTTTCTTCATTTGTCAGTTCAATTCCAACACATTCATAGTCGGCTCTGGACAGTCAATATTCAGTTGAATATTAGTCATTGAATATTTATGCACATTTTACAAATTGATAAATTATCTGAAATCTGAACACGTTTCAAATGAGTAAAGTGATTTATCACACAGGACTGAATCCGATTTTCATCCGCGAGGCACTTTCAACGGTAAACATCAACATAAACAATGCTAATTATGTTTTTTCTGCACATAGTAAACACACTCAGTGACAGTCGAATGAATGAGTTCGTGAAGTAGTCGTCTGACTATGTCATTCTATGTTTTGAATATTCATGCGATGTTTGTCAAAATTCGGACCGAAGTTGCTTCATGAAGATGAATATTTTAAGCTCTGTGTATGACATTATTAAAAATGACCAAAGTCATCTGATATTCAATGCTTCTTCAGAAAAACTTTAGGACTGATGGGAACTGATTCTAGAAAAAAAGACCGAAAATTGATTAAAATTGTCATCAAACTTTTCTTTAACATTTCTATCGTTGAACTGATTTAGCCATCGCAAGACAAAATTAGACAACCTGAACGTTGTCAGCCAACAGTGGGTCATCACAAAAATGATCTCATTTCCCTAATTAGCTTTGTCGAGAGATGGAATATTTTGATCACTGCATCTCTTTTTAAACTCGGAAACCGTTGACAATATTCTTCTCTGTGCCTACTTGATTGTGGGACAAGTAGGTAAAATGCGACAGAAGCAATCAACTTTTCGTCATCGCAAAGAAATATTATACAGTCAACTCCTTACACCTCGATATTATTTTCTCAGTCCCTTCAATTGCCTAACCAAAAAATAATATCCTAGATGTTTCTTTACACAATAATTTAAAAAAAAGTGATTTCTCTGGGAAAATGTTACAAAGGATTTTCGTAAATTAAACTTTCTAAAATACAGCAACATGATGGTTCAATATACAAAAAAATGTTGTATTTACAATTGATAACAGACGTCATTTTTCTCCTGTATATCCAAATAACAGAGTGTTTGTAATACAATCACCTTCATCTTCAAACTAAGTATACAACAATCTAAATATTTTCGCACAATAATTAGGTTTTTAATTTTGAAAAAAAAAAGTTGATTTTTTTTTTCATTCGATAGAATGTTTTTTTCTGAGCCACAACACATTTTATTTACACTCATAGACATGTTTAAAATACATTTTAAAAGTTTTTGAAAATGAATAATAGTAAATAGTAAAATCAAGTTCGGGGTGTTCAATATGCGAAATTATTAGGTTTTGATTTAAAATAGTTCCCGTGCACCAAAATTCATGAAATTTCAGATTTAGGCTCAGTTTTTTTTAATAGATTCAAGTATCCCTAAAAACAATTGAAGGTAAGTTTTGTATGACGATCGTAGTGTGCTGCGGTAAAAACCGCATGTCAAGTTTTTGGGTTGCGCTTTTTCCCAGACTTTTACGATTTCTGATAAATTTTCTGAATTTAGTAACGCTGTGGACGGAAAGATTCCACCTGAAGTAGTTTTAAAATGTGCAAATACGCACCGCCATCTATTTGGAACTATAGTTTGTGAAGGAATTTCAAGTTAATATATTCGTTGTGAATTCTCAGTCCTCCGGATAAGTAGTAATTTGGTGAAATTGTTTCGATTTGTTCGATTTGTTTATGAAACTAAATACGAACCGGATTGATAAATCCGGAAGTTTGCTCATGGGTCCATTATCCAATTGATAATGGTAGCATGAACATGCGGGGCTTATTGTAAGCAAAAGTGACCTCGGTTCGGACTGGTCCTGAAATACCTGGCAGTCTGAAATGGGTCACTCGAGCTGCGGTAGAGCTGGCACCTTCTAACTCCCGGACTAAATCTGATTGTAAAACAGTCAGTTTTGCCTTTCTCGTATACTAAGTATACGTAAAGGCTATATGATCGCTCCAAAACAAACTTTTTATAGAAGATCCGGAGACCTATACTGCCGCTAACCGCAAGTCGAGCACATCTGTATATGGGACTCCATATACAGATTTGCTCGACTTGCGGTTAGCGGCAGTATAGTGTTATATACCGATTTTTTTTCATAACATCACTGCCGGCCGATGCAGGTTAGAATGGACATACACATACACACATAATTGAAGGAAAGTTTCGTACATTTTTTACGAACAAGAGACAATTTACTTTGGTTATTGATTTTTATGTTTTTGAGTCCGGGGTCCCTAGTAGCCTTGCGAGCAAAGACGTAGGATTGCCAGTCCGGAGATGGCGAGTTCGATTCTCAGTCCGGTCTAGGGTGATTTCGGGTTGGAAACATTCTTAACACCCTAGGCATAGTGTATCCATTGTAATTTCCACACAAGATACATAACATATTCATGCAATGCGGGCATAGAAAAGCTTTCAATCAATAACTGAGGAATTGCTAATAGAATACTAAGTTGAAAAACAGGCTAAGTTCCAGTTGGAATGTAGAGCCATTGAAGAAGAAGATTTTAAGTCCAACCCATTCTATTGGAACTTTTTTGAAGTTTCTACTAGTTTTTTTTTTTCAAATTGCGTAAATTGAAAATATCTTATGATTTGATTACTAAACTATTTTGAGTGAAATTACATAAATTGTACTCTAATATTCCAACTATGAAAGAATACTGATTAATATATCATATAGAGATGCAGTTTTATCTATATTTTTTCTACAAAGATTTACACATAATTGATCACGTAGATGAATCGCAACAATATTATTGTCACTGCCGAGCAACAAGTAACGTGACCCATTCCCCTAATCACTATTGGTTCTCTCGAAAACCAAATAACGATAACCAATCACAAAATTTCCAGCCTTTCACGTTCAACCCCCTTTCGGCTGTTTATTTGATTGCACACTCGCCATAGTTGGGCTTCCATGGAACAAGTTTTTGTCGCCTTTGTCCACATCTGGTCTATCAACAAACCAACAAAGACTGTCTATCTTTGTGCACACAGTCACCCGCTTCTCAGAACACGAACCGCATTTTCCCTTCATCCCTTATGCATCGCCTCGCATTGACATTGATGCATCTCGATCGAATCACAATGTCGCGCGCGCATTTTCCCATTTTTAGTTTCAGCGAGTTTCTGTTTTTGTTTACACACTAACCGCCCGCTCATCCTCATCAGGTTGGACGATCTCTCGCTCTTCAAGCAAAGTCGCCTACAACTGTCGTAAAATGAGGAGTGTGGTGTGGATATTGGCACCCGTTCGGTGAAAATAGGTTTCCGTTTCACTGACCTCCACAACTAAGTGTTTCGATTATGTAAATTGATTTCCGACTCTTTGAATGCAACTGCGTAGATTGAAGTATATAACGATTCAATTTGAAAGACTCACTTTTTGATTTACTGCTTCCGTCGAACACTAGTGGATGAACTTGTAAACTACTTCCGCAAACCGTTGGTTATCTTCCTGTCTGGAAACACGCGAACACACTTCCCGGGTTCAGTATACAGAAAAGGATCTGATCCGTTGATCACAACAGCGACCGAACTTTACTCAAAACAATTCAAAATAAAACCGTTTTTCCAGCTGATTCACACGCAACAAGCGGAATGTTGAGGACGACGACGATCGGGCCCACACTGACTGGTTTGTTCTACGCCTGACGAATGACTGTTCGAAAGCAGCCGGTGCGCGATGCATTTATACTAGCGTTCGGGGTGAACTGCAGATGGGATTCCGTTCCGGGCGGCGGTAAACGGGCTTCTTCCCTAGAGGCTGCGGTGTGCAATCCGCCGCCGCGACGGGAGTTTGTTATAACGGATGGATGGATGGATGGGTAGGTATCTACTGGATGACGCGGACGCCTGGTTGGTTTTAGTTGATATGATGACGACACGCGCGAAGCCAGTATAGGAAGCGGCGCAGCGCGCGAGCGGTTTTCATTTCACGCGGTGCTCAAGTGGCTGCTTATGTTGATATGGCCTTTGATTGAACAGAATTGATACACGCAGGATTTTTGGGTGCAGAATTCCGAATTTGCGTAGTTGTTTCATGTGGTATCAACGATTGTTGAGCTTGTGTAACAGGCTGGGGGTCTCCAGCTGGATTGGCGAGCAAAAGCGGTGGCTTGCCAGTACGGAGACTGCGAGTTCGATTCATTGCCTGTTTTGAGATTTCGTGTGGATATTCAATTGATATATGCAATTGCAACTTATAAAGGCGACATGAATATGGCTGTGAAAATGCTAATGGATAAGCATGTTAGGTTTCGCATGAATGCAATTCCCACGGAAAGTATCACTATTTTTAATACTCCACGAGAACACCTGAATTTGTTCACGAATCAGCTTGTTTTTACCTTTAATATTGAAATCACAAATACCTAGTACGAATAATTTTGGAACATAAATTTGTGGAATTTAAAGCATGTAAACATGGAATTTAAAGAACTGCAGCCTATTAAGAACAATGATTAAACCCACTGGTATTTTTTAACAGCAACCACTCGCTGATGAATTTAGTTACATTTTTTGTTACACTTTTTGGATTTAAATGTAAATAATTATCGTAAAAATCAATCCAGCTATATAATAATTGACAAATTTCTTGTTTGAGCTCGAAAAACTATGGATTTTTTGCAACTTCTGATCATAAAACCCGGTTTACAATTCGCGTTTGAGTGACAAAACGACCTACTTTTCCATACCAACGAAATGGGTGCCTTAATGACCATCATGCAACTCGAATAAGTGCATAAAATCCATTATGGCACTCATTTAGGTGCTATAATGCAAAACCATTATTAGATCAGTAGCAAAACTCGATTTTTCAGCACTCATAGTGGAAAGGAAAGTAGTGTTCTCTGGAGTTTTGACAAATATTAGCAAGACTTACGTACTTACTTATGGATCCTGTACACCTCCGGTGGTGAAAAGGGCCGACTTGAAATATCTCCATCCTGAGCGTTGTCCAGCTATCGCTTAAACCTGTTGCCAGGTTAGATTTCGAACGACTTCTTTTATTTCTTTATTGAGGCTTCGCCGCTATGAGCCTCTGGGTCTGCCTCTGCTGCGATGTCCCGCTGGGTTCCAGTCTAATGCTTGTTTACAGATTTCGTTTCCGCCCCTACGTAGAGTGACGACCCAGCCCCATTTCCGATCCCGAATTTCTGTTGCTATCGGCCTCTGGTGACAACGACGATAAAGCTCGTTGTTTGAGATGCAGTTGTGAGGCCACCAGGCCCGAATTATATACCGCAGGCATCTGTTAATGAACACCTGCAGCCGTTGAGTGTTCTCCACTGATACACACCATGTTTCGCTAGCGTATAACAGCACAGATTTCACCTTAGAGTTGAAAATTCGTATTTTGGTGCGTTCACTTATCTGCCTGTTTTTTTCCAGATATTTCTAAAACATGCAAAGGCAGCCCTTGCTTTCTTGATCCGTGCGCCTATGTCGATTTTGGTACCGCCGTCTTAGCAAGCCTTAGTAAAATTAAATTCGCTTCGGATCATTGTTCATCTAAATTGTTTGATAGTGAATGAAAGTGCAGCTCATCAATCACTTCAAAGTCTGGTGGTTGTAACAAGAATCATGAAAATAATTGTCTTTTTTAGGAGAAAATGCATTTAAATGCATAGGGCAGGAGTATGATTATCGTTTGTTGATTAACTTTTCTGAACTGCTAAACAATTTGTTTTCATTAGATTCTTCCCTTTGGTACGATTTTTCTGACTAAAACCCCAAAATCTTAAAAACCTTAAAAAATTGCCACGGTTCTGATTGTCTAGGTTTTGTGTTTGCGTTTTATGTTGGTGGTATATGGCTTGACCAAATAATTAATTTTAATTAGTAATGAATTTCGGGTGAAAACAATCGTTTCTTATGAGTATTTCTCCAAACTCACGCAGTATCATAGAAAAGTGGCGTGTTAGTATTTGTCATATCTAATGGGGAGAACGCTAAGCTGCTGTTTGAAAAAGTCACAACATTTGTAGTAAAATGAATTTGCTTGTTTGTATGAATCATTTGTTCTCATCAAATACGCATCGCAGCGATATGATCTCTAGGGCAAAACAAAATAAAAAAAAACAATTTTCATGTCACTTTTTACGGTTGAAATCAGAAAAGATTATTTTGTATACCAATTAAGCTAGTACACCAACGTTGGGACGAGATCGACAAACACACACCGATCGACCAAAATAGTTTCGTAGCAGCAGTCAAACTAGTATTAGACTCCACTTTCTTCACGTATAAGGGAATCTTCTACAAGCAGACCTTCGAGTCCCAATGGGTTCCCTCTATCACCAGTAGTTGCAAATCTAGTTATGGAACGTCTGGAACAGGAGACCATACACAAACTGGAGGAGGAACACATACCTATGAAGATATACCGCCGTTACGTAGACGACTGTTTCTGTGTTGCTAGTGAAGGACACATAGAGACGATTGTGGCTACCTTCAATGACTTCCATGAAAAGTTAAAATTCACGGTAGAAAAGAAGAGAACCACAAACTGAAATTTCTCGATATGACACTACACCGAGTACAGACAAAATTCACAAAACATGGACACCGAAACAATCCAATGGAAGGTATCTGGATTTCAACTCAGAGAGCCCATTCCAGCATAAACGCAACACGGCGATCGCATTAATCGATCGAGCAATTAAACTCACCGATGCCGATGAAAGACACAACACTATCACCATTGTAAAGCACATTTTGTTAATTAATCATTATCCAATATGGTTTATTAACCAATTGCTTAAACAACGAACACATCAGCATTACAACTCCCTACAAACAATCGATAACACGGGAAAGGAAACAAAATTTTTGTCAACACCCTACATACCATGCTTGAGTGAAAAACTCGCAAAAATACTCAACAAACAGAACATAACACTAGCACACAAACCACGAAACAAAATCAAAGACACCGTTTTTTCCCGTCTGAAGGACCCTATCCCCAAAGGAAAAACCAAAAATGTTGTGTATGGCATTCCGTGCGGTACCGATGATGGGAAAATATATGTGGGACAGACAGGCAGAATGCTGGACACAAGACTCAACGAACACCAGAACAACATGAAGAAAAAGGAGGCAAAAACGGGTCTAACACAACATTTCCTGGAAGAAGGACATAACTTTAACTTCAACAAAACCGAAATTCTAGAGAGGATCGAAAACCAGGAGAGCAGACTAATAGCAGAGGCTTTCCATATCAAGCTAATTGGTGACGACAGAACCGTCAACATGCAGCGTGAATGTGGTGGAATTAATTCTGCATACAATGGCCTAGTGTGCAAAATACGATCACTCAGAACACATACAACACGAAGAGAAGATGGGTGACGTCAAGCAGAACATCGTGTGGGATGCAGAAATTTAGGGGGGTTTTTAGTTTGAAAACCACACTGGTGGTGAACGTTTGATCAATTGCAAGTGGGTGAAGAAAATTGTACTTTGTATTTTTAAATGAAAATTGTTAACCATGTTTCAATAAATTTTAGATCTGATGATGGCTGAAAAGCAGTAGGCCGAAACGTTATGCAAAATTATGCAAAGTGTGTGTTTAGTTTTCACCGAAAAATATCAACAAATTAACGATATATATATATATACGAACTCGATAATTTTAAAACTTAAAATTATCGAGTTCGGCTTCGTTATGCACTTTGACGCTTGAGCTCCGATAAACAAGTTATTTGGACTATAACTTAGTCATATTTGGTCCGTCATTTTCAAATTTGGTTTTCAAACCTCAAGTTAAACTTACAATAAAAATAATTGCTTTGAGTTCCTTGATGATTAATAGTACAGTAGTGTTGCATCAAGAAGTTTTACCACGGTTATTTAAAAAGTAAGAGCGAAATGTGAAGAAAGTTGTTTTCTGGGACTGCTTATGGCATGGAGGCAGCGTTCGAAATGTGGACATTCAGGAATTTGTTTTGGTGAGGACATACTTGTCACAAAAATACGGTAAATGTGTTCCAAACTAACTCATGATACTCTGCAGATTTAATACATATAGACAGTGTGCGATTTAACGTGCACGTTTATGGTAAATTTAAAACTTTGGGAAATACAGTTATAAGATTTTACAATTCTTCCTTTTACTTCCGCTATAATCAACTTTGTTTATATCCATAGATACGTTATTCGGTTTTCTACTTGAGGAGTTCTTCAGTGTTATTGGTCGGTGTCAATAACAAAACACTGAAATAGATTTCAAGTGGAGAACGAGATGTGTATCTGTTGATACAAACGGGGTTGATTAAAAGATATTTTAGTTACTAGATAAAGATTGTCGCTGTCGTCGCTGTCCGGAACATCTTTTGCTGGCGAGGATAGGGGAGCTAAATGTCAAAGAAGGAAAATCCATACGATTTGACAGGTATGTACCACACATGTTTCGGACAGCAGAACAAAGGGAACCGAAGCGACAATCTTTATCTAGTAACTAAAATATCTTTTGGTTGATTATAGCGGAGGTGAATGGAGGAATAGTTACAGTCTTATAACTGTGCAACATTTCCCCTAACTCCTAAGACGCTCTAAAATAATTAATCGTTTAGGAAAATAGTTTACCTTCACCAATTCTGCTTTCTCGTTTGAATATTTTTGTGATCAACATTTCTTATGTTTTTATTACGATTCACATTTTGTAAGAAAGGATCGGCGAAGAGTGTTTGTCTCAAAAGCTTTCGGATGTTCATATTAACGTCGGATAAATTTATAAACAGCATGCCATAATACGGATACCTATGATTAAGGTCACTCCTGACAGAATCCAAGTTTCAAAGTGCTCGCGTTTTCGGGGGCACACCACTCGATACGGAGGCGGCGGACAACTGTCATTTTTGTTGATTCAGCTTTGCTGCTGAAAAATAAAAATGAAAGTTGTGCGTTGCTACCAGATTGTCAGTAGGTGTGCCCTTTAAAACGTGTGGAGTACACTCCAGAAACAGTTGGAAAACATTCTTAGATTAAAATTTAAACTCAATTGACATTCCCTGGTGATTTAATCGGAGCTAGATTGAAAAAGTATTCTATAGCATACATTAGAACTTAACCTATGCTCGTATTCGGTGCTTAATTATTGGTAGTTTTAAAAGGTGCATCTCTTACATTGAAGCTTTATGAACCTTGGCCTGCAACGCCAATATTTTAAATAAAGTTACCCTTCTACTGCACATTATGTCCTTATCATGATTTTTTTTTTTTGATGGAAAATATGCTACATGCAAGTCTGGGAGGGATGACAAGCGGAAATCAGATGGAGAGCAACGAAATAAGACATGAAAAATTCTTCCTTTGTTTAAAGTTAGAAATTGGACCTCTGACGAAGAAAGTTGTCGCATTCAGATGACACGGTTCTGAAGTTATACAGGAAGCTGATTTTTACAGAATATTCCGAAAAGTGCATCTTCGACATTCCACCTATCCTGCAAAAGCTGAGTTTAATTACTGTGAAGGGCGTTTTCATACACCCTTGAGACTCCAGGCAGGAAACTTTTGCAGAAAATAATGAACCCCATGATGTTCCGGAATGAGTCTCGCTACTGCATCGCATCCCCAAAACCAGTTCCTTAGCCCAATATGGGATCTAAGGAAAGGCAAAAGCCAGTAGCAGTAGCTCATATATTGTACATGATGCAAGAGTTGATGTTAATATATAGAAATATTGCTATTTTTTTAATTTTCCTTTTCAACAATCAGAAATGAAAACGTAAAACAATATTCAATGCCGAAATATTTCAATCAATATGCAGAATTAGCCATTACATTATATGATTTTCGGAAAGTTATACTATAGCTCGTATGTACAACCAGTTATACTAACGCGGTATTCTATATATAACCAAGACGGGTCAATCTGTAACCAGGAATAAAGCCAGATGAGATGCGATTCTTTTAATTTATTTAGTACAGATTTTCTCAGAGTGCACCAGAAAACCTTGGATTCTGTCAGAGTGACCTTAAATCAGTTCTCAAATACGAATAACGCACCTGATCGAAAAAGCGCATCCACGTTCCAAGTCGTGGATAAGACAAACAGAAAAATACTATTTAGGCAACAGTTCTGTTGTAGCAATCGTTGCGTACATACTTAAAATCATTTCTATTAGCATTAGCACTTCTGCCACACTTTGTAGGTGGTACAAGCCAAGATTCACCCAAGCATCCAAAAGGCTTGATAAGATGATGTTTTGACTTAATCAGCTTGCATTTTTAAGTAATTTTTAGCCCTGAGCGCAAAAAGTAACCTGGAGTCTGATATGTGCTTGGAGCCTGATGAACCAAGAGAACTAATTGGTTCGGAAGTATAAAACAAATTTAAGTAAATGTGAACTTTGTTGCTTGGTATTGCATGGGAGTAGCATCACTTTCGTCCGTCACCACAGATATAGATTTGGGCTAATCACTCATCTCTTAGATCAGCGGTTCTCAAATCTGGGGGTAAGAAAATTTACCCCCTGGGGTACTGCTTTGTTCCTTTTAAAATACTCTCACATAAAATGCGTAATGGCAGACGTATTAAATTCCACCAAAAATTAATTGATAAAGCTTTTGCACGATTGTGTATTTTTTATTTCAAATATTGTCTTGTGGCAATTATATGGCATGGCGATTGCAATTAAACTCGTCAATCACATGGCGGGAACAAAAGATCAAACGGGACAAATGTCGAAGGATCTAATTTGAAAATTTCAATGCACCTACCTGGATCTAAATGAAAATGTTGAATACATGTTGTAAATATGCTTGAATTGGAAATCTAAAATTCTAGGGAGTTTTTTCAGAGAAGACTTTCGTTATGTTAGTCAAGCCTTTCTTACAAAAAAGTTCGGGAAGTCTCTTTCAAGAGGCCTCGTAAAGGTTTTTTTTCAAAAGGTTTGAAATTTCTCTTCAGGCTTTAGTAAGCCTGCTTAGCAGAGTTTGAAGGTTCTATGTAAAAGTGCCCAGAAAGTCTTTTCTGGAGAGTTTTGCTCTGAAGCCTTTCAAGAGGCTCGGAAAGCCTCCTTTCGAGAGAGGTTTCAGAAGCATCCTCTGCAAGATGCTTGAAAGCTCTTATTAAGAGGCCTCGGAAGCCTCCTTTAAGAGGGTTTTGGAAAAGCACTTCTTCTTGTTGTTTTGGAAGCTTTAAATTTTTCTTTCCTGAGGTTCGGAAACTTCCCTTCCAAGAGACCTGGAAGCCCTCGTTTTAAGAGGGTCGGAAGCCAGTTTTATTTCAAAACGCTCAGAAGGCTTTTTTTTCAAGAAAGTTGTAGCTTCGTCTTGTGCAGCTCGAAAGCCTCCTTTCAAGAGGCCCAGATAGGAAGCTTTTCAAAAGGGTTCGGAAATTTCTTCCTAAGAGGCTCTCGGAAGCCTTTCAAGAGGTTCTAACTTTTCTCGGAAGAGACCCGAATGGTGCCCAGACAAGCAGGCCTGAAAGCCTTCATTTCCAAGAGGCTTGAAGCCCTTGTTTCCAGAGGTCGGAAGCATCCCTTCAAGGGCTCAGTCAGCTTTCAAGAAAGGCTTTAGGAAGGTTCTTTCAAAAGGCCTGAAAAGCTTCCTTTCATGAGGTTTTGCAAGCCTCAAAGCTTCAAGAGGGTCTGGAAACCCTCTTTCAAAAGACCCACTAATCTTGTAAAAGCATCGTTTTATGGAGGTTCGGAAGCCTCACTTTCAAGAGACCGGAAGCCTCTCGAAGATGGCTGGAAGCTTTTTCAAAAGCCCTGAAGGCGTCTTGGATGCCTCGAAAGCTTTACTTTCAAGCGAATCGGGAAGCTTCCTTTCAAGAGCCTTGGAAGTTTCCCTTCAAGAAGCACGAAATTCCTTTTCGTTGAAGAATACTTAAGAAGACTGAAGCGCCAGGCCCCAGGACGCAAGAGAAGGCTCTCCTTATGGCGGCTTCAAAACCGTTTTCATTCGAGGGCTCAAAGCCTTCTCACAAGACGCTCAGAAGTATCTTATCAAAAGCGCTGCGAGGCATGTTGGTTGTGGGAAGCATTGTATATCGCCTCTAATTTTAGCAGTGTTCGGCGGTAAAGTCATATACGAGTTTGGAGTTGAAAGTGGTGGCTTCTCTACCTGTGACAAGATACTTCTGAGCGTCTTGTAGAGAGGCTTTCGGTTTCCCCTCGAATGGCAGCTTTTTTTGCTTCACTTAAAAGGGAGGCTTCTCTTATGCGTCCTGGGAATGAAGTGCCTGAGCCTCTTGAAAGTATTCTTCCAATGAAGAATTTTCAAAGCTTGAAGGAGGCTTCCAAGGTTTCGAAATGAGGCTTCCGATTCACTTGAAAGTAAACTGAGCATATCAAGACGCCTTCTTTCAGGGCTTTTTAGAAAGAAAGCTCTGCCATCTTCACAATAGGAGGCTTCCTGGTCTTTGAAAAGAAGGCTCTGGCCTTCATAAACGATGCTTTCGAATTCTGGTCTTTTGAAAGAGGCTTCAGCCCTCTCGAAAGTAGGGTTCTGAGCCTCTTGAAAGGAGCTTTCTGAGCCTTAGAAAAGAACCTTTCTAGCCCTCTCTTTGAAAAAGTAGGGCTTCCGAGCCTTTGAAAGGATGCTTCTGACCTCTTGGAAACGAGGCTTTCCAAGCCTCGGAAGCAGGCTGGGCCTCAGTAACAATGCACTTTTATTCCCTTTGAGTAGAGGTGTTTCAGTTCTTGAAAGGAGGCTTCTGAGCCTCTTTGAAAGGAGTTTTCTGAGCCTTTTTGAAAGCACCTTCTGAGCCTCTTGAAAGGAGGCTTACCTTGAGCTTTTTTAAAAGACGGGTTCCTGACTTTCTCTTGAAAAAAGCCTTCCTGAGTTGCTTTGAAATAAGGCTCTGACCCTTCTTAAAACGAGGCTTTCCGGGTCTCTTGAAGGAGATTTGAACCTTTTCAGGAAAGGTGGCCTGAGTATCCTGAAAGGGGTGATGCTTCTGAGCCTCTTAATAAGAGAAGCCAAGATCTTGCAAGGAGGCTTCCTAAGCTCTCTCGAGAAGGAGGGGCTTCCTGGAGCCTCTTGAAAGGAAGCTCAGAGCCCTGAAAGGAGCTTTCTTGAGCCTTTTGCATAGAACCTTCCAAACCTCTTTGGAAAGCAGGCTACCAAGCCTTGAAAAGGAGATTTTGAGCCTTTTGAAAAAAAACCTTCTGAGCCTCTTGAAAGAAGACTTCCGAACTTTTTGTAAGAAGGCTTCCAACTTTCTTGAAAGAAGTCTTCTCTGAAAAAACTCTAGATTTTAGATTTCAGTTCAAAAGCATATTCCTAACATATTATTCAACATTTCGTTCAGATCAGGTAGATTGCATTGAAAATTTTTCAAATTGGATCCTTCGACATTTTGTCCGTTTGATCTTTTGTTCCGCTGTGCTGGTTGAGCAGGCTTTGATTTACTGATCGCCATGCATATTATGTACAAGACAATGTTTTGAAATAAAAAATACACAATTATCAAAACTTTATAAATTAGTTTTGATTGGAATTTAATACGTCCGCCATTACGCATTTTTACAAGAGGGTACCTCTAGGATGAAGCGAAGGTATTCTCAGGAAGTTACATATGTACCCCCAGGTTGAGAACTGCTGATCTAAGAGATAAAGTGACGGAAGCCCAAATCAAATCTATCTGTGGTAGATTTGACGAAAGTGATAAGCTACTCTATACAATACCCAAGCACCAAAGTTCATGATTACTTAAATTTGTTGTTAACTGAACCAATTAGTTCACTCTTTGGTTCACATCGAGCTCCAAAGTAATCTTTATCAGAGCTCCAAGGTTCACTTTTGCGCTCCAGAGGGAGGCAAAAAATTACTTAAAACGTAAGTTGATTAAGTCAAAACATCCCATCTTATCCAAGGTACTTTTTGGATGCTTGGGTAGTCTTGCATGTTGTACCCACCTACGAATTTATAGTGCGAAATGCTACTGCTAATATAAATGATTTTAGGTATGTGCAACGATTTCGTTGCTAACAGAACTGTTGCTCTAAATAGTATTTTTTTCTGTTTGTCTTATCCATGACTTGGAAACGTGGATGCGCTTTTGATCAGGTGCGTTATTCGTATTTAAAGAACTGATTTTTAATAGGTCACTCCTGACAGAATCCAAGTTTCAAAGTGCAATTTCCTGAGAAAAATCTAGTACTAAATAGTTTCGAAAAAGTCATTCTATCTGGCTATTCGTCTGGTTGACCCTGGTCTTAGTTTATATATGCTGGGAATACTCGCGTTAGTATAACTTTGGTTTATACGAGCTGGAAAGTATAACTTTCCTCTGAAAATCATATAACGTATAGTAATTCCGCATGCCATCACAGTTGAAATATTTTGGCATTGAATATTGTTTATGGTTTCTAGCTTGATTTGTTGAAAAGCACCCCTAAAAGTAACAATATTTTCTATATTATCAACTCCTTGCATCATATATACTATGTAGGCTGCTAGCTTTTATGTTCATAGATCCCATGGTAGGGTTGAACTGGTTTGGGGATGCACGATGCGGTAACGGGAATTCATATTCCGGAAACACTGCATGAGGTTCATATTATTTTCTGCAAAGTTCCTGCCTGAGTCTCAAGGAGGTGTAGAGAGAAAACGCCCTTCAGCACTGCTGACTCAGCTTTTGGGATAGATTATGCTCGAAAAGATGGCACTCTTTTTTCGGAATAAGCGTTAAAAAATCGATTTCCTGTATAACTTCTGCAGGACCGTGTCATCTGAGAATGCGACAACTCTTCTTCGCTGAGGTCCAGCCTTTCCAACGAAGCAAAGGAGAGATTTTCATCTTATTTCGTTGTCTCCATCGGTCTTCCACTTCATCACCTCCCAGACTTAGCATCTTTTATGACATCATATACGATCTTGTGTTGAATGGGAAGAGATCCAGAAGCTCCTTTCAAGAGGCTCAACCTCCTTTTAAGAGGTACTTCTTTTGAAAGGCTCGAAAACCTATTTTCAAGTGAAACAGAAGCCTTCTTTCAAAGGCTCGGAAACCTCCTTTCAAGAAGCTCGGATTTTTTTTCCAAGAGGCTTGGAAGCATTCTTTTAAGAGACTCAGAAGCGTCCTTTCAAGATGCAAAGGGAGCTGTTTTTTTCAGCGGCTCGAAAGCAAAGCGGCAAAAGGCTCGGAAGCCTCTTGTCAAGAGGTACGGCAGCCTACTTTCAAGAGATTCAGAAGCTTCTTTCAAGAGGCTCGGAAGGCTCCATTCAAAGGGCTTGAAATTATTCTTTCAAAGGCTTGGAAGCCTACTTTCAAGAGGGGGTACCTCAATTAATGCAAAAGTTCGAAGGGGTACCTCTCAAGAAAAAGGTTGAGAACCGCTGTCTTAGATGGAAGCAATGCACTCTCCAATAGTCGAGATCTGTCCTGGCCACGTCCTTGCGAATGCTGAGGAAGGGGAAGGATGGTTAGTTGGACACCTACTTAAGAAAGATGCAGAGAATTCTACGACCTCTCATAGGAATTGAACCCACGACCTCCTCCTTATAAGGCAGAAGCGATAGCCACTAGACCACCGAGCTCGTCTGAACATACCTAAAATCATTTCTGAGTTTAAAAAGAAAGGACTTCCGGGCGGAATCATTGACACTTGTCTTCAGCGACTGCTTCCGCGATAGAGCATTTACACATTTTATTCACTCATACATCTATATTACTGTCAAAATGTGCATTTGACAATTAAATTTTCAGCTGAAAGCTCTATTTTTTGACACCGGTGCACTCACACAACCAATCGACATCAGTTGTCAAAAAATCAGGAGTACCAACTTGACGACTATCTCCTTGTCGCCGAGTCTGGCGCTGAGTGCTCGGCGCGAAAACCCAAAGGTGGGAATAAAATTTTGGGGCTTATGCGCAATATTCAATTTCATTGCATCCCAATCTCGCCTGGTTGCTGTTGTACTCTGAATTTAAATTAGCTAAAGAACTCCCCATGACGTAAAGAAGGCAAAATTCTGGAGAAAACTAAAGCTAAATTGTGCCTAGTGTTTTCAAAATTATTGTTGAAAATATTCTCTCAGTCATCTTAGAATTAGCTTTATTTTTTTATTTTTATTCATTCGTTCTTCTGTTCCTTCTATCTTTTGTCTATCCAACTTCTAGTATGTTTTTCGACCTCTAGTATGTTTTTATGTATGAAAAATTCATGAAAAAAGGAGCGTAATAAAAATAGTACCGTTTTGACTCAAATTCCGAACATGACTCATATTCCGACACTAGTTTTTAAATGCCATTTTGGCTTTATCCGTGTAATTCTTTCCATAGGAACTTGAATCCATTTTTGATCTTGATCCGCACTACGGAAAACTGATGATAGTTTCAGTTTTAGGGCTCTAAAACGTCATTGTTCGGAATATGAGTCATGTTCGGGATTTGAGTCAAAACGGAACCACTTTAGTTTTTCATCAATGATCGGTAATATTTAAGTAAAAACCCAGATTAATCCACCTAGCATTGGTGTTTGCCTTTCCCGCATTTAGTAAAGACACCAACCTTATATGGGGCTTATATAATTCGATGTACCAATTTCTTCATAACTTTTAAACGCAATAACCGATCGTTATCAAATTCAATAGTGATCCACAAGGCTTTGACGTCGAATAAAACTTTTTGCGAGAAAATCGCTTTTTTAGCTTTTGTGCACACACATACACACACACATATACACCCATACATACACACGGACAGACGGACACGTGCTCAGTTCGTCGAGCTGAGTCGAATGGTATATAACACTATGGGTTTCAGAGGCTTCTATGAAAAGTTCATTTTCGGATTGAAATGATAGTCTTCGTTATACGAGAAAGGCAAAACCATCTTAAAATACATGATAAAGTACTTTTTGATGACAGTAGAAGTTAGTATCTAGAATAACTTCAAAAAATTGTTGTTTGATGGACAGAATCATTTTTCCAAGAATGTTTAGCTCCAGCATTCACGAAGACGAGCAGTTACAACACACGAGTTTTCTAAGGAATTAGGGCCTGGAGAACAGGCTAATGTCTCAAAACTCTATATTTTTCACTGAAAAACTTGTTTCAGTAAACTCAGAGTTGTGAGTCGCTGCCATATCATGCAGGAAAGTTCGTTATGGGCACATCATCTATTAATCGATTTCAAAGCCGCATATGATACGGTTGATCAAGGCGACGATGGATGGGATGATGTGCGTAGGTCGAGCTTCAGGTGCATTCTCGAGTCCCTTTCTTCTACCAACATTTGAAAAGGGCGTAACAGCCAAACTTGATTCCTTCTGATTCTTCGTCTATATATACATACAGCTAGATATATATGTGGACGAAGAATCAGAAGGAATAAATTTTGGCTGTTACGCCCTTTTCAAATGTAGCTCTAGCTTTCAAATGCGCTGAAGGTCACGACAAGGTGATGGTCTTTCGTGTCTGCTATTCAACATCGCTTTGGAAGGGGTAATACGAAGAGCAAGGATTGACACGAGTGATGCGATTTCACAAAGTCCGTCCAGCTATTTGGGTTCGCCGACGACATGGATATTATGGCTCGTAACTTTGAGAAGATGGAGGAAGCCTACATCAGACTGAAGAGGGAAATTATTTCATGTTTTGTTATTTGTAACACATATTGATATAAATAGGAGGTGAGTTTGGCGGAAATAGATCAAGGGGTTCAGAAGGGACACTGAGTTGATCGTAAACTAAACAATACTCGTCTCCCCATATTCTCCCCTTCTTTCCTATGACCCTCCTACCCCATCAATAATCGTTAAGATAAAAAAAAAATATGATATTTTACCGGCGGTGGCGTGATAGATCATATTTTAAACAATTGTCTTTACCGCTCACAATTTATTTCATTCGTCTTCTTCTTCCATCTCCCCGTCTTCGCTTTCCACTTCTTCTTGTTACTCTTCGCCATCCTCCTCTTGGTTTTGTGTGACCCACCAGGATTGACTCATTGATCGCATCAATGATCCGATAGGGCGTCTTACTGGCATCGGTGGTGGTTGTGCTGGTACTCGGCGCTTCCTGGTCCGGTGGACCGATAGGCGAGCTTTCCTCAAATAGCTCCCCTGATACACGAAACTTGATACTTTCGCCGATGTCCATGTACAGATCGTGTTTCTTGCCGTCTTCCTGTGGATACTCCCAAACCCATGCTTGTTCCGCTTCCTCAATGTTACGCGAACACCCTCTCCGCTGCAACTTCTTGATCTTTCCGGTAATAACATCGTCTATCATGGACCGGAAGACGATGTACCGGAAATTGACCTCCGTATGGGAGGGCCCGTCGCCGGGTAAAATAATCGAATCTCCCAATTTGACGATGTCTTTGAGAGTTTTGCATAATCCAACGTTTAAGAGAATCTTATTAGCAAGTTTTCTGTTAACTTCGTCTTTAATGGTTTCAGGTAACTTCAAGTTAGTTGAATAATTCAGGAGCAATGCGGACAGTATCCTTTATTTCAACCAACACAAACATTTAGAAGCACAAAGTGGTAAATTTAATGAATATTCATAGTTTTGTTTTAAATATTAAATTTAACATTTCCCAACATCACGTGAACGCATATCAGATTATATCCGCGCATGTTATTAATTTTTATTTGTATGTTCAGCCAGTGGTGGCGCGAGTCGGCGTGGACTACTTTCAAGCGTCCTAAATTTTCCAGAATTTATTCAGAAGAAGCTGAACGAATTTCTCAAGATTTTTTTCCACGAGTTTGATACGAAGTTCATCCGTGGAAGTATCTGCGGAAATTTTCCAGAAGTTTGTCCAGCATTTCGTAAGGAAGTATCTCCAGGATTTCGGTCGGAAGTTCATCCACACACTTAAATTATTTTGTAGACCTCGGCAAAATTTTTGCCGAGATCTCGGTAACATTTTTTACTGAAATTCGGTTATTCCTTTACCGAAATTTCGTCAATATTTTGCCGAAATTCGGCAAAGTTGATTTTTTGCCGACATCTCTCTCTCTCTCGTCTGGAAGTCCCTCCAGTACTTCGTCCGGAAGTTCCTCCAGGATTTCGTCCGTGAGTTCCTCCAGGATGTCGTCTGGAAGTTCTTCCAGGATTAGGAATATTATTTTGAGCTTTTTAGTGGAATGTCTTCACTTGTCATAATATGTTTTTCCTCAATAAATTTCTCCTAAAGTTCTCCCTGGAGATTCTCTAGAAATACCTCCAAGGACTCTTCATATATTCCTTCGAGAACTATCTAGAAATTGCCACTAAACTCCTTTTGTTTTTCGAATAAAATTTCTAACGCAATCCTCACCCAACCCCGGGAATTCTTCCGGAAATATCTCTGGGAGTTTTTCTAGGTATACTCATGGAAATTCAATTGCGAATTCCTCCAGAAATTAATCCGGAAATCCCTCCAGGTATTTCCCAAAACATTCCTCCGAGAAGCCCCAAGAGGAAAGTTTTAGAATTCTTCAGTAATTCATTCAGAAATTCCTCTGGAATGCACACGAAAATTCCTTTGGAAAAAAATAAATTTTTGAAGTTCTATTTTTTTTCTTGGTACTTCAGCCCAAATTTCGCTCCTGCCATTTCTTCCTCGAGTTTCTACAGGAGTTTCCGCGGAAATTACTTCAAGAGAACTGCTATTAATTCTTTGCTTCGAAAATTTATTTTGAAATTCCCCAGAAATTCCTTAAGACTTACTTCAAAAAATCTTCCAGGAACTGCTATCGCATAATCATTCAATTGAAGGGGGGTCCCGTAGCGTAGTTGGCTACACGTTCGACTTACAAGCGAATGGTCATGGGTTCGATTCCCAGCCCCTCCACCAAACCCTCGTCAGTCGCCGGATTCGCAGCCCATACGGTGGCGTTTGGGTGCGCGCCTTACCGTCACGGCTGCCTGATGACGACTGACAAATTGTTCTTCTCGGAGGCATTCCTCCAACGTTACCCGAATAAATGGCAACCGAACAATGCAACGATCAATGGATACACGACATGGACAAACGGACACAATGGACTCACGACGAGCTGGACTGCAGTGTTGCCACATATAAAGATTTATCTTATTTTTAAAGATTTTTTAATATTTTTGGTAAAGATATTTTTATATAAAGGTTAAAGATTTTTTGAAGAAATAGGATTTTTCAAGATTTTTGGGCTTTGAATTTTAGTGTTTTGTTTTTTTTTTTCATTATTGGCCGATACTTCAATCCGATATCTTCGCATATAAGACAGTTACCACTCAGTCAAATCCGTCAGCTACCAGATGGCTATCGCTTGAATCAGTAGTCAAACGGAATGTTGATCGTTTTTCAAAGCTTATCATGTACTTTACGTTCTATTCGAACTGTGACCATTATTGAACTGCCCAGCGCCACCGTCGTCACCTCTACGATCCCATCCCTGGTAGAAGTCATGAACAGAATAAAAAAAACATGATATAGACTTGATTAATATAAGAGATAAAAGAACAGGCAACAATATCAAAAATTTGCACCGAAATATCATTCAAATATCAAGATATGCTATGGATAAGAACAAACTAATGGCACATGATACTGATCTCTTATTATAAATAGCATAAATTGATCTCCTCATGATATTTTCATGCAAAATATTGATATTGTCGTTTGATCTTTTATCTCTTATATCAATCATGTTCATATCTCATTTTACTATCTTATCAACATTTGATATTATTCAGCTATTTTCTTCTACTCGGGATGACCTACTGCTTGTTAATAAAGTCAATCGTATTTTCCAATCGGAAAGCCCTGAGTATACGAACATGTACAGTGAAATTAAATCGCTTTATCTGATTATCCTTTCCAACATCTAGAAAGATGAATTTCTTAAAAATATCATAGACAAATGGCTTACAAAACTTTGAACAACATCTTCACGAGAAAATGAAGACCTACGTAGGGCTAGCGGCAGATAATCTGGCAGGACCTCTTGATTAACCGCTGAAGGTAACTTTCTATTCTCTCGCATGTAATTTCTATGTGGAGCTGGTGAAGCAAACAATCAAACTCTTGAATGATCCCGTTCTTAAGACAGCTTGACTCATCGATCCAAAGAATTTGGAGAACATTATCTCAGTTCGATCCTGAAGAAGATTCCAAACTTTTGCGGGAGCTCAGGGGTGCAAATCTTTGCAAAACTAATCAGATCGAAGAGAAAGCCGATACGACGAAAAGTTGCGAGACATCGCTGGGCGGTAAACGGAGGGAAGGAAAGCTGGTATTTCCATTATTAAGAAAGTTCATCAACATTTCTATCTCATCCCTCATTCGGCAGCAGCTGTCAAAAGGCTGTTTTGGCCGAATAACTTTATTAAAACTTTGGTTAGTAACCGACTGAATATATATATACGGTATACCAGCACGATTAATGCTATTTTGCGTTAAAAAATGTTATGTTAAAAAGAAAGGAGTTGCCAAGATGGCTTTAACGTTGCAATTCAATTCAAAATGCAAAAAGTCAAAATATTCACACTACAAACCTGAAAGGTTTATCCAGTTTTCCGCGAGCGGTAATGGCTGCCAGCTTTCCTGCGGGTCAGTCTCTGATTTGACGTTTGTGGAGGTCAACTGCACCCACCGCTCTAAGAATTCTGACCAATGTTGCATATAAGAAGGTGCTGATTCAGTGAATTCAAGCCTTCTTATATACCATATTGATCAAAATGCTCGAATGGTGGGTGCAGTTGACCTCCAGAAACGTTAAATCAGAGACTAACCCGCAGGCAAGCTGGCGGCCATTACCGCTCACGGAAAACTGGATAGCTTTTGATCACCTTGATTTGCAATAAATGGGATGGTACAAAAATACCTCGAAACTCGTTTCAAAATATACTCTCATTACAAATATCTACCTGCTTCTAAAAAACCCAACAGATTTAAAAACATTTGTATATTTAAAAAAAAAGTGAATATTTCAGCTATTAAGCACCTATTCAAGTTTAAGCCTGGAGCACAAAGACAAGTTCGCCAATCAACTCGTCGAATTTGACAGTTTATACACGGGAAAATGTCAAATTTGACGGGCGAAATGACGAACGATGTACATAAAGATTTTTTTCAAGATTTTTTGCTCCCTAATAAAGGTGAAAAAGATTTTTACGCCTGAAAATGAAGGTGAGGTTCGAAAAATAAATGGCAACACTGCTGGACTGGCACCGACAACAATAATGGTTATGGAAATCTAAAAATAGATTCTGTGTGGATTCTGTACAGCAGAATACCACAGTAGATCTCGGCACAGTAGCGGTTAAGTAACACAGAGTGCCTAACAAATAAATAAAGGAATAAAAAAAATCATTCAATTGGTAAAATATACTCAATCGAGTTGAAAACCGGAATTGTGGACTAGCGAAGTTGAATTTTTCTCACCTAATAATCTAATTTTGCGAAGTGCTATACAGCGTACTACTAACGAATTGGAAAAAAATCCAACACTACTAGTCCCCCATTCCAGTTTTCAACTTGCATACTAAGCTGCAAATCACGTCTGTAAAACAGCGCCTCATTTGATAGTAACTGTCTAATTAGATACTGTGTTATATTCAGTTCGAAAAAATAAAAGATCGTACAATCTTTATATTCAGAATAGTAGCTCTCTAAAATACAACTTGATGTTAAGCACGTCGGAGTGTACCTTCCAGCTTGGAGAGAGAAATTCGTGACAATGACCGACCTACAACCGGTCGGCCGACCAAAGTTCATACATTAGTTGTTATTTAATAACGAGGGAATAACTAGGAAGTGTCCTTTCAATACAATTGAATAAACTAATCAAATGTGTGTAGGGTAAATGGTAATATGTGAAACATTAGCTTTGCGTCGACGCTCGACTGGGTTGAGAAAGGTCCCAGACCTGCGGAGAAATCTCAATTAAAAACGACATCACAGGACTCTGGTTAGATTGGTACCATCATTTGCAAATTTATACAAGAAAATGCGATAAAACTGATTGTTTTCCCTGTCGAGCAAACCATTGCAATCAATTAAGCCAGTGGATATTATACCTCCATAAGTGTTCCAATGAATGAAGTACTAAATGTAATTCATGATGATCAAATTAGGTTACTGTTCCGGTTATGCATCTCTAAGCTGCCTATCTTATAAATCCATCAAAAACAAATTAAATGAAAATGAGCATTTTTTATCATTTTCATCGAAGTACGAATTCTCGCTGCTTTATGCTATTCACCCCGCTCCATCAATCTTTAAGCACAAAAACTCTGGAACATTTTTGTATTATTTGGTGCTTAACAGCGTTGATTTTTATCTTTTTAACAGACAAAAATAAAAACGTCCCAGCATTTACTAAATACATAAAATATAATAAAATAAGCATAAGTGAGAAGCAATCTTTCGAAGGCAATAATTATTTCGCTTTTTTTGTAGAAGTGTAGAAAATTAAACGTTCAGTTTATAGAAAATTCTGAAATGCTTATGGAAATTTTCAACCGTGAACCAATTTATCATAAACATCATGATGATGCAAACAATCTCATTCATAGTCCGTCAATAAACTTTTCTTTTTCCTACATCTAAATCCTAATCAAATAAGAACAATTTAGATACATATGTTTTAGTCTTCGGTAAAATTCCACCGTAACCCTTTACCGACCGACACTATTTACACTGTAGAATGATAACTGAATTAAAAGTTGAAGTTTGCATATGAGAAAATTAATAATTTTAATTTTTACTAGCATTTGAAGTCGGAAAAACTTTTATTATCTTTTTCATTTTTCTGTTAAAAATTTGGAATCCCCCTCAAAATTTCGTGGTCAAATTTAATGTTTTGAAGGGGTTTCAAATTTTGAGCAGCAAAATAATACAGCTCTGAACTTTTATAGATTTTGTTTTTAGGAAAACTCAGTTTTTCGATTTTATCAATTTATTCATATATTTTTTATTTCCCGCCCCTTCATTATCAAAAGATCAATAGGACAAAAAAAAATCAATATTTGTTCCGGCCTGATTTGATAAAAACCACTGATAAACATATTACTACTTCGATAGTGCTAAAGAAATCGAATTCGGCCCATGGAGGGTTTGCATATCATATGTATAACAACCCTGGCAATGAAATCAAACAATCTCAGCCACATTATATAGATAATAGGATTCGTTTCTGCAAATGGGGAAGTGCATCATTTTTCAATTTGTTTCAGTTTTATTGTAAGTAGGTAGTTGCGGTTGCGATCACGCGATCAAGTGTCCAGTGACCGACTAATCAACCACCCAGTCAGACACTTAACTGCCCGGCGGTAGAGGGCTTGGTGATAACGAACGAATTTGGGATTTGTTATTTTTGCGTCCCCAATGCCGTTTTGCGTGGGACCTTCCGTAGCTCAGCGAACTGCAACGCGGACCATGATGATCATGAATGGGGTCAAGTCTCAATTCGAGGTTGGCAGTTTTTTCGGCGTTAAGATAATAAATATCCATCTTTCTAAGTTTGTCATCACAATTTCAGAAAAATAATAACTAAACGGCAAGCAGGCAATGTCCCAGTTGTGGGGTGCATTGCCAGTGGAAAGATCGCCGTTTTTGCAAACCTGATGTTCTATCTGGCAAAGGGGAATAAATAATCGAGGGAAGTTCATATCTGCGATGACCAGTGGTTGTTTTGATACCAGAACACTTGTTCCAAACAATCTAACGGCTAAATAGTTAAGCTAGTTAGCGGCATGCAATAGTGGATGAAGTAAACAACACTCAGCGATTAACTGCTTCGCCATATGTCGACTGTACCTGAAAAACATTGATTCCGAGCCGAAGAAGACACATCACGTAATAATTAGCTGGATTAGGAGGCATTGTAAAAATCAGATCTCATCTACCGATCACGCGAATCAACTTTACCAACCGGTTGAACGTATTACAAACAATGTAACGTAGCCAAGCAAGAATTATGAGGTTATCAAAGCTTTTTAATTGAGGAAAACGTCAATTTGACATACCGTTGATCATGGAATATAATTTGTTTGAATTAAGATTGGCTATTTTTATTATCTTTCCAAATTTTTGATTCGGCTCGTATTTCCCCGCACACTTCGTGGCCATCCATTTAATGTGTCTAGCTCTCTTTAGATCTTCATCAAAACATGCTTTAATTAAGAAAACAATGAAAACCATTTTAGTTGATCATTAGAAAACTGTCCCTGGAATCGGTCTGGTGGCATGCATTTTGTGGTTGGGGTTACAGGTGAAATAACGACATTGGCCGGTTTTGATCTAGACTTTACGTACACTTAGTGTTCGAGAAGGCAAAACCAGCCCTCCACTAGCTATTACACGAATTCCTTGGGGACCTATTCCGTTAAGTCAATGAAACTATTCAACAAAAGATACTCAGAGCAATTATCGTTTTGATTTTAGTTATATTTAACTACTCATCACAATTGAAGGTCAAGATAACTTGGGTTTTCCTCTTACCCTATTCCACTGGGATAAGTGGAAAAACCACTCCTTAATTCTCAAATCTTTTTCCATAAATTTCAAGCGACCAAAATGGATTGAATAACCACACATTTGGTGCAAAATTGACTGTTTTTGATACCCCATAATGATTGATTTGCATTTCGATAATATAAACTGCTTTTACAGTAATGTAAACGTATACTTGAATCATCGATTTTCCTTTTTAACTTCCCCCAGTGTACCATAGTGAAACTGATTTGCAAACATGTTGGCCAAATATAGGGTTAGACGGTATGCCCCCCCCCCTAAGGCAATACCTATGAAAACTTTTTACTTTTCAACGTAATTTATGCAAACTTTGTGTTATTTGGTATACAAATATTACTGAGAACACGTAAAAAAGCTTTTTTGAAAAGTCGTGAAAAACTGGATTTCAAAAAGTGCCTGGGCAATACGCCCCACCGTAACCAAAGACGTTTCATAGCCCTTCATTGGTATTTTATCTATTCCATAATAAAAAGGTTACAAATCCTTATGTGCTTGACATTAAAAAACCAACATAAGTCTATTTAAGCAGGTATGAATTACATTTCAATATTGTCCATATCATTTGGAAGCAACTGCTCCAACCTCGTTGCGCTTGTGTCCAGTTGGTAAAGGCATACCGTCCTGCTTACACTGGGGCGTTTTGACCAGTGAAACATATTTTCGGAAATCGATATATTTTTGAAGATGGAAGCAATTTTATATCATATTAACCACTGATAAAAGTTATTTTGTTGACCAACTGAGTGTTCCAGTGCAAGTTTTCCGAACATAACAGAACAGAATGCTAAAGAATGTTGAGCAAACAAACATGAAAAGTTATATCAAAACTGTAACTTTTTGTATTTTGCTATTTTTTTCATTATGTAATAGAAAAATACTTCCACATTCAAATAGTATGATGGTTTTACAAATATTTATAGGTTCCAACTGATTTTTACCCTTAGTTAGGTATAGTTTTTTAGAAATCAAAAGGGGGCGTTTAGACCGCATCGTGCTTTCGTGCTGTGCGGTTGTTTCTCTCTTTGCGGAAGGAAGTTTTTAATACTACCCGAAGCTATTTTAATTTCAACAGTGCTTCTCAGCGCTATTTGTACCCACTGATCCCGTTACGATCTTTGCAAGGACCCGTGCCTTCGTTTTACGTTGGACCCGTTTGCGGAAGTAAAATTCCGACAAGCGGTGGTAATCCTGCAGGAACACCGTTCTGGGAAAAAAAAACTCTTAGAAGGTCACGTCTCCACGCTCAGCAATGAGTATTAACAAAAACAAGAGGAAGGGGGAGTCTCTGAATTCTCCACTTCCTTCAAAGAAACAAGGTTTCAAGACCGTCCTGCCCAAGCGCGGAAAAAATAGAAGGAAGCTGGAGACTTCAGATATTCCTTCTAAATCTAATGTTGACATTGTTTCTTCTCCTATCGAACTGAGCAATCAGTTCGATTTGATTAATGATGAAATTGAGCAAATCGAATCTACCTTTAGCCCAGGTGATTCGATTCATGCGAAGAAACAAAGGATTCCGCCAATTGTGGTATCTGTTGCCGAGTTTTCTGGCTTTCGGAATGAAATCTTGATTAACCTACAGGGGATCAAGGTTTCATTTCAGATTGCTAGGAAGGGTGACTGCCGCGTTTTGCCGGGATCCTTTGACGATCGCAAACGTCTTCTTCAGTATTTAATTGAGAAGCGCCATAAATTCTTCACATACGACGACAAAACTGAGCGATTGTTCAAAGTCGTTTTGAAAGGTCTCCCCAGTGATGACAAATCACTGGATGAAGTTGTTGTAATTCAACAATTTGTAGAGTTTAGAATATCATGAATTAGAATCCATCTCCTATTCGTTTGAGAACCACTGATAAGAACGCAGTTTGCAATATTTGATTGTTAGATAATTATTGCGTTATCAGCTCTTTCGTCAGATCCCTTTGATCTTTCCTTTGTACTTTTTCGGTAGCTATAGAGTCTAGACCGGTCACCCTCGTTCTGTGCAATAAAGTTCTAACGTTATCGTGCTTTGCCTTGGTTCAATAAATTAATAGTTTAATTGACTCCCAAATCCGCGTCCTGTGTTAAAGTGAATATTTCCGAAAGTAAGCTCGTGATTCGATACCCTGACGTAACATTTTGGTGCCGTGACCAGGATCACGAGTGCATATTCTTTGGATTCACTGCGACACTTGTGCCAAACCTAACCCAACTTTCGCTGTTTGGAGAGATTTTTGCTGATAGCAGTACCTGCTCAAAAAGTACAAGGCCTGTTGGATACAGGCTCCATGTGAGTATCTGTCCAACTAATTATACTGTTTCGAGAGGTACTTCTGGGTCTTTTTCGATCATTCAGAACTGTGCACGTGTTGGAACCAAGTACGCCCATCGGTACATCATCGGAGCAGCCATCTTGTATGCGTATTCCCTGGTACACCCACCCCAACGGATTGTATTTGAAACTATAGTAAATCCTCCACTGGATACCATCCACCCGATAGTCCCATTCCCAAGCTCACCCAAGAGAGCGTTTCGGTTCGGCGTTAGCAACTGTTCATCTTCGCTTGGCAGCGACAGCGACGTCGTTAGTTCCAGTATTTCAATTATTTACAAGGCCTGTCTTTGACCGGGCACAGGTGAGTGTCGGTCCAAACCTTACCATCAACCAAAAGGTGCTTCTTGTGTGTCCCGTACATTTTAGCCTCCAGTGACATCACTTCATCAGCATCATGGCGGAGAAGAAAATGAAGTCTAAGGAGCTGAAGAGGAAAAATGCGATGGATTCCATGAAACGCATAGACGATTTCCTAGCCAATTTTAATGCGGAGCGGGACATACATGAGATCGGAATACGTCTTACTAGATTGGATAAACTCATGGAGGCATTTGAGTCAATCCAAAGCGAATACGAGGCGTTTGATGATTCACCAGAATTTGTGGCGGTGAATGCAAAGGTAAGGGCTAAGGTGGAAGAGCAGTATTTTCGGGTTAAAGGTGGCCTAATGGCGAAGGATGCTCCCCTCCCAACCCAGTGCAATCCCTGAATCAGTAGCTCCAGCTATTGCTCACTTAACCGGTCTAAAGCTACCAAGTATCGATCTTCCTCGGTGACGGCGACTTAAACGAATGGTTGACCTTCCACGACTCGTTCTTTTCCCTAATTCACTCATTGCCAGAAATTCCCTGCATACAAAAGTTTCAATACTTGCGATCTGCTTTGAGAGGCGACGCCTTGAAGTTGATTGAAACCCTAACAATTACTGCTAATAATTACGCGGTCGCATGGGGAGCTTCTCTACTCAAGAAGAAGCATTTGCAGTATTTGACAACCCATACAAAGGTCTCGGGAAAGTCTGCATCGGCGCTTCGGAATGTCGTAGAAGATTTTCAACATCATGTGAAAATTTTGAACCAACTAGGAGAACCTACAGCACATTGGTGTGGTCTTCTAGTTTAATTACTCTGTGCTCGGATCGATGACCAGTCTCTGAAAGAATGGGAAGAGTTGGTTTCCGGAAATCAAGATCCGACCTACGACAACCTTATCCAGTTTTTAACAAGAAAAATTTGTACCTTGGAATCGTTGCATATTTCGGCAGAACAACTTAACTCGTCTTATCAAGGAAAGCACTATCCCCTGTCAAGCAAACAAAGCAGCAAGCAACACCTTCTCCCAAAATCAACTCCTATTCGGCGGTGGAACATCATCAAATCAGGTGCCTTGCTTGCAGCGATTGCCATCCTTGGGTCAAGTGCCCAGTTTTCGAAAGGATTCAATTGAAGGATAGGTTGAATTTGGTCAACACAAAACGCATCTGCAGTAGTTGCTTTTGGAGCAATCATTTCGCACGGAACTGCTCGTCCAACTTTTCGTGTCGATACTGTCAAAACGGCATCACTCGCCCCTCCATCCTGGATTTGATTCGGCAAGTACGAGTAATGGAAACACTATATCCAACTTCGATTCCGGCCGATCAGTCCCTACTCCTCAGAACGTCAATACGATAAACAGCGAAGCAACGATTAGTGCGACTGGTGGTGCAGCTTCACTTTCATCAAACAGCGTGGTGGAATCCCGTAGCGTGAATATTTTCCTCTCAACCGTCGCCGTCAAGGTGTTGGACAGTTATGGCAACGAACATTTGGCGCGAGCACTTTTGGATAGTGGCTCGCAATGCAGTTTGATGAGCGATCGACTTTGTCAGCAGCTTCGCCTGATTCGTCATCGGGTAGAGCAACGTATTCTTGGTGTTGGTGAATCTCAAATTCGAGCAGTCTGCTCGGTCAAAACTGAAGCTAGATCGAGAATCGGAAATTTCTCCATTCCTCTCAACTGTTTGGTGCTTAAACGATTGACGTCCGATCTCCCCGCTGTTAATATCCCGATAACCAACTGGAATATTCCCAATCATATTGCTCTCGCTGATCCAGAGTTCAATGTACCTCGTAAAGTGGATCTCCTCATTGGTGCGGAATACTTTTACGCAATCCTGCAAGGTGGCCGGTTGCATCTAGGGCCTCAAGCGCCAATACTCGTCGAAAGTAAATTTGGATGGTTCGTTTCCGGAAAGGCCTCTTTTGCTCCCAATCCCCAAGCCATGGTATGCTGTACGTCTGTTCTTGAGTCTTTAAACCAAAATGTTGAAAAATTCTGGAAGCTTGAAGAGCTAGACACAGCGCTTCCATCCCCCACTGAGCAGTACTGCGAGAAGTTTTATAACGATACGGTCTCAAGGAATGAAAATGGGCGCTACATTGTTAGGTATCCTAAAAAGGACAATTTTTCAACCATGATTGGTGAATCGTTTACCAACTCCAAACGTAGATTGGAATGTTTGGAGCGCAAGTTAGACAAAAATCCCATCCTGAAGGAAAGATATCATGCATTCATTTCCGAGTTTATTGAATTGGGGCACATGCGAAAGATATCCGTGGATGAACCAGAACCATCCACAGTTTGTTACATTCCTCACCACGCCGTTCAGAAGGAATCTAGCACAACTACGAAAGTGCGGAGCGTATTTGACGCTTCTGCAAAAACCAGCTCTGGCTTCTCGTTGAACGACTCCCTTCTTGTTGGACCCGTCATCCAAGAAGAGCTTTTGGATATTGTCCTCCGATTCCGAAGACACAAGGTGGTTCTGTTGGCCGACATTGAGAAAATGTACCGGCAGGTTGAAATTCATCCCGACGATCGTGCCCTGCAACGTGTGTTATGGCGTTTCAACAAATCTGATCCGATAACTAAATATGAGATGACCACTGTAACCTACGGATTATCCCCATCCTCGTTCCTCGCCACACGAACACTGCATAAACTAGCCGAAGATGAAGGTGAATTATTTCCCCTTGCTTCATCAGCATTGAAGCAAGATTTCTATATGGATGATTTTATACGAAGCGAAGAAGAAATATCGTCGGCAACGAAACTGCGGAAGGAGATGGACGAACTGCTCAACCGTGGGTGCTTTCATCTAAGAAAATGGTGCTCGAATTTCCCGGAGGTGTTAGAAGGAGTTCTACCTGAAAATTTGGCCAACCCAATTACCAAAACTTTTGATCCAGAGGAAGCGGTAAAGGCATTAGGGATAACTTGGGAGCCGGCCTCCGATCAATTTCGTTTCAATGTTAAACCCTTCGCTATGGATGATGGACCCACTACCAAAAGCAGAATTCTATCTGTAATTGCTCAACTTTACGACCCCTTGGGACTGATTGCACCCGTCGTAGTCCGCGCTAAAATATTGATGCAGCTCCTTTGGACAATCCCGATCGATTGGAATGACGAAGTGCCTTTAGAAATCCGAACTGTCTGGCAGCATTTTGTGGAGGAGCTGACGCTGCTATCTAATTTCCACATTAGTAGGTTTGCCTTTGACGTGGGGGAAGTGCAACTGCATTGCTTCTCGGATGCATCTGAATCAGCGTATGGGACCTGCATCTACGCCCGGACAGTAAAAACCAACGGTGCAGTGAAGGTGATGTTAATTACTTCCAAATCGCGCGTAGCTCCACTGAAGAAACGCAGCATTCCTAGGCTGGAGCTGTGCGCTGCTCAATTAGGAGCAAGGTTGACATCAAGAGTTACAACAGCACTGAAACTAAAATCCGTAGCTACCTTCTATTGGACCGACTCGACAGTGGTGGTACACTGGCTACGTTCACCACCACAAACCTGGAAAACATTTGTGTCGAATCGAATTGCAGACATTCAAACCCTAACCAACAGTTCTTCATGGCTTCACGTACTCGGAGTAGACAACCCAGCTGATTTAGCTGAATGTCCGTTCCACAATTTTTGTGCAGCAAGAAGTGGATACATGGACCCGACTGGTTGGGAGGGGAGGAGAAAAATTGGCCGACACGAAACACCGCCGAGGCTGCACTACCTGATGTGGAGAATGAGCGCAAATCAACCACATTTTTGATCCAAAGCCCATCAGCACCCAATCTGTAGAACAACCGTTCATCTACGTATAATCGCCTTTTACGATCCACCGCTTATTGTTTACGTTTTATTCGCAATGCAATGAAGGGACAAAGAAATCCATCCATTACGCTTGCACCGAAAGAGCTAGAGGCAGCCAGAGATTGTTTGGTGAAAGTTGTTCAGGCCGAATGTTTCAAGGCAGAACTATTGCTGCTTCAAAAGGGGAAACCGGTTGCTAGAAGCTCGAGTCTAAAACTACTCAATCCATTTGTGGACTCATCCGGTATAATACGAGTCGGTGGCCGGTTGAAGTTATCAACAGAGTCGTGTACGACCAAACTCCGAATACTGCTACCAGGCGTGCACAGATTCTCCCGATGGTTATTACTGTCTTATCATCGTAAATTAATACATGGGGGAATTTCGCTTACGCTTGGCGTAGCTTGGCCTACTAATGGCAGAAGGGCAGTGCGTAGCGTAATCCGAACGTGCTATAGATGTACGCGTGCGAGTCCTCGCACATTGCAACAACCCGCTGGACAGCTTCCCCTTGCTAGAGTATCCCCTAGTCGCCCGTTCGCATCCACTTGGATCGACTATTGTGGTCCCGTGTTTGTTAAATCTTATATTGCTAAGGTTAATTAAGGCTTATATTGCTTTATTCGTATGCTTCAGTATAAAAGCAGTGCACATGGAGCTGGTAGGAGACTTGTCTATGAATTCGTTCCTCTCCGCTCTCCAACGTTTCATTGGAAGACGCGGTAAGCCCAGCCATATCTACTAAGACAACGCCACAAATTTTGTCGGAGCAAAAAAGGAACTCCACGCCCTGTACCGAATGCTCTCCAATACCAACGAAGTCAATCGTATTTCTACCTATCTCGCAAATGAAGGCATACAGTGGCACACGATACCTCTTCGTGCCCCTAATTTCGGAGGCCTCTGGGAGGCCGGTGTCAAGGTAGCGAAGAAACATTTGCTTCGTCAGTTAGGCAGTACCTCTCTACTGTACGAGGATCTTGTGACGATACTGGTGCAAATTGAAGGAGCGATGAATTCAAGACCGCTGGCTCCGTTATCAGAAGATCCACACGACATTCAAGCCATCACTCCGAATCATTTTTTGATTGGCTCGCCCCTGCAAGCCTTTCCACATCCAGATATGACGACTGTTCCTGTAAACCGACTAAAAAAACCGCTACGACGTTATCCAGCAGAAGCAACAGCTATTCTGGTACCATTGGCAGACGGAGTACCTGAAAGAACTGCAACGATTGTCTACCAGTAATCCACATCGCGTTGAGTTGAAGATTGGCCAAGTGATGATCCTGCAAGACCAACTGCAACCCCCTGTACGGTGGCCACTGGTTCGCATAGTAGAATTGCATCCTGGACAAGATGGTGTGGTCCGGGTGGTTACTGTTCGCACTCCTACCGGAGCGGTAATGAAGCGAGCTGTGACGAAACTGTGTCCGTTGCCTACAATGGACGAGGAAGAGATGAGCTACATAGAGAAAGCGACGGGTTCAAGCCCAGCTGACACCGTCGTGGAATCTTCAAAGCAGCAGTGAGTAGAATAAGATGAGAAACTATTATATGAATTCGAATGAACTAGATTAGTTGTAGTGAAATTTGTAGTGAAATGATAAATTTCAGGTGGCCGGTGTATGTTGTAATTCAACAATTTGTAGAGTTTAGAATATCATGAATTAGAATCCATCTCCTATTCGTTTGAGAACCACTGATAAGAACGCAGTTTGCAATATTTGATTGTTAGATAATTATTGCGTTATCAGCTCTTTCGTCAGATCCCTTTGATCTTTCTTTTGTACTTTTTCGGTAGCTATAGAGTCTAGACCGGTCACCCTCGTTCTGTGCAATAAAGTTCTAACGTTATCGTGCTTTGCCTTGGTTCAATAAATTAATAGTTTAATTGACTCCTAAATCCGCGTCCTGTGTTAAAGTGAATATTTCCGAAAGTAAGCTCGTGATTCGATACCCTGACGTAACAGAAATTAAAATTAAAATTTCTGAATTACTTGGACTTCACCAGTCCAAGTAATTAAGATGAAAAAGAAATCTCGCTCTGGTACTTCCCAGAAGGGTATTTCTCAAGAATTTTATTTAGTTCACTTTAACAAAAATGAACTAAATAATATGAAAACTTTGGAAAAGGCCTGTATTATGTCCCATGTTCGTGTTACATGGGAGCATTTCCGCAGGCCTGGGGGAAATTTCCAAAACCCTACTCAGTGCCGTAAGTGCCAAAAGTGGGGTCATGGAACCAAACATTGTCACATGGATGCTAAATGCATGATTTGTGGTGGAACCTCTCACGCCAAGGACGCATGTCCTGTGAGAGAAGATTCCAATAAATTTAAACGTGCAAATTGTGGGGGTAATCGTAAATCCAATTTCTGGGAATGCCCTTCACGCAAAAAAGTGTTGAATTCCCGTGCAAAATTGATGACAGGAAATTCCAATCGGATCCCAGATTCGACGGGTAGAAATTTTTCAAACGCTCAAATTTCGAAACCGGTTACCGGTCGAGCAATTCATACCCACCACAATTCACAAACAAATTTTGCCGCTCGTCAACGGGTAGCAAGCACTTCAGTAAATTCCATTTTTTCCAATGTACCTACGTATGCAAACATCGCTGCTGGTAGAAAAAAATTCTCTTCTCAAAATGAGGTTTATACCAAATGGTATTACCCATGTCCCAACGGAAAATAACGGTCATGTTGCCGATTCAGGTAGCATGACTGCTTCCGATTTTGATTTTTTAACTGAACAATTGCATCACATGATTGATGCAATGTTCAAAGCAAATACCATTCCTGAAGCTGTTCAGGTTGGTATAAAGTACACACAAAAAATTGTTATCGGACTCCGTTTTAATGGATCCAAATAATTGTGTGAAAGTTCTAAATTGGAATGCCCGCTCTCTAAAGGGTAAAGAAGATGAATTATTCAACTTCCTAACAGTTCATAATGTGTATATTGCCATTATAACAGAAACTTATTTAAAACCAGGACTCTCCATTAAAAGAGATCCGAATTATTTTATCTACAGAAATGATCGTCTTGACAGCGCCGGTGGTGGTTTTCTTCGTTCGAAACCAAAGTTTTCGAAACCTTGGGAGTTTCTGTTGAAACAAATTTTGGACAATTTTCCTTCATTGCACCTACTTGCCTTTTCAATGCAATGGGCAGCAAAAGAATTTGTTGAAAGCTGATCTTCAAATTCTGACTCGCAACAAAACAAAATTCTTCGTAATTGGTGACTTCAATGCCAAGCACCGTTCATGGAATAATGCTCAAAGCAATTCCAATGGTAAAATTTTATTTGAAGATTGTTCTGCGGGATATTATACTATTCAATATCCCAATGGATCAACTTGTTTTTCTTCCAGTCGAAATCCTTCTACAATTGATTTAGTTTTAACGGATTCAAGTCAGCTGTGTGGCCAATTGGTAACTCACGTTGACTTTGACTCTGATCACCTTCCTGTGACGTTTGAAATCTCAGAAGAAGCCATTTATAATCCAATCAGCTCTACTTTTAATTATCATAGAGCTGATTGGGATTTATATAAAACGTATATCGATAGGAATTTTGATGTTGATATTCCTCTCGATACCAAAAGTGATATTGATAATGCTCTCGTATCTTTGACGAATTTAATTGTCGAAGCCAGAGGCATTGCAATTCCGAAATGTGAAATTAAATTCAACTCCATTATTATTGACGACGATCTTCAGCTACTGATCCGTCTTAAAAATGTGAGAAGAAGGCAATACCAAAGAACTCGCGATCCCGCGTTGAAAGTTATTTGGCGAGATTTGCAAAATGAAATTAAAAAACGTTTCGCTATTCTGAGAAATACCAACTTTGAGAATAATGTCTCGAAGTTGGATCCCAGTTCGAAATCCTTTTGGAAATTAACAAAAATTCTTAAAAAACCTCAAAAGCCAATTCCAGCGCTTAAAGAGGGAAAATGGCGAAAAGGCTCAAAAACTTGCTCAGCAGTTCGAGAGTGCCCATAATTTTAGTCTAGGTCTCAGTAGTCCAATTGAGGATCAGGTTACACGAAGCTTCGAAGACATTCTCAATCAAGAGAATGTTTTTGACCCTTCGTTGGGAACTAATTTGGATGAAGTGAGATCTATTACTAGAAAATTAAAAAATATGAAAGCCCCGGGTGATGATGGTATTTTCTACATACTTGTCTTGTCTTAGCACATGCACAGCCAGTATTGAAAAGCATCCTGGAAATGTCGGTTGTATTCCCAAGCATTTTCTTGTCTGCATTAATATTTGCAGCATATCATAAATATGACACAAGTATTAAAACGGCCAGGCCCACCGTGCAGGCTTGAATTTGGGAGAAAATCCAGAACTCCCGGCAATCAGGTTATTCAGTAATGAATTACATGATCACCGAAGAATTTTGAATTCATGAAAGGAAAAAACGGAGACGCCGTACCAACCATTTCACATTCAGGGGGAAAGATGATTGTCGGATCGTTGGGAGTGACTTTGCTAAGAAGATTAATGAACACTCCATGGGTCCTCGAAGTCTTGGGATGGGACACAGTTTTTAGTCTAGTGCCCTGGCTTATACACTGATGGGCAAAAGTATTCGCATAAATTCAGATAGATTACTATAAAAGCTGACGAATAGTTATGTATATCAGTGTACATATAGGCCTAGGTTAAAGCGCCATTACTCGCACTCTGGAACGAGACAAAGAAAAAGAAACAAAACCAATGAAAATCAAGCGAAAACTCAAGACGTTAAAATTATGGGGTAATGACGGCTTTGGCAGGTTTTGTTCTATTATTGGCAAGGGGGTTTTTTATGACTGATTATGCTCAAATTTGGCCCAAACATTCTTTGCATATTAAAGAATATTGTGGCCAAATTTCATAAAATTCGGTCGACAAAAACCCCCTGCCAATAATAGAACAAAACCTGCCAAAGCCGTCTGTTCCCCTACTAAATTTTTACTTACAACATCTCCATATTTTCCGTGCTTGGGAGCGTTTTTTTCGTCAAAACACAATTTATTGAAATTGCTTACCACAGTTTCAAGGAAAAGTGAATTAGGAGTGAAAATTAAGAAACGAAAGAAAAATCATCAAGAAATGTTATTACTTACGTATTATCTGCTATCAAACTGACTAGAGACACCATGCGACTAGTTTATCTTCGTCCAAACATAACTTATCGAAAACCTTATATGACTCTATCACAAGATATACCCATTTTAAATCTATATTAGGGTGAATTTTAAGTAATAAATTTAGTTATAACTGAATTATACCTGAGCATTACTTAGGTTTTCAATAGAAAGTACTAACACTTGACATTGATCACTCATGTAATTCTGTCACATTCGATCTTTCAAGAAACATGACTTGACAATCAGTAAAGTAAACGATTAACATTAATGTAAGGATTTCAGAAAAAATCTTATAATTTACCATAAATTAAATTCCAGAAAGAGAATAATTCGGAAATAGAAAAAATCTTGCGCCACGACTAGAATTTCCAACGCAACTCAACAAATTGTTGACTTGAGTACTGAATTAATTACCGGTTATACTGCCGCTAACCGCAAGTCGAGTACATCTGTATATGGATCCCATTGACGATATGCGGCAGTATACGAATTCATCAAATTCGTAAAAAAAAAATCATGTGAAACAAATAAATAGATATTGCAGATTAAATTCAACAAAAATATTGTGTTCAGAAGTAAAAAGTTTTAAATGTAGAAAACATTAATAGCTAAATAAATCCAAGTTAGACTAAATTTCGATTATCACTGACGCTTCTCAGGTTATTATTATTGTACACGACACAATGAACCTGTATCGATCCATTTTTGACGTATGATTAATGTGTTTAAAAATTATGTAGGTGTGTATGGTTAAATATAATTTAGAAAAGGATCAAGCTTACCGAAGTCGTGAAGTTTGCATCTAGCCATATCTTATTTATACTGTTGCTCCCATCGCTCAGGCTCGTCAGTTCGTTCACGGGGAATCCTCATACCTAGATCCAATTGCCCATCACCGTACATTCAGAAACATCCACAATGTAACCCACGTGAATGAAATAGATCTGCTGGATCATCCTTTCGAACTGCGTCAACTCTTTTGATGGTATTGTCTTGAGCAACTTGTGTACGAAGGGTAGAGTCCGCTTTCCACAATCGATGAAAATGAGCTGAGTTCATTGGCCAATTTGGATTTTTATTCAAAGAACTCCGGCTGATGAGTGATGGATGGAAAATTTGCATAGGAATTTTTACCATTAGCAACAAATCCCGGAAACTGTTTCACTGCTAGATGGATTCAGATTCGAGTATGTGTATTCCGTTAGGTGTCGAAATAGATTCCAGCAAACATAGGAATCAGTGCTCTGCCTGGTAACTTCTATGAATGCAGAGCCCGCACTCTAGTTGCCACTACATTTTTCTTGCTTTTCCAAAATCAAAACTTCACAACTCAATACAGAAGAAAAGGTTAAAAAAATATGACGGATGAAAAAACACTTCCGTTTCCAGCCAAGGCTTACTCGATTCTCCGATGATGGTATTTTCTACATACTTAGGGTGAAATCAGGAGTGATTCAGTTTCATTCTAAACTTTCGACCACTATTCTAGTTTGAATCTGGAGCAAAATAGAACAAACTCGCTGGTATCCTCAGCAGTGTTCTATTCATGTTTTTCAAATTTTCAATTAATTAAAATCATTATGTTACTGCCAAGAAAGGCGCCGGAATTGCAAAGTGGATTGATCCGTAGATAAAATAACGCATCCATACACCAAAACAATTGAAAAATATTTGAATCTCGTTATTTATTCGTGGTTCAAATATGAAGAAAATAGAACTGAGCGTTATACCAGTTTTTTTTGGCAGTTGACTGGTATAAAAACTGAATCTAGAACAGCTGCTGGGAAAATTTATGTTTCAGATTCACATTCAAACTTACAGCCCCGAACGATTTGAATCACTGCTGATTTTACTCTTATCAAAAACTTCCTGAGAGCTTTTTATCCTTTTTGGTTAATAGGGTAAAATACCCAATAGTGGACCCCCTAGTAGCGGAATTTTGCTCTTCCTGTCATAAGGCTAACAATTTTTCAACATATTAACTCTGCTTGATATCTAACAACAAGCTCTGCATCTCCTCTTCACGATACATACATAAACCACCCAAATGCACGACGTTCTTCGTTGAAATTAAAATTTTAAAGTCTAACTGAATTCGCCCTATAGTAGACCCTCTGGGGGTCCATAATAGGAAATTGCTTCCCTATAGTCGACACTTCATTTGATTTTCATGTCCCGTTTCGGGACGTTCTTCTTCCCTATTATGGACCCCCCAAAATATTCCTATAATGGACACTCTCGTGTTTATTTTTTATAGAATTGTAAAAAATCATCTAATTTGACTTTCCATTGCATTTCCAATGCATGTAATCAAATCATAGGACTGTAAGTTAGGTTCTCCCGATAGAATTTCATAGCAAAATGTTGACATTGTGCAGTAATAATGCAAAAATGGCTGGAGGGTCCACTATTGGTTGGGGGTCCACTATTGGACACTTTACCCTATATTTAACAAATGTTTTCAATTGGCATACTTCCCAGATAAATGGAAAAACGCCAAAGTTGTTCCAATTTTGAAGCCGGACAAAAATCCAGCTGAGGCTTCTAGTTATCGCCCAATCAGTTTGCTTTCTTCAATAAGCAAACTGTTTGAAAAGATCATTTTAAATAGAATGAGGGTTCATATTAATGACAATTCTATTTTTGCTGATCAACCACTCATCAGTTATTAAGAGTTACGAACTTAAGGTGATTATACAATAAATCCAGAAATCGGCCATTTTGTAAACCACGTGCTTTTCCAATATTTTTTTCAAGAGCACGAGATGAAAGAACCATAACGCGTATGGGACTGAAATAATGGTAGATCGTTTGCTTAGTTATGCTGAACAATCATAATTTGAGTTTTGGCATTGTACGAAAACTATTACGCCAGATTTGGGGTTTTGGAAATGTGTGTAGATAAACGTGTGGTGAATTTGAAATTCACCACGGGCTTCATTCTATAATCACCTTAATTCGACCTAATAAATCTGAAGGATATTCACCTGGAATTGCTATTCTTGAAATAGAGAAAGTATTGACAGTGTTTGGCATGAAGGTTTGATTGTAAAATTTCAATTTCTCTTAGTACATTATTAAACTGATCCAAAATTATTTATCAGATCGCTCACTGCAGGTAAACTATCAGAAATCTAATATCTAATCTGATAGATTACCTGTTAGAGCTGGTGTTCCCCAAGGCAGCATACTGGGGCCCATATTGTATAACATTTTTACTTCTGACTTACCTGATTTACCACCAGGGTGTCAAAAATCTTTGTTTGCAGATGACACAGGTCTCTCAGCCAAAGGGCGAAGCCTTCGTGTCATTTGTAATAGATTGCAAAAAAGTTTGGATATTTTCTCCACTTACTTGCAAAAATGGAAAATTTCCCCGAATGCTTCCAAAACTCAGCTTATAATTTTCCCACATAAGCCGAGAGCTTCTTATTTGAAACCTTCTAGCAGACATATTGTCACTATGAATGGGGTTCCAATTAATTGGTCTAGCGAAGCTAAATATTTAGGACTTCTGCTAGATCAAAAATTAACTTTTAAAGATCACATTGAAGGCCTTCAAGCCAAATGTAACAAATATATTAAGTGTCTATATCCACATATAAACAGAAAATCAAAACTTTGTCTTAAGAACAAACTTTTGATTTACAAACAAATTTTTAGACCTGCCATGTTGTATGCTGTGCCAATATGGACTAGTTGCTGCAATACCAGAAAGAAGGCACTCCAGAGGATTCAAAATAAAATTTTGAAAATGATTCTGAAGTTGCCTCCGTGGTATAGTACTAATGAACTTCATAGAATTTCTAATATTGAGACATTGCAACAAATGTCCAAATAATTTCCAATTTCAAACAAAAATCGTTGCAATCTTCTATTGCAACGATTAACTCCTTGTACCCTTAGTATAAAATAGGTTAAGTTTAGTTTAAGTTGAAAACATTGTAATTCCTACATGGTTCAATTCAACCAGAGGAAAAAAAAACTGCCAGAGGCAATTGAAATGTATTACACAATAATAACTAAAAGCGTAACATAGCAAATAAGGATGATAGTGTTAAGAAAACACGGAACACCTAGTCTAAGGATAAATGCATGTATAAGATAATTAGCAAATAAAATTAATAAAAAAAAAAAAAACTTTTTTTCCTCCGTTTTTTCACCAATTACCTATCACCGGAATTTCACTGTTGGACTTTTCTATATTAAGGCTCCCCCAGACCTAGGCGATTTCATCGCAGCGACGGCGACAACTAGTCGCCGCGATTCTATCGCTTGGTCGCTGCAGGCAATGATCTATTTACGCTTCCATATCAACGTCGACAGAATCGCTGTCGCCAAGCGATAGAATCGCGTCGCGACTGTCCCGTCGCGTGCGTTTGGGGGAACCTTTACTTCCGCACTAGTCCGGCAAGGGTTCGGCCGCGGCAATCGCGAAACACACGGAAAATCGATTTTTTTTGTCGAGACCGCGCAAAGTGGTAACCGTACCTGACGGTGTGTCGGAACGATGATGGTTTTTTAAAGTGTATAGTTATAATTTTCTTTGTTAATTTTATGTATCTGCTTGCTGTCCGACCCTTGGTTGAACCTGAGGGTCGCTGCTTTCAGCGCCCACCCTTGCCAGTTGCTCCCTTAGCGCTGGCAATATCATGAGAAGTGAAGAACTCAAGTAATTTCAAAATTCACAGAAACAAGGAAAAAAAATAAGCCAAGTTACCATTTCTGCATTCGTATATCATGAGGCTAACACGATGATACTTGTATGCCCAGGGAAGTCGAGACAATTTCCAAGCCGAAAATTGCCTAGACCGGCACCGGGAATCGAACCCAGCCACCCTCAGAATGTTCTTGCTTTGTAGCCGCGCATCTTACCGCACGGTTAAGGAGGGCCCCTTTAATGTCTTAGGCAATAGATAAACTTATAAGATTGCTAACAAAAATAGTTAGAACATGAAAACTATGAGAAAATGTTAAAAGAAAGAGAATATAACGGGTCTGGGATTGAACGCTAGACCTCCTGCTTGTGAAGCAGAGACGATAGCAATATTACACTCGAGCTCATTCATTGGTAAGAAAACTAAAATAATTAATAATTGATTTGAGGAATGTGAATTAGTGTGAATAATGGGAACTATCCTCCAAGCATTGCTATTTTTTCCATTTCTAGCGCACGATAACTATGTACACATACACTGCTAGGTGGATCAATCAGGGGCTTTTACATTAGTATTGCAATTTAAAATGGTCGCACTCGTAAAGTATGGAATGAGAGATCAAAAAACTCGGCCGCTAGCTACCATGTCAGCTTGTACAACTTCATTTTAAATCGTTTATTATGGTTTTATGTCTCTAATTCTGTGTTGCGTGAATAGAATGATTACGATCCCGTCATTGTGATTGGTATCATCGTAATTACCGTACCATCGCAGCGACAACACGACAGACGACGCTATCTATCAATAGCACTAAATCACGTTTGTTTATCTCCTCACCAACAACACGATCTTCCGTTCTTCGCCCAACTATAGACGATTGCACACCTGGAAAACACTGACACCGTGTGAGGGCAATGTTTACATTCAGTTCAGTTTAAAATCGCGAGCAGCTGGAATTGAGTAAAACAAAAATTAAGTGAAATCGGTGCGGAAATTTATTGATTATCTGTTCATCGTGAGTACCTTACATATATTTAATATACTTAAAATATACTAAAACAACTATTATATGCACAGATGTTGCGAATAACTGATCTAAAGCCCATATCAAGGCTCTCGGAATACGCAAAAAAAAACTTCCACGAGAAAATCGAAATGTCTTCCAGCGCTACTTGGATAAAATCAAAGTGATTGGATTTCACGACCCATACACTGTAAATTTTCAAATTAGCGAACTTCCAACTACTGTCCAAACCGGCAGCATAGTCGACTATCTGATAAACTTCCGTTCCCCTTACACGGGTGAATTTTCAAAAAACAGTCGCAGCCTTGAAGGTTATAAGAGGTTCGAAGGAGGATTCGTTCATTCCGTACGCGGGTCACTCGTTGGAAATTTTTACGTAGTGCTTGGAAAGGTTAGTGTCGTATCCCAACTGATTTGGTTAGACGAATCCGCAATTGAATGGCAGCGTTATTTTGGTATATGTACATGTTTTTAATATTCGGACTATTTCAGGTATACCACTCAATGCGGCTTAATGAGTCTTATTTGATTCCTTGGGTGATAGTGAACAAAGAAGGAAGTGTTGTATCAGCCCACTGCACTTGCATTGCTGGGAATAGCGAGACTTGTTCTCATGTAAGCGCAATACTTTTCTATTTAGCAAACCACCACGCGTTGTCTAATGATCGTAAGGTATTTTAATTCATTTTATTTTATATAAATTATGTTGAAGTTGGCTCATTGTCGATCGAAGTATTAAATCTAATTACAATTAATATAAAAATTATGTTTAATGTTTTACAGGTCACCGCTACCGATGAGCCTGCCTACTGGAAAATGCCTCCTAAAAAAGTTCGTGAAGATTTATTTAAGGAAGTAAGTCAAACGAACTACGGAAAATCGACCAAAAGGTTTTATGATATGCCTGTCATCGACCGGGAAAAATTCAGAGATTTTTTGTTGAAGTTGAGGGACGAGAATGCCGAAGCTGTAATACTAAATGGCATATGTGATGGCGTTAATATCACATGTAATTGTTGTCAAGAAAACGAAGTGCCTTGCCATTTTTTTACCAATCCGTCGATATTTCTTCAATCTAACTTCGCTGTACACCACGAGAATAGAACCCTCGATGAATTGCGACAAATTGGAAGGCAGCTAGTTTTACAGTTGTCAGAAGACATCGTAAAGGAATAGAGCTACGTACTCGCCGTCAACGGGAATCAGATCTATGGCGCTGGCTGAGAATTGGAAGAATAACAGCCTCAATTCTGAAGGAAGCAGTTAACACTTCCAATATAATGCCTCCTCCAAAAAAAACGGTGGTCAAAAAGATTTGTTATCCATATACGACAATGGTAGATTCTGCTGCAATGGCTTATGGTCGTCGGAATGAAGTCAATGCTAAACGGAAACTTGTAAAGTTATTAAAGGACCACCAAAATCTTGTTATTTCGGAAGCAGGATTGTTCATTTCGCCAACTAAACCTTTCCTTGCAGCTTCGCCAGATGCAACAGTGATTGAACTTAAGTGTCCATACCGATTAGATTCAAGAAGCCTTTTTGATGATCAGTTAAGTATCAATGATTTATGTAACAAGCCGAACAGTTTTATTAGGATTGGGGCAGATGATAAAGTTTGTTTGGTTGAAACTGACCAGTATTATTATCAAATTCAGTCGCAGATATGTATTTCTGGTTCTGATTTTGGAATTTTTATGATCTGGAGTAAGAAAGAGAGTGTTCTAATCAAAGTAGAAAAGGATTTACAGCTATGTAACCATTGTGTGCACAGAAGTCAATTGTACTTCTACAATATAATTTTGCCTGAGTTACTCGCGAACTATTTCACAAACCTGGTCTAGAAGAATTAATTGTTGTAGTGATATTCTTAAGTAATATAATTCAATAAAATATGAACTTTCTTTTGCGTTTGTTTTTTATTTTCGAGTTTCGATATCAAACAATAGATTTATTGAATGAAATTAATATACAAGCAAGCCTGACGATCAAATCAACAGTATTGACATTATTTTCTGATCGCCTCAGTGAGTGTACTTGAATAGTTCCATTGAGATAGGTGTACTTCTTTTTAATTTGTCCTATGATTCGCTCCACGTGCACTCTTAATGATGTGACCTGCCGATCGCTTTCGATGTTGATTGGATTCATTTGCTTATTTTTTTTCAAAAAAGTTGGTATGTTTAAAGTTGCTCTCTTTGATTTGATAAAATTCGCGACACTAAAACCTGTGTCAGCAAGAATGACCTTATCTGGGAAAATAAGGTCTAGGAATCCTTACGATATAGTAATAAATCTATCAGAGCAACGACCCACATATGCTCTTGAAATAAAAGCCACGCTTCCATCTGCTGCCATCACTATCAAAAACTTGGTGGTATAAGTCATCTTATACGCACTATGATGTGCGTTGGCTGCTTTTGGGACACCTGGTCGCTCAGTACGTACTTAGAAGCAATCCAATACTAAAACACTTCCATGTCCATAGTGCCGTTTGAAAATCTGTGGCATTTGTCGAATACTGTTTTCCTTTGTCGGTGGTTCAAGCGCGAATTGCAAACAGTCATGGAGAACTGTTGTAGTACGATGGAAATACTTCGATATCGTATTAACACATATTGAATAGTCATCTGCCAATTCTACGAACGAAGTGTTCATACGTAGTTTTCTTAACGTCATCACAAAAATCTCTTCTCTGGACAGTTCGCATGATGCTTCGAGCAGATGAGGCTCCACGAATTCATACATTTTCTTCAAGATGATATAGGAACTGATTCCAGTATAACGATTGCATTTTTTGTCGTCCTGCAACCAGGCCAACCCTTTTGTACACTTGTGTAATTATGTCTTGAGATCGTTGATAAGCTCATACTGGATTTGTAATTCACGGCGATAGTGTGACATCAGCATACAGTTACCACACGTTTGCTTCGTGGATATGTTTTCATTTTCTAGAAAACAACGGATGTTATAATATTTGTTTCAATAATAAAGTGCAGAACAAAGGCAACAATAGTGGAAATTTGTAGGTAAGAGACCATCCACAAAGTACGTCACGCTCCTAGTGGGGAGGGGGTTCCGAACAGCGTGATGACTCATACAAAAATGTTAGAGGTTTAATACAAAAAGTGTGACGAAGGGGGAAGGGGGGTCGAAAATAGCCAAATTTTGCGTGACGTACTTTATGGATCTAAAACGTTGTTCGATTCACATTTACAGATGCCATTCATATTCCACTATTATTATATATAGATCTACTTACTATTTGATAGAGTTTCCGACTCGGTTTCCGATTGATCGTCTGTTGTGTTTTCTTTTTGAGAACTATCCAAATCTTGATCCAAATCTTCAGACTTATCGGATTCCGTAGTGTTTCCGGATGTATAGTAATCGCTCATTGTGGCTGTCAGAGATTCACTTGTCACTTTAGTCTTCTCTGTGTAGGGCTCATCTCCCGGAACAATCTCGGAAGCGTTCATGAAATCCTCAGACGGTGTAATTTGATCCGTGTAAAGGGTACTGGTGTCGGATTCAACATTCATCTCCGCCAGACTATCATTTTCGTAGAAAAATACTCCTTCAATTTTCTTTGATGGCACCCAATCGATATTTGATTTGTGGGTTTCGCTGGAGCACCTGCCATATTAATTAATCATAGGTTTATAATTTCAAGCTAGTATTTAGATTTAAATTTATTTATATTGTATACTGTACCTGAAACAGAATGCAGATTACAGATGAATTTGTTTTCCGGCTTAAAAAGAGACCTGAAACCCAGAGCCGAAATCCATCTTTCTAGCCGTTTCTCCGCCAACTTACTGGGTAATTTGCTTTTGCGGCTAACGAAGCGATAATAACGCGATTTGTTCGTCAGGTGCGTAGACTAGCAGCCTGGAACTATGCACTTGCGGGTCATTTTCTTCGCGAACTAGATTCCTTCAGCGCTGAATTCTAGCTCCGCTTCCACAATTTAAACAAAAAATAAACACAAGATCAAACAAACAAAAAATGGTAAACATTGCCCTCACAGGATGTCGATGACGTCACGATGCAATCGTCAATACCATAAGGGGGAGTGATCATCCAACACGACGACAAGTTTTGTTTTGCTAATTTTCCCAAGTGGAACTACCAGTGGCATCAAGTGTTGCTGTATGCTGATCAAGTTGAAGGGCTAGTCGTATACACACAATATACTGAATTTCTTCGCATAATTGTCCCATGTTATGTGCTTCCTATTAATAATTGAAAACGGTGTGAAACAATAATATTCAGTGTTAATTATTAATATAGTTAACAATACTGGAAAGATAACTTTTTATCAAACATTTTCTCTGTCATAAAATATGGAGAACAAATTAGGGTCAAAGTATTTGAAATGAGTTTCTGTAAAAAAAAAAATAAACCAAGAAATAGGACTTATCCCTTCATTCATATTTGTGTTCTAACGTATTTAATTGGTCACGAGTAGTGCCGAGGATTCTCAATGTCGATTGAGGTATTGAATGTAAGATTAGCTACTAATCATTCCCATTTGAGTACCGGACTATCAATTGACCTTCCCCATGATTTTTTATTGTCTCTTCTCTATCGCTTCATTTCAATTTCAAGAGCTAATAACCTATATTTTGTGTCGTCTGTAACTATTTTTAAAACAAAAAGTACACTACAAATTCTTATAATTTCTCTTTAAAACAAGGCTTGCAAAAGCATTTCTTGCCTCAATATCTTGGTTTCTTCAACATATACACTGTATTTGGCTGCCAAGATATTGAAAGTGCTCAAAGTTGACTTGCTAAAGTACGGCTAGAAGCCGGTGAGCCATATGGCACGTCCGGTTAGTTTACTCTGCATATTCGAGTGCCATTTAGGATCACAATCGAACCAACACGCCGCCACAGTAGCACGGTTTGATTCGCAATCAATTACACCAAGCACAATCTTGTGGATGACGATTAGAAGCAGTAGTAGCGATAGAATACAATATTTCCTCACTCCAGCTATAACTAGAATGGGATCGGACAAGACTCTGTTGCACGTGAATGCCTCGTATTTTTGCTTCGATTAAGAACACCCCCAAATTCTTACGATTGGGTCGAAACTTTTTCACTAATAAACAGCAGATAAAGGTATTTTTGGAATTTAGGAACTTCTTGCTCCAGTTAGATACGAGCAAAGTGAAAAAATAAACCCCCGCAATATCGTGGGACACATAAGTGTAGAACGCAGTAAATTCCCACAATAAAATGATGCTGTTTTGCTACGGCTGATGGGACACACTGGAATTCTATACCTCATCCGGTGACAACAAGGGTGAATTGCGTGATCAACCCCGCTCAGTTTAAGTATACTGAAGATCTGTAGGAAGGGGCAAATACAAAATGTCACGCGTGCATTGAAGTGAATTCTAATTTGTTCCAATTGAGTGTAACGGGTGTTATCTCGTGGCCTGACCTTGAACTGTGTGCGTTCGCATAGCTTTTGTATGTTTTGACTTGTTGCGGCGTCCAGTAGTTGAACTATTTTTTTTAGATTAGATATGATATTAGATTATCATCTGATTAAATTAAAAGAAATCATCAATTGAGCTGACTTTAGACAAATACAGAAAGCAGAGATTATGTCTAAGGGCTTGACAACCTCTCCCAACCACTGCGAGTTGTGGGGCTTGCCTGGGATGTGGTGTAGCGACCTTACAACACTGCGTGCAAACGACGTTTGCGAAGGCCCAAAACCCGCCTGTAAAACCAATCATTACGAACGATATAAGGGATAATTATGCTTATTCTGCGTCTCGTATAACGTGAGACTTTTCGAATGAAGTGACAATTGTCGATACCTTCCATTTGAGAGTGAGACGTGCCGAAATCGACCATTTTCGAGACATTCGAGACGCAGACTAAGCACAAATATGACACGATACAATCGGTAAGACGACGAATGAAGGATCACGATTGGGGAAGCTTGAAACATGGAACTGCAAGTTGTTAGGTATCGCAGGTTGCGGCAGGATAATCTACGATGAATTACACCCCCGCAACTTCGATGTCGTGAAGCTGTAGGAAATTTAATAAACAGATTATAAAGTATGGAGCGTGATGGCGGCACTACGAAGAGCATCTAAATGGCGATGTGGCTGGAAGCACACGCGCACGACATAAGTTTTTAAGCTCAGGATCTCCAGGAAATGCGGGAGGAGATAGTCCGGCTGAAAACAACAATGCCTCTGGAATTGACCAACTACCAGGATAGCTATTAAGACACGGTGGTGATCACTGGCTAGAGCGCTGCACTGGGCGATTACCAAGGTTTGGGAGGATGAGGTTCTGTTCTGCCGTAGAAGTGGATGGAAGATGTTGTGTGCTCCATCTACAAAAGGGCGATAAGCTGTATTGCAGCAACTACCGCGCAATCACATTGCTGAACGCCGTCTACAAGGCACTCTCCCAAATTTCATGCCATCGACTAACACCAAATGCAAAAGAGTTCGTGGGGCAGTACTAAGCGGGTTTTATGGGCGAACGCTCCACCACGGACCAGGTGTTCGCCATTCGCCAGGTGTTGCAGAAATGCCACAAATACAACGTGCCCACACATCATCTTTCATCGACTTCAAAGCTGCATATGATACGATCGATCGAGATCAGCTCTGGTAGCTACTATACGCACACAAATTTCTGAAAAATAATGATACGGTTGATCAAGACGACGATGGTTCAGCTGATGTGCGTCATTTGAGTTCTAGGGGCGTTTTCAAATCTCTTTAAAACGCGCGGAGGATTATGACAAGGACTCTCGTACCAGCTATTCTCCATCGCTTTGGAGAGAAGATACGAAGGGAAGCGATTGACACGATTAGTATAATTTTCATGAAGTACGTTTATTAGATAAAGCCAATGTAGAAGAAGATGAAGAACTTTGAGTAGATGGAAGAAGCCAACATCAGACTGATGATAGCAAAGCGTATCGGACTAACCATCAACACGTCGAAGACGGTTTTCATTCCATTCATAATATATGAATTAGCAGTAGGTATGTTATCTTTGTATCGGGGGCAGCAGGGACAATGTCCAAGGGCTTGACGATCCCTCCCCAGGCCATCTGCGAGTCGTGGTGCCTAGGATGTGGTGGGGTTTGACAGTGGGCCCTGTTAAACCTCTATAAAAAGCTGCATGTATCCGTAAGTAGGCTCCGCCAAAGCGACCGTGTGCCGCTCAAAGCGCACAAGCCCAAGTCCTGGTGTTAGGTGGGACGCTAAACAGCACTGACAAGACGGCCCTCCGGCGAGACAAGAGGTTTGCGCAGGCCCAATAAGCCGCCTGAAAACCAATAATTACGAACAATATAAGAGATAATACGACTCGATATAATCGGCAAAGACCTAGGCGACGAATAAAATATCACGATTGGAAGCTTGGAACACGGAACTGCAAGTCGCTAATTTTCGCAGGTTGCGACAGGATGATCTAAGATGAATTACATCCCGCAACTTCGACGTCGACAACTTCTTCGTGCTGGACAGGACAGAAAGTGTGGAAAAGCGGGCATCGGGCGGCTACCTTCTACCAAAGCTGTGGCACCACCAACGAGCTGGGAACCGGCTTCATAGTGCTGGGTAAGATGCGCCAACGCGTGATTGGGTGGCAGCCAATCAACGCAAGGATGTGCAAGCTGAGGATTAAAGGCCGTTTCTTCAACTATAGCATCATCAACGTGCACTGCCCACACGAAGGGAGACCCGATGACGAGAAAGAAGCGTTCTACGCACAGCTGGAGCAGACATACGATGGATGCCCACTGCGGGACGTCAAAATCGTCATCGGTGACATGAACGCACAAATAGGAAAGGAGGAAATGTATAGACCGGTCATCGGACCGGATAGTCTGCACACCGTAAACTTGACAGCTTCCCGCGGAATGGTAGTCCGAAGCACCTTCTTTCCCCGCAAAAATATCCACAAGGCCACATGGAGATCACCTAATCAAGAAACGGAAAACCAAATCGACCACGTTCTAATCGACGGTAAATTCTTCTACGACATCACGAACGTCCGCACTTACCGCAGTGCGAATATTGAATCCGACCACTACCTCGTTGCAGTATGCCTGCGCTCAAAACTCTCGAAGGTGTACAACACGCGTCGAAGTCGGACGCCGTGGCTTAACATTGGGCGGCTACAAGACGGTAGACTAGCCCAAGAATACGCGCAACAGCTGGAAGTGGCACTCCCAACGGAAAAGCAGCTAGGCGCAGCGTCTCTTGAAGATGGCTGGAGAGATATTCGATCCGCCATTGGTAGCACCGCAACCGCTGCACCTGGCACGGTGCCCCCGGATCAGAGAAACGACTGGTATGACGGCGAATGTGAGCAGTTAGTAGAAGAGAAGAATACAGCATGGGCGAGATTGCTGCAACACCGCATGAGGGCGAACGAGGCACGATATAAACAGGCGCGGAACAGACAAAACTCGATTTTCCGGAGGAAAAAGCGTCAGCAGGAAGATCGAGACCGTGAAGAGACGGAGCAACTGTACCGCGCTAATAACACACGAAAGTTCTATGAGAAGTTGAACCGTTCACGTAAGGGCCACGTGCCACAGCCTGATATGTGTAAGGACATAAACGGGAACCTTCTTACGAACGAGCGTGAGGTGATCCAAAGGTGGCGGCAGCACTACGAAGAGCACCTGAATGGCGATGTGACAGACGAAGATGGCGGTGTGGTGATGGACCTGGGGGAACGCGCGCAGGACATAATTCTACAGGTTACGGATCTCCAAGAAATCCAGGAGGAGATTAGCCGGCTTAAGAACAACAAAGCCCCTGGGGTTGAACAACTACCAGGAGAGCTATTTAAACACGGTGGTGAGGGCACTGGCTAGAGCGCTGCACTGGGTCATTACCAAGATTTGGGAGGAGGAAGTTTTGCCGCAGGAGTGGATGGAAGGTGTCGGGTGTCCCATCTACAAAAAGGGCGATAAGCTGGATTGTAGCAACTACCGCGCAGTTACAATGCTGAACGCCGCCTACAAATTTCCCAAATTTTATGCCGTCGACTAGCACCAATTGCAAGGGAGTTCGTGGGGCAGTACCAGGCGGGTTTTATGGGCGAACGCTCCACCACGGACCAGGTGTTCGCCATTCGCCAAGTACTGCAGAAATGCCGCGAATACAACGTGCCCACACATCATCTATTCATCGACTTCAAAGCCGCATATGATACAATCGATCGGGACCAGCTATGGCAGCTAATGCACGAAAACGGATTTCCGGATAAACTGACACGGTTGATCAAAGCGACGATGGATCGGGTGATGTGCGTAGTTCGAGTTTCAGGGGCATTCTCGAGTCCCTTCGAAACCCGCAGAGGGTTACGGCAAGGTGATGGTCTTTCGTGTCTGCTATTCAACATCACTTTGGAAGGGTAATACGAAGAGCAGGGATTAACACGAGTGGTACAATTTTCAATAAGTCCGTCCAGCTATTTGGCCTCGCCGACGACATAGATATTATGGCACGTAACTTTGAGAAGATGGAGGAAGCCTACATCAGACTGAAGAGTGAAGCCAAGCGGATCGGACTAGTCATCAACACGTCGAAGACGAAGTACATGATAGGAAGAGGTTCAAGAGAAGACAATGTGAGCCACCCACCGCGAGTTGGCATCGGTGGTGACGAAATCGAGGTGGTAGAAGAATGTGTGTACTTGGGCTCACTGGTGACTGCCGAAAATGATACCAGCAGAGAAATTCGGAGACGCATAGTGGCTGGAAATCGTACATACTTTGGACTCCGCAAGACGCTCCGATCGAATAGAGTTCGCCGCCGTACCAAACTGACAATCTACAAAACGCTCATTAGACCGGTAGTCCTCTACGGACACGAGACCTGGATGATGCTCGTGGAGGACCAACGCGCACTCGGAGTTTTCGAAAGGAAAGTGCTGCGTACCATCTATGGTGGGGTGCAGATGGCGGACGGTACGTGGAGGAGGCGAATGAACCACGAGTTGCATCAGCTGTTGGGAGCACCATCCATCGTCCACATCGCGAAAATCGGAAGACTACGATGGACAGGGCACGTTGCCAGAATGTCAGACAATACCTCGGTGAAAATGGTTCTCGACAACGATCCGACAGGCACAAGAAGGCGAGGTGCGCAGCGGGCAAGGTGGATCCATCAGGTGGAAGATGACTAGCGAACTCTTCGTAGAAATTGGCTAAATAATACCTAATTATGTTATTGATACCTTACTCTGGTATGAACTAACCCTGCATAAGAGGTAAAATACCAAAGGAATAATACCAAAAACTAATATGCACAATACTTGAGCCATAACATACTCAGCTATTAAATTGAATTTCAATACCAAATGCATAACCAATTATTATTCGTTTGGTATTGAAATACCTAAACATGTTATGCCTCAAGTATTCTGCATATAAGTTTTTGGTATTATTTTTTGGTATTTTACCTCTTATGCAAGGCTAGCTCATACCAATTTCTGTTATGGAGGTCTTCGCTCCTGCTCGGGTAGACTGCATAGTTGGCGAGGTGTAGCCATGGACCGAGCCGAATGGAGAAGACTCTTATATACCGCACAGGCCACTTCGGCCTTAGTCTGAATAAATAATAATATACTAATGTTATCTTTGTAATATCTTTCAAATTTGATGTTGAATCACATCAAACTCAATACATCTTCAAAGTTAACAATCAACTATCAATTGCATACATTGCATTTTTTTACAATTTCGTTTATTTGGTAGCCTCAGGCGTGTATAACACTTTACGGAGCCATGTTTCTTGTGATATATACAATCAATATCATTTTATTGTACAGTTAGTAAGAGGGGGTAGAAGCCAGCGTACTCGTGGTGACTCGAGATTAGTTTACCATGTTTAAGGATGGACGGGGCGTAGGGGCGTTGGGATCAGGAAATTTCAGCTTCTCATCCGGGCATTTGGCGTCAGTGACGATGTGGCGTGTCGTCGTGCTCGAGGAATGGTTCGACTGGGAGCATCTTCCGGAAGGCAAGAGCTATGGAGCATACATTGCATTACGATTGTATGATTTTTGCCTTTCTCGTACAACAAAGTTGGACCAGAAGGCTATAATTCCACTCCAAAAGTGTGTATGTGTATAGCCCATAATTTTTTTTTCTGTTAAACGCGTTTCATATAGAAGAACTTGACAGATTCGAGTGCAACTGGTTTCATTCGACGGAGCAAATTTCCTAGTTGGACACTATTGGTTTTGTTTTTCAATAAATCAAGCAGTTTGGATTATATTTTTATTTTTTAATCAACAAAAACATAAATGCACATTGAATCATTAATCATTTTAGCCGTGGCGCAACCCAGGGTAGCCCACGGTAAGTAATTTTCAAGCAACGTACTAGAATTGCACCAAATCTTTTTATCGCCGAAATGTAAGCAATAAGCACTGCATTTACAACATTTATTTGAATTCAACATATTGAATCGAGAAAGGCATCATCACCACCGGTGGATAAATTTGGGTTTTTACCTTTGATCTGTGGAGTTGAATATGGGTTAATGTTGAAATTTGCGCAGTTCGTGGGTTAAACAATTGACCCATTATTACACAGCGCTGAAAATTGCACGGCTACTAGTTTTATTATATATTTTCAAACTTAGCCAAATTTAGGGCCCGCAGGCATTTGTGGGGCTGGGTCGGCCACACTCTACGTAGGGGCGGAAACGAAATCTGTAAACAAGCATTAGACTGGAACCCAGCGGGACATCGCAGCAGAGGCAGACCCAGAGGCTCATGGCGGCGAAGCCTCAATAAAGAAATAAAAGAAGTCGACCGAAATCTAACCTGGCAACAGGTTAAAGCGATAGACGGGCAACGCTCAGGATGGAGATCTTTCAAATCGGCCCTTTGCACCACCGGAGGTGTACAGGATCCATAAGTAAGTAAGTAAGTAAGGCATTTTCCAAGGTTTTTAAAATGGCGTTAAATACATGAAAATGGAAGAGAAGAAACTACCAGATTTGAAAAGGTCAGCTTATTTTTTACCCACCTTACACCCTAAGAAAATCGTCTTTTTATCCGAGGCTCGGAGACTCAATTTTATATATATCAATCAACTCAGCTCGACAAACTAAGCACGTGTATGTATGTGTGTGTCCGTGTGTGTGCGTATGTGTGCGTTACAAAAAAAAAGTCACATCAAGATCTCAGCCGTATGTGGACCGATTTGCACGCTTTCATCTTTAAACGAAAGCTATGGCTTTGCCATTGAATCCATTGAAACTTTTCTGCAATCAGATATTGGGTTCGGGAGATATTTATGAAATACGAACATAAAGCATTAGACGTATTTTGTTCACAATATTGTCAAAATAGTGTCATATCAAGATCTCGGCTGTCTGTGGACCGATTTGCACATTTTTTTAAACGAAAACATTGCCATTGAACCCCTGATTTTTTTTCTGCAATCAGATATTCGGTTTCAGAGATATCTGTGAAGTATGAACATGAGAAATATGAAAAAAAAACTAATAAAATATTGCCACATCAATATCTCAGCCATCTATGGTTCGATTTGAGCTCTTTAGGACTTGAACGGTTGCCAACCATCGGGCTTAGTTGCAAATCAAATCTTCAGCCGTTATGTACTTTTATTAAAAACTATAATTTTTCCAAAAATATTCTTCTACCCTTCTTACACCCTAAGAAGGGTATTAAGATCACAAGAAAAATCGACTTTTTATCCGAGGCTCAAAGACCTGAGCACATGTATGTATGTGTGTGTGCGTTACAAAAAAATTCACATCAAAATCTCAGCCGTCTGTTGACCGATTTGCATGATTTTATCTTTAAACGAAAGCTATGCCTTTGCCATTGAAATTGAATCCATTGAAATTTTTCTGCAATCAAATATTGGGTTCCGGAGATACAATACTGTGATTTTCAAGCCCCCCCCCTCCAAGAGACGAAATCCAAGATGCGGGATTGGCCGTGGGCCAGATTCAGGATATCACTAATAAAAGTGAGTCGAAGAACAAAAATAATCTGTCCGACATTCTCAAGTTGCCACCAGTTCCCTGCAGAACTAACAAACATCGAAACTACAAGAAAAAGTTTCATCCGGTACTGACTGCAGGTGAAAGATTAGAAGGAATACGCAGAATAGAACAAGAGAAAGAAGATAACGAACAAAAAAAGAAACAGAGAGCTTTGTATCGCGCAGAAGCAAAAGCAAAAACAGAAGAACTAAACTAAAGATGGAGGAAGAACGAAAAAAGAAGAAAGTTGAAGCTGAGCTACGGAAAACTGAGAAAACAGGACGCAATTTGAAAAGAAAAGTAGATTCGGGACATGTGAGCAAAAAACCAGACCAAACTGGGAAGAAAATACGAAAAACTACAGGGCATTGCGAAATGGAGCAAGAAAGGGAGAGTGAATAGACCCCAATCGAAGTCGGATTTAGCCGGATGAGGGGCCTAGGGCCGACAGTGTGTGACAGTTTGCCCTGACCCCAATGATTACGGTTTCGATACGTACACGTCCGATAGGGAGAGAAATTGCTCTATACATTGTTGGCAAGGCTGAAGAGACACGATATTATAGGCGGATCGTCTATATTCATCAATGCCATTATGGGGAAAGTGATGGCCAAAAATCGAAAAATTGACTTGCTTTGAATGACGTGTCTTGTATACCATTTGATAGACGGATAGTTCAAATCTAGATTCCCAAAATTTCAGCCCTCTGTGATGAAAATTCATTGCACCGGAGACATCAGACTTAGGAAAATTGAGAAAATTGTAGAAAAATGCATTTTAAACAAATCCAAACAAACGGTCCAATTTTGGAATTTGATACACCGTCTAATAATTGTGTAAACTACAAAATATGTATGTGTCGAGGTTACACGGGTAACTAAAATTAGTAAAAAATGGGTAATTATTCCATTTTTTTGGTTGATTACGATTATTGAGCGTAAACAAAAAAAATCGTACAAATTAAACACTGCTTGAACGGTGAAACTGTTATGTCAAATTTAGTCTTAAAAATGTTTCACACTTGTTGTTTTTTTTATTAATTTTTGTTAAAAATGGTTAAGAACAGATCGAAATTGCTTATTTGTTTATTTATTAAAATAATTCAACTGGCCATGAATGTCTAAATGAATATTAGTTAAACTAATTGGTTACGGTCAGCAGTACGGAAAAAGTCTAGTAATCGATGACGAAACTCGTCAACTGATAAATTAAGGTTCCCCCAAACACACGCGACGCGACAGTCGCGAAGCGATTCTATCGCTTGGCGACAGCGATTCTGTCGCCGTTGGTATGGAAGCGTAAATAGAATATTGCCTGCAGCGACCCAACGATAGAATCGTGGCGACTAGTTGTCGCCGTCGCGGCGATGAAATCGCTTAGGTTTGGGGGAGCCTTTAAAGTCAAAAAATATCGAAAAATTCGTTGAAGCGGCGACTGATGGATCGAATTGGTTCGTGTAGTGCATAGTTGCTAGTCTGTGGTTCTAGAAGCAAAAATAGACGTTGACAAAGAGTTCTTTCAGATGCATATAGATTTAACTGCGACAGTAGTGCTGGACAATCGATGTGACCCGTGAGCAGCTTCCCAGCAAACATAGCTTGAGCGGTCCGTCTAAACTCTAGTGGCTCAATGCTAATCAACCGGCACCGCTCCTCGTACGGTGGCAAGTTCGACGGATCACGCCACCATAGGGATCGAAGAGCGTATCTTGGAAACTACAGTTGAACGGCTTTGATTCTAGCATTACATGTGGTCTGGAAAGGACACCAAACAACAGCGGATGATTCCAGTATTAACCTTGTTATATATTCTAAAGTAAATTCTCTATTCATGTGCCATTTTACAATGTCTACCAGCTATTCTCAGGCATATTTATTTTCCTAAAAACTATTATCTATCTACTTGCATTTAAAAGACGGGCTCAATATTTCGTAGTACAGCAACTGATCGGGGCCCGGTTAAATGAGCAGCTTTAAATCAAGGCCATGCTGAGAGTGGCTGGGTTTGATTCCCGGTGCTGGTCTGGGCAATTTTCAGTTTGGAAATTGTCTCGACATCCCTGGGCATAAAAGTATCATCGCCTCATAATACACGAATGCTTAAATGGTAACTTGCGGTATCCTCGTGGTTAATAACTGAGGAGGTACTCAATGAACACTAAGCTGTGAGGCGGCAATGCCGTAAAGGTGATGTCGAGACAAAATTTTTAAAACGACTGTATGATTGGTATATTGGCATTTCTTCTTCTTCTTCATTGGTATTACATCAAGACAAAATTTTCAAAACGACTTATCTGCTTTTGTAAACAATGATTCAAACGACGATTTGACGAATCTGATGGCTCCTCCACGCAAACCAACACCATTAACAAGTAGCGGCAACCTTCACCTACCTATTGGTGGTCTTGGTTTGCGTGGGAGAGCGATCAGATTCGTCAAATCGTCGTTTGAATCTTTGTTTACAAAAGCAGATAAGTCGTTTTGAAAATTTTGTCTTGATGTAATACCAATGAAGAAGATGAAGAAATACCAATATACCAATCATACAGCTGCAAATATAACCGGTAGGTTGCTTTACAATAACTGTCTAGCTTTTCAGGATTGATTGGCTCTTGGCAGTTTATAGCGATCAGAATGTTCCAGAGCCGGTGTAGTAGCTCTTCGTTGACATCTAATGCTTTACCTAACAGATTTGGATTCGAAAACGCTCGTCGACAAATGTTTCCAGTTGTGCTCCGCCTTGCATTGGCTGATCGACCCTCACACCAAAGCTATCATAAAGCCTTTTTCAGGTACGCTCCTTTAATAAAGCTCGATCCACTTAGTATTTGGCCGCATGAAATTAGACATTTCTTCGCCAAAAAAGTACATAAAAAGGTGCTTCAAGTTTTAGATGCAGGGAATTTAGTAAACTTTGAAGGAAAAAATATCGAAAAATTATTGATTGGCATTTCAGAAGAACTCTTGGACTTTTCTCTCAATACCACTCATTATTTTCTGCCCAGTAGAACGGTCAACTTGATCTGCCGTAATATCACACCACTTCTCCATATAAGATGGTTTTCTGATTGTTTTGCACCATTTCTTAAGTTTCCCTATGTTAATTGCCTAATATTTTTCGTTGGGACGAAAATTTGGGCATTTTGGTGGGTTGATAGTTTTTTCAATAACGTCATTATCATTCGGTTCACACCATTCCATTACATCCCGTCTGTAATGGCAGCTTGTTAAGTCAGGCCAAAGCAACACCGAACAGTCGTATGATTGAATGGATGGCAAAAATCGCTTCTGAAGACACTCCTTCTTGTATATTTGCTCATTTATGGTCGCTCCAGTGTTGAAAACTTTAGTTTTCTTTCCACAGCAGTAGATGCTTTGACATACAATCAATTTGAGAGCAATCTTGCTTACAGACATATTTGAATTTTCCTGGGGCATTACTCTTCCGTTTGGCAAGGTAAAACTTGTGTCCCGGGAATTGAAAGTCAATTTTAATATTAATTTCATCAATTGTATTTCGTCAGAACTTACTCGACCAGCATTCTTGCGCGATGTTTGGCAACCAGGATCTGTTTGTTGGGACGTTTACTGACATCATACGACTTGAAACCTTGGCACCGACAGATTATTTGAGCTGTGCTGTACGGCGCAGTGAACCTTTTCGCTAAATCACGCAAGGAAATCCCAAAATGGTTCCGAACTGCTCTGCAGACTTTCTCTTGTAGTTTCTGGTCGTATGTTTCACTTCTACGATTGTTTTGTTCTACACGATTCAGCAATAGTGTTTCCCGATAACGTTTGATAGTTTTTACAGTCAATTTCGGTAATTTTAGATACTTTGAAATCATTCCTCTTGACCATGCTGGATTTCCGACGTGAGTGTGCAAAATTTGTTCCCATCTCTCGCGTTCCATTTTCGATAACTTTTGAACGTGAGGATCAATACTGATGAAACTTTCACCATAAATTAAACAAACCTTCCGCAACGATGTGATGTATTTTACTTCTTGGTACGGCCACCAGAGGCGCCGCAGTAATTGGAAAGAAACGGCCAAATACTAAGTGGATCGAGCGTTATCATTGATACCTGCCACTTTTTTCCCTTCAGTATCATATATGTAGAAGGCACTCGTTAAATCGCATTCACAATGTATTGGAGATATTCCATAAATGAAATAATTTTTAATGAAGCCCAGAAGATTTTCGTAACCCTCAAGACTCCATTGTTTTTTCATATTTATTTACTTGATATTTGACAGAATATAGAGTTGCATCCTCTTGATGATCAGTGCGCCCAATGGAGTATCCATATAGCTACGATTCTATGACACTGTCCCGAATGTCACTAATCTAGTACCCCAAAAGGCTATTGCCCCGAATAACCTGTTACCCCGAATGGTCACTACCCCGAATGACCATTACTCCGAGTTTGTCAAAATAAAATAAAACATGTACAGTAATTTATTCACCCGTCTTACTCCGGGCTACCACTTTGTTAAAAAAAGGAAACATTTACTTTTTCGCCTCATCTCGGGCAAATGCGTGCTTTAAAAGCAGTTATTTACTCTTCCACCTTACTCCGGGCAAATGCGTGCTTTCGCATTATTCCGGGCAAGTGCGTGCTTTGAAAGAAGGTGTCATTTACTCCCCCACTTTATTCCGGGTAGATGCGTGCTTTTAAAGAAGGAAGCATTAGTTTTAAAGAAGGAAGCATTATTCCGGAAACATGCTTCTAAAGAAGGTGTCATTAACTCTTTCGCATCAGTTCGGGAAATGCGTGCTTTAAAAGGAGAAGTCATTCACTGTTTTGCATTAAGAGCCCCGCACATAGGATTCGTTTGCGTTGCGTTTGACAGTGGGAATGTGCCAGACACAACGCAAACATATCCTATGTGCGGGTCTCTTTATTCCTGGCAAGCACGTGTTTTAAAGGGTGTCATTTACTCTCCCACCTTATTCCGGGCAGATGCGTGCTTTAAAAGAAGAAGAAATTCACTCTTTCGCATTATTCCAGGCAAGCGCGTGCTTTCAAAGAAGATGTCATTCATTCTCCCTCCTTTTTCCGGGCAGATGCGTGCTTTAAAAGAAGGAGGCATTCGCTCCCTCGCATTATTCTGGGCAGGCACGCTTTACAAGAAGGTGACATTTACTCTCCCATCTTATTCCGGGCAAGTGTATAATTTGAAAGAAAAAAGTAATTTACTCTCTTGCCTTGTCCCGGGTAAGTTGTAGCATGATGGCTATTGTAAACGGTATTACGGTAAATGAATGAAATAGATATTAATTAATTTAAATTGTTTTGGTTCTTGTTATGTAAATCTTGTATTCAAGTTATGGTTCAATGTTCATTAGATCTTTTTGTGTATAAATTATTCAATATAGATACCAATTCGACACCTGACAAGTTCACTCAACGCATATATGTTAAATGTTCCACGTAAACGTTCATTCAAAGAATGAACGTTCAAGTTCATCTAAGATGAACACCGCCAAAGCTTCACAGGTCGCTTCGTGAACTTCCACGACCGTCTGAACCAAGGGGTGGGACTTAAGAGGGTTCAGAAGGATGAGAACCCTTTCAGATCCGATACGTTATGAGGGAATGAGATGGCAGTTTCATTCGTAGGTTTATGATGGCTAAAGATTTAGATCGGGAAGGTTGATGGCCTTTGGGAAGGTTCAACAACCCCGGACACGATTCGAACAACCTCACGACCTATCTGAGGCAATTTGGGACCACACTGGATCATTTCAACCGAGACCGTGGAAAGATCCGGGAGTGCGAGTTTTTAGTCTCTAGTTTCGTGAATCTGTTGTGGTATGTTAAAACGACATTAGAAGTCTTTGGTGTTTTAGATTTTACGTTTATTCCTTTCCGTTAGGCTAAAGTCCAGTTAAAGAGTGTTGTGCGGTTCGTTAGTATTTCTGTGCGAGCATCCTAGAAATAGAAGGTAATTTGTAAAATATGTGTCCCAAAATGTGTGTGCTTATACGCGTCAAACAGCCGTTTGACGGCTTCTTATTGCCAGTTTTTTTAACGAGATTCGAACCGACGCCTCTACCGACCTCTGGATATCGACCGCATCGCCCAACCCTCTCGGCCATCGTTTTCGTCGATCCACGCGCTCTCGTTGAAAACTCTCCGAGTTGCAGCTTTTGGTCTGTGAACCGGAAAGGGACCGCACCGTCACCATTGCGTCCGTCTTGGCCACGCCGGCCACCTTCAAAACAAATCATTTCGTCCGTAGCCGAGCAGTCATTCCGGCTGCCCACGGAATCCATTTTGTTGCCATCTTCGGTGGCGCGTTCCACGAGACGCTGTATTGTTCGACCATCGTTATTGTCCGAACCCCGCCATCCGTCCGCTATTGTGTAGCAGCCATCGATCGTCATTGCGATCCGCAGCGTCCAACGACACGCGTTGGTAACCGTTCCTACGCAAGACCAACCATCATCGAACAGTCCGTTCGCCGGGTCGCGAACCTCGCGGTCACTTGGTGGAGTTGCCGCAATACCATTTCGACAGCGAGCCACATCAAGAAAGGTCGGTAAAGCAGAGCACCAGAAAACATCCACGGTACCGTGAGTAGAAAGTAGCGTAAATGAATTGACACACACATAAAAGCTAGCTAAAATTATAAATACCGCACACATGAAGTAGACAGACAAGATAAAGTAGAGAGAAAGGAAAGGAAAAGAGGAAGTGAAATGATCCTAGGATAAGTTTGTAAATTCAAATAAAAGCATGCTTGTTAATCGTTGCCGTTTTGCCCTACAAAAATAAATGTTTTTCCATTCAAATGCAACGAGTTTGTAATGTCTAGGTACTAAAGGTTTTTGATGTCGTTCGGTTAGTGTTTTTTTGTCGTACTTTTTGATTTTACTCCAGTCCAACTGCTAGGGAAACTCAGTCCCTCCTTTTCCGTTCTTAAAACGAGAAGGGAGAATTGTGAAGGTTGGTTCTGCCAATGATGATAATTTGAGCTACAGTGACTAACCGAACGACGATCTCTAGCCATCGCAAATTTACGCGTGGGACGGTCATCTCGCCGAAAAAGAACGGAAGTACGGAAGGAGGTTCTGACAACCGTCATTTGTTTGCTATAATATGATGTTTTGTGCTCAATATCAAACCGGATGGGCATCTCTACTTTGAACTAGAAACAAATAAATTTTTCGTACATGAAAAACAACACGAAAGTTTTTTTGGCCTTTTTCAAAGTGTCATAAATTAAAGGATTTAATTCAAAAAGTGAGTTCTAATGCGTATTTACTAGACCTCTTCATGTTTTCAAAAAGTATCAAAAATTCAACCGGTCAGCCCAGAATCACAATTCTTATGCTAAAATAAGTCTCCTGTCAAATTTTCAGCTAATTCGGATGAAATTTCGAGGTGGCTCAAGTCGATTTAGTGTTTTTGGGCTATTTTCAATTTTGGAAAAAATCTAACAAGAGATATAAACGTCGAAAACTATCGCAACAACGTCTATACGGAAGTTTTTGGTGTGCTCTACAAGTCTTGTGAACATTGCGATTCGTTCCGTCCACGTTTTGTCCATGTGTCCATGTTTCAAGCTTTTAAGTGCATAAAAATACTGTTTCCCCCAAAAGTCGTTGATCTACAAAATTCCTGAATTTATGACAAATGATTGCTAATTTATTATATTATTATTCCTCTTTTTTCCCTGGAAATTTGAGAAATATAATTGCCAATGTGCGATTTACAGTTAAATCAAAGACTAACTAAGACGTTCATGTCCCATACTAGAGCACATTTTTTTAGTGCTCACGAAGTACTAGAGTAGAAAATTGGACAACCGCATTATGATATCACCTTGATGCAAGTACAGCGCCAAGTAACTGGTACTTATCCATGCGTTGCTAAGGCAACTTCCCAAATGTTATGTAAATCAAAACATCGGAAAAAAAATGTTCGCTATAATCAAACTGGGAACATACGTGCAACCATTGTGAAAGAGTCTACCTCTCTCATGCCGAATCGGGCACACTGATGCTGGCCAGCGGTCCTGTAAGCAATCTTGAACTAGACATTGCATCCAACTGGAACCAGACGACTTCTACCTGCAGGTTCAGGAACTCTTTACGACTAAAGTCGTACGCAGAGCCTCGACGGCTTGAACCTTAGCGCTGTCCTTAGAACGCTGTCCAATATTACTACGAGCAACTCTAGGGCTAGTTGTACCAAATCCTTCAAACGGTGATGGGGAGGCCGGAAGAAGCTTTAAATTGTGCTAAATAAATATGTTTGCCGTCGTAATTTATTTTGTTGAGTTTTCAACTTACTATCTGAAAATAGTATCGGATGCGTTCATTTTAAATTATATAGTCCCACACAAAGGGAAAAATTCAGATGGCACAAGCTCATTTCAATATGAAACATAATTTCATAATTTTCTTCCCAAATTTTATTTTTTTGATATATATTATAGTGATTTCTTGAGCATCTCATGAGCTTTTGAACATCTTTAGAAATCACACAAAAATCCATGCATTCAAGGTTGCACTCGCAATATTGAACGTGCAGAGCGAATTGTGAAGTAGGTCCGAAAGTACTGGAAATTTGTAGATGTACACACTTAACTCATTTTACAGTATTCGGTAAATTTTACCGAAATCTCAACAGCTGAACTATTCGGTAATTTTTTTTACAGATTTTTGTATTTTTCCATTGCTCAACTGTCAAAATCACCGAAAATCAGTAAAATTATTTACCGAACAGTTCTGTTGTTGAGATTTCGGTAAAATTTTACCGAATTAGGCGATTTATTTTAACCCTTTCCTTCCCATGGTAGCTGTAGAGCTCCATCAAATTTTGCACCTTCCTACATTCATCGAATTATTTCAACAACAAAAAGCAGTATTTGGCACAACTTTATGGTTTCATTAGACTGCAAATATAATCAATTTTGTGTAAAAATAGTTAAACTATTGAAAACAATCAAGTAACTATTGATTTACAAAAAAAAACTTTTTTCCTCTAGTTTTAGCTATGCCAATTAACTTCTGTTCTAGCATTGTTTCCATTGATGATTCCTTCTTATTGAAACCTGTGAAAAAAGTCATGGGAAAGAGAGGGTTAAGTGTATATGTTTGTATTTTCCGCTTAGATAACGACCAAGGGCGATGTTGTAGGGCGAGGGTATGTTAATGAACTATATTTTAAAACTTGGATCATCGTGACAAACAAGACAATAATCAAGATTATTGAAGTCGAGTCAAGTACGAGACACTGAAGACGGCCTTACAGTTGAGGTCGAAATACGTATATGTAAAACTAATACGACGTGGTGGAATTAAATGGAATTGTACTAAACTCGTCTGTTGACAGTGAAGACAATAATGTTTAATTTCCTAGTAATCCTCAATAGTGCTCCAAATGGTACAAGGCGAGATGCGCAACGAGTGGGACTCTGTAAAGTACGTGGGTGGCGGTTACGGACCAAGCGGATTGGAGACATCTTTTATGTATTGCAGAGATCACTCTGGTCCTGGTTCAAATACATAATAATAGTTCTTATCACAAATCACTAATAAAAATCCTTATGATGACCAAGCATTGTGTATCATTGTGAAAAGGAGAGGTTCTTATTCAAAAATGCAGTCTGGTGAAAAAAATCATGCACGTGGTTAAGGGAGCAAAATTGGTCTGAAGTACAAAAATTGTACAATGGGTACAATCTCCTTACGAATATTTGGCCACTATTAATTAATAATATTTCAAATTAACTGAAAGAATTAAGGATTAAATCCTGGAAAAAAATTCTGATGCACAAAAACAAACATAGTTTTCACATTCCGTACACAAGTTCGTTTGGTTACTGTAGGTTACTACTTTAAACTACGCATCAAGGTAGTTAAAAAGTGGGGTTTCATCATAACTGTCAAACTTGGGTACCGAGGGACCGAATGCAGTACTAGAAGTGGTCCCTCCGATGAGCTCGACAGTTACATCTTAATTAGTCTTTCACGCTCGTTTGGCTCAACTCAAATTTGGGTCAGTTTAACTCAAAATCGGAAAAACTGGCTCAAGACAAAATTGAGTTCATGGCCTTGAACTCAATTTTGAGTCATGGTGTCAGATATTTAATTTTGAGTTATATCTACTCAGTTTCATAAAATCGAATGTTTATGAAATTGAGTTTGTCAAACTTGAGCTTCTTCAATACTTTCGTTTTTTTTTTTCAAAGCAAAGTATAAATATTTTATTAACGTTTATCACGGAATGCATACATAGATTGAGCTTATATAATTATAATAATGTTGAATGAAACTCGGAATGAAGGGAGTCCTCAGAATTTTCGAATTGGCCATATTTAATTTACATCTAGCTCTCGGGGGGATATTTCAGGTTTCAATTCTGCATCGTTTTGCGCCGAGCATCTGGCAAATTTTCACCTGTCTTGTCCGTGGTCCTCCAGTAACATTGGATTAAGTCGTCCAGTCATTAACTTTCTTCAAAATTCGTTAACCGGAAAGTTCCAAAGTAACTCTACAAATTCAAATAAAAAATAGTTATTATTTTAACTTCATTCATGAATATAAAAGCGTTCAGAAACTTACCCTATAAGCAGAAATGGCCCTTCTTGCCATCTTTGCCATAAGATCACGCCTTGTCTTAACTATTAGCGTTGCGAGCAAAGACAGGATTGCCGATACGGAGATGGTGAGTTTGATTTCCGATATCTGGCCTATGGGCCTGTAGGATGGGATGGGAAACATTCTCGGGTTCAGTGTATCTATTGTCCTTGCCACACAACATGTATCTTATGCAATTGGCGAGCATACACATGATTCCAATAATTAACTGTGGAAATGGTAATAGAACACAAGTTGAAATGCAGGCCAAGTTCCAGATGGAATGTAGAGCCATTGAAGAGAAGAAGCCTATATGAGTAATTGCAGAAAGTGATAACGGAAAATGTAAAAAACATACAAGTTGCTGACAAATGTTGGTTAAACTTACCGAGAAACTCACGTATTTTTAATTACTATATTTTTTCCACTAAAGATTTTAAAATGTTTAGATTGAGGTTTGGACTTCGCCATTTTTCTAACATTTTCTCGGTGAACTCATTTTCATATTTTAGCCTTTTTATATTATTTTGAGTGACATTTACTCAAATTCATAAATCTCAGTTACTCAGCGTTTGACGTCTCAAAAGAAATTATGAATTTGAGTTAAATCGACCCAAAATTGAGTTCAGCCGGACGAGCGTGTTGGTTAAATTCTTAAAAATCAGAAGCTGAACATTTGTCATAAATTTGCACGCTGAGATTTTTTCAAACAAGAGGTCTAGTATTTACACAGTAAATTTAATCTATTTTGAGGCCCAATGTCGATTGCCATCAAAATTTTAGTGCGAATTTTTTTTCTTCTCGTTCCAAAAAGGCTGCGAAATTCAGTTGTGGGCACCTTTATTGGTTCGGTTATGGGCACCCTCATTTTATTGATAAATCATACAATATCGTTTTACTTGTCCCTTAACTTATTTTTAATAACGTTTTAGAGCAGTTTTTATAATTAGTTTGACATAATTGTTCGAAATAATGAGTTTATTTCATATTTTTGTTCTTTGTGCATGTCTAGTTAATATACACACACTTTTTGGAACAAAGTGTTGACCGATTTGTCTGCAACAAGTTGCGTTCGACGAGGAATCCTTTCCCATTGTTTCCTATTGAAAATTGGTCAGATCAGATTATGGGATTAGAATTCATGGTCAAAATATTATTTTTTGAAATGAACGAGAAAGGCACTATTGCCGCTAGAGTGATTAAGCAGGATTTTTTTGGCTGAGATGCATACCAATAAAACATAAATCAATGAAAAAGTAAAACCCATTTACCTAAAGTGCTATTTTAGACCTTTCTTATGTGATTTTTCAACATCAACTAGGTGAATTGATTTGAGTTTTTTTAGCGTCTCCTGGCTTTTAGAATGAATTAAATAATTCCTTGTCTTTAAATCTGGGTGGTTTTTATTCATGCTTCTTTATTTTTAGCTAAATTTTCAAGGGTGCCCACAACCGAACCACGAAATGAAAATGTCCAAAAATGTCAAATTTTCTAAATTGTCAATATTTTTTTTCTAAATCAATGAAATCATATTAATTTCTTTGCTAGTAGTAAGGTTATAAGTTTAGCTTTCGATTGCTATGCAAATGTCGACATAAGATCAACCAGGGCCAAAGTTATGGACCAAACACAAAAGGGTGCCCACAACCGAACCTCCTCCCCTACTTTATAACCATTCGGGTTTGCTAGTGCGTTTCTCATCCACTGAATTCTTTCAAGAAACCTGCCCTGAGGTTTGGATTCTTGCCGGGCACAAACACAGAGGGCGGCCCTCAATGTTGATTGAGGTGGCGCTTAAGCCGCTCGTTTACGGATTCAAGGTCGAGAGACCCCATAGCCGCTACGGCGTGCTATAAAGTTCGTGTATTGTATTTAGCGCATTAACATTATTTGTTCCTGAAGATATTTATATCCGTTCCATAGACAGGACATGTATTAAAGAAAAAGAAATAATTGCTTATACTGAAAGTCACATCACGTTTTCACAAATTTCTCGTGAAGGTCGTGAAGCCAGATTTGCTTTTATTCTCTCCGCTGGTCTCTATATAAACACCGTCTCTGGCAAGGTCTCTGGCATTATCCCGAGCGCTCCCGGATATTTGAATAATTGTTTGCATATGCAAAAGTAATAATTAAAATTATTGCGTAATATATTTATATGATTTTCGGGTTAATGCTGTTTCTGGGTAGTGGGTTATTCGGGGTAGTGACGTTTCGGGGTACTGGCGTTCGAGGTAGTGACATTCGGAGAGGTGACATTCGGGTTAGTGTCATAGAACCCTATTTTGACTGTTCTTGATGCTCTTTTGGCATGTGTATAAAATTGATATCCAGCCCATCGCAGTCTGCCATGTATTTTAAGAATACCCATATTCAATGTTTCAAATTTAAAAACTTTGTTTGTCGAAAAAGTGATAGGAATCGCAGATTTGCAGTCATAAGCAGCAGGATTTTGTTTTAATGCCTTATGGGAGGTCCAAAGAAAGACGTGGGGGTAGTCGCTAAGCGAAACTTTGAGAAACTTTTTTTGTGTGGAACTTTTTGTATGAATGAAAAAAAAATTCGTCGGGTCGTATTTGAACGTTTTACTTCCTGTTTTCCCACAAGTTACCTGTTCTTCGAAAGCCTACGACCAAGCTTTCAGAAACTTTTAAAAGAGTTGGAAGCCGAAGCCGTATCCGAAGATATTGTCAGTTGAATAATGCATTGATTTTTCAAGAACTAAAAAGTGTCAGGTTCTGCTGGCTATATCTGGATAACCATATTGCTTAGAGTGATGATATTCTGAGGTTTAATGCAGGAGAGAGTAAGCCTGTCATCTACGAACAAATAAAGCCTACCCAAGATGTATTATCCGGGCCACGCCGCTTGGAAAAAAGCGGGTCACCCCGCTTGGCAAGTGTAACATTGTTCGAATTGGAATCTTGTAAGATATTGGTGGATACTTGATCTACACTACTGCTGACTAACGAAAAATGTGTGAGATTGTTTATTTACATTTGCTTCATTCTACATGTCGAGGAGGTGCGATGCACCGCATATTACCTCCCTGGTTTAATGCTTGCATCTTTACATCGTTAAAACTGATCTAATACAATTAACATTCAATATGCTGATCTGTGATTGATTACATGCAATAATTAACGCTTGGTGATTACTTGGGAAGTGTTTAACTATTGTGGTGTTGCATCTGATTTTACACACGGATTTATGAGGATTCGTTCAATGACAACCAACCTGATGTGTTACGTAAAGGTACTGTCACGTGAGATGGACTACTTTGCCTTCACTCGCATTGTGAACGGCAGGGCCCGTATTTCAAAGGTGAAAAAAAACATTAGGGTAAGACGGTATAATGCGCCCCACCTGGCCAAAACGCCCCTCTTTGATTTCTAGTAAACTATAACTAACTAAGGGTCAAAATCAGTTGGTACCTATAAATATTTGCAAAACCATCGTACTATGTGAATGTGGAAGTATTTTTGTATTACATAATGAAAATAATAGCAAAATACAAAAAGTGACAGTTTTGATGTAACTTTTCATGTTTGTTTGCTCAACATTCTGGAGCGACGCTAGCATACTGTCCGCAAAACTTGCACGGGAACACTCAGTTGGGCAACAAAATAACTTTTCTCAGTGGTTAATATGATATAAAATTGCTTCCATCTTCAGAAACGTAACGATTTTCGAAAATATGTTTTACTGGCCAAAACGCCCCAGTGTAGGCAGGACGATATGCCCTTACCAACTGGACACAAGCGCGGCGAGCTTGCAGCAGTTGCTTCCAAATTGTATGGAAATTATTGAAATGTAATTAAAACCTGATTAAATGGACTTATGTTGGATTTTTAATGTCGAGCACATAAGGATTTGTAACCTTTTTATTATGGGATTGATGAAATACTAATGAAGGGCTATGGAACGTCTCTGGCTAAGGTGGGGCGTATTGCCCAGGCACCTTTTGAAATCCATTTTTTCACGACTTTTCAAAAAAGCATTATTACGTGTTATCTGTAATATTTTTATATGACTACTCACGGGCAATGCATTTGCGACTTCCTGCACTACCAAATAACACAAAATGTGCATAAATTGCGATGAAAATTAAAAAGTTATCAAGGTTTTGCCTTAGGGGGGGCATATTATACCGTCTTACCCTACTACTCAGTCTCAAGCTCGTTGTTCAGTAAAGCTCGTCATACACCCCTAGGTTCACTAGTGTCACAAAATCAAGGGTGAATCACATTCCACGGCAAAAAGGCTTATCTGTTTTGTTTGTTTAGACAAGAAGCGCCATGCGTCTCCATTTATCCGTGTAAATATAAAATAATGAAAATTTAGAAGATTCTTACCTATCCTGCTGTTTGGAAGTCCCGTGTTTCCCACTCATGGGGACATGTAAACATATCAGGTTGTCGAAAGAACTTGGTATCCTATACCATAACGATGTAAAATAAAAAAAATACTCAAATAACTTCAACGTAATAAAAAATCACAAACAACGAACCCTCTGCCCGCAAAATCACAATTTGGTGACTGAATAATCTAGAAAAATCCCAAACTTATTCAAATTTTGGCTTTCTCAGTCTGTTGAATTAAGAACGATTATTTTTTTTTTAATCGTCTTCCACATGGTGCGAATAATAAGTGGACTGCTTCAAGTCGCTTGAAACAGATTGAGAGTTGTAGCCCGAGATCAGCGAACAGGATGGATTGATTGAGATAGAAGTGCAAGAAAATTGTTGGTTGCTCGGAAGATTGCGTGGTTGGCTACATACAGCTATGGATCAAATCACTAGGGACATCAACGAATTCGAGAAGCTCTCACAAACGACGAACCCCCTTGAAGGAAAAACAGTTTTGTGACTAAATAATCTCGGTACCTTCTCGATCAAAAAACAAACGACACTCACCAGTCAATTCCCGTGGTCTCGAAACGCCTTTGCGACCAAACCAACTCGGTGTACATATGTTTATAAAAGTTGCCTATTTCAAGGACAAGGATTTCGGCACGTATAGAATTTCCCATCGCTGTCTCAAATTTGTATTTATTCTCATTCGGCTTCGATATCCATGTCTGCATGTTTTGTTGTCGTCATTATTGTTACGTTTATGTGTTGGTGGAACTTCAATTGGTTTGCTTCGCCGCCGATGTAATTAATTAGATAAGTCCATTAAACATTTTCTTTCCATCATTATTCGGTTTCGAATGGGCATGCTGAATAAAATTTCACTCGCTCTGTTATCCATGTCTCTTCTGTATATTTGATATACAAAACTGTATGTGTTACCCTGTGTGTATTTTTTTTCTTCTTAATTGTGAGTTTGATGTTCTTCTGGTTACGTTTCTTTTTTGTTTGTGTTCACCATGTGTTCGGGTGTTTGGTTATAGGTTATGCTGATTTGATATTTAAGTACATCTACTTTAACTACTGCGATGCTAATATGGATTATTTTGGTTCTCGTTTGTGATTATGTTTTTCATCATTGTTTTCGTTCAATTGTCAACTTTATTTAACTTTGTGCTAACGTGTCCTAACCAAAATGGTTCGTTTTCAAATATAAACGAAAATACAATGACGAGGGCTGACTTGGGTATTGAAAGTTATTTCACATATGATGAGTATTTTGAGATTTTCCAATTTGGTGTGCCACAGATAAAACCACTCGGTTTCCGGTTGAACCAAATTTGCGCTTCCTCCATGCGTTATCTGTATCTCTATTTGATCATTGCACAAGCAAAAATAAAAATTAGAAAAAATCAATGATTTTGAAAGAAAGAACAATCGAAAAGGTGTATTTTTGCTTTACATTATTTTAAACTGCTGACACTCTTCACACAAAACGACAAAACTCAAACCGTATGTTTTGGCACCGTGTTTGAACATCACGCGTGTGTGTGTTAATGTTCGTAAATATCACACAAAAAATGCGAATGTGTCTATTTAGGGATGTTTTATAAGTGTTTTGATTTTATTCTAAAGTATGTATGTAAGTTAATCCAAATATATTTATCACTGAACGTTCCTCTTCTCCAACAAGTGTACTAAAATTTGCCACATTTCTTACCCAGCGCTTGGTTTCAAACCGTATTACAGACACACACATACAATTATGTTACCTAGTAATAAAAGTAGTAGAGTAATGGTTAGGTTCCTTGCTTTCCTTTAATATTTCTATTTTTCCAACCTTCACTACGAGATTTGCAAAAATGTTAACGAATTAGTTTTCTCACGGATTGAACCTGTAAGATCGCAAGACTAGCGCTAATAATTAATGATTAAGTTGTTTCCAAATTCGAACAATTTTGAACGGCTAAGTCTTTTGTTATTTTCAAGTTTCAAATAGATTCGGAACATTAATGCCATTTTAGAAGAAAGAAAAACTATTTTGGCTGGGTTAGGCTATAGGCTAGAATGTATCTTTTAATACCGTCTTTTCTCTGCTATAAATGGAAATGTAGTGTTGCGAGTTGTAGAAAATCCTAAAAAACTATCTGTCAGAAAGGAATATTGCAGGACTTTAGCACCACTATGCTAAGCTACATAAAGTTTTATGAGTCGGTTTGTAGGACCTTCCTGATTGAACCTAAATCTTCATGGATGGGGGTATACGCGGTTTTGTGGAGGGCAGAGACTACGTACCTCAAAATGTAGTCAGAACCATGACTATCCCAAAAAAGTTGGACTATATTTTCATCTTTCTACGAGAACTAATACCTAAATCCCATTTTAAAAACGAATCCATCAAATGGCAGACATGCATCCATTTCATGGAGTTGTTGTAATATTTTCGTTTCAAACAACTGCTCATTTGAAAGAAAAAATACTTTAGTTTTAGCTTCAGAAACTGCAAACGATTCTCGACAGATAATATTTTAAGATTTTATAAAAAAGGTAAAAAAGCAGACGCCGTATGAACAGAATAGAATATGAAATAAATATAGACTAAACACAAACATGTTAATAGTACGATAGTGAAAAACTTATCCACAAAAAAATGATAGAAAATACTATCAAGTTTCGCGATCCTTTAGGATAGTTTTTTATCAACAAACAATATACGACAGTTAAACTCTCATTGGCTCTTAATTGCGCTCTGGCTTAGTTAAATATACTCGAAAACATTCGTAAACAAAAATACATACAATTACTAAAACCACGAAACGAAAACACAAATAATAATAATTTATAATTATTAGAACAATAATAATAGTAATAGTCGTCTATGATTGCAGATTACATACGTTATTGCGGAAATTTTTACGCGCTTTTAGCTCATTTCCTGCCCTGTCCAGTACGGTATACTATGCTAATATTCATATGTAAATAATATTTCGGTTCTTTCCAGTGAAGCTTTGCATTATCTCAGCTCCCGTTCATAGACAACTTAAACAGAAAACGTGTAAAAAAGTGAACGGAAAAACTACACACATATTACACAATTCACAACTCATAAGAACAGCGCCTGTCGGTGTTTGTAGATTTACTCACTCGTACTTATGTTCGTTAACTTCCCTTCGTGGTATACTCCCTAAGATTTTAGTTTTTTTATCTCTCTGACTAATACAAAACTTTTCCTAATTTTTATTAGCAAATAGTACAACTTTTCTTCCTCGATGTGATCTCACGACAACTATCGTTCGCGTTCCTATGAAAAAACAGGGTGCACGTGAACATGTCGAACATTTCAGCGATTCGAATATTTCAAATCACTGTCATGCTCCTCGGTAGGTGTACAATTTGACGATGACCTTAGCATGGCTGCTAAACTGGTTTTGACGATGATTTTTCCTACTATCACTACTGCTACTGACTTAAACGCTAAATTTCACGTAGATGACGACGATGGTGACGTGCAAGTGGCAACCGGTGACGCTTGTTGATGATTATGTTGCTGCTGCTGCTGCTGATGTAGTGCACTGTTGCTGGTAATAATATCCTTCCGTAGCAGTTGCATTTCGCTGAAATCGATCTCGTTGGTGGAATCGATCGATTGGATCGAGGTGCTCTTGATCATGCGCATCATGTTCAGATTTGTGCCACGACACTTTAGCGCCGTCAGCTGTTTCGAGTTGGTTCAATGGGAATGGTCGGAATTAATATCGTTTGGTAAGAAGAAACATCTCAAGGAACACAAAACAGATAATTCCCAATGGGTTAAAGGGGTTAGTAAGAGGTGCACCATGCGAAACATGCAAATAAAGCTTACAAAGGCTATAATTACTACATATTACTGAGCTAAAATACACACATCTGTATATACATTCAAATCATACAAACAAAACAAAAGGTGACGGAACTTACAAAATACCGAAGCAAATTTCGGTCAGTGTTTCTAGCGAAATCAATATTTCAGTTTGTTTTTTATTGCATCTACAGCAAAATGGACCATTTCGCGACTATTATTGGAGATTTTTTGAAGATACTAAACGAAAAAGAGACGAAAAATATTTAGATGGATACCAATTAGGGGAATAAAATTATTTTGCGATTTTTCACATTTCTACACAAGAATCTACTTTTACGAAAATTTTAAATGGATATGAATTGGTGCTATGAGATCAGTCGTGAAGTTACTATTCTATCATCCAATCTATGTATTTGCCATAAAGCTGGTATTGCGCATTAATCAATATAACGTTGATGTTTCTATATTTCTTCTCAATTTCCTAACCTTTTTGCCTTTTTACATTAAGCTACAAATTTGTTGAGTTATTACCAGGACTGTTACAACAGTCGCAGATTTCACGATTCTCGCGTTTTTCGCGAATTTCGCGGATTTGTCGCGGATTATCTCTTCTAGTCGCGATATTCGCGATTCCTTAAAATGCTGTCGCGAAAATCACGGATTTACATTTACGCACTTCCATCGAAAATTCCTTTGATAATTATTTAAGAAATTCTTTCTTCGAAACTATGAAGTTTCTGAAGAAATTCCCGACTTCTTAAATTTCTCCTTAAATTCCTTTGGACATTCTTCCAAAATTCCTTCAGATATTGCTTTGGGAATTCCTTCATGAGTTCCTCCAGAAATCCCCTTGTTTACTAATATATTTCTGCAGTATTATTCTTTGCTAATTAATTTCACGACCTTGAAAATTTCTTTAGCAATATAGGGGAACTGTTCTGTTTTCCTTCTCACTGAACATATATTCATCTCATCGCAAAACAAAGTAATACAGCACCAACTCCGTCGCTTCTTTGTTGCTAACACGCGTACTCACTGGTGAAAAAATCACAAAAATAAGAAACAAACCAAATTCCTTTTTATTGCTTGGTTTTTTGAGGGATGGAAATAAGATATATGGGATGAGGTGCCGAACCGTTCCCCTATTCGAAAATTCCTTTTGGTACTCCTTCGGGAATTAGGAATTCCTCTGGAAATTCCTAAAAAATATCATTGGAAATCCTTTGGAAACTCCATCAGGAGTTCATACGAAAATTTATTCACAAATTCTTTCGGGAATTTCGTCAAGAATTCCATTGGAAATGCTTTCATGAGTTCTTTTCGTAATACCTCAAGAAATTCCAACAGAAATAACTCCAGCAATTCCTTCGGCAAGTCCTTTATGAATTTCATCAGAAACCATTTTATTCCTAAAATTAATTAAATTTTGATGGAAATCCCCTAATTAAAAAAAATATCTAAAAAATTGCGTATGATTTGAATAAGGGAACTTTCAAAATAATTCCTGCAGAGGTTTTCGAAAATTTTCCAGAGAATTTTCCGAATTTTTAAAACATCTCCTGAAGAAATTTTCTAGAGCAGTAACCGATAGTATTCTCAATGGCATTCCTAAATAAATTTTGCTTAAAATTTCTAAAAAAAACCTGATTAATCCCACCTAACGGCGATGCCTTTCTCGTGGATTATAAAAAATTGCATTTTGGCCATAACTTCCGAGCCCATAGTCCGATCTGGCTAATGTTCTATAGGAAACAATAGGACAGGATGCTGCTTCGAATGCAACCCGTTGCGCCGTTCAAATACTTCGACGCACAGGTCTACCTGGGTTCACATGCTTAGATGTTTGGTTGCAGATTTCCTTTTCATTTAGTTCACCGAGTATAATGCCGAGTGATACTGCCTTTCTCACATTTAGCCAACTTTATATGGAACTAATATAGTTCGATGTACCATTTTCTTAATAACTACTAAATGCAACGGTCGATCGTCACCAAATTCAATAGTGATCTACTGATCTACACTACAATTTGCCCTCTGTCGAATGCAACTTGTTGCGAGAAAATCGGTTAAAGATTACTAGGCCATCCCCAGGCCATCTGCGAGTTGTGGGGCTTGCCTAGGATGTGGTGGGGTTTGACAGTGGGCCCTGTTGAATTCCTATAAAAAGCTGCATGTATCCGCAAGTAGGCTCCACCAAAGCGACCGTGTGCCGCTCAAAGCGCACAAGCCCAAGTCCTGGTGTTAGGTGGGACGCTAAACAGCCCTGACACGACGGCCCTCCGACGAGACAGGAGGTTTGCGCAGGCCCAATAAGCCGCCTTTAAAAACAACCATTACGAACGACATAGAAGATAATACGACTCGATACAATCGGCAACGACCTAGGCGACGAATAAAGGATCACGATTGGAAGCTTGGAACATGGAATTGCAAGTCGCTAGGCTTCGCAGGTTGCGACAAGATAATCTACGATGAATTACATCCCCGCAACTTCGACGTCGTAGCGCTGCAGGAAACAGAAAGTGTGGAAAAGCGGACATCGACCGGCTACCTTCTCCCAAAGCTGTGGCACCACCAACGAAGCCGGTTCTTCATAGTGCTGGGTAAGATGCGCCATCGTGTGATTGGGTGGCAGCCAATCAACGCAAGGATGTGGAAGCTTGGGATTAAAGGCCGTTTCTTCAACTATAGCATCATTAACGTGCACTGCCCCCACGAAGGGATACCCGACGACGAGAAAGAAGCGTTCTATGCGCAGCCGGAGCAGATATACGATGGATGCTCACTGCAGGACGTCAAAATCGTCATCGGTGACATGAACGGAAACGACATGTGGTGTCGGTGGGTCGGTTCGGTATCGTAGAGAAAAATATAACGCGCCCCCATCGCAGAATTTGGTTGGCTCACATCAGAATTTGGTTGCCTATTGAAATCCATGCATATTTTCGTTCATGTATCTAATTGTCAAATTTGCATAAAGCATCCATCAAAGGCACATAATAATTCATATAAAAACAAAAAATCTATCGAGAGTTTTAATATTAAGGATAAAAATTACCACATGTGCAGTGCACAGGTTGCACATGCGGACGCGACGCCTCTGAGTGTAAGAAAACAAGCCATTTAGTAGCAATATTTCCGTTGACGGTTACTGTTAAACGATTAGCAGTGGATGCTACTGTATGCAAGTCGGGAAAATGTTGCCTAAAAACAATTTCAACGATTGATGATGCATAAAAGTTTGCCAACAGAACATGCTGATAGTGTTTGAATAATAGTTGAAATAATGCTGAAAGTATAATCGTATAATATTCAAGCTTTAGTGCTAAAAGCAGCACGTAGGACTCTTTCTAACGTTTATACAGCACGAAACTGAAAATAGCCCTAGTAGAACAACCTATGAGGTTTGCAAAGATTATTATTACCAGACTAAGGCCGGAGTGGCCTGTGCAATATGTACATAAGTATTCTCCATTCAGCTCGGTCCATGGCTGCACGTCGCCAACCACGCTGTCTGCGCAGGGTCCGCAAATCGTCCTCCACCTGATCGATCCACCTTGCCCGCTGTATAACTCGCCTTCTTGTTCCCGTCGTATCGTTGTCGAAAACCATTTTGACCGGATTACTATCCAAAATTCTGGCTACGTGCCCGGCCCACCGCATTCTTCCGATTTTCGCGGTGTGAACGATGAATGGTTCTCCCAACAGCTAATGCAACTCGTTGTTGATTCGCCTCCTCCACGTACCGTCCGCCATCTGCACCTCACTATAGATGGTACGCAGCGCTTTCCTTCCGAAAACTCCCAGTGCGCGTTGGTTACCACGAGCATCGTCCAGGTCTCCTGTTCCTTAAAGAACTACCGGTCTCATAAGCGTTTTGTAGTTAGTCAGTTTGGTACGGCGGCGAACTCTATTCGATCGAAGCGTTTTGCGGAGTCCAAAGTATGTACGATTTCCTGCCATGATGCGTCTCTGAATTTGTCTGCCGGTATCGTTATCGGCGGTCACCAGTGAGCCAAAGTATACGAATTCTTCAACTACCTCGATTTCTTCACCACCGATAGAAACTCGTGGTGGGTGGCTTACATTGACCTCTCTTGAGTCTCTTCCTATAATGTACAACGTCTTCGACGTGTTGATGACTAGTCCAATCCGTTTAGCTTCGCTTTTCAGTCTGATGTAGGCTTTCTCCATCCTCTCAAAGTTACATGCCATGATATCAAGTCGTCGGCGAAACTAAATAACTGGACGATAACTGGAATCCCTGCCCTTAGTATTACTCCCTCCAAAGCGATGTTGAATAGCAGACACGAAAGACCATCACCTTGCCGTAGCCCTCTGCGCGTTTCGAAGGGACTAACTCGAACTACGCACATCACCCGATCCATCGCCTTGATCAACCGTATCAGTTTATCCGGAATTCCGTTTTCGTGCATCAGCTGCCATAGCTGGTCCTGATCGATTGTATCATATGCGGCTTTGAATTCGATAAATAGATGATTTGGGGGCACGTTGTATTCGCGGCATTTCTGCAATACCTGACGTATGGCGAACACCTGGTCTGCGGTAGAGCGTTCACCCATAAAGCCCGCCTGGTAATGCCCACGAACTCTCTTGCAATTAGTGTTAGTCGGCGGCATAAAAGTTGGAAGAGTACCTTGTAGGCGGCGCTCAGCAATGTGATTGCGCGGTAGTTGCTACTGACCCCCGCACCAAAAAGCTCACATTGAGTGCCCCCTGGTGTGGACTCGAACTAATAAAAAAAACTAAAACGCGGGAGACATTTAAGCGAAAACTAATTCAACTTTATGAGATCCCAGTGGAACCAGGTTCCATTGAAGGGATTCACAAATGAAAAACTAAATCTAAGTTACTACAATATACAATGGAGATAACGTTTCGTGGCTATAAGTAAGTTGATATGTATACTAAATTTAATACTAGTTGAGCTACGCTATAGTAGAAAACTAGCAGGAACCAGAAAAACCTACAGCAATACAAATTGAACTATTTGACGTTTCTAAAGAAGATATTCATTCATGTTCCTCATCATATGCTTCTTAAGTTTACTTTTAAATGACATTTTATTCAAAATTGTTTTCAAGGCTAATGGGTAAGTTCTTTGGACTGTAAATTGTTATGCCCGATAGCCCTAAATTTGTGGATGCACTACTTCTCAATAGATCATTAGTGTTTCTTGTGATCAAGGAATTATTTCTAATTGGAAGGGTAATATTGTGATGGAATTCACGATTATGCAAAAAATTATGTACAAATAAAATAGATTGGATGTCACGTAGAACCACAAAGGGAATAATTCGATGAGGTAAACTCAAGGGTAAACTAGTGTAAAGCAGAATCGTGGAAGATAGTAAAGGCAGATTGAATACTATTTTTAAACATCTGTTCTGTAACGTTTGAATTTTTTCAATTTTGATTTGGCGGCATGACCCCAAACAATGATTAAGTACTGAAGTGTTGAATGAATGCATGCATAATAAAATGTTAGCAGTGCGGCATTGGGCACGAAACCTCGTGCCCTTTTCATAAGACCACATAATCTGGAAACTTTACTTGCTACATGTTGAATATGAATATCCCATGAAAGGCCAGAATATAAGTGAAGTCCCATATATTTAAATGTTGAGACTTTTTCAATATGTAAATTATCAACAAATGGATGACAGTGTTGCGATACTTTCTTCCGTGGTGAATGAAAAAGCATGTATTTTGTCTTCGAAATATTCATAGAAAGTTGATTCCCATTAAAGTATTCAATCAGGCACACTAAATGTTGGCGCAAAAATCAATCGGCCATAGCGGTGTTACGTTGTTATGGGAGCTACATAGCAACACAAGTAACTTGTTAGGAAAAATAATTTCCACGCTCATTCCTACAATGAACACCGTACTGTTAAGAACGTTTTGCTCAATAAACTTTTAATCCGTTAAATAAAACCTGACTTCATTCGGAGTTCCGACTCGTCTCTCAAGAGGTTATGGGCACCACCGCGAAAGACGTGACCTGCAACATCCCGTTATTACGAGGAAGTGGAGCAGATTTCCAAAACTGGAGCTATCGAGTGAAGGTATACCTCGAAGCGAAAGGCGTTGCGGATGTTTTGACCGGAGTGGCTCCGGTAGCAGCAGAAGATAAAGCCAAGTTCGAGGAGAAAGACCGGATTGCAAAAGCGTTGCTGGTGGGGTGTCTATCGGACGAGTGTCTCGAAATCGTTCGAGAGAAGACGACCACTAAGGATATGTGGGCCAGCTTAGAGACGACATATGCAAAGATATCCGTGGCAAGCCAAACAATCATTCGGACGCAGTTGGCTCGTTTAAGGATGAAGGAAGGCTCCGATATGAGGACACATCTGTTGGAATTTGATGGACTGGTAACCCAACTAACAATTTTGGTGCTAAAAGCTTCAACTTCTAGCCTTTGGCTGTATAATATTTGAATAAAAGCAGCCAATGCTGAATAAAAGAAAAGCCTCCGCAAATAATCCCTTAAACTTCAACTCGACTATTACCCAAATATCTATCAGCTAGTCAGTTTGTACCGAATATATTTCATCTTTTATCGTTTATGCAGCTTTCATATATTCATAAAACAGCTCTGTCTGAATTAGCAACAAAGCTCATCGGTTAAGAGCTCATGTATGTAATTGAGTTGCTTGTTAGCAACTTCCCATATTACGGTGAGTAGCATTCAATGAAAACGTTTTCGCTGTTGTTATAGCACTAACAATATAGCGTAATGGCGCTATAAATGAACTAACGAAGCTTTTAGGCAACTTCTGTATCTTTGAAGATTACACAACGTTTAAGTAAACCTTATACTGCTTCTTTCAATAGCTTATCAGTATGGAACGTCAAAACCGCAATGTTTACATTTGATTTTTGTTGCCGGAGTTGTCTATGAGCTATTGATTTCTGTAATGCAGCTACAAAGGTTTTCACCTGCTCTTATAGCAACTGACGAAGCGCTGTCAATAATGCTAGCAGATAGTGTAAGAAAACAAGCCATTTAGAAGCGATATTTCTGTTGACGGCTACTGTTAAACGATTAGCAGCAGAGTAGCATCCATACAGATTGAGAAAATGTTGCCTAAAAACAATTTCAGCGATTGATGATGCAAAAAAGTTAGCCAACAGAACATGCTGATAAATGTTTGAATAATGGTTGAAATAATGCTAAAAGCATAATTTTTAAGCTTATGTGCTAAAAGTAGCATGTAGGCCTCTTTCTAACGTTTATTCATCATGAATCTGAAAATAGCGTTAGTAAAACAACCTATAGGGTATGCGAAGAAGCACATCCATAATTTTCTTTGTTATTTATATATGTCAAAGTGACAGTGATGACAGAGCAGCGGCCATTGAATCAGGAGATCAGGAGTTCAAATCTAGGTAGCAACAAAATTGATATTGCAGTTTTCACAAAAAAAAACATTAAATAAACTCCGAAATTTACTCTCCTCTTAAATAATATTTAATCAAATTGAATTCAGTGGCTGTATAAAACTTATTTAACAGATTCAAAAAATCTGAATAAGCGTCATTGAAGCGAATTACATTACTAAATGGTTTAGTAACGAAAGAAAAAATTGTGTAACATGCTGTAAAGTAGTTGTACCGGCACGTCAAAAACAGCTGAATAGATTCGCCAGATTTGCTGGTAAAGGAATTGAATAGATGTTCTTGATCATAAGTAAAGCACACATATTCAGCTTGAAGCCGTATAAACGAGTTGAAATAACATTTACATTGACATTAAATGTTAGTTGGGAAGAAGATTGAAGATCGCTGGTGCGACGTTGGCTGCAAGTGAACTGGTATCGCAAATATTTTTAACGTTGCCAGACTCTTTTGATCCTCTAGTCACGGCCTTGGAGAATGTAGCGGAAAAAGAATTAAATTTGGATCTCGTCAAGCAACGTCTGTTGGCCAAGGAAAGCAAACGATCCGATCGGCAAAGTGATTCCGTTGAAGACAAATCTGCAGCTTTTACCAGTGACTCGAAGAAGAAGTTCTCAAAATTCCTCGGAAAGTGTCATCTATGTGGTCGCCTGGGACATATAAATAAAGATTGCCTCCAACGGGAAGCCAATTCAGCGAAGAAGAGTGCCGTGTGTTTCTTGGCTGATGCCAATGTTGCGGAGAAGAGGCCAGGACGCTTCGCATTCAAGCTAGATTCCGGATGCAGTGATCACTTGGTATGCGACAAGACCGTATTCACTAGTCTGAAGAATTTGTCGAATTCTGTGGAGATCAAGGTTGCTAAGGAAGGAGAAGCAATGATCGCTGGTCAAATTGGTAAAATTAACGCAACAGCAACAAGGGCGTGACATTCAACATCAAAAACGTGATTTACGTCCTTGAACTACGTGAAAATCTCATGTCGGTCAAGAAAATGACAAATGCAGGTATAGATGTGTTTTTTTTTTTCGAGAACGTAGCAGTGTTGAAGTAGGACGGAAAGCTGTTGGCTACTGGACACATCCGTGGTAATTTGTATGAACTCGATCTGTTGTTTCGCGAAGTCCAAGCAAACCATAGTGAACTAGGAATTGGAAACTTGTGGCACCGTCGACTCGGGCATATTGGCCAACATGGATTGGACATAATGGTCAGGAAAGGTATGCTGAAAGGCATGAATGAAAAATCAAGTAAGATCGATTTTTGTAACACCTGTGTACAAGCTAAGCAATGCCCAGAATCGTTTAATGGAACGAGAATTAGGGCCAACCGATGTATGCCATGTATGCCCATTGATCCACCAGCATGGGATGGTTCTCGATACTTTGTGAGTTTCATCGATGACTACACTCATTTCTCCATGATTTACTTGTTGAAGAGAAACTCTGGCGTGTTCGAGAAATTCAAAGAATTCGAAGCGAGTGTTACGGCCATGTTCGGGAAGTCCATTTCAAGGATGACTGTGGATCAAGGAACGGAGTACTGTTCTACAATTCAAATGGAGTACTACAAGCAAAGGGATCCAACTGGAGGCTACGGTTGCTTATAGTCCCCAACAAAATGGTGTAGCGGAGAGGTTCAACCGAACCTTGATTGAGAAAGTTCGCTCTGTGTTCATTCAATCGAAAGCGCCGAAGCGTTTGTGGTCAGAAGCAGCTCTGGCGTGCGTTTACTTGATGGCAGTGTTGGGAAATGTACATTAAAACACTTTGATTATGCGAATGTTTATCTTTTTTCAGTCAATTTTCTCGCGCCAAACAAGCCGAAACAGTTTGCAAAAAAAATGTACACGACATCGTGACATTATTTTTTCCGATGAAGCAAACTGTTTGATTGCTGCTACGTTAGAGTCGTGCCGGCGCGCGGTCAACATTTGCGTGAAATTTTTTGTTTCGGCTCGTGCGCAGCGCAAACAGCACGGAATCGAGTTCAATTACCTGTGGCGCAAAGCCTAGAAGGAGTGCTATCCGTAGGTACTGATTTATTCGTTCTTGTCTCTAAATCAAGCAAGTAGTAATGAAATTAATATTTCCCACCAAAAACGATTAAACGCTGTGAAATTATTGTACGAAAACATTAATTATGGGGAGAGAAAATAGTAAAATCATGAGCAAACTGTCGTCTGCTTGGCGTGGCTGCTGCTGTGGCTGCCGTAGTTTTGTTTTATTTTTTGCATAGAAGAAGGAATGGTAAAAAGAAATGTCAACCATTCCCGTCCCTGAACAAGCGCGCTGCCTTCTGTTGTCACCCCTGCTGAGATGTGGTTCGGTCGTACACCGGATCTGGAGAAAATTCGTGTGTTCGGCTGTGCGAGTTTCGTTTGGATCCCGAAGCAGAAAAGACGTAACTTAGATGCCACTAGTAAAGAGATGATAATGGTTGGGTATGCTCCCAATGGATACCGTATGTTGGACCCGGTGACTCGAAAAGTTACAATTGCTCGAGACGTCAAGTTCGATGAATCAAGCTTCCCCTACGATAAGATGAAGCAGGAAGATGATGTGCCTTTGACTGTTCATCTTTCCCTCAAGCAAGAGGGGGAATACAACCAGCCAAGCTTCGAAAACGAGAACGCCGTCGATGAATTAGTCCCCCAGGATGATCAAGCCCAAAATGAATCTGAAATTAGTCAAAATGAAGAGTCAATTGATGATGTTGATGAACCAGAAAACGCGCTCCCTTCGCCCACAGAAAGACACAAAATTCCCAGTGAATTGTTGTCGAGGCATAGCGGACGGGAGCGGTAAGTTATACGATTACTTTATCGGGTATAGAGCTGTTTCTGGTGAATTGATATCCGCAGATGTACCCGATTCATATGATGAGCTAACCGAACGACCTGACCGGACCAAATGGATGGCAGCCATACGAGATGAATTACGTTCCATGGAGGAGAACAAGGTCTGGCGATTTTCAAGTTGTCCCAAGGGAGTGAAACCTCTGAAGACAAAATGGGTGTTCCGGCTGAAAGACGATGCGACCGGAAATACAGCGAAGTATAAAGCAAGGCTGGTCGTTAAAGGATTTTTGCAGAAGGCTGGCGTTGACTACAAGGAAACGTTTGCTCCAGTTGCAAGACTTGCCACTATCAGGACTGTACTCGCAGCTGGTGTTCAGCAAGGATTCCACTTCCATCAAATGGACGTCAAGACAGCGTTCCTGCATGGAGAGCTGAAAGAAGAATTATACATGGTGATTCCGGATGGCGTCGCAGCTCCTCCCAATACAGTGTGCCGTTTGTTCAAATCACTGTATGGATTGAAGCAATCTCCAAGGTGCTGGAACAAAAGTTCAACAACCGTCTATTGAATTTGGGATTCCAGCGATCACAACATGATTACTGCCTCTATGTACGTATACAACCAGGAGATGAAGTCTACATCATACTCTATGTGGACGATTTGTTAATAGCTGGGAGAAAGCTGGAAACGATAGAGAAACTGCAGAAAGAATTAAGTTCAACGTTTTCCATGACAGACTGCGGAGAAGTCAATCGTTTCTTGGTATGAAGCTGGAGTACGATCGGACGAAAAATTCAATGAGCCTTTGCCAGGAATCAAACATCGAAAAACTGTTGGTGCGCTACAATATGGTGGATTGTAACCCCACCAAGACACCTATGGATAAGAGCCTGCGTGCTTCGCGAGATGGTGAAACAAGCAAGGAACCATACCGCTTCTGGGTACAATCATGTACATAATGCTGTGCACCAGACCTGATCTGTGTTATCCCGTCGGATTCCTGGGCCGTTACCAACAAAATCCAACAATAACTGATTGGCAGTGCCTTAAGCGAGTTGTACGATACCTGAGAGGAACGAAAGCGAAGCATCTGAAATACGTCCGTGATGATTCAGCTGAACCGTTGGTCGGATATGCTGACGCCGACTGAGCATCGGATACAGAAGACAGGAAGTCAGTTAGCGGTTATTTGTTCACGGTATTCGGTAACGCTGTGTCATGGTCGAGTAAGAAGCAGGTGGCAGTTGCCACATCTTCAAGCGAAGCAGAATACGTGTCCCTTAGTTCTGCTGTCTCAGAAGCTATCTGGCTTTCAGGAGTAATGGAAGACCTCCAGCTGAAGCGGCCATCAGATCCAGTCTCAATATACGAGGATAACCAAGGCATGGGCAAACAATTGCGAAAACAAACGATCAAAGCACATAGATATCAAGCATCACTTTATTAGAGATCATATTGCGAACGATCGAATAGTATTGAAGTATGTGCGAAACGAGGACCAGTTTGCGGATCTGTTTACCAAACCGGTGGACGCTACACATCTTAAGAAACTGTGCCAAGGTGTTGGATTATCACATTGAGAGGGGGTGTTGGCGCAATAATAATAAAGCCCAAGCGCTGTTACGTTGTTATGGGAGCTACATAGCAACACAAGTAACTTGTTAGGAAAAATAATTTCCACGCTCATTTCTACAATGCTACTACAATGAACACCGTACTTCCTAATACGTTTTGCTTAATAAACTTTTAATCCGTTAAATAAAACCTGACTTCATTCGGAGTTCCGACTCGTCTCCCAAGACTAAATCATATTCAATGTCTTCAATAATTGACAGGACATTTTTTTTTTGTTCGGGATGAACCACTGCGTCCATTTCATTGAACTTTTGTAGTATACCCGTGTCATTTGTTTAGTGCATGTCTTTCTGCTCCATTTCTATTGAGAAGAAATTAAGTAGTCGTTTTTATTCAGATATTTTCTCAAGCTTAATGTAAGGCCTCTTTAGATTAAGGTACCGCTATTTATACCCTTCCAGAAACGGCTTATACCAACTCTCAAAGGCGCGCCCCTCAATCAGTTTCGGCTCAACAATAAGTGGGATAATACTGATTTTGACCATGCATCGGTACTGCAGTTCAAACATATTTTTGCGTCTTCTTATGAGTTCCGGATTCGTTTTTGTATAGAGATCTGATTTCATTGCGTTTGGCATTTCTGAATCTCACCTTTACACAGAGCTCTAATCAGTCAGAGGGTTCAGCAGATCCACCAAATTCGTATCCGCTTCTTTCCTAATTAATCAGCGCTCTGGAGCTTTGAGATTCATGTCATCGGCTTTAAAACCAGCCTAAGATTGAGTTACGTTTTTATAATTTACTCCATTGACTCCATCCAAAATTGGCAATCTAAAAGCAGATAATAGTCGTTCCATACTAATCCGACCGTCACTCATAAGTATTAACAAGAATAGTAAGAACTAGAGCACAGTGTGGTAGATCTTCTTCGTAAAAAGGTGTCTACCCAGCATTACAGGCACTGTTAACTGTCTGGCTAATTGTTTCACCCCCCAGGCCATTCATCCCCTCGGCACGGGTCGCCTGACACCTTGGGATTCGGGGTTAGGGACGTCATATTGTCAGTTTCAGTGTTTAACCGAGCCTGGCGATATGACCAGATTTACACCGTTACGCACTACTTCAGAGTATCCATATCCCAGCGTAACGGGACTGGACCAGTGGCGTAGCCAGAAAATTGGTCTGGGGGTTTCTGAACATTTTTTTTCGAAAAAAAATTTCTTCTAAAATTTTGTCTCTGGGGGGTTTTATACCCAAAACCACCCCGTGGCTACGCCACTGGACGGGACATTGGAATAAGGATACAACAACGCTGTATCGTCAGCGAATAGTCTTGGAGTTCCTTTGAGTCTAAGGTTTCCCTAGGTCATTGAGGAAATCAAAAATAATAATTACTTCCACTTTATACAATACATTATTGGCACAAAATAAGTTTGTAAGCCGGATATGGTTAAGAGTTTCTCCAAAATTTTATTGATAACCGACAAAGTTGATATCGGCCGATAATTGCAGGGGTCTCTAGAATCACCAGATTTAAATACTGGAGTGACCTTAGCTATTTTCCTAGTAGCTGGATAGTAAACAGCTACAATCATTTTGTTAAACAGTTCTGATATTATTTTGAAAAAAGGACCAATACAGGTTTTCAAAAGATCAGCGGAAATATTATCATAACCTTTACTTTTTCTAACGTCAAGCTGGCTGATAGCTGGTCAACTTCAGGGGCTTTGTTGTTTTTCAACCGGCCGATCTCCTCTTGGATTTCCTGGAGATTCGAAGCCGAAAGTCGCATGTCCTGCGTGCGTGCTCCTAGGTTCATTACCATACCGCCACCGTTGTCTGCCATATCGCCATTCAGGTGCTCTTCGTAGTGCTGCCGCCAACTTTGGATCACCTCACGCTCGTTTGTAAGAAGGTTCCCGTTCATGTCCTTACACATATCGGGCTGTGGCACGTGGCCCTTACGTGAACGGTTCAACTTTCTATGGTACTACTTTCGCGCGTTATTGGCGCGGTACATTTCCTCCGTCTCTTCACGGTCTCGATCTTCCTGCTGGCGCTGTTTCCTCCGGAAAATCGAGTTTTGTCTGTTCCGGCGCCGTTTATATCGTGCCTCGTTCGCACTCGTGCAGTGTTGCAGCAATCTCGCCTATGCAATATTCTTCCCTTCAACTGCTCACATTCGCCGTCATACCAGTCGTTTTCTGATCCGGGGCACCGTGCCAAGTGCAGCGATTGCGGTGCTACCAATGGCGGATCGAATATCTCTCCAGTCATCTTCAACAGACGTTGCGCCTAGCTGCTGTTCCGTTGGGAGTGCCACTTCCAGCTGCTGCGCGTATTCTTGGGCTAGTCTATCGTCTTCTTCTTCTTCTTATTGGCATTACATCCCCACACTGGGACAGAGGCGCCTCGCAGCTTAGTGTTCACTAAGCACTTCCACAGTTATCAACTGCGAGGTTTCTAAGCCAGGTTACCATTTTTGCATTCGTATATCATAAGGCTAGCCCCCAGCCACCCTCAGCATGGTCTTGCTTTGTAGCCGCGCGTCTTACCGCACGGCTAAGGAGGGCCCCGTCTTGTAGCCGCCCTCAACCGCGGCGTCCGATATCGACGCGTGTTGTACACCGTCGAGAGTTTTGAGCGCAGGCATACTGCAACGAGGTAGTGGTCGGATTCAATATTCGCACTGCGGAAAGTGCGGACGTTCGTGATATCAGAGAAGAATTTACCGTTGATTTAAACGTGGTTGATTTGGTTTTTCGTTTCTTGGTTTGGTGATCTCCATGTGGCCTTGTGGATATTTTTGCGGAGAAGGAAGGTGCTTCGGACTACCATTCCGAGGGAGGCTGCGAAATTTATGCATCGTTGGCCGTTGTCATTCGATACAGTGTGCAGACCTTTCGGTCCGATGACCGATCTATACATTTCTTCCCTTCCTACCTGTGCGTTCATGTCACCGATGACGATTTTGACGTCCCGCAGTGGGCATCCATCGTATGTCTGCTCCAGCTGTGCATAGAACGCTTCTTTCTCATTAACATTGACCAAATATTGCTTTTTATTGCTGAAACAATTCGATAAAATTTGGAAGGAGCAAAATTTGATGGAGTCTTACAGCTACTATGGGAAGGAAATTGTTAAAAATTCCAGGAGGAGCTTCAAATTATTTCTCGTGGAAAATCCGAAAAAAATAAATTCCATATGAATATTTTGGGAAACTAAGAAAAATTTCCAGGGGAGGTTCATTAGATATTTTCTGTGAAATTCCCCGTCGGAAAGATGCTTCTCTCCACATTTGACGCAAAGTAGAATGATATTGCAATTCCTCGTTCTGTGAACACAAATTTTTATCTTTTTCATGTAGAACGAAAGTATACTGCAACTAAGCAATAGTCGAATTTTTATACATGCGTACTAGGGTAAGTGCGATCTGAAATTATGAGTCCTACTACAATGGAATATAATGTTTCGGTAGCCAAATAATGCCAGACCAAATTAAATATTGCAGCACGAATGGATGGATGGACTGAACAGGTAAGATCTATTCTTGCAACATCTGTAACAAAGGCAATAGGTATACGCTAATCGGTACTATGCTGTAGTAAGAATGTCGGAATCCGCTTCAAATAAACAACCAAATCTCGCTTAACTTTTCAAAAGGACCTAAGTAACATTTTTTTCATGAATTAATTTGAATAGCGCAATCAATAGAACAACATGAAAGCTATTGATTGCGCTATTCAAATTAATTCATGAAAAATGTTACTTAGGTCCTTTGAAAGTTAAGCGAGAAGTGTTCAACGACCATCATTTAAAGGGATTAATGAGTTCAATATAAAATACTATTGATGGAACTACATACTTATCAGAATGATGCAACGGGACATGCATACATAATATGATCATGCAAGAATTTCGAACTAACGGAAGAATCGGAAGACAATAACCTGAATAGTGAAACACAAAGAGTCGCACCTCTGAGCGTATAAAACACGATATCATTCCCATCAAATGGCGAACCGGTGACCACAATTGTCCGTTGTGTTATGATTAATACTGGTTATGTTTCTGCTCCTGTTGTCGTTGACATGACTAGAAATGTTTCACAAGTCTAAGACTCAAAGTAGTCTCAACGCACTCTCGTTAAGACAATCAAAATATAAGTAGACATGAGACTTCTAACATTGATGATGATTTTTTTTTCTGTTCGATTTGGTGATGATCACGAATGCATTTTGCGTCAGAGTAGACAAAATTGAGAAATACTCGCCACGGTAATGTGGGATTATGTTACTACATTTTATGATATCCATTTCCATGGTTCTGTTTCCGGACTGGTGATCGGCGTAGGGAACTACAAAAAACGGTTGGGGAAAGGGCGACAAGAAATATATGATTGTGAATGGTTTGATGTGGCAATAAATGCTGAAAATGGTGGCTAAAAGATGTTATTCCTAGAACCGAAAATTTAGACGATATTTATTATATGTTTCCCATATTTCTTTCTGCATATATTCCCAAACTCTATTAGAACGGTAAGCGTGTTGTGAGACATAGCATGAAGCGTGAGTGCGAGTTATTTTGTGAGCATCTTTTGTGTGACCAAATTTTACGCATTGATTATAATGGCAGCATGAGAAATTTTGATTAGAAAACATGTTAGCCCCCTCACGTGTATTGTTTGGTGTAAGTTATTAGCCTAGTCAGCATTTGGTGAACTGTTGTGGTGGTAGTGACCAATTCTGTGCAGTGTTAGGACAACGTCTTTGCTGATGCTGCTGGTGTATTTACAATCAATCGACGGAATGGTGGTCGTACAGTCGACCAAGCAGCATGAATCTGGTGTACCTACCTCGGCTTTCAGCTCGGCGACTTTGTCCTGAAGATCGCGAACTCGATCTGACTCGTCCAAATTCGATCGAAGCTCACCTTCCGCTAGCATCTCGGAGTTCTGCAAAAGATTGACGTAGAAATTTCTCAAAATCCAACAACCTGCGAAAATTGCCTCTATCCCTTACCTTGGTTTCCAGCCGAGAAATCTCCTGCTTCAGTTCAGCGACCGTCTGGCTTTGCTCGGTGAACTTGATTTTCACATTCATCAGTTCATCCTTCATGCGAGATTCCAGGTCGGAGTACCGGTGCTGCTGTTCTCGGGCCTTATTCGACAACTCCCGCTCCCGGGTCAACGCTTCCTCCAGCTCTTCCTTGACCTTCTTCGACTCTTCATCCTGCCGGCGTAGCTGATTGGTAGAAACTTGCACCTGCGTTTCCAGCTCCATTACTTTTAACCTCAGCTCCTTGAGCTCGGTTAACGTTTCCATCTCGCGAATCCGAGTCGTCATTAGTTCCTCCTCTAGCTTCTGAATATCCTGCGTTCGGGAGGATTCCCAAAACAGTAGCTTCTTCGCGCCGGATTCACTGCTTTGGGCAGCTTCATTCCGTTGCTCCGATAACTGCCGCTGCCACTGAGTACTTAATTCTTGAACTCGCTGCTTTAGATCCTTCAGCGATAGACTAGCTTCAGCTTCCCGTAGTTTACTGGCTATCAGTTCGTCTTGCAAATGTGCTACCGAGTTGTCGATGGTGGTTTCTCGGAGGCGCTTTTTGTCCTGTAGATGAGATAAAAAATGGTTAGATATCGCAAGTTAAAACAGATTGCAAACAAAACTCACTTCTTCCAATTCTTGGATTTTAGTCTTAAGGTTTCTTATCACATCTTCGCTTTCGGCTAGACTCTGGCGCACTTTGACGAGCTCTTCCAGCAGGCAGGATACCATTTCGTCGCGTTGCTTCAGGGCTTCCTCCTTCATGATCAGTTCGTCGAAGGAGTTCTGCCGGGAGTTGTTCTGTGCGGGTGGAGAAAGGGAAGGCAATATGATGGGCATGCATTGTGGCAGTGTGGTGAAACGAAAATATTCTAAACGGTACATGAAAACGTTCTAATGGATAAACGGTCGCAAATCATAATTCATGCTTGGATTGGACTCAAGTGGGGAATATTCTAATACCTAGCTGTACTGGCACACATTCTAATATGTGAATGAAAAATAACTTGTCGGATTTCGGATAAATCAAGTAGCCAATATGTTATCTCATATAAATCATCAATTTATTACACAAACTATATCAAACTTACCATCCAAAATAACTTACAATACTAACAAAGTGTAAGCATTTATTTCTTAAACCTTTTCAAGCTAGTCGTCGGCCGTATCACCTTTTTCCGTTCCTCTCGGTGCCTCTTCAATTCTGCCTGCCGTTTCCTATCGAAACCGCCCTTCGTTTTTCGTTCGGTGCTGAACGTCATCTGACAATTTCCCAGACCGCCTAACATCTTCACCTCCATCGGTTTGCTGGCAGCCAATCGTTTGCCCAAACCGGATTTGTTGATTCTTCTGTGTGCGCTGCCTATGTTAAAGTCTTCCTGCTCATGAACCGCTATCGAAGGCCCATCATAGTCGTCATCGTCGTCGTCTTCCCCAGCTGCATCTCGACTCAATTCTAGTTCTCGTTCACGCTTCTTTTCCAAATTGATTTTCTTGAACTCTTTCTTAACCTCCTTCGTCCACGTCTGATCATCATCGGAACTCTCGTCGTTTTCGCTGAACAGATCATCATCTGTGCTTCCTTCCTCCTCCGCATTTTCCCGTTTTTCTGCAGCAGCTTCCTCTGCAGCCTCCCTTGCTTTGAGCTTTTGCGCCCGAGATTTATCCAGTCGCGTTAACACCGGATTCAACAAACGATACTCAACGGCTGACTTATCGACTTCGAAGTCCGGATTCTCGAACATAGTTTTGAAACGATCATCAGCCAGTAGATTACTGGCGGCCGATTTGAGCCTGACGTTGCCCAATTCTTGTTCGGTGAGCAGTTTCTCCGCAAGTTCAGCGTTAACCTTCGGTAGCTTAGATTTGAGCTGAAGCCGAGCAGGACGCGATTCTTCAATTTGCTTGGCGATCTTCTCTTTGCGATACCGTTGGAAGGCAAACGGATCGGCAATAGCCTTGGCTTTGTTGTACAACCGAATGTCGATGAAGAAACCATGCATGTACGCTCGCAGCATGCTGCTTCCCTCGAGATGATCCAATCCCAGATCAGCCAGTTCCTGTTTGGTGATGAATTTGTAATCGTCGTAGATATTCTGCACACTTTCCGATTCTATTTCCTCGGTGAGATTGTCCAGGAAGGAACACCAACGCGGGGCAGGTCCAAGACTGGGAATGTAATACGTCATCATCTTTGGTTCCTCTTGTGCGAAAAACAAGAGACCACTCTTGGGGGACGTGGTAAAATCGTTGAAATTGCTGTTCGATTCTATGTAAGCCAACTGTTTGCCCGTGACTTCGTCCCAGATTTTCAGCATGGCATTGTCCAACGAATAAACTGCATTGTTCTCCGCGTTGAACCCAATTTTCCGCACTGCGAGTTGATTCAAATGATCTTTAACGAGCAACGGGTCCTTTGCTCTAATGTCGTACAAAAGTACGTGGCCCGACTCTGTTCCTACAGCCATATGTAAACCATTTTTCGATTTTATCGCTGAAACTGAAGGAAACTTTTCGTGGTTTTGAATATTTACGGCGACATCCAAAACTCCGCAACGGTTTTTGTCCCTCGGATCCCATGCTTCGACTGTTCCTTCCTGAGTACCAACGCATAGCAAATGATGTTCCGGATTCACTTCGCAAGCATTTATGCTGCTAGCTGAGGTGCTGTACGGCTGCAAAAACTGACCTCGCTCCGTATTCAGCCGATAGATTTCCGATGACGTTCCCACCAGGAACAAATCACACGACGGTTTGTGATAATCCAAATCCCTCCCGAACCGGGGAATGCGTAACCGGTAGTGCCTTCCATGTGCGGCATGAAACTCCACAAATCGATCTGCCTGCAGAAACACCACCTTGCCGTAGTCTTCGCTGAGAATTTTAAACTTCACCACCTCCGAGTCGAAGCACCGCTCGAACTTCAGCGACAGATTATTCACATCGTAGCATTTGACTCGCGGCTTATAGGTTCCGGTTGCAAGAATATACTGCCCGTCCGGCGACATTTCGACGCTGGTCGCCACACTCGGCATATCGAAATCCTGGATCAGCTCGATTCGCCGACTGACGTCAGCTTTTTTGTGCTGCGACTCGCGACGCTTTTTGTCCGAAATCCAATCCGGAAGTGCCTTTCCGGCACTTAAATTGTAGATTTTCACATCACCCGTATCAGTTACTATCATTTTTACGGTCGATTGGAACGGTATTTACATGTGAAAATTAAATTATTATCCACCACATTCGGGAGTGAATTCACGCGAAACACACGAAACACGCTGCGACTTACGAAAAATAATAAAAGAGGAAACGTCAATAAATCAATGACAGATCTCGCAGTCTCGCACAGATGGCATGCTGTATGTTTCAGCACATGCACGAACCAAGGCTGTCAGAGAAAATGTGCGTGCTGGCAGAAGTTCTACCGCCAGTGGTTGCCAAAGTGTCTCCCATGAGACGCATGCGATAATTGAGTATGTTTATTGCGGCCCATGTGCGCAACGTAGCGTCTCTTGGTGGTCATCAATGTTGGTAAAATCATTCGCAAATTTCGACCATCAAGCACTCGCAAGCATATAGAAAACAATGCGCTTCAGTTTTCCATGCAAAATCGCATAGTAAGTATTTTTAGCCGAAAAATCAAATGATTACTAAAAAAAATAAAAGCGATTGAAGCTAAATTCTCTACTTAATGCATTTAAAATACATCAAAAGAAACTCCATTGAAACATCAGGAGCACTTGAAAATAAAACATAATTTCGCATGAGAATTCAAGAGAACTTTAAAATTAAAAAATGCTCGAAATTCCTGCAGATTTTCGTTTTATAATTTTTCCATTGTTTTGTTGTGTGTACCCAGTGCATATTGCAATTTCTATGCATAGGATGATGATCAGATGAAAATGATACTATCATCTATTAGCAATGCACCTGCCGATAGTACTGGCCATATCTGACAAACGATTTGATCATGATTACAGGGTAAAATACCCAATGGTGGACCCCCTAGTAGCGGAATTTTGCATTTCCTGCCATAAGAAGTAGAAATTTTCAACATATTAATTCCGCTTGATATCTAATAACAAGTTCTGCATCTCTTCTTCACAATACACAATACATATATAAAACACTCAAATATACGACGTTATTCGTTGAAATTGACATTCCAATGTCTGACTGAACTCGCCCTATAGTAGACCCCCTGGGGGCCCATTATAGGAAATTGCTTCCTATAGTCGACACTTCATTTGATTTTGATGTTCCGTTTCGGGACGTTTTTGTTTCCTATTATGGACCCCCCAAAATATTCCTATATTATATAGGGGAAAATACCTATTCTTGGCAGTCTAAGACATTCGCCAAATTGAATGATAAAAATAATGAATAATTACACTAAAGCACAGGTACAGTTTAACTGGTATACATTTGTATGCTCTTTCTTTGATGACTGGTATTCACTAAATATAGCAGCTTTTACCACAAACTCAGTAAATTTAATATAATGTAACAGGTCAACGTTTCTTCTATTGGCATAGCAATTTCTATTATCAGCAATGAGTTTGCTCCCTTTAGCAACTAGACATGGAAGTAGAAAACTGGTAATGTATTGGTGCCAAATGATGATTGTTTATATCCTCCAGTGGTAAAATTCATTCATATTAATCGGCCGCACGCTCATCTCGCTTCACTCAATTTTGGAACAAACTTTATTGTTTATCAAAACTGGCTTAAAACAAAACATGAATTTTTAGCCTTGGCATCAATTTTATGTCATGTAGACAGATAGGCAAAAGCATTTAAACACATTGTAAAACAAATTTAACCCTTATGCGGCCAACAAAAAACAGACGTGAACAGACGTACCCAGATATTGACATTTTCATAACTTTTACCATTTTCAACCTATTTGGCCAACATTCCATTTTGGAGAAGGGAACTTATATGCTTTTTGTCCGCTGCCAAGATTTACATCTTTTGTCTTTTGTAATGCCTTAGAGTCTACACGCGTAAGCAAAAGTCTATCAACCAGTTTCAAATATACAACTTGCTCTTTGCGGTCCTTACATGATATGTTTGTTTCATCAAAAAAAATCATGGTGGTTGTGTACAAGACACGACCGCTCGACGTAAACTACGTAAAACCAAATCTATACACATAAGAATTAATTTTTGTCTGTCTGCCCTTATAGATTAGGAAACGGCATGAACATTTGTATGTAGAGGTTTTTGGGAACGATAAAGATTCTTATGATGGTATTAGACCCCTCTTCTTCTGGAGGGGGACTCCCATACAAATAAAGTACACATTTCTGCTTTAATCGAAAATTAATCTAAAAAATAGAATCTAAATTTGCAAATTTCGAATACTTCTTTTAAATAATGTAAAAAGTATATAATTAATCAATTTTAGGTGAAACCAAACTCGTCGGTTCTGGTAGTATAGTATATTAACAATGGAGCCACCCCATTCTTACACTACGTTTCACAGTTGAATAATAGATAATACCCTAAAAGTAGGCAATTATTTATGGTTGAAATGCGCTATTTTAGGAACGGGAATGGTTATGATTTTTTTGATGAGCTTGGAAAGTATTGAAGTTGCAAAAGGAAAACAGTCCTGTCAGCCACATAAGGGTTAAAATACTACGGTGTTACTATCACTTTTGATATAATGCATGGTCTGCGTAAAAAATATGAAGCATTTGTATTTTAACACTTTTTTTTTAAATAAATGCCATCGCCGGATATTTTGTTCGTATTTTTGCTAAAATCAACTCACATAGAATTGTGCGTGGTATCTCCTTAGCGTGTGTTTGATATGCTCACAAACAATAGAGGTAATAAACTATAGAGGACGATTGTCGCTGCGGTTCCCTTTGTTATCGTGCCCAAACATGTTGGGTACCTATCGGTCAAAACGTTCTGATTTTTCCTTTGTTGACATTTAGTGCCCTATCCTCGCCAGCAAAAGATGTTTCGCCAGTGACGACAGCGACAAGCGTCCTCTATAGTTTATTACCTCTATTTCACAAACACATTCTCTCGCTCTATTCCAAAGTGTGCTGCTGTCAAAGAAAACGAACAGTCCCGATTTTATTTAGTGAAATATAGAGCAAATATTGCTTAAATTTGCTCTTTGTGGTGATAATCAAGTGGTGATAAAGTGTAAAAAGTAGTTTACGTACTTAATTTGTCGTGTCATACGCAATTAAGAGGAGAAACAGGCGATCCAGAAAGTAAGTAACAGTTTGCTTTTCGTGCGCTGCTTTCTTTGGTAATACAATAATGGCAAGGATTTCGTAGGTGCAAATTTGTTTCGGTGATTAATTCATCAAATCTTGCTACTTTTACACCAACAATTTATTCAAATGAAAGCCTAGACTTGAAATAGTGTGATTGAATCAAAATTATGTTCATAAATAGTGTATGTTTGCTGGAAAACTGCTGAAAAACTTTGCTGCTGAGGGTGCCAACAACTGTCGCACCCTGCCGATGCCGTATTCTACCCTAATGGACACTCTCGTGTTTATGTTTTACAAAATTGTAAAAAATCATCTAATTATTTAACTTTCCATAGCATTTCCGTTGCATGTAATCAAATAATAGGACTGTAAGATAGGTTAGGCACGGCAAATGCTGGGTAAAGCGTACCATGGTCCAATTAGGTTCTGCAGCGTCTGTATCTAACCTCAAACTGATGACAGATTAGTAGTACTTCGCGTTGGACTCGGGAGCAGCCAACCAATCACGAACTCGAACCTTGTCGGAGTCAGTGGAAAGTACTACTGAACTGTCAAAAAAGTTCATTCGACGAGGACCGAATTCATTCGTGACGTCATGCTGCAGAACCTAATGCACCGAGTTCATCATTGACGTTTGAGCGGTGCGCTGTTTACTAAGAATGAATACTTTTTCATTCATCGAGTTCATGCAAGTGTTCATTTTTTAGTAAACAGCGCCCGACTCAAACGTCATTGTGTTCATTCGGTGAATTGGACCATTGGTACTTCGCGTACCTGAAGGAATAAAATAGACCCCATCTCGCAGACCTTAGCCTCTAACCCAGCAACTCCTATTCCTACCTACTCGTGGTGCTGTCCGGGATATGAGCAACCTTAGGGAAGATCGGGTAACCAACCCCGGTGGGAACCAAGATGAATACACCACTAGGTGTTACAATCTGCCATATTCACGATTCAGCCATCTTGGATTTTAGTATGGGAGAGCCAGCCGGTTTGTTTATGTTTTGCACCGAAAATGAATTTTTCACCCCCGCCTTCTTCTCGTCCATAAATTGGGCAAACTGCAACACCTAGCTGTGTATTAATCTTGGTGGGAACTATGGTCGTATGATGACAGGGAAGGGGGGGTTTGCTCCTCTCCGAAGGTGCAATTCCTACTGAGCGTGTTCTTTCTAAAATTACGTAACGCTAAATTTTGTGATTTTAGACCCCCACGTAACACTTTTTGTATGGAAGGTTTATTTTTTTTGTATGGATCGTAACGCCCGGCTTGACCCCCTCTCTCCCCCTTCAGCGTTACGTAATTTGTGAAAGAACCCCAACAGCGTCTGTTCTCCATGTTAGGGGCGGCTGATCATCGTCCGAGTGCCAGCAAGGGACTCTAAACTAAACTGTGCACACCATGTTGCATCGTCTCAGCATCGAGAAGGCAGCCCCTTCAACGCAATGTAGGTAGCGCAACCCTGGTAAGGTAGCCTACCAAAAATTCTACAGTTACCAAAAGTAGAAAGGCAAAAGTAGAGCAAACGGATTGATTCAACGGCAACAGACCCGGCAACGAATAAAGGACAACGATTGGAAAGTCGGATCTTGGAACGTGAGAATTTTGAATGAACCCGCACGTGTTGGGCTTCTGGCTCGTGAGCTGCAGAAGGTCGGCGTGAGTGTGGCAGCAATCCAGGAAATACGGTGGCCCAGAACTGGACAACGTGAATTCCGGGCGGTGTATCCTATCGCGTATTATCCGGTGGAAACCGATACGTGACGGACGAAAAAAAAATTTGCTAGGAGTCGAATGCTAGTGGCTCGTACCCGTTCCAACAGAGCGCGGTACAATGTAGCAAGGGCAGAAGGGAAACGAATCCACCGCAGAAAAAAAAGGACACGAAGAGAGTGTGATAGCTGAAGCGCAGGATAACATGGATAGAAACGATATGCGGAGGTTTTACGCAACTGTCAATGGCGCGCGGCATAAGACTGCGCCAGTGTCCGTCATGTGCAATGACCGAGAGGGGAATTTGCTGACAGACAAGACTATGGTGGTAGCCAGGTGGAAGGAGCACTTCGAAGATTTGTTGAACGGTGAAAATGAACGTGTATTAAGGAGCAGGATGGACATAGTCGGCGACGGTCAAGCTGTAGGAGATCTATCATCACACGATCGCAAATGCTCCTGGGTTTTGCGGACGACATCGACCTTATTGGAATCGATCGCAGAGCAGTAGTGGAGGCTTTTGTCCCACTGAAGAGGGAGACGGCGAGGATAGGCTTAACCACTAACTCTACCAAGACAAAGTACATGGTGACAGGTAGAGATAGGAGAAGACCTAGTGGTGTTGGTGCAGAGGTAGTGCTTTATGGGGATGTGTTTGAAGTTGTTGAAGAATTTGTTTGCCTTGGAACGCTTGTGACATGTGACAATGACGTTTCCCGTGAAGTGAAAATACGTATTACTGCTGCGAATAGGGCCTTTTACGGATTACGTAACCAGCTTAGGTCCCGCAACATGCACACACTTAACCAGCTTTTGAATGTTCGGTATTTTGTTTGCCGAGTTTCAACTGCAAAATTCCTTTTTTACTGAAAAACAAGTTTTTTAGTGAACCAACAATGATTGTCAGTAATAAATTTCCAAGTTTCGGTAAAAAATTACGTTGATCATTGTGACGTTTACTTATTTTTACTGAACAAATCATTAAATCCATAAATTGCTGAACAGCACAAAATTTCGGTATATAACAATGCTGCACCATCAGTAAAACACGAAAATTTACCGATTAGTCTTTAAAAAAATACTGAACACTATTGTAGCGCCCCTCGCTGTAGTTTTCTGTCTTATTTTTTTCCGGCGGAACTGCCATTTTGAAAATTATTTCGGTCGTGGATGGTTGGATACGCGTTCTGAAAAGTTTAAAAGTGATCTAAAACAAGTTGAAAAATCTTTTGTTCACTGAATGATGGACTACATTTTGCAAGAGCTCCGTAAGACCGATGCCGATATTGAGGAAATCTTCCGTAAGTAATAACTTCCTGTATTTTTATAGCTCTCTAAAAAAAATGGCCGACTCCATCTTATGCTTCTATTGCCGGCGTGCTATTCCCGGATATGTCAAGGGATTGAGCAGACATATTCGTTGGCATATCACAAGCTCGGATTTCCATGAGGGATCCACACTTTTCGATTGCACGTTTTCAAGATGTAATCTCCGATATAAAAACTTCGTATCACTGAAACGCCATATTCTAGAAAATCACCCGCTAGATGTTCCGATTGCTTCAAATATTGACCAACTCCCTGACCAGAACCCACTAGACAATCACTCGACCCTTGATCAGAACCTAAGCTTTAATGAGTACGAACCCTTGAACTGCTTGTTGACATTAGATGATATTAAGAAAACTGCTGCCTTAAGCATTTGCAGACTGACAGCAGATGCTGGATTGCCGCAGACTAAAGTTTCTGCAGCTGTGAAGATTTGTGAGAACATCGTGAATCAATTAGCAGATTATTTACTCGAACGTACGAAACACTTCCTTACAACTTTTTCAATCGATTTCGAGCAAGATGCTACACAAGACTTCTTGAAATGCTTCATGAATTTAGACTTGTTTAAAGGCGTAAGGACTTACCAGCAGCAAAAAACATACTTGCAGGATCTTGCAGTTAGTATTCCTACGCCTGTATCAAAATGTGTGGGCAGTCGACGGATAATAAGACATGTCAATGGGATTCCAAAAATGGTTACTACTAACGAAACATTTTCTTACGTTCCGATTGTGGAAACTCTCAAACTAATATTTCGTGATCCTCGAAATAGACAGCTGTTAAAGACCAATGATGATTTCATTGAAACGCCAGGTATAAAAGAGTACAGTTCGTTTGAAAGCGGAATGCTATTCAATAGAAGTGAATATTTTAAACTTTACCCCGATGCTGTAAGGCTTATTTTGTACCAGGATGATGTGGAAATAGCCAACGCACTTAGTTCTCGAGCAGGAAAATACAAAATCTCCAACTTTTCATTCAAAATACAGAATATGCCTTCTAAATGGAATAGCTCCCCTAAAACTATTTTCCCTTTGGTAATCGCCTTATCACAATTGGTGAAACAGAAAGGATACAACAAGGTGCTACAACCATTAGTAAGTGATCTTCAGAGATTAGAGCAAGGAGTTACGATATATTACGGCTCAGAAGCTTTTACAATACGTGCTGTTGTCGTAATGTTTGTTGGAGATTCACTGGCTCTCCACGATGTGTTTGGTTACCTAAGTCCAAGTGCAAATTGGTTTTGTCGAATTTGCACAATCACTCGGCCAATGTTCCATGAGAATCCTCTGGATATGTCCCCTTTAAGGACGTTGGAATGGTACAACACTAACCTAGCAGCAGTTCAAAGCGGACAGAAACATCCATCAGAATGTGGACTGAAAAGTCAAGGCAGCGTGTTGAATAATCTCGAATACTACCATATAATACATAACTGGGCTCTCGATCCTATGCATGATCTAGGAGAAGGTGTGATTCCATTAACTATCCAGTTAGTTTTGAATCGATATCTCATATCCACTGAGCTGAAATTTACCGTGGGCTACATAAATCATCGAATCAAAAATTTTAACTACGGATACTCTGATCGAAAAAACCGCCCTATGGGTAACTTTACAGCGTCGATGCTTACTAAACCAGGTGCACATAAAATAAGACAAACTGCCGCACAAAATTTTCTGCTTTTGAGGTCATTCCCGTTTCTGTTCAGCCACAAAGTGCCCGATGATTGTGAGTTGATGATGATGATTGGCCATCTAATCAATATTACGAGAATCATACTATCTCCAGTTGTATCCGAGAACATGCTTTTATGGCTGAACGAACACATTAAACTCTATACGGATCTGTTTACCAAACATTTTGATAAAAAGATAAATAAACTTCATCATTTGCAACACTATGAGCAGTGTATAAGGCATATTGGAAGTACAAGAAGTTCTAACTGTTTACCGTTTGAACAGAAGAACAAGCCAATTAAGAGACAAGCTGCTAACTGCAGAAACTTTAAAAACATAACTAAAAGTCTTTCTGAACGTCAGTGTTTTGCGATGGTTATTGACTTGATTGATAAACCTTTTCAAGATAAAATAGTATTCAAACCAGTCACCAAAGCAAATAAAGAAGATCTGGCATACTCTGCATACCTCAATACTGACATAAACCCTGTACAACAAAAATCGGTGGAGCTTAATGGAATTGAATTTCGGAAGAATCTCATCGTGGCCATGAAAAAACATCATGACGAATATTATCCATCATATGGCATAATTCAAAATGTGTTCGATATAAGTGGAAAAATACACTTACTGCTGAAATGCTGTAACACCTTGGGATACGACGACATTCTTCAAGCCTACGAAGTAGAAGCATCGCAAAGGGAAACGCTTTTGATTATCGATGAAGTATTCCAACACACTACTTTTTCGTTCTGGATTCCACAAAATAGCATCACAAAGTACATTTCTCGCCGATTGTATAATCAAGATTATTGACAAAATGCTATTTCGTGAAATTAAAGGTAAGTCAAAAGAGTTACAGCACAAACATATGCAATGGTTCAATACTAGCATACGATATATTTTTCAGCACATCTTGATTATTCACAATCGTTAGTTTCTTTCTTTACCGCCGTTTACCTTCATTACCGCCTCTGGAGAATCGTTGAGTGTTTCGTATAGTACAGTATCCTATAAGTTTTCCTGCCACTCACGACGACGATGATACACCATACTGGAGAGCCCAAGACATATTGTGATCTTCATGAAACAGCGATCAACACAACCTGCATTCATCGTTAGTAGAGCACCAGGAATATCTCGGGGTTGAATACAGTGATTGTACAGTTGTGGCAGTAATCCTCACGCATTCAATTTAACTCTCCAGGATCCAGGTTCAACTCCATTCCTTTGTGATGCTTATCTTCATAACTTTACATAAAAATGCGAAATGCAAAGTATTTAGAAATATAGTTTCTTTTTGAACACTCATATATTTATTTTTAAGCTTCTCATACTTACTGATGACACATCTCTAGATAACAACTTCTACTAACAGTCCCAAGTAACAGCGATTAATCCTTTTATGTAAAATAAAGAGGACAACGACTAAAATTTTATTTGATCTGCTCATATAATAATAAGCACTTCTCAATATTTTTAATAAATTATGTTAAGGTGGAGGAGCAAGACCACAAGCGTATTCACCATGGTGACATTCACAAACCAGAAAATACACCTAAAAAAATAATGTTTATTATTTATCATTAATAAAATTATTTTATTAGCTTAGTATGAGATCATTCATTAACGAATTGTATTACCTGTCATAAGACGAGTTTAAACAATCCCATTGAATTCCACCACTTAATTGTATCCTGACAGATACGTATTTCGACCTCAACAGTAAGGCCGTCTTCAGTGTCTTGTACTTGACTCGACTTAATACGAAATACGAAATACGTATCTGTCAGGATACAATTAAGTGGTGGAATTCAATGGGATTGTTTAAACTCGTCTTATGACAGGTGAAAACATTCCACTAAAAAGCTCAAAATAATTTTCTTATCGAATTGTATTAGTTTTCGAATGGATTTTTGCCATAAGGTTTTTTCTTTACGTATTGTAGGAACGCAAATATTGCGTGGTATAAGCTCAGCACCTCAATCAAGTTTTATTACGCGCATTGCATTATTCATTTGCTTGTTAATTTAGTCAAGCTCTTGCAAACATTGGGCCGCAAGTCGCGAGAGTACACAGCATTTTATTTAATGAATTAAGGTTCCCCCAGACCGAAGCGATTTTTTGCAGCGACGACGACATCCATTCGCCGCGATTCTATCGTTGGGTCGCTGCAGACAATGTTCCATTTACGCTTCTATACCAACAGCAACAGAATCGCAATTGCCAAGGGATACACTGTCAAAAATATCTATATAAGATATATGTGTCGCCGTTATAGATTTTTGCAATAGCTCCATCCTAATATAATCGATATAGAACCACACATAAATTAAATAATTGCTAATTCGAGACCACACATAAAGTTTATTTGGATATATATTTTATAAGTAGTTCGCGTGGAGAATGGTTATGTGTGCGCTGATATACATCATAAGTTAAATCTATGGATTTTTGCCAATAAATATGTGTGGATTTTAGTAGTGTAGAATCGCGACGCAATTGTCCCATCGCGTGTATTTCGGAAACCTTTATTTGACTTGAATGCGAATTGAATCCCCACATTAATCTTAAGATTGAATTAAAATATTTTTTTTTCGAATCATCTTTAATTGCGCTTTAAATCTTCCTGAATAAATATTTTATTTAGAATCTTTTGCCCACTAAATATTTAATAACAATTTCATTCCACACTATCATTTTTGTTCCAGTGTACATTATCTGTCAAAATTCATAACAATCAAAGTAAAAGCAAAGCGCTGATCATCCAAAAAAGTTTATTTTATTATTCGTCACAAAACTATTGATTAAACCAAGAAAACAAGTAATTTCATTGGGTAAGTTAAATATTTTTTTTGTAGTTATATCGTCTGGAATACTTATGTGTACTAACTTTCGTCGCATTTTTCTCTAAAACTTGCAGCCCATAACATCACCAACGAGGAGATTTATTGCGTAATCCGTCGAGACCTCGGTGGAGACGTCCAAGGTTAATGCGATCGAAGGTCAATGATGACGATACCAAATCTACGAGAATCGTTATAGGATGGAAGATGTTCTACCTCCATTGGTTCATGCCAAGTATTTTAAGGAAGTCGCTAACGAAAAGACCAACAAGCGACCGGCATGAAGTGCCCGAGTTCTGCTGCTCTTGTTAATTAGGTTGGTTATATAACTGAAACCACTGGTCACGAATAGGTTGGTTGTTTCGCTGAGTGATAGTGCCAGGTTCACACTCATTCATCACAACACCGTCAACGTAAACGAGCGCCCACCTATAAGTTCAAACTAATCGGTCGAGTTGTGGAGCATTAGAATCGGAAAATGACAAACCGTGATACGATGTGCAGTTAGCAGTAATCTTCGTCTTCGATGGTAATGATGATAGTGGAAACCTTTTCCCGGATGAACCTGACCGAATTTTTGATATTCGCGGACAAAATTACTCAATCACCAGTAGGGTGTGATGGCCAAACTTCGATACAAACTACAATGTGCTGGTGCCGCTGGTGCACAAGGAGATCCAAGTTTTTTCTCTATCGAGCGTAAAGTGTGGTCAGTGTGGATGGTGCGAGCATGAAGATCTTGCCACAGATAAGTAATAAACAATTTTGTTTTTGTTCATACCTATATTTTGAAATAAATTATTATAATTATGTATAATATACAGAAATATTAGTATTATTACATATATAAAAATATAAACAATTATTACGTATCGTTTCTGGCATAATTCATCTGAAAGTTTCGCCTGTTTCTATATTCTTCGGGTCACTGAGCTCCTACAAAAACTTGTCAAATTGGTTTCACTGCACTGCTTGTAATCGCATATCAGTCCCACTTGTTGTTAGGTGTCCTGTTTATATGGGACAGCTATGTGACGACGAGCATTGAACTGTATTCCCTAGTGGCTTGTTACCTGTAATCGCAAGTCTTCAGCAGGTACAGTATAAGGGCCAATCTCCACGTAGCGGTTTTTTGAGCTACGTGGACGTGCCGATTATTCAGATTACGACCATTCACGAGGTATTTGACATTCGAGGTATTAGACTATCTTGATGTGAAAGTTCACTCATCTTATTTTCATTTAATTTATCAGTGTCCATTATTATGTCAAATACCTCGTAAACGGTCGTAATCTAAATAGGCTAGAAGAATCTCAAAATCCATTGCCGAATAGTCACCACAGCGTGGAAAAGTTTTTCGTTGTAGCTTGCTGGTTATGATGTTGATTTTATTTATTAAAAACACTCTGATTTCTCTTGTGTTTCATTGTGAAGTACACAACTTACATAAAAGATAACATTTATTTACTACAGATAAGGAAGGAATCGATGAAGTCAATATTTTCGTCGATTTAAATGAGCAAGACTTCGTTCGTTTGCGACTCAGAACAAAAACTATTAAAGTTATTCAGCGGCTTCAGAAGGAATTTGAATCGGCCTCAATAGTGGAAGAATATATCGTTGAGGAGTCAGGTGAGGACTGTGAACTTGGAGATGTGAAGGTAGCACCAGTGTTTGATTCATCGGTGTCTTGTGCATACCGGCAACCAGAGCAAGTACATGTGGACGCCGAAAGAGAAGATGAAGAAACACAAGATAATAAGACCCAATCCAACCCTTACAAGGGAATTCTCTTGGAAAAGGTATGAAAATAATAATTATTGAAAATATTGAAATAAATATTGAAAATACGTTTGTTCTAGAAAATTAATATTGACAGAATCTTTGAAAGGACGGACGATGGGATGCAGGTGATGGAATCATTAAAACAAGGCGAAAAACCAAATGACAAAATGCTAACGCGCATCAAAAAGCTTTTGTGCGAATATCTTCAACTGACCTACGGAATGTAAGTGCTCATTCGTTTTAAAATTATCCATTTCAATAATCATGTTTGACGGTGAAAATGCGTATAAGGCCCGACGTTTTTCCAACGCCACGTGCACGCAGTGTTAAAATAACGCAGGTATGCATCGGCGCGGCGATTCTACGTTACCGCTTTTTCCTTGTGGAAACCATCGTTTTTTGACGCCGCGTGCACGAGGGCATCGAGCCTAAAGCTTGTTCAGCGGAATGTAATATAGAATATAAAATCATTGTCCAATCTAATCCATCATCTTAATTTTATCTTTTCCGATGGATACATATTTCGACACTTGTTCGACATCGACGTTCATTCGAATCAAGCACGAGACACTGACGATATTTCACATGATAATAGTAACTTGATGATAAAGTTCACATTTTTAGTTTTCACTGTAAATAATGTGTATGACGTTTCTTATCAAGTGACTGGTTATGAAGTGATAAAGCTAGTAATTTGAACACCCTATTAGACGTATAACAATGTTTCATATATTCTGATGTTCACAGGCGACCTTCGGCATTTCACAAGAACATTATGGCGGTTTCTCTTGTGGATACCTACCCAATACTGAGATCAACTACTCCAGACGTACCACAAGCGCTGTGGTTCTATCCAAATGCCAGAGGTCAACACCGCCACAGTGGCCGGTTGCACTACCATCTAGAGTACCTCGTGCGAAAGTCAACGGACCGAAAAATCCTTCGCGTCAAGAGAGTCGCCACGCCGACTGATCCGTTGGGCGAAGGAAGCCTTCAAGCATTTGCATATAATATCGAACAGATGGTAAATAATTATTTTACTTCCAGTTGAAAACCGAAGTGAGCTCACGCGACGATTGAGTTTTCCCTTATTACCTGATGTCGCAGCTGCATCGCGACTAGTGCGCATCTATGCCATCGTTGTGCGCCATCATGCGCACTAGTTGCGACGCAGTTGCGACAAAAAGAAATGGGAAAAAACTCGATTGTCGCGAGAGCTCACTTCGGTTTTCAACTGGAACTACAATAAATAACTCAAACTATGAACATAATTTCAAATATTTTATCCCTATTAAAATTCCAGATCGAAGAGCTAAAATTTCTTTGCCCTGGTCCGAATACCAGAAAACGTGCGGAAGAGTTATGGGACAATACTTTCGAGGAACGTAACAAGTTTCGAAAAACCGAAGAGTTTCACTTGTTTCTGATGGAATGCCCAGCAGCTACCGCTTTTGATGGATATTTAGTAAGAATTTTATTTTACATATTAGTATTATTTCGTGGCTTTACGTTCCTACTGGGACATGGGTTCCAGCAGGAACGTATAGTTATTCCAAGAAATACTGCATAACTGTATTAGAGGGTTCATTAAAAAATTACATAACGCAAAATTTGACTATTTTCCCTTCCCTTCACCTTGTAAAACTTTTTGTATGGATGATTTAATTTATTTGTATGAAGCGTGTCGCTTCAGTTGACCTCCTCCTTCCATTACGTAATTTGTGAACTGCCTTTTATAGTATAATGTGCTTGCAACACTAAATGAGTTCACCATAATTACAGCTGAAACTCGATTTTCTAAAGCTACACCCTCAAGCACGATCTCTCGAAGAAGTATTTGGAGATTGGAGTCCCAGAATATTGGCTGCCTATCCGGAGACATTGCAGCATATCCCGAACGGTATGGCATATTATTTTGAATATCTTCAATTAATATGTATATGTCCATATTATTATACAGAGACAGTACGAGCATTGGGGATCATAAGGATGCAGAATCCAAGTCGGGGTAAAAAGCGCCTACGAGACGATACAAGCAGCTCACCCAGCGTAAATCCGTTGTCTGGAATCGTCGAATGGTTGAATGTAATGAAAACATTTTGTATGTCTGAGTCGCATATGTTTAGTTTTAGTTTGTTTTTCAGGTTGATGACCCATTTCCTACGGCCCACCATGAGCATCCTGTGTTGTACGCTAGAGGATCATTTCCAGAAAATCCAACTGGGGGAATAATATCGTGGAGAGGTATCACAATCGATCTCCAGATGCCTTTTTTGGGGTTATTTGAAACGCTTTGTCAAGCTTGGGCGGTTTTCAACGTTGAATGTCGCCCAAGCGACAAACAATTTTTTGTTTTTTTATCAGCTGTTTTGATGGGTGTGGGAAATATCACAACGACAGGTGAAAAATTCCTGCGCCGCTTGAATTAAAGAACACTAACCTTGACACTAACAATGTGTGCCTGAATATAAATAAATAAAACATTTTTCAATGATTGTTTTTTTTTTAGAGAAAATTGCAAGAAACAAGCGTTGCTTGTATCGAGGCTTGTATTTTTCGAATAAATCTGCATAAGTCGTCGTTCATATTTATATTTCATGCCAAGGTATTTATGTACATTGATTAGGTATACTGTCCAGTCGGTAAAATATTTTCAAAAATACAAATCCCCATTTACTGACTTTCTCAGCTATGTTCAGATAAACAAACAACCGTTATTACTGATTTTATTGTTTATTTGACATTTCTGGTTTTTGCTGAAAACTCGGTTATGTAAAATATTGCTGTTGAAATTACTGGGTGATCCGTAGTCCAAAAACTCAGTAAAATTTTACCGACTTCGGTAAAATAAAGTAGCTGTGCAGACAGAAACAAAATTTCCTCTATACAAAACCCTGATTTTACCAGTGGCCCTTTATGGACATGAAGCATGGACACTAAAAGAGGCGGACTGGAGAGCTTTCGGGATTTTCGAGCGAAAAGTACTGCGTACAATACTCGGAGGGAAACTAGAAAACGGTGTGTGGCGCAGACGCATGAATCGTGAGCTGTATCAAGTATACAAAAAAGAAAATATTGTGAATCGTATAAAATACGGCAGACTTCAGTGGGATGGTCACTTAGTGCGAATGTCAGAAGAAAGTGGAAGGACGTGGAAGGCCACGAACACGCTTGCTGCACGACCTGGGGACCCTGAACGTTCGGGGAAACTGTAGGAACATCGCCCAAGACCGACGATTATGGAGTTCTACAATACGCCAGGCATAGGTGTATCGACGCTGTAGCCAACTAGGTATCAGGTAGGTAGGTATTGATTTCTCGCCAGAAACGTTCGAAAACGGATTCAACTTTTTCGCCGGAGCGCTTCAGATTTATGGCTAGAGAAGGTGCAAAAGTAGTTTCAGTAAGTAAAACAGGAATACAATATGCGAGGAATGTGAAGGAAGATAAAAAGGGTCCTGCTGTGAAAATATCAGCGTGCCGACGAGGAACTTGAAATCTGAGAGACCAACGTTTCAACTTGACGCAACATTTCGACGTATCAACAATGCAGCTGACGGAGCAGCGTAACATTTCGACGAAAGTAGCATGACCTCGGTCATGCTGACTTATCAAAACGACGTATGTGATTTATCTGTTGCAGAACGTTGTAACATAAATTTTTATCAAAATAACTGAAATGTTCACACGCAGTGCAGATGTCAGAGTCAGTGACGATGAACCTTTTCATAATGTATCGTTGAGGTGAATTCAATTGCAATTAAAATGTTTAATCTCTAAATAGAAATAAAAATAAAATCTGAAAACTTCCAAGCCCATTTTCTCAGCTTGATCAAAATGTTACATACGCCGATTTGAAAAAGTACCCGAGAATTGATCCATTTTCCGTCTCGGAAAATGTTGGCCGAAATCCTTTCTCAGCAGTACATATGGGAAGGTAAATTTACCGCCTTTATGCAAAAATTCTACCCAACTACGATCCGATCTTTCTGTCAGAATGGTCCATCGTATGCATAGATGTTCACCTCAGCGGCGGATATGTATTTGAATGATTTAAAATATAATTTCCAACTTTTGCAATTCTTCTGAATTTTTTATATTACAATTTCTATGAATATGACCTCAAGTTGGATAACAAACATAACAGAGATTTTTATGCTTGAAAATATAGTTCAACTACCCGAATGGGGACATACAAACTTTGTTATGCAGGACTCTGCAGGTAAAAGCGTCGTACACTCAACCCTCTTTTTACGGCAGTTTTTTTTACGTCACTTCGTTTTACGGCCTTCTTTTTACGGCACGTGACGTAAAAAGAATTTGAAACATTATTGACATCCAAAAGTAAGCCTATAAGAAGGCACTCTTAGAAACCCAAAGAACAAAGTAGATGCTTTGTATACACATCATTTACCTTCAACAATTGTTCCGTTCCAGGTCATCCAAGAATTTCCTGGAGTCTACACGCGTAACCGAGGACCTAAGCTCTACAAGCTTGGCGAAAGAGCTGTTATCTATTGTAAAAAATGGTTTATGCCCAATTTGATATATTGAACTAAATTCCGTTCCAGGTCATACAGGAATTCCCTGGATTATAGGTCTTGAGGTCTACCCGCGATACCAAAGGGCTGTTATCTCTTTTATTAAATGGTTCATGCTCTATAGGATCTATTAAACCAAACTCAATATGCCTTAAGCAGCCGTTCCTTTCCTGGTCATCCAAGAATTCCTTAGACTCCTCAGCCGCGGATTCATCCCAAATATGTCCTCCGAGTATTTGTCTTTCACTTGCGTCTCAAATGTAGGCATATGAGTTGTTCTAAGATCTCCAAATTGCCCTTGAGTTTGAATCAAATGGTCTGCCGAATCAACCAAGGCTTTCATGATGTCCCCACCAGCTGTATCAACCCAATTATCTCCTCCGAGTATTTGTCTTTCGCATGGGTCTCAAATCTAGACATATGAGATGTAGTAAGATCTCCAAATCGTCCTGGAGTTTGAATCAAATGTTCTGAAGAATCAACCAAGGCTTCCATGATGTCCATAGCTTCGGCAATGACCCAATTATGTCCTCCCAGTATTTTACTTTCACTTGGGTCTCAAATCCAGACATATGAGATGTAGTAAGATCTCCAAATCGTCCTGGAGTTTGAATCAAATGGTCTGCCGATTCAACCGAGGCTTCCATGATGTCCTCAGCCGCGGTATCGACTCAATTATATCCTCCGATCATTTGTCTTTCACTTGGGTCTCAAATCCAGATATATAAGATGTAGTAAGATCTCCAAATCATCCTGGAGTTTGAATTAAATGGTCTGCCGCATCCACCGAGGCTTCCATGATGTCCTCAGCCGTGGTATCAACCCAATAATGTCCTCCGAGTATTTGGCTTTCACTTGCGTCTCAAATCCAGACATAAAATATGTAGTATGATCTCCAAATCGTCCTGGAGTTTGAATCAAATGGTCTGCCGAATCCACCAAGGATTCCATGATGTCCATAGCTGCGGTATAAACCCAATTATGTCCTCCGAATAGTTTTCTTTCACTTGCGTCTCAAATCCAGACATATGAGATGTAGTAAGATCTCCAAATCGTTCTGGAGTTTGAATCAAATGATCTGCCGAATCAACCAAGGCTTCCATGATGTCCATAGCTGCGGTATCAACCCAATTATGTCCTCCGAGTATTTTTCTTTCACTTGCGTCTCAAACTCAGACATATGAGATGTAGCAAGATCTCCAAATCCTCCTGGAGTTTGAATCAAATGGTCTGAAGAATCAACCAAGGCTTCCATGATGTCCATAGCTCCGGCAATGACCCAATTATGTCCTCCGAGTATTTTACTTTCACTTGCGTTTCAAATCCAGACATATGAGATGTAGTAAGATCTCCAAATCGTCCTGTAGTTTGATTCAAATGGTCTGCCGAATCAACCGAGGCTTCCATGATGTCCTCAGCCGCAGTATGGACCCAATTATGTCCTTCGATCATTTGTTTTTCACTTGGGTCTCAAATCCAGACATATGAGATGTAGTAAGATCTCCAAATCGTCCTGGAGTTTGAATCAAATGGTCTGCTTGGGTGATTAATTAGATTTTTTTCCCCTGTCATAAGACGAGTTTAAACAATCCCATTGAATTCCACCACTTAATTGTATCCTGACAGATACGTATTTCGACCTCAACAGTAAGGCCGTCTTCAGTGTCTCGTACTTGACTCGACTTCGCGTCAAGTACGAGACACTGAAGACGGCCTTACTGTTGAGGTCGAAATACGTATCTGTCAGGATACAATTAAGTGGTGGAATTCAATGGGATTGTTTAAACTCGTCTTATGACAGGTGAAAACATTCCACTAAAAAGCTCAAAATAATTTTCTTATCAAAATAGATTTTTTTATTCAAACTCCAGGACATTTTAGAGATCTTACAACACCTCATATACCTGGACTTGAGACGTTAGTAAAAGACTAATACTCAGAAGACAAAATTGAGTTGACATCGTGGCTCTGGACATCGTGGCAGCCTTGGTTGATTATGTAGACCATTTGATTCAAACTCCAGGACAATTTGGAGATCTTACAACATCTCATATACCTGGACTTGAGATGCAAGTGAATGACAAATACTCGGAGGGCATGATTGGGATGAGACCGCGGCTGGGGGCACCATGGAATCCTTGGTTGATTCATTACAAAATTTGATTCAAACCTAAGGACAATTAGGAGATCTTACAACACCTCATATGTCTTGTTTTGAGACGCAAGTGAAAGACAAATACTCAGAGAACATTATTGAGTTAATACCACGGCTTAGGACATCATAAAGGCTTTGGTTGATTCGATAGACCATTTGTTTTAAATTCCAGGACAATTTGGAGATCTCACAATATCGAATATGCCTGTATTTGAGACGTTAGTAAAAGACCAATACTCAGAAGACAAAATTGGGTTGACACCGAGGCTGGGGACATCGTGGAAGCCTTGTTTGATTCTGTAGACCATTTGATTCAAACTCCAGGACAATTTGCAGATCTTAAAACATCTCATATACCTGGACTTGAGACGCAGGTGAAAGACAAATACTCGGAAGGCATGATTGGGATGATACCGCGGCTGAGGACATCATGCAAGCCTCAGTAGATTCGGTAGACCATTTGATTCAAACTCCAGGACGATTTGGAGATCTTACAACTTCATACATGCAAGAATTGAAGACGGATGTGAAAGACAAATAATCGGAGGACAAAATTGGGTTGACACGGAGACTGGGGACATCATGGAAGCCTTGGTTGATTCGGTGGACCATTTGATTCAAACTTCAGGACAATTTGGAGATCTTACAACACCTCATATGTCTTGTTTTGAGACGCAAGTGAAAGACAAATCCTCGGAGGACATAATTGAGTTGATACCACGACTTGGGACATCATGAAGGCTTTGGTTGATTTGGTAGACCATTTGATTCAAACTCCAGGATGATTTGGAGATCTTATAACATCTGCTGGATTCGGAGAGATCTTACAATACCTCATGTAAGACGCAAGTGAATGTATTTGAAAGTATCCTCACTATCAATAAATTAAGTAAAATACTAGAAATTTTAGCAAAAATTCTTTTTACGTCACATTCGATTTACGTCCCCCCAATAAGTGACGTAAAAAGAGGGTTGAGTGTAATTTGCTTCAACTATTTTTGAGGCCGACTATTTTGTACGGAACTTCAATGCGTCTAAGGGCGCTTCTCAGATTTTCGTGATTCAGACGAACGAAAACGAATTCATTGATCTGCTTCAGGATGATACGGAGCGTGACAATTTTGTCCACACATGATCTTCCAGGCGGAATCCTGCCTGCTGCCGTCGGAGAGTCATGTTCATCTTCTCCTGTGAAAGATTTAGAATAACTATGTACAGAACTTTGGAAAAAAAAGCACAGATGATGCCCGCCATTTGTCGTACACAGTAGGATCCCCTTTTTTCGGAACCTTTACTAAGGCGCACTCAGTCGGCCGAAAAAGACGCAATAACCCGCATATTGCAGATTAGTCGATTCAATATTTGCGCAAAAAGCATTGAACAGCTTTTAGCATATCTGTTGGTATGCGATTGATCCCGGGAGCCTTGCTTCGAATAACTGCTTCAATCTCCTGCAATGATAGAGCATCGGAATACGCGGATACGGCGTCGCCCTCTTGGCGGCTCATGCTGGTGGTTGGTCGGAAGTCGAAACTGGAAGAAGTTGTTCGAAGTGCTCGAACCAACGTTTAAGCTGATCAGTTGGGCCGGTAAGTAACTGACCTGTCGCGTCTTTCACCGGCATCCTGAGCTCACGCTAAAACGTCATGCCAAAAGTCGCCGGTTAATCAGTTTTTGATCCTTCCTTGTTGGATTCTCGAACGGTGTCTCGGGAACAGTAGGATGATGGCCTAAGATCTCTATCCACCGGGATTGGACTGCCATCTTAGTGGAAAGCGAAAAGTGTGAAGTAAAAAGTGACAAGTAGGAAGTGAGAAGTAAAAAGTAAGAATTGAGAAATGAGAAGCGAGTAGTGAGAAATGAGAAGTAAGAAGGGAGAAATTCCTTCTTCTTTCTTCCTTCTCTCTTCGTCTTTCGTTTTTCTTGCTTCATATGTATTACTTTTCGCTCCGTTTCTTCCTTTTTCCTTCTTCTTTCATCCTTCTTCCTTATTCATTCTCCTTTCTTTTTCCATCTTTCTTCTTCTTCCTTCTCCCTTCTTTTTCCTTATTCCTTCTTTCTTCTTCCTTCTCCCTTCTCTTTCCTTCTTCTTTCTTATTCATCATTTCATTCATCATTATGCCTTATTCTTTCTTCCTTCATTCTACCTTCTTGCTTCTTCCTTTTTTACCTTCGTTTCCCTTTTTCTTTCTCCCTACTTCTTTCTTCCTTCTTCCTCATTTTTTCTTACTTCTTTCTTTTTCCTTTTTATCTTTCATACTGCATCCTTCTTATTTCCTCCTTTTTCCTTTTTCCTTGATTCATATGCTTATTTTTATTCCTTCTTCCTTCTTCATTTTTTCTTCCTTCTTATTCCTTCTCTCTTCTTCTTACTTCCTATTTCCTTCTTTCTTCTACCTTCTTTCTTTTCCCTTCTTCCGTCTTCCTTCAACCTTATCCTTTCCACTCGCTTTTCACTTGTCAATTATTATCTCTCACTTCTCACCTCTTGCTTCTCTTTTCTCACTACTTCTACTTATCACTTCTCACCACTAACTTATCTTCTGTTACTTCACACATCTCACTACTCAGTAGCCATTTCCATTTGTCAGTACTCACTTCGAACATCTCATTCCTCACTTCACATGATAAGGAACCAAATTTCAACTTTCCGGCGAAACGGAATTCGGCCAAATGACTCTAAACCCTTTGATATTCGCCGACAAAGGTCAATGCAAACTGGCGCAGTCTGCTAAATAGAGATAGTACCTTATAGGCGGTATTGAGGAGTGCTATACTATAAATATCACAATCGGGTCTATGCCCTTTCTTGTAGATAGGAGATATGAGGCCATCAAGTCAGCTCAAAGGCATTTCTTTTTTCCTCCCAAATCATTTCAATCGCATAGTGGATTTTTTCGTTCAGCCGGTCACTCCCAACTTTAAGAAGCTCGGCCGGGATTCCATCATTCCCAGCTGCCTTGCCGTTCATTGGTTCCTCTGCTTGTACATCATCCTCAATCATGATTCTGATTGTGCCCTCTCTGCCCGATTATCCATTCAACAATAACTGAAAGTGCTTCTTACACCTAGCAGCCACTCCTGCTTGGTCGGTTAATCGTTTTGTAGATCTTCCACGCGTCGTTTCTGGCAAAGCTTCCCATCATTTCCCTGGCCTGTGTTTTCTTATCTGACACTGCTTGGCACTCCACTAATTAATATTAATGAATTAATATTTTTAAATATTAAAAAATATAGCAGCGATCATGAGGTATTTTTAACGAAAACTATTATAGGTATCATATTATAATTTTTTAAATATATTTTTAATTGAAGTGATTTTCATCTGATTTATCTTTTTCTTTCATCGATTTGGACTAGGATGTTTTTACGAATGGGGCTTTTCTTAGCCGTGCGGCTACAAAACAAGACCATGCCGGAGGTGGCTGGGTTCGATTCCCAGTTCGCTCCAGGAAATGCTCGGATAGGAGATTTTCTCGACTTCATCGGGCATAAAAGTATCATAGTGTTAGCCTCATGATATACCAATGCAAAATGGTAACCTCGCAGTTGAAAACTGTGGATGTGCTTAGAGAAAGGTGCGAGGCGGCAATGTCCCTCTGGGAAATGTAATGCCAATAGTAAGAAGAAGATATTTACGAATGACGTAGCTACCATGCGGTTTTCCAACTAAAAGGTTCAATTTCCGCCATTATAGAATAAGCTGCAAACTAAGACTAGTATGTGTAATTTAACTTAAAAATAGTTGAGCATCTATAGAAAATGCATGCAAAACTCAATCGAAAAATGATAATAAATCAAACATGAACCGCAATGATCAATTGCAAGGGCGATGAAACGGGACGAAGGCTTATATAACTTACAGATTCTAACGAGTTATCCGCATTCTGTGGGTCAGCAAAATACAAAAGATATTGTGAAGTATTAATTACAAAGGCAGAGCAAATAGGCGCTAGTTTACTGTGTGTGATAGACAGCAGCTGGATGCAGTTTCATCATAAGCCAGCATTGTTTGCTGTCAATTATTAGACCATTCAAAATCCCCATCAGGGACTGCTAAGATGTACTTACATTCTCTTGAAGCCGCAGGCTGAGCGCTCGCACTTCCTCGTTGGCATTCTCGAGCTGGTGGGAAACTTCCAGGTGGACTCGTCGCAGTGCCAACAGTTCGGACTGGATGGCATAGCTGGTTTCCTCCTCCTCGGCTCGGGACACCTGGCCTCGCACGAGCCGATCTGCCAGTTCAGCACTTTCCGCCTCCAGCAGTTCGTTGCGCTTCTTAAGCAGTCGGTTCTCGCTTCGTAATCTCTGTTGACAAAAAGTACAACCAATTTTAAATTTCATTCCATCCAAAATTAAGTTTTCAGAGCTTACCCTTAGTTCCACCATTTCTTCCTGTTCCTTCTTCCGCAGATCGGCGTACTCCTTCTCCATTTTCTTCATCTTCTTGGTGTTGATTTTCACCTGGAATGCTAGATTGAACAGCCCGTCGCTGTCCTGTTCCACCTTTTGAGGCAGTTCCTTTTGGAAGTACTGTGGATAAACAGATTTTCGTGTAACGTCTGTTGCGAATACCTACGTTAGACTCACCTTCAACATCGCTTCCATGTCCAAAGACAGTAGCGTGTCCTTGCCAATCAGTAGCAGTGCGATGGCCACTTTAAAGATGAACTCCATACCCTCCGACAGGAACACGTCCATTATCCGACAGCTGAGGGTGAGATTGAGCGCCGTCGTGTACAGTGTGAGGAACCAGCTGGAAGCGTACATTGATGTTTGGAAACTCTGCGCAAAAAGAATTAAATAAAATCGATATTTAAAATATATATAAAATTTTAGGAAAAAATACCTGAGACTGGAAGTGCAGATGTAGTTCTGGAATTTGTTCCTGAACAATGCTTTCCAGTTGGTACATACAGAGACCCAACTCCGCCATCGATGGTTTGAACATGTCCCTCATGCGATATTGCTGCATGATCTGCACTAGTACGGAGAAAGCGTCTTCTTCTGGCATCTGGAATAAGTGTCGAGGAGAAGCAAGAGCGGATAACAGATTCAGAAATTTCAAAGGAAGCTCTTCAAAATACCCAAGCGAAATTCGTCTTAAATACTAAGCAATGTTCCTCCTAATTTTCAAGAAAAAACCTTCCGAATTATTTCTTAAAGCAAAACATATTCTGAGAATCGAATAAATATCTTCATCTTGCGTCAAAATTAACAATCTTTGAATTTGATCTTTCCGGTACTGAGAAAAAGCAAAGATTCAGCTCTTACGTGTAACTCAAACTAACAAATTTGAGTATAACACGAGTCGTTTTTTACGGAAATTCTGCTTCATAAAATAAAATTCAAAAACAGAACGCAACAACAACTCACCTGCATCAACAACAACCCGACGATGAATCCGGACCCCTGACAATAGCCAACCTCTCGGTCGTGCAGCGAATACGCCTTCATCACGTTGAACAGCGCCTCCTGCCCTAAGCCGTCTTTCTCCTTGAAAAAGTCATGCTCCGGATAGGTCCGGGCAATGTCCCTCCGTATGACCTTCTCGCACGCGCTTGTCGCCTTGATGTACTCCGCATACTGCTTCTTATCGGTTTCGGTGGCTCCGCACAGCAACTGCCACACGATGGCCCGAAAGTGGTGCGGAATACCTTTCCGGACCAGATCTCGCACGGTGGGCGCTTTGCGCTTCTGGCCGGCTTCCCAGTCGGCGACAATGCCCGCCCATGTCGACCAGATGTCCTCCTCGCCCACCGAGGACGCGCCCGAGTTCAGCGAAATTTGGCTGGTGTCGGAGCTTTTCCGGCTGTGGGCGGAACTTTGCAGAGAGTTCAGACTCTTGGAGTCACTCTCGATCAGCTTGTTGGCGGCCTCCAGTTTTGCTAGCAGGGAGAGTTCAGAACTTGGTAGAGATTCGGTCATATCCTGGGGCTGGGGACTAGGGTGGTGGTGGTGGTTAGTGCGCAGATTATTGCTGTCCGATTCCGACACCGTCAATGTCATTACTACTAGCTACTACAGTTTAGGCGAAGGTGGTACACAACAGTACACGGACGCACGGTCACACGGGCCGGGATTCAATGGAGCATTAAAGCTAGGTGGGATGGGATGGAGCGATCCGTTTCCCTCCTCTGAATGGATGTAGCGATGGGAATGGTAGAAGAGGGTACACACGCACGAGTTTTGTTCCGAACTGGATCGAATATGACTTTAGGGGAAATATACTGACACGAATACCGCAAAAATTCTTTGTGACAAATGATATCTTCTCGTTTTCTCTTGCACAATTAACTTACAAAACTATATTGCATTTGACAATCTGCTGAGTCAGCAGGATCGTCTTCGAAAGGTACCAACATGAAAGACCGATAACAATTACATAAATAATAAATAGAACATCTTTCTCTTTAACTTAAAATTAGAATGTATATGAAAAAATAATACTGAATCCTAAAACACGTAGCTAAGCACCTAACAGGCAGAGCAATTTAACTAAACAACTAAAAAGCGATACGGGATGCACGTAAAAGGAAAGTAAGAAGTACGAATTAAATAATACCAGTTGATAATACGAATTCAACGGACACCACCCGGCTTGGGGAGCACTATGGGGTGAGTGCGTGGGTGTGGATTTAGTTACTCGCAACTAGTAGTGGTTAATGGTGGCAAACGGCGAACAGTCTGTACGGAACACACTATTATAAGTAGCTAGAGTAGGCCCTTTTCCGCCACTGTTTGATGCGCTTTTATCTCAATTTCTGCAAGCGTTTTTCTTTTTTTAATAGTTCCCATGTACGGATGTTTGCGGCCTATAAACAATGTCGCCCCGATGTTTCTTGACGGCGGGTGTTGGATGGATGTGAGCGGTTCGCGAATACTTTCAGGTTCTAGCAGATAGATTCTGGCATCTTCTATTTTTGGCTATTGTTTCGCGCAGGCATGTGGGTGGGTGGGTGTCTGCTGTTCCGGCGCGGTTTTGCCTGAATCGAGATCTTTGTGGTACGCCGGTCTGGAAGCGAGCTGAAATGACGGAAGCCGGCAAATGATGAATAATGATGGCAGCAGACTGGTATGAGGCGCTGAATATGTTCCGTTTTGCTGCGAGGTGTGGCAAAAGAGCGCGCGATAGGCGTTAACAACGCCGAAGATGATGATGATGATGATGATGTTTGTGATGAGTCCTTTTACGGTATGTAGAGTGAGTTTGTTGTAGTTGCTGTTGATGCTGCAGTCGCCGTTGCACAAGTCGCCGCCAGCTTGCACTCCTTTTGGTGTGATGTTTGAGTTTTTGCTACAAAAGAGATGGAACAAAAAGAAAAATGGTGTTAGATAACTGTTTAAGTGGTTTGTGATGATTGTTTTATTTCTGTTTCTCCACGCGAGTTTACAGTTTGTATGTATTATAAAGTGTCATTTTTGTACGATTATGCTTCAGCGTACTGCCCAACAGACACAAATTATGTTCCGGCTTGAACACTTTTATGTCACCCAAATAACTTTATATCTTAATTCATGGTTTAACAATTATAAAAAAAATTACCTAGACATATGATGAAGGAATAAATTAACAATAGGGTAACGGTACCAATAGTGGAGGTATTAGTAGATCAATAAAAGATTTTTTTTTTAATGATAAGTATGGGAAATTTAAAGTTTTAATACCTTAGCCAATAGATAAACTAATAAATTTTCTAACAAAAATGAAATAGGTGTCATTTAACATCAACAACTACCAAATATCGCTTACTCCACTAATGGGTACACTCTTCCTTTAGTAGCGGTAAAAATTAATTTTGGTTCCCATAGTGGTGCTATCCATTGATTTTTTATGAGACTCGCCACTATTGGTACAGTTGCGCCACTATAGGTGCAAGGGACTCAATTTTATTAAGGAAAATAATTGTTTTCAATAGTTTTTCGTGCGAAATCTTAGGATAAGTTGTATTTGACAGCACGACGCATCAACTGAAACCATCGTAAAGTGTATAATAATTAAAAATCTCATTAAAACCCCACTACCTCCATTATTGGTGCTACCTCCACTAAGGGTACGGTTACCCTATATTGCCAGTGAACCTCCAATAATAAAGGACGACTCCCTGACCACCAACACTGATATTTAGGATAGGGGCGAACGAGATGTGGAGAGTGAATGAACGCCAGAAAAGCTATGCAGATATCTCAGAGGCGTCGCGTCCGCATGTGCCACCTACTGCACATTTGGTATTTTTTTCCCCGCCATTCAAATTTCCTGTCTTTCCAATCCAAACATTTTTTTGGATTATGTCCATTTAATATGCTTTGTACAAATTTGACGATTAGAAATATAAACGGAAAATATGCATTTCTTATAAGCGGCATGTGATGTGGATTTTTTTTTTTTTTTTTTTTAACGAAGGTAATGGAAATCTGCAAACAGACACCTGGGGAGGCGAACCCAGGTAGTGTGGGGATCGAATAGCCACTCCCGACCCACTAAAACCTACTTCTTCTTCTCCAGTCATCTCCCCGACCCGCAATTAAGCAATACTTCGGGGATGACTATTGGGCATTGCGCCCCTCCATGACGTACACAAGTGCACGTATGCGCCTCAACTCTTCGACACTCCCCATGCAACACATTTGCAAAAGACATACTGGCACCACATGTGCCCCAACACTCACCTGCCTATACCGCTTGAATGACTGCAAGGGAAGACCAGGTACCCTGCAGGGGTACCCCAATGCTGCCATCTCACAACATAGACAGTCCTCATTCAGTATGGTGCTCACCCCGTCCTGCAACAGAATGGCACCACTTGTCTACCAAGCCGGAGGCGACCCTAGGTTGGTGGCTCCTATGCCGCTCCTACCTCAGCTACGAGGCAGACCCTTTCATGTCTCCTATTTCTGAGGTGCCGGAGAGGCATCAACCCCCGACACTCCTGCCAGTCATAGCGAGACTTTCGTGTCCCCTACTTCTGAGGTGCCGCAGAGGTATCTGCCCCCCGACACTCCTGCCAGGCCTAGCGAGACATCACTCATTCCGTCCCTGACAGCCGGATCACACTACTGCCTAAGCCACTCTGACCATACGTACCATGCGAGTCTGACTTGTGTGCTCGCTCATACATTCAGTCCCGATCGCTTGCACCACTTGTGCACCACTCTCTTTGACATTCAGTCACTCACTCAGTGGGGGTTGTAATACCCCCATCTCCCATTTTTATCCACTCTGTGCACCTCCTGTGCATCGTTTGGGCGTGGAACACCCGGCACGTCAAGCGTGCCTAACACTCACCTACCCAGGCTTTGATCCTGCCAATAGGTCCCCGTTAGGTACTTTGCTGGCAGCACCCACCCATTGACATTTCGAAGCCCAGGTAGTCCTCAGCCAATGTGGTGGTCTCCACATCCTGGAACGGGGTCGCACCACTTACCTTACATGTCTCCGATTTCTGAGGTGCCGCAGAAGCAGCAACCCCCCGACACTCCTGCCAGACGCAGCGAGACTTTCGTGTCCCCTGCTTCTGAGGTGCCGCAGAGGTATCTGCCCCCCGACACTCCTGCCAGGCCTCACCAGACTTCAGTCATTCTAACACTACCGACCATGCGTACCATGCGAGACTTACTTGTGTGCTCACCCATACACTCGGTCCCTCACTCTGTGGGGGTATTACGAGTAATACCCCCAACTCCCATTCGCTTGCACCACATGTGCACCACTTGGGGTGTGTGGGTACCACCCACTGCCACCCGCTTGCCGCCGAAGCAGCCCTCACTCTGTGGAACCTCCACAGGCTCCGTTAACGACCTGGCTAATTGTTTCACCCCCCAGGCCTTCATCCCTTCGGCACGGGTCGCCTGACACCTTGGGATTCGGGGTTAGGGGCTTGTATGCTTTAAGCGGCACACGGTCGCTTAATAGGGTTTGCTTGCGGATATGTGGTTTTTGGGAGGGAATTAACAGCGCCCCCTGTTAACCCCACCACCTCCTAGGCAGAACCCCCTGACTCACAGACAGCTGGGGAGGGGTCGTCAAACCCTTGGACATGGTCCCTGCTGCCCCCGCATGTGATGTGGATGTGAGGCAACCAAAATGCTGCGATGGGGGCGCGTTATATTTTACTCTACGATACCGAACCGACCCACCGCCGCCACTAGTTATTTCAACACGGAACTTTCAGCCGAGAACGCTTTGTCGCGTCATACACGCTAACTTTCTGCTACTCAGTCACTGAGTGAGAGAAAGTTAGAGTGTGTGGTGTGATCGGAACAAAATCGAAAGAAAAGAGAGGCATTGATGAAGCATTTCTGCTCTCTCAAAAGCATTTTTGGATATATTCTATTCTTTTGATTGTGTTGTCAAATTGACGGCTGGAACCTTAGGGGTCGTTCAAAAATGATGTCACAGGTTTTAGGGGGGGAGGGGGTCTACGATTTTGTGACAGTACATGTACTAGATATACAAAAAAGCGTGACAGAGGGGGGGGAGGGGGTCTAGAAATCCCAAAAAGTAGTGAACGTCATATTTGAATCGCCCCTTATTTGATAATCTTCTATCCCAACAAACATTGGAAGCGCGTGAAGCGCTTAGAGCAAGATTACCGGGCGCGAGTATTAGCCGTTTGGCAGCTAACCATGTGTTTGGTGGAAAATCATGACGAAAGAGCTGCTGCACGACATGTTTTGATGTTAAAACGGAAATGTCCCCTTTTACGGGTTCCCCGAGGGCACCTCATAGGCTCCAAGAGTGACCAATGTTGTCACTTATCGATTTTGAGCACATAATCATCTATTTTGTGATAAATCATGACGAAAGAGCCGCCGTATGGAATATTTTGGTGCTAAAACGAAAATGTCCCCTCCTACGGGTTCCCCGGGGGCACCTTGCATGTATCAGGAGTGGCCAATGTGGTCACTTATCGATTTCAAGCGCATAACCATTTGTTTGGTGGAAAATCATGACAAAAGAGCCGCCGCACGGCATATTTTGGTATAAAAACGGAAATGTCCCCTTTTACGGGTTCCCCGAGGGCACCTCATGGGCTTCAAGAGTGGCCAATATGGTCAATTATAGATTTCGAGCACATAATCATCTATTTTGTGATAAATCATGACGAAAGAGCCGCCACACGGCAAATTTTGGTGCTAAAACGAAAATGTCCCCTCCTACGGGTTTCCCCGGGGGCACCTTGCATGTATCAGGAGTGGCCAATGTGGTCACTTATCGATTTCAAGCGCATAACCATCTGTTTGGTGGAAAATCATGACAAAAGAGCCGCCGCACGGCATATTTTGGTATAAAAACGGAAATGTCCCCTTTTACGGGTTCCCCGAAGGCACCTCATATGCTTCAAGAGTGGCCAATGTGGTCAACTACAGATTTCGAGCGCATAATCATCTATTTTGTGAAAAATCGTGACGAAAGAGCCGCCGCACGGCATATTTTGGTGCTAAAACAGAAATGTCCCTTTCTATGGGTTCCTCGGGGGCACCTTGCATGTACCAGGTGTGGCCAATTTCGTCGGAAGCCCTCTCATGGTCCATACATTACCGTTTTAAGAGAATCTATGAAGAATTAGCGATCGAAAGGCATATATGAAGCGATTTTTGTGCTCCCCTTATATGACCGACAAGGTCCCCGTGGAAGTCATTTCCCGGTGGCCATTGTCTCCAGAACCAGCATATCACCACATAGCCACAAAATTGATGAGTTTATCTTTCGAACGGTATATAAACTTTGTTATTCGGTTACAATTTGACTATTTTATAAGCATTTACATTTCTGGGTCAATATGACCCTAACATCTTATTCGTAACTTTTTTTGTGGGGTCATTCCTGTTGCATCTTAAAATACTTTTTTGCAATTCCTGATCATAATATCTGGTTTACAGTTCGTCTTTGAGTGATAAAACGGCCTACTTTTCCATACCAACAAAATGGGTGCTTTAATGAACATTATGCAACTCAAATGGGTTGCATAATATTCATTATAACACTCATTTGGGTGCTATAATGAAAAACCAACATCAGAACAGTAGTTACATGACTACATTTTGCTGAATTAGCTTCGGTAAGTGCTCAAATAGTGTTTTCTTTGCGCCCCGTAATAAATGAAATAGTTTGGGGGTACGGTACGGGGGCACGGTAACATGAAATCTGATTTTTCTCAGTAGCAACATAATTTGTTGGCAAGAATGATCATGTGGAGTTAATTAGACTGTACAATTTTGGTACAAATTTATCAAATTAAAGTCCATTTTTCGTCATTGCAAAAAATAGAGTGTGCAACTCGTTGCAAAACTCGATTTTTTCAGCACTCGTAGTATTTATCCAACTCGGCAAGCCTCGTTGGATAAACGTACAACTCGTGCTGAAAAAATCATCTTTTTGCAACTTGTTGCACAAACTACTATTTCATGTCAGATGCTTCATTTCCACAAAATATTAAAAGTCAAGAAATTTCAGAACGATCGGATTATCAGGTAAAAAGTTATTCTACTTTGAAGTTTCGTTTTGGGTCAAATTGACCCCAACATCTTACTAAGGTTAATATATTTTAATTTTCTGGTTTTGTCACAACAATTGAAGCTAAGTCTCATTTCACGAAATAACTCAAATAGAAAACTAAAGTGACAAATAATAGATAGATGACAAACATCTAAAAGAAAAGCCGAGAAAATTAAAGATGTCTTATTTGACATATTGGAAAGGATAACGTTTCTCTTGAAGGTAATTTTTAACATTACGAACTGTCACTTTTAAGTTTAATTCGAAAAATAGGACGTAGCTAAGAAGCAGCCAAACGAAACACAATTTATTATTTATTTCGCAAAGAAAAGAAAAATCTTCTCCCTTCAACTCGGTCCCTGACTGCTCGTCACCAGCCACGCAGTCTGCGGAGGGTCCGCAAATCGTCTTCCACCCGATCTATCCACCTTGCTCGGAGCGCACCTCGCCTTCTTGTGCCCGTCGGATCGTTGTCGTGAACGATTTTCACCGGGTTATTGTCCGACATTCTGACTACGTGCCTGGCCCACCACAGTCTTCCGATTTTCGCGGTGTGAACGATGGATGGTTCTCCCAATAGCTGTTGCCCAATAGACGTGTACACTGTATTAGCCTCATCTATGCTGCCAATATGATGTAAAGAACGTGAGGAGATCATTTGGTGTATTACACAGCCATTTGGAAGTAGTTGTGCCTCTTTTACGTCGCGTCTTAACAACCTTTTAAACTACATGACGACGGCTGACGTCACAGATTTGGGGTTCTGAGATAATTATGGATTTCATTGGTTTAGTTTCGGATGAAAATGCACTGAAAATAATTCCGGCAAGAAAAAGTTTTTGTTAGAAAAACTTTTTTTCCTTAAAAGTGCCCAGCTTGCGATGTATGGACGGTTGGTAGGAAACATAATCACCTATCTTGAGACAAAATTTCGTTCAAATTAAAACGGGCGTTTTTTCGCAAATCAACATTTAATTTTTTTAAACTGATTTTTTTTCAGTGTGTGGCCTCAATTTGGATTGTTTCCAATATTTTCCAAGTTCACGTTTGTTCTACGAGTAATAATTTAACTATTGAACAACGTCATTCAGAGCAAACGACACAAAATCAATCAATAACGGTGCTCACCTGGCTATGAACACTTTATTTTCTTTGTACTACCAGAGCACATGTACCGTATTAGACTTACGCAAAAAATGGTCTTTAGTTATGCGTATAGACCGAGAGGCCTTACTCCAGTGATTTCTTGGATGAACAATAACATATGCTGTCTACCATATCCTTTCTTGGGGGCAGCAGGGACTTTGTCCAAGGGCTTGACGACCCCTCCCCATGGCCACTGCGAGTTAGACCGGGACCATCGTCCCTAACCCCTAATCCCAAGGCGTCAAGCGACCCGTGCCGAGGGGATGCATGGCCAGGGGGGTGAAATAATGAGCTAGGCCTTTAACGGAGCCTGTGGGGTACCTGGGCACCCTCCACAGTAATTGTCCCTTACCGCGTCATGCTGGGCTCTGGCGTGGTGGACCTCTTTTCCCGAGCAACTCGTGGGACCAAAATGGAAAACCAAGTCAATTCTTCAATTAGTGGTAGTAGTGTAGGCGACAACCCCTTCGCAAGAGGTGGGTTGTTCAGGTCTCCGCCTAGGAGGCCAGAGGCAATAGTCGGCAGCTCAGTGCGCAGCGCCAGCGTGGGTCACTCAACCTTCCTCTCGGCTATAAAAACGCCGGTAGGGGTTATTGACGGCCCATGGCTTGTGGAGGCGATGAACCGCAAACGCGATGGGCTTTCGGCCTTCGAGGTGGCGACGGAACAGCTGGACGCCATCATCGACTTTGCGTCATCGAAGCATAATATCAGTAAGGACCTCAAGAGGAGCTTGCAGAAACTTCGAAAGTCGATGCTGGACGCCAAGCTGGAGAGGGCGGTCGGGACGGCCAAGTGTAAACCCGTGAAATCGGTGGAGTCGAGGTCTACCCAGACTGAGGCCCAAGGATTAGCGAAGACGGTGGTGCCAAAGTCTACCCAGACTGAGGCTCAAGTATTTGCGGGTACGTCGGGGGTGACTGTTCCAACGGAGCAGACACAAAAACGGGGGAGACAGTCTCCAGGGGATGAGCTCCCTGGGGCCGCTCCAAAACGCGGAGGGTTACTACCCCGAACAAGGGTAGTGGGGCTGGGAAGCTGAACCCCGGCCAGGTACCTCCAAAACCGGGGGAGGAAGGACCTGGAAAGGTCCGTCCACTCAGGAAAGACGGTGGCAAGGGGTTACGGCAGGCTGAAAGTTCTCAGCCACACCAGACCAGGGAAATAGAGGGGGATGACGCCTCCTGGACCCTGGTCAAGAACAAGAGGAAACCGAAGACGTCAAGGCCCGAAAGAAGGCCCAGGCGAATGAGGGTAGCAAGAAGTCTAGGGTAGGTGCCAATCACTTCAGGGGCGATGCCCTAGTCATCACGGCGGACGAGGCTAAGTACTCGGACGTCTTGAAGGCGATGAGGAGTGACGTCAAGCTCGGTGAACTCGGCGCCGACGTACGTCGAATAAGACGTACCCGGATGGGCGAGATGATCCTCGAGCTGAAGCGGGGCGTCTCGCAAAAGGGCGCCGCCTACAAGAAGTTGGCGGAGGAAGTCCTAGGCGAGACGGTCAAGGTGAGGGCACTCACGACGGAGGTGAATCTAAGGGTTAAAGACCTGGACGAGATCACCGAAGTCGAAGAGCTCGTCACGGCACTGCGGCGACAGTGTGAAGTGGAGACGCCCACCGCAGCCGTTCGGCTACGGAAAGGTCCGACAGGGACGCAGGTAGCATTGGTTCGGCTATCTGCAGCGGACGCCTCCAAGGTAGTCAAGTTAGGGAGCGTCAAAGTGGGATGGTCGGTATGCCCTGTGCGCATATACGAGCAACCCGAAGTTTGCTTCAAGTGCCTGGAACCGGGGCACAAGCAATGGGACTGCAAAGGCCCTGACAGAAGCAATCTCTGCCGACGCTGCGGATTAGAGGGACATAAGGCACAATGCTGCACGAACCCTCCCAATTGTTTGATTTGTTCCAGCAAAGCTGTGAACAGCAAGCACCCCATGGGGGTTCGATGTGCCCGGCGTTTAAGCGTGCTGCAAAATCAAAATGCAGGTAACGCAGCTGGCTTGCTCGGCCTCGCCCGAGTGTTTGGTGTGCGCAGGTTTAGAGGAAACGGCGGAACACGTGTTGTTCGTGTGCTCACGTTTTCGCGCAATGCGTGACCACATGCTTGCCGGACAACCTAGTTCGGAGGATGTGTAAAGATGAAGTTGGCTGGAACGCCGTTTTATCGGCTATCGCCCAAATCGTCTCGGAGCTACATAGAAGGTGGCGCGTGGACTCAAGGATGGCTAGTTCAGGCGCAAATAAGAGGTGGTCCAAGGGATCGGAATCGGCTTCATGGGTCATACCGGTGGTCATGCTCTGTGGTCGAACTCGATCCTTTTACCGAACAAGTGGCCGCGCGAAGAACAACATGGTATCGTCGCTTTCGCGGCGTTGGTCAACCGGGCGGGTTCCGAGCCCGAGGACGGAAAGGGGTCCTCGTCAAGGCTGGGGCAGGCGTAGGCACCGCGTCGGCAAGTCCCTCTGTGTGCTGGCGAATAGGCCCTATCGCAGAAAGGTCAATTTGGGGTGCACGCGGCATCATCATTCTTGATACCAGTCGTGCAGAGGGAAGCAGGCGCGAAGTCGACCCTGCCCACCTTCCGAGGACATAGGGCGTGGTAAGGCCACCTGGGAAGCCGGCAACGCGCTGGCACGATACCATGGTGTTCTTCTAAAAAAGCGAGTTACGATGTTCGGTGCTGCAAGGACACGCAGCTAACCTCGAGGGTGCGTTGCGCACTGGCCCCCCTTTGAAGCATTACTTTCTGGTTGTACCGAAGGGACTATGGGCTTGGCGGCAATGGAAACGGTTTAGCGGGTCGGGAATGTAGTCCTGCCTCCCTCGGTGATCCCTAACCCCGCACTTCCTGGTCAACCCAGGATGTCTGTTGAGCAGATTCCCCCTCCATTGTTTAGGACAGTGGTTCCCAAACTGTGGGTCGCGACCCCCAGGGGGGTCGTGGGCTGTTCAGTGGTGGGTCGCGAAAGACGAATCTTAATTCATAATGTTGTTACTATTTTGTCTCACAAATCACAAATCTATCTATTAAAGGATCGAAGTAATGATTGGATGATTAAAGAACAACAAACCTGACGAGGTCAACGGCCTTTTTATGTTATACGATATTTGGGCAAGTAGAAAGAAATCCTATACTATCCAAATCTAAACCCCGAACCCAATCCCAACCCAATCCTAATCCAATTCGAATCCAATCAAATCCAAATCTATTTAAAATCCAATCTAAATCGTATTCAAATCCAATCCGAATCTAATTCAAATCCAATCCTAATCAAATCGAAATCCAATCTGAATAAATTTCAAATACAATCCAAATCCAACCCAAATTCAATCCAAATACACCAATTCAAAAAAATGATGAAATTTTGACAAATACAATGATGGGATAAAAAGTAATTTGTTGTTGAATAAAGATCAAGGAAATGGTAGCTCCTGGCTCTTCAAGTTTATACCTAAGCATTAAGCGCAACAAGCGAGTAGAAGTAAGCACAGTATTAAATGTACCTAGATAAATTATTATACCTACGCATAGTATAAATAGTGTAAGCTGCGATAATTTTCTTCAAGTCGTGTCAAGTACGAGACACTGAAGACGGCTATACACTTGAGGTTGAAATACGCATCTGTCAAGATAGAATTAATGTCGTTTTCGGTTATTGCTGGGTCGAACCTAGTTCTGCCCCGGATCCGCTCTAACAGCTGTCAAAACGTTCGGTTATTCGTTCAGGTTGGATCGCGATCCGCACCAGATCCGACCCAAAATGAATGAGGTTCGCTCTGCCGATTTATCGAGATCCAACCTAGATTCACCAATACATTCGAACACAAACTGTCAAACTGATGTTTATGTTTACGCTAAAGGAAAATGAAAACGTAAAAGACACGGATGGGTATTTGATTTTGTTTGTTTCATTTGTTAAATTTATCAATTTTGTTGCTGTCTTCCACGCAAAAATTTATTATTTTAATATTGTGCTGTTGATGAATCGGATTCAGATATCGACATATTTTTCGCTGATTACCTCAGATGGTAGCTCCATTATAAACAAAATGAGGGTTGAAAATTTGGTTGAAAATGTGATTTATAAAATGCAGTGACGAGAAGGTAGCTGCTATTTATTCACTATTTGGTTGTGTATTCGAAGATATACTTTAGGTATAATTGCTCTCTCAATTGTAAAATGCGTACCGCAATGATACGTTCTTTCTGATTATTTATAAATTAATTCAAATGTCTATTTAGGAACATAATTAAATTGAGCATAATTTTTGAGTGGAAGTGGATTTTTAGTTGTAATTCGTTAAAAAACTGACATAGACATACATATTTTATCCCATTGATATTTATTATGTTCAATCTCTTGTTTAGATTACAAAAAATGATTTGCCTCTCTTATATATTTAGTTTTTGCAGTTCTTAAGAAATCACGGTTTATCCCAAAGAGTCGGGGTAGATGGGGGAAAATAGCAAAAAAAAAATGCAAATAGCACAAAAGAACGCTAGTCGTTGCTGTTACTAGAATTAGAATTTGATCATTTAAAGGTAGAATAATTCGGTTATCTACGTCGAATAGTCGAAATCCGTTACAATTGTGCGATTTGATTCTATGTTTTAAAATAAAAAAAAAACCAATAAATTTTGTATTGGATTTTTTACAAAATGTTTCCATATTGTCTTGTTCTGTTCCATTTGAATGACATAATTGATAACTCAAATCTACTGTAACGTAATCACTGTTACCCAAAAAGCCATAAAGAATCAGCATAAAAAATTATCGGAAAACACGGATTGGCATAATTACCGGCAATGTTCCGAAGCGCCAAAATTCTTTCACGGCAACCCACATTGCCGTCGTCATTTATCACAAGCTCCTAATCACATAAATTTATTGATGGATTAATAATCATTTTTTAAATTGAACAATTGACAGAAGAAACATCTGATTTCCCTCATAATTCATAAAACAAGAAAAAAATAACATTTATAAATAATAAAATTCAACAGAGTCTGTTTCAGCCAGCTGATAAAAGTACGAAATGAAAACAAAACAGATGATAGGGCTTGAGTTCTTACTAACACCATCATACTGACTCGATCCCGATTCGTTTTTCGTTCGGTTATTCAGAGTCGGGGTCGGACCTGACCCAGGTTTAAAACCGAGTACGGCATAAGTGGTGGAATTGCAATGGGATTGTACAAACTCGTCTTATGACAAGTGAAGACATTCCACTAAAAAGCTCAAAATAATTTTCTTAATTTATTATGATTTGTTCAATCTAGCGCGAACTCATTTTAACTAATTTCACAAAATCAATGCATTTGGTACCTGGTGGGTCGCAAGCAATTTGTAATTCTGCTAGGTGGGTCGCACATCCAAAAGTTTGGGAACCTCTGGTTTAAGAAGAAAAAAAAATATCCTTTCTCTGTACCACAAGGAGCACCATACTTGAAACAGGACTGCAAATTTTGTTCTTGAGTGTAGCGTTTGTGCCATTTCTTGGATAAATGAACGACCTATCTGTGACCTTATGCAGAATAACTATCATGTCGGTCAATTTTGAAAGTTTATTTTCGGTTCCAGTTACCAAAAATTTTCTATTGCAATCCCATTTCGACCGCATAAAAATGGTTTTGATTGTACTGCCATTCAGTAAAGTGCCTCAGTCTGTCAAACAACTAACACACAAGCTTAACATGTACGTGGGTAGTGCTGCCAACAAATTTCTATTATGAAATTGTTTCTCTTGTTCCAAACTTTTGGAATAGTTGAAAGTTTTAGTATGAATGATGAGGGTGTATGAAAATATATATTTGGAAGACTTTACTTTTATTACGCTAGCGGAAAATAATTGGAAAAACCTATTTTATTGACTGCATGATGTATTATCAGACGTGTTACATAAGATTATTTCAGTCCAAACCGCCAGTTTGGCAACGTGTTTTTCAATTGTAAACAAGGCGACGAAGACAAACAAAATCAAACGATCTAAAGTTTAAAAAAAAGATCTTTTCAACGCCTTTCAGTAGTTCCTTTTTGAATTTTCATTTACTCTAGCAATAAGTATTGCTTTCATTTAGTGCGTAGTGGGAAAATTAAGTGAAAAAGTGCAGTGAAAATTAGTGAAATACGAAGATTTTGGTGACGATGCTGCGTGCATTCTCCAGCAGTAAATCAGCTGGATTTTCCTTCGTCGTACGGTAAAGGTAGGAAATTGTGCAAATAGACTCAGTCGCAAAGTTTAATTGAACTGTATTTCAAGTAAGAAACACCGGAATGTAATTCAAATGTCTTCAGATCGTAGTGTACACTTTTTTCTATCTCGCCAGATGATTAGTTCATTAATTTAGTTTACGATTCGCGAGTATTTAGGGATTTAGAATTTGATATGACGGATATTAGCGCCATGGACGAATTAGCACATAACCCTATTTGATCGGAAATTGTCAATGTTCAGCCGAATATGAATATGTACGAAGTGAGGGAGACAAAGAAGGCCGATGGGCTTCACCAAAAATATTCGATTATTTAAAGCTCTGTTCTCGATTGTTGTTTTTAAACCCATTAAGAATCATAATATTTGAATAACTTGTTCATTTTTTCTTGTATTTATGACAACTTTGTTCAAGGAAAATGTGTGAAAAATCATTGGTTAGAATAGAAAATATGATTTTAAATAGGTCTTCACACAAAACTTTGCTGAAGCTACCACGTGAACATCTCATTTTTGGTGTAAACATAATATCTCAAACCACTTCTAGTGGGATTATTCATCGAACTGTATGGTAACTCTGTTGAAGAGACGGAAAATGTTAAAAATCATAACTTTAACTAATAGTTAAGAGAATGGAAGAAGGCTTCCAAGCCTCTTGAAAGGAGGCTTCCATTTGTAATTTTGCGTGGTACCTCGAACAAAAATGCGTTGGTTTGATTTTTTTACCAAAGGTAACAAGGGACAGTTATGAGTAGAAGGGCGATATTAAGTATTCGTAAAGGTTATAGGTTCACTCCAAAACCATTTTTTTATATAAGACTCGCAGACTCTTAGTGTTATAATCCAATAGACTGAACTCGACGAACTGAGGTGATGTCTGTATGTGTGTGCGTGTGTTTGTGTACAAAATTTTGTAGACACTCTTTTTGCGACTTATCATTAGCCGATTTGGCACGGCAAATGCTGGATAAAGCGTACCATTGGTAGCATCTACCCAGCAACTCCTATCCCTACCTCCTCGTGGCGCTGGCCGGGATACGAGCAACTTTGGGGAAGATCGGATAATCCTCCCTGGAACTATGGTCGTATGCTGACAGGAAAGGGGGGATTTGCTCCTCTTCGGATATGCAAATCTGATCGAGCGTCTGTTCCCCATGTTAGGGACGGCAGATCATCGTCCGAGTGTCAGCGAGGGACTCTAAACTAAACTGTGCACATTATACTGCATCATGTCAGCATCGAGAAGGCAGCCTTCAACGCGATGTAGGTAGCGTAACCCTGGTAAGGTAGCCTACCGAAGATTCTACAGCTACCAAGAAAGGCAAAAGTAGATACACTTGCTCACAGATAGACCACGTGCTGGTCGACGGACGACATTTCTCGGATGTTATAGATGTAAGGTACTTCAGAGGTCCGAAGATCGACTCGGAGCATACATTGTCGTTGCAAAAAATTGGGGGCGACTCTCCAGCGTCACGAATTCACGAAACAACAGAACGATGCGTTTCAATATCGAACGCTTGTCAGTTGAAGGAGTTGCTGAACAGTACCACCAGAAGCTGGACGAGCGGATAGAGGAGATGCCACCGGATCTGGCGACGTCAACAGATTGTGGGAAAATATCCATGAGGGTGCGATATGCGGAGGTTTTACGCAACTGTCAATGGCACGCGGCATAAGACTGCGCCAGTTGAAGGAGTTGGTATAGCCACCCACGATTTGTACAATCACATATGCTATGCTAGCTTGAGCTTGAGCTTGATTGACTGCCCGTAGTTGCTACTCCATTATGACCAGATCAGCTGTTGTGTTTGCTTTTGACTAGCACTCATCTTCAATGTACAAGTACTATGGATCTCATTTGTTAGGTCACGCTGGCGCCTGCCACGTCAGGATGCAAGTCAATGTAGGGAAGGGGAATAAACGGATAATGCAATCATTCGCCCACTGCAAAACGAATATACCTCTGCACTTGCCACGAGTTCAAGCGGAATTTTATTGGATTTTTTGGGTGAGGTTGAAGACGGGCAGAGGTTCGTCTTGGTTAACGAGTTGACCAGCTAATGTGATAGTAGATAGGAATTGATAGAATTCTAATTGTATATGGGAAACGAGCTTTTCCGTTCATTTCCATTTCCAATTCTAGCAGTTTCTACTAGAATAGTCAATTTAAAGGTATAGGAAAGAAATGGAAACGGTATGGAAGTCCATTTCCTGTTCTAGCGATTGCTGGAACATGAGAAATATAGAGAAAGATACAAAGTAGGAGGGAATGGGACGAGTCTGGGATTGAGCACATGACCTCCTGCGTATGAGGCCAATGACTACCAAGCTCGTCCATATGCTATGCTATACATTAACCTGAATGAACATTTTCGTTATATATAATTTTCGAGTATAAAAAACTGTACAAATGATTATCCCTGAGTCACGACAAGTACATTGATAAACATCTCATCAATAGGTTCCATTATGTTTATTATATCATCCCGTAAAATTAAAACATCACACGGATAATATAAATATATTAAAGAAAATAAACATCGGAAATTCCAGTGTTCAGAACAAACACCGCGTGGAGTATGACATTGGTCATATCCGAGATCCATCTTCTGACAGCACTCAAAGATCGCCTTGATGAGTCTAAATGCTATCTTAAATTTCCAGAACATATTTTTCTAGCTAAACACTAATCGTTGATTCGGTATGAGGTACGGTAGTCCCGAATCCGTAATGCACTACGTCAAGGTCAAGGACAACACGATGTGTCGCCACGGTAGAACATTGAACCATTTCGGTTCAATCAAAGGTAATTGCCTATTTCCGGGGATTAAACCACCCGACTTGGACGTTAATTTACAATGTTATGAAAACTCATATGTGAATATGTACGTTATGTGGAAGATATTGATTTGAAAAATGTATTGGAGGTAACCACTTTCCCTTCGATGGGACTCGAACCCATGACCCTACAGTACGCTAGACTGGTGCTTTAACCAACTAAGCTACGAAGGACCTCCGTCGGCCTTCGCAACCTAGCGGCTACTGAACGAGCTCGAGATTCCCAAATTGGACGCATAGTCAAATCACTCGCAATCCATTTATCAAGCCAATACTTCCACATGTGTATTGTACACGTCCACATTAGAGGAGCGTGAGTATTTAGAATGTCTGGCGGCTATACACATTCTTCATCAGCAACGGTACTGATCAAGTGAGGTTGTGTAAGCTATTTGCCAGTCGGTCGTCAAGCTCAGACCCGACCGCATTGCGTAGGCAAGAGCACGCAACTCAAGTTCAGTTCAATCAAAGGTAATTGCCTATTTCCGGGGGTTCCCTATGTAGGGTCATGGGTTCGAGTCCCATCGAAGGGAAAGTGGTTACCTCCAATACATTTTTCAAATCAATATCTTCCACATAACGTACATATTCACATATGAGTTTTCATAACATTGTATATTGAACCATTTGCTTAGTGCTGAGCCGTGAAATGATAAACGATTACAATCTAACAAGAACATTGCACTTGGTCCAATTACTCACTCCTATGACCCGTGAACCCAGTCAGAAAGCCAAAAGTTCAAGAACACAATATAGAATTATTAAAGGGGCTTAATTGTATCTGCCCAAGGTACTTCCATTTGTCGAAAGTCAACGGAACACTATCAATTTCGGTCATCATTGGGCGCCTAAATCGTTCCAGTACGCACCACACGCCTGCTCATTCAAAATGCATGTAACGCACCGTTTATCAATCGAACTAAATTGTCTGCACCACAATAGTAAATAAGGTCACCACGTGTCACCGCACCCGATTGCGTTGAACACAGAACTAATAAATTTTATTAGGTGGCTCTTCCTCGAAAATTCAGTACCGGCGAAAAAAACCCTACCCGTAACAAACACACTGTCTGCGGGTCAAGGTGCTAGAAATAGCGCCTGACGAGTTTTTTGTTCTAATAGTGCGACGCACCTCTTTCTCTTTTCCGACGAATTGGTCGCAAACCATAACCAAGCCGAAAGTGTTTGTTTTTTTTTTCATTCATTATTCACGACTTTTACCCACCCCATCAATTATTGGAAATGAAAGATAAACTTACGCCATCGTCAGAAAAAGGTTTTATTTTCGATAAATAGGTTGAGAATTTAAAGCTACTCCGAAGGAAAAGACAAGTTCAATTGATGTGTTATTTTTTACCAAAAATTTGCAAATTCGCTTTAGCATTATTTTACAACGCAAATCTGAGACATGCCCGTCGGAAATATCCCGGTTGTGAAATTAACCAACGAAAACCGGTGTCATCGAAATCGGATTAATAATCAAGCAGCTTAAGTTACTTTGTGCTGGTAAGTCTCTTCCGTTGTTATATTAATTAGCTAATTGGATCTGTTCCAATCGCGATAATTTAGTTCCAGATTTAATTGTTTAATTATGCACTTCCACAGTTATTAATTGCCAGATTTCTAGGCCAAGCTACCATGAATGCATTTGTATATGAGGCGGTTAGCTCAAGCATTCCTTTGCTCAGAAAATCTTACTACTGATCCACGGAAGGCCGCCACGAAATGTACGGTTTCCCTATATGTATTTGCTTTTTTTAATGTGAAATACTAACCTTGAAATATTATACTTCCTTGGATATCATCGGTAGTATTCGGAACAACCATGGAAAATGTACTCTGAAGCTGATTGTCAACATTGGTACGTGCCTAATAAACCTGCTCATCAACATTCAGGTACGGACTGCGATATATTTTTGATGATTTGTATACACATCAATATTATATACACCGGCCGAGCAGATCGTTGACGTTGAGTGATTCGATTGACCCACTTTATGCTGGCCATATTCTGTCTTTTGATTGTGGTGCGGTGGCTTGTGTGCAGCTATCTCTCTGTGCACTCCGTTTTGGTTCCGGTGGTGAAGCCTATAGTTTCGATTCCTTTGTTAGTGGGTACATGCCATCAATTCGGTACCGAAAGATTCGATTTAGGTCGAACAATTTTGGATCTACTTGGTGGCATTTTAGTTTTTCGTCTTGCTGTCTTGGTTCTTATGAAATATGAGCCGAGCGAGCACCGCACGAGAACTCAACCATGCGGACGAGGGCGACACCGCCGAAGGAAAAGCCGTCACCTCGAAAGAAATGTTTGCGGAACGGTGCTTCTAATCGTTTAGCCTTGATGATGGGAAAAAGCACGTAAAAAATGTTGTTCCAACATGGAACAACATGCTTCGTTAATCGCTAGTGGTGAGGTGTGGCCATGAAAATGGTCAATGAAAAGAAAGACATCTAGTTGAATAGCTTGTTACGGTTGGCTGGTATTAGCTTGTCAGATTCAATTTATTACTCAACTAATCGTTACCTGGGCAGTGCAGAAAGTGGATGTTCTCTCAATTTAATTTCGCGTGATTCATAGCCGCACGCTGGCACATAATGGCTTATAATAATGGCATGCCCGAACAACAGGTTCAAAGCCCTGGTGAAGGACGATGGTTGTGAAGCCTAGGACCGTGACGTAAAAAAACAAGGTCGCAGAGGCAACCTCCTATCAAAATTATGTAGGTGGCAACTGTTCTTGTTCTGTCTAGAAGCTTGGAATGTAGATCTTCGAATGCATCCGCATTTGTTGGGCTCCTGGTTTATAAACTGCATGAGTGTGGCAGAAATATGGGGAATGAAGATGCTTTTTTAGCAGTTTCAATACAGCAGAAGCCAAGAATAAAATCAGCTGTCAAAATTCGATTTAGAGATAGAGCTAAGCTATCGTTATCTCCACCATTATTCAGCTGCAATAGCCGCATAGGACTAAAAACACTATAGATGGGTTACAGTATTATCTGAGCATCCGATGCTGTAGATGCATCCGAGCATCCGATGCTGCAAATTGTAGATAAATAATCAACAAGAAGATGTGCAATGTCCTCACTGCGATTTGCTAAAAATCGACTATCAAAAATCGTTGAAGTAGCTCGCTCAGCTGATCATTGCAATGCAAGTGTCCGTTGGGTCAAATTGACACAGCTCGCAGTGCTCAGTGCAGTTGCACCACCTACAGGGCCTCTCATCAACCAACCTAACGAGCTCTCCTGGAACACTGGCAAGTCTGAGGCCATCAGATGACCTTACTCGATAGAATCGTTTGATTTTGTCGTAGCGTGGTACATACCAAAATGATTGCCTACTTGAAGACTTTTGCAAAAGCTTTATATCAAATCATGGTCAAATACCAGAACTAGAATCTCGCCCAAAATTACACGGGTAGAAATCCGTTCTCCGAAATGAGAAAATGATTCATGATTTCGTGAATCCATCGTGTTTTCATATTATGGAAATAGACCATGAATATAATTCATGATTTCATGATTTATTTTCGCGTAACACATCCAATGCGTTACGATTTGGTTGTCGGGATTGAAAAGTTCAACACACGCCTCGAACTCGAGTCCATTGAGTGAGCGTTCGGCGTGCTACTTCTCAACATTTCTTGATTCTTAGGAATGGAGCGTTATATACCAAAGTAATACCGAAGGATAGTGTCACCTCCCACCCAATCTCGCATACTTCCTGCGTCTCTAAGGTTGTCGAAAGACTAGTTAACCGTCGTCTACGCGATAAACTCGAGGCCGATGGAAGATTCGGCTTGTAACAGCATGCCTTCCGTCCTGGGTATGGAACCGGAACCTACTTTGCCGGCCTAGGAGATGTCCCAGTATAAAAATGTTACTGCATATATGATGTTTTTTGATGATGATATAAATTTAAATTCATAATTACAAACAACTTTAGCAAAAAAATATTTTTTTTAATGTTATAACATTACGAAAGAAAAAAAAAACATGTATATGTATTTGTAGTAGTCTACGTCGGTTGACGAAATAAATAAATAAATGTAACAAAAAGGCTCCATTCGATTCGACTCATGTCTCCATCACATTTTAAAATTACAGCTTGTTATTACTATGGGGCTTGTATTCAATATTGCATACAAGAAAAAGTTTGATGTAAAATTAGAGGCTATTGGACACACAAATATGGGTTCAAATATTTCCATGGCGTGTAATATTCAGAATTTTTAACTGTACGTTGATTTGGTATCCCTTGACAGTACATTCAAAGTTAATTGCCTATATGCCGGGTATTGAGCCACCCGTAGTGGAAAATAATTACTATGTCTGAAACTCGATTATGCATATGCACAACATGTGATAGATTTAGTTCGGTTAGATTTGATCCCACGACCCCAGTACGCTATACAGGTGCTTTCCCTACTAAGCTACGAAGGACCTTCGTCGTCCTCCGCAGCTTAGCGGGTACTGATGAAACCAAATTCCCAGCACCGGGCCACCAGCCGCACTCGCAATACATTTTTCAGAACTAACTTTCTCATATGTATTTTTGTACACATGCCCATAGAAGTGTTCTATTGGTGTGGTGCACGTCGTACCGTCTTTTGCTGTGCTTCTTCCGTGGAATTAAATAGTTTCTTGCGATTCACTATTTACAAAAGTTATGTATTGCACCGTGATTTGGAATATTCTATTCAACGAACTGCAAACCTCCGACATCTAACAACAGAAAAACAGATGCAGAAAATTGAATTGGTTTATTACCTGAACGCGCCTTGAAAGTTAATTGCGAGCATCGATTGTTCTACTAACAACAATAGGCAACTGATTCGTAGTAGTGATATAGTGTTAAGGTTTACACAACAGGAAGGCTCACCCACCCTGTGCCAAAATTGTCGTTATTTTCACGCAAAATGTGTTGGTCTGTCCTACGGTGAAGGATGTGCATGCTAACACCGAAACATTTTCTGGATGTGTGACAACTGCAGAGACCTTATTGAAAAAGGTCGCTTATTCAATGATGTGAAAGAGACGGACACCCTATACAACTCAAAAACAAGTTGAACGCCTAGATAATGATATAAAACGGATTACTAAATTAGTTTACTGGAATGGCACACGGGTAAAAATCCGTTCCCGGAAATAAGAAAATAATTCATGATTTCATGAATCCAACGTGTTTTCATGTTATGAAAATACACCATGAATATATTTTTTATTTTTTTTATTCCTTTCTTTATTTGTTAGGCACTCTGTGTTACTTAACCGCTACTGTGCCGAGATCTACTGTGGTATTCTGCTGAGCAGAATCCACACAGAATCTATTTTTAGATTTCCATTACCATTATTGTTGTCGTTGCCAGTCCATCTAATCGTGAGTCCATTGTGTTCGTTTGTCCATGTCGTGCATCCAATGTTCGTTGCATTGTTCAGTTGCCATTAAGCCGGGTCCGTTGGAGGAATGCCTCCGAGAAGAACAAATTGTCAGTCGTCATCAGGCAACCGTTACGGTAAGGGGCAAGCCAGAGTAAACGCGACGAGCGATGCGACGCGACGCGACGCACGTAAAAGAATAACAATCATTATCATCAGGCTGTCAAATTGCACTGTCGCGTCGCGTCGCATCGCACGTCGCGTTTACTCTGGCTTGCCCCTAAGACGCGTTCCCCAATACGCTGCCGCATGGGCTGCGCATCCGGCGACTGACGAAGGTTTGGTGGAGGGGCTGGGAATCGAACCCATGACCATTACCATGAATATAAATCATGATTTCATGATTTATTTGCGCGTAACGCAACCAATGCGTTACGATTTGGTTGTTGAGATCGAAAAATAAAAAAAAGTTCAACAGGGGTTTTGAACTTGAGTACACGGAGTGAGTCCGGCGTGCTACCTTTCAGCCGTTCTCACTTTTTGAGAAGGGAGTGTTCGAAGTATAACCGGTTATGCATTTTGTCGACTGTTGAAGATTGCGTAGTACCATGAATAATGTTCCTGAAATCATGAATTATAATCATGATTTCATGAACTGGCATGATTCATGATTTCATGATTTTTTATTCATGATTGTGGGTATGCATTTGTTCCCGTGCAGCTGATTGCTCTGCAATGTCAATTCCTTCAACTATTCATCGTCAAGAATCTCCCGAATCTCCATGTTTTGCGAATGTACACTCTACACCCTTGACTTCTACAAGAGTGAATGCTGTCGATCAAGTCGCTGTTATTGCTAATGACGAAAATGTGCACCTGTAACAGAGAAGGAGGTGAAGCAAATGGCGATGAATTCTATAGGAGCCAACTGTGTTCGGTTTGTCAAATGCTTGGTGCCTGCATGGAGGGATACTTCAACTATGGATTATCTTTCATTCAAAGTTATTTTCGAGATACTGCATTGGTGAAAATGATTTGGCCTCCTGGGGTACGATGCCGTGAATTTAGGAACACTTCTTCTGTTCCTTGGAGACCACCAAACCGTGAAATTCATCGCTCAACCTAATTTTTTCCTCAATTTGCATCTCTCAATGGGAATTCTCGGGCAACATACTGGCATTTGCTCGGAATTTCCTCAAAGGCCAATCTTTCCAAGTCGTCATCAGTCTTCCGAAATCTACCAGGAGGAAACTGGCGTGCCCCAAGGATCGGTCCTGGCGTTCACCTTATTTTTGGTCGTCACGAACGGAATCTTTCGCTTCCCGACACCCAACGTTTACGTTTTCATTTATGCCGACGGCATCCTATTGGTAGTCGTCGGAGACATACCTGGACACACTCGTATCAGAGCGCAATCCGCCGCAAGACCCGTTTGGGTCACCTCGGTAAGATTTAGCATGACCGCCAGCGAATGCGTACGCGGTCACGTGTGTCGATGGAGGCATCAATCATTTCTTCCTCATTTCCGCTCCTTCAAAGTCAACTGCCGCACCAGGGTCTATTTAATCAAAACTCTTTCAAAGCCCCATAGGATCACCAACAGGGATATTCGTCTCCGCATTGGAGAAGCCATTATAGACTGCCTGCTTCTATACGGTCTTGAACTCAACTGAATTGCATACCGTAACCTCCTCAACGTAACCTCAAGCAAGGTACCCGGCAGAACGTGGAACGTTATAGACGGAAGCGGAGACAGCAGACCCGCCTTTTTCAGGAGAAGAAACGCCGCCTGGAAGAAGCGGAGTGCGAGGAGATGGAACAGCTGTGCCGTTCTCAAGAAACACGCAAGTTCTTTCAGAAGCTCATCGCATCCCGCGAAGGCTTCGTGTCGTGAGCCGAAATGTGCTGTGATAAGGATGGGAGCATCTTGACGGACGAATGTGTGGTGATCGAAAGGTGGAAGCAGCACTGTGAAGAACATCTAAATGACGCTGATAGTACAGGTAGTGAAAGTCAAGGCAGCGGACGATGGAAGCCAACCAGCCCCCACCTTGAAGGAACTTAAGGATGCCAGCCAACAGCTAAAGACTAATAAAGCAGCTGGTAAGGATGGTATCGGAGCTGAGCTCATCAAGATGGGCCCGGAAAAGCTGGCCACTTGCCTGCACAAACTGATAGTCAGAATCTGGGAAACCGAACAGCTACCGGAGGAGTGGAAGGAAGGGGTTATATGCCCCATCTACAAGAAAGGCGACAAACTGGAGTGTGAGAACTTTCGAGCGATCACCATCCTTAATGCCGCCTACAAAGTGATATCCCAGATCATCTGTCTGTCATCGACGTCTGTCACCATTAGTGAATGAGTTCCTGGGAAGTTATCAAGCCGGCTTCGTTGACGGCCGCTCGACAGATCTTTACTCTAGGGCAAATCCTTCAAAAATGCCGTAAATACTAGATCCCAACGCACCATCTGTTCGTTGATTACAAGGCGGCATACGACAGTATAGACCGCGTAGTGCTGTGGAAAATTATGGACGAGGACAGCTCCCTGGGAAGCTTACCAGACTGATCAAAGCAACGGTGGATGGTGTGCAAAACTATGTGAAGATTTCGGGCGAACATTCCAGTTCGTTCGAATCGCGCCGGGGACTAAGGCAAGGTGATGGACTTTCGTGCCTGTTGTTCAACATTGCGCTAGAAGGTGTCATGCGGAGAGCCGGGTGTAACAGCCGGGGTACGATTTTCAACAGATCCAGTCAATTTATTTGCTTCGCGGATGACATGGACATTGTCGGCCGAACATTTGCAAAGGTGGCAGAACTGTACACCCGCCTGAAACGTGAAGCAACAAAAGTTGAACTGGTGGTGAATGCGTCAAAGACAAAGTACATGCTTGTGGGCGGAACCGAGCGCGACAGGACCCGCCTGGGAAGCAGTGTTACGATAGACGGGGATACCTTCGAGGTGGTCGAGGAATTCGTCTACCTCGGATCCTTGCTAACGGCTGACAACAACGTTAGTCGAGAAATACGAAGGCGCATCATCTGTGGAAGTCGGGCCTACTACGGGCTCCAGAAGAAACTGCGGTCGAAAAAGATTCGCCACCGCACCAAATGTGTCATGTACAAGACGCTTATAAGACCGGTTGTCCTCTACGGACATGAAACATGGACAATGCTCGAGGAGGAATTGCAAGCACTCGGAGTATTCGAGAGACGGGTGCTTAGGACCATCTTTGGCGGTGTGCAAGAAGACGGTGTGTGGCGGCGAAGAATGAACCATGAGCTCGCCCAACTCTACGGCGAACCCAGTATCCAGAAGGTAGCTAAAGCCGGAAGGGTACGATGGGCAGGACATGTTGCAAGAATGGCAGACAGCAACCCTGCAAAGATGGTGTTCGCTTCGTGCAAAACGACTTGGCGAGCGTGGGGCGTATCCGAGGATGGAGAGATGCGGCCTCGAACCGTGTATTGTGGCGTCAAATTGTTGATTCAGTGTTATCTGTCTAGATGTTAACTAAATAAATGAATGAATAATGGTGCAATGAATCCTCTTGGAGTTATTCCAACTCATAAGAATGGTGACGACTTCTTGTTGATTAAATAAAATACATATCGAGACTTTAACTTAAAATTTGGGATTTTCTTAGGGGCCTTTCACAAATTACGTAACGCTGAAGGGGGAGGGAGGGGATCAAGCCGAGGGTTACGACCCGTACAAAAAAATAAACCTTCCATACAAAAAGTATTACGAGGGGGAGGGTGGGGGTCCAAAATCACCAAATTTAGCGTTACGTAATTTTAGAAAGAACCCTTACATGTTCTGGGAATGTTATAATATGGGTTTATCCTAGGTTCATCATTCATCATGTCCAATAGGACGACTGCGAAAGACCGATACGTAGCCAGAATATGGGAGAGTAACCCTATAAAAATGGTTCTCAATAGAGAATCCACTGATACAAAAAGAGGTGGCTCGCAGCGAGCAAGGTGGATCAATCAAGAGGAAAAACATTTGCAAACCCTGCGTAGACTGCGTGGCTAGTAACGTACTTTTATGTATCGAGCGGCGTACCGCACAAGCGGCCTTAGTCTGATAAAAAATAAACAGAAGGGAAACAACAAGTTACGTTATCAGCTTTGCATTAGCAATAGCAAAACAAGCGGTCATTTGTTATCATTCGATTTGTCGACACAATTAGAGAGGTATAGGACGATCTAATGTTGCACAATCGCAGCACAATAACACGTGTTTCCCCACAGTACAATAACACGTGTTGTTTGTATTTTTGTGTATCTGCAATTTAAAAAGTTTTGGGAAAAACATACTCCAGTTGATTGCTTACACAATAACGATGATCGCAATATCGAACCTATCGCCTATGTGTACCATCATCACCATCACCATCATTAAAGAGGGAGGGTTTACGTGTAAGTGGCATGTTGCAGATGCAGAACTAGGTATTCAGAAAATGGAAATGAAAACAGCAAAAATTGATAACCAAAAAACAAAACATCCCAACCGATTGGCATTTTCTGGTGCACTTGTGTTAGAGACACGGCTAGCCACAAAAAAAGCTGAAACAGGCGAGCTGTGGGATATCAACATGAAAAGGGGTATGATTTTTCCACGCTTGCATTTTCTGATAGTGCATAATCACAAGTGTATGAAGTTCGGTTAGTCCGAGAGGCCTTGGGCCATTTCCGTAGCGCAAAGATTCGATTGGGGAGTTCCGCCCTAAAAACGTTCAACTATTATTAGAAACTGGAGCTCATAATCGGAAACTTACGACCAAAATGGCTTGGGAAATCGAAGTGATTGAATGCGTTCAATCTCCCCTATAAATGAGCCGCGTGCAGTAGCGCAGTGCTTTTGGTTGAAAGTAAAAACCAGAAGCACAGACGTACGTAATTGCCCGCTGCTTCAGGAGGTTATTGACACTTCTTTATGTTTGGAGCAAGCGTGCGTAGTTCTCACATACTGTTATGCTACGTTTAGACAAGGCAAGTGAATTGAGCAAGTCGTTTGAATCGAACGCGAACTGAACGTGTAAACACCTTAATTCAATTCACTTGAACGAAAAGAAAGTTGAACATGTTCAACTTTTGGCAAGTCAATTGAATTCAACTGAGTTGTTCAATTCACTTGCCCTGTCAAAACGTAGCATTATTGATGTTTATCAATTGAGCTCACCAAAATGAATCTGGTAATAGCTGATGTGAAACGAATCTATGACAAATTTGCAGGAATTGAGTGAATCGTAGCATTGAATTTGAAAAACCTTAAGAATAATTTATGGTTGCAGTATTATGTGTAAGTTTTCTCACGCATGACTCGATGATTGAGACCTGAGTGTGATTCTTCTATTTAGCTTCCGGAAAACCCATTTAATAATTAATCATTAAAAATTGATTGTCAGTCATGTACCAACGAGACACTCATTTAGGAACTTTTCCGAATGTCATACAGATATCGCCAATGTCACTCAAACCGATTCTAAACCAGTGTCGTCAACCCTCATTTTTGAGTCATTCGAGCACAGGTGTGGCCGGTAGTGCCTACGATTCACGACTAATTAGACTAATTTGTAAATATTTATACAAGAATGTAAATGGAGGGGAAACTACCATACAGGGTGGGTGGGGAGCGTCGACAAGTGAATAGACACGCAACTGAAATGGTTAACTGCCCTTACGAACAGAAGTGTTGTTTGCACAAAGATAGTCATTTCTGAGCTACTAGACTAATTTGGTTGCTAAAATCATAAATGGGTGAACCGCTGCTCGCACGGTTTTAGGGGCTGCATTTTGAACTAAACGATTATCAATATCGTTTCGACGATATCCTTGTGAGGGTACACGGCTTGTCGTGGAAAGTTATTGTTCATTTCGCACAGTTTCTGGTAAAACACAAGGTTTAGTTAGTCCATCCGATTCAGTGCTTGTTCGATCGTACACACCATACCGACAAGGTTACAACAACAACAACAGAAAAGCGCACTTTTCGACACAGCAGGTCATTCATCGGCCGTTGTGTTACTGTTGCTTCATTCGAATGGGGGAAGTTCATCAGGTTTCTAATTCGGAAAAGTGCTCTAGCAGTTCCGACCTAGGTGGAACTCTTTGGTTGGAATGTTTATAGTTGCGTTCTTCGTGACATTGCATTGTTAGAAAATCAATTTGGGCTTGAGATCGGTAGAACGGCAGTCGTCGTTGCTACATTATGATGCGATTAGCTGTTCTTGTAGATGCTGACAATCAACCTTGATCTGCGCAATGTTCGAGTATATATTAGTGATCAATGATTTGTCAAGGCATAAATAGGGGAGGAGAAGGCCGTCAGCTGTCACCGAGAGAAAAAGTAGACTCATGGAAAATTACACCGGTATGGGAAATTACGTATATTTGTGTAATAAAACAAAAATTAAAGATTTTTCTTTAAAAATTCTTGAATTTTTAAAAGCACACGAAATAAGTATGTTATCTCGATTTTTATAAGGTACACTGGGGGAAGTGGAAAAAGGGGGTAAGTGTAAAAATCGACTCGAAAAAATGGAATTAAACATACTTTACAGTTTTTACCACATCATAGCATTATGCAATGTTATACTTTGATGCTCACACTAATACTATGTTGAAATTTGTATAACACATACACTAACACGGTTAACGCTTGAACTGTTATTTTAGGTTTCGCGAAAAATTGATATTTGCATTCATAAAATCAATTCTTATTTGCACCAATTGTTCTTTTTTCAAGTGAATTTATATCACAGGAGACCATTATAATACAATTAAACTAATCCCATTCAATTGGTAGTGGTTTGTACCAAGAAAGCAAATAATTCAAAGATTTTACACTTACCCCAGGTATCAAACACTGCGGGGGAAGTGGATAATGTTCTAATTACGCAATTTTTTTCTTCCCTTCAGGGTTTATTTCGATAGCTGTGAATCTTAATATGTTCCTTCTTTGTTATCATTGTGATTCCAGTGGTGATTGGACTAATATAAATGAGAAAATGCTTGATTAATCCACCTATCGGTATTGATGCCTTTCACATGTTTTACATATGAAAAAAATGTATAAGAAAGTTAAAAATAGCACTGATAGGTAAATATATTGTATAATTCACATTAATCTTTATTCATAACAATTTCGTCGTTAAATGCAATTTTTTTGCGAAAAAATTGGTTAAGGACAAGTGCTTAAGAATAGCTGATAATTTTGTACGTGCTTTGCGCACACACACATGCAGACATCATCTCAATTCGTTAAACTAAGTTGATTAGTTTATAACCCTGTAAGTCCCATTTTTCCTTTAAAAACTTCATCTTTGGAGCGAAAATATAGACTTTACGTGCACTTAGTGTTCGAGAAGGCAAAACCAGCCCTCGCCTAGCTATTACGAGAATTCCTTGAGGATCTATTCCGTTAAGGTAATGAAATTATTCCACGAAAGATACTCAGAGCAATTATCGTATTGATTTTAGTTATATGTAACTTCTCATCACTATTGAAGGTCAATGCAACATGGGTTTTCCACTTACCCCATCCCACTAGGGTAAGTGGAAAAACAACTCCTAATTTTAAAATCTATTTCCATGAATTTCAAGCGACCAAAATGGTATGAATTACCACACAGTTGGTGCAAAATTTACTGTTTTTGATAGCCCATTTTGATTGAACGCATTTAAATCATTTAAACTAGTTGTACACTAATTCAAACATGCACTATCGATTTTTCCTTTTCCACTTCCCCCAGTGTACCTTATTAATTTCTCAAAAGCCCGAAATTCGTAATATTGTTGAATTTCTTTCCTCAGACCAAAAATTGTTTGACTGAAAAATGTTCATCACATTTTGATTCAACATTCCTACATCCTGTCCATAGCCCGAGAAGCACACATTTAATTTACAAGTTTATGCTGCAACCAAATCGGCCATAGTTATGCTGCTAGGGAAATTTATAACAGTCTTATGTTTGCTTGATTTCTTATCTACATGGGACTGTTATGAATTTATGGGCAGTATCATGCCATGTCAAAATTTCCATGTTCCTACTTTTTCTCAAGTTTATTTTAGGTGACAGAACTGATGAAGTAACCACCCTTATGCAGTCAATATGACGGTGAAAGAAAATTTATCTTATATACATAAACATGAATTTCTGTCTGGGGGCAGCAGGGACTATGTCCAAGGGCTTGACGATCCCTCCCCAGGCCATCTGCGAGTTGTGGCGCCTGCCTAGGATATGGTGGGGTTTGACAGTGGACCCTGGTAAACCTCTATAAAAAGCTGCATATATCCGCAAGTAGGCTCCGCCAAAGCGACCGTGTGCCGCTCAAAGCGCACAAGCCCAAGTCCTGGTGTTAGGTGGGACGCTAAACAGACCTGACATGACGGCCCTTCGACGAGACAGGAGGCTTGCGCAGGCCCAATAAGCCGCCTTTAAAAACAACTATTACGAACGACATAGAAGATAATACGACTCGATACAACGACCTAGGCGACGAATAAAGGATAACGATTGGAAGCTTGGAACATGGAACTGCAAGTCGCTAGGCTTCGCAGGTTGCGACAGGATAATCTACGATGAATTACATCCCCGCAACTTCGATGTCGTGGCGCTGCAGGAAATCTGCTGGACAGGACAAAAAGTGTGGAAAAGCGGGCATCGAGCGGCTACCTTCTACCAAAGCTGAGGCACCACCAACAAGCTGGGAACCGGCTTCATAGTACTGGGAAAGATGCGCCAACGTGTGATTGGGTGGCAGTCAATCAACGCAAGGAAGTGCAAGCTGAGGATAAAAGGCCGTTTCTTCCACTATAGCATCGTCAACGTGCACTGCCCACACGAAGGGAGATCCGACGACGAGAAAGAAGCGTTCTATGCGCAGCTGGAGCAGACATACGATGGATGCCCACTGCGGGACGTCAAAATCGTCATCGGTGACATGAACGCTCAGGTAGGAAGGGAGGAAATGTATAGAACGGTCATCGGACCGGATAGTCTGCATACCGTATCGAACGACAACGGTCAACGATGCATAAACTTCGCAGCCTCCCGCGGAATGGTAGCCCGAAGCACTTTCTTCCCCCGCAAGAATATCCACAAGGCCACATGGAAATCACCTAATCAAGTAACGGAAAATTAAATCGACCACGTTCTAATCGACGGCAAATTCTTCTCCGACATCACGAACGTACGCACTTACCGCAGTTCGAATATTGAATCCAACCACTACCTCGTTGCAGTATGCCTGCGCTCAAAACTCTCGACGGTGATAAACACGCGTCGGAGTCGTCCGCCGCGGCTAAACATTGGGCGGCTACAAGACGGTAGACTAGCCCAAGACTACGCGCAGCAGCTGGAAGGGGCACTCCCAACGGAAGAGCAGCTAGGCGCAGCATCTCTTGAAGATGGCTGGAGAGATATTCGATCCGCCATTGGAAGCACCGCAACCGCTGCACTATGCACGGTGGCTCCGGATCAGAGAAACGACTGGTATGACGGCGAATGGGAGTAGTTAGTTGAGGAGAAGAATGCAGCATGGGCGAGATTGCTGCAATACCGCACGAGGGCGAACGAGGCACGATACAAACGGGCGCGGAACAGACAAAACTCGATTTTCCGGAGGAAAAAGCGCCAGCAGGAAGATCGAGACCGTGAAGAGACGGAAGAACTGTACCGCGCTAATAACGCACGAAAGTTCTATGAGAAGTAGAACCGTTCACGTAAGGGCCACGTGCCACAGCCCGATATGTGTAAGGACATAAACGGGAACCTTCTTACAAACGAGCGTAAGGTGATCCAAAGGTGGCGGCAGCACTACGAAGAGCACCTGAATGGCGACATGGCAGACAACGGTGGCGGTATGGTAATGAACCTAGGAGCACGCGCGCAGGACATGCGACTTCCGGCTCTGAATCTCCAGGAAATCCAGGAGGAGATCGGCCGGCTGAAAAACAACAAAGCCCCTGGAGTTGACCAACTACCAGGAGAGCTGTTTAAACACGGTGGAGAGGCACTGGCTAGAGCGCTGCACTGGGTGATTACCAATGTTTGGGAGGATGAGGTTCTGCCGCAGGAGTAGATGGAAGGTGTCGTGTGTCCAATCTACAAAAAGGGCGATAAGCTGGATTGTAGCAACTACCGCGCAATCACATTGCTGAACGCCGCCTACAAGATACTCTCCCAAATTTTATGCCGCCGACTAACACCAATTGCAAGAGAGTTCGTGGGGCAGTACCAGGCGGGATTTATGGGCGAACGCTCTACCACAGACCAGGTGTTCGCCATACGTCAGGTATTGCAGAAATGCCGCGAATACAACGTGCCCACACATCATCTATTTATCGACTTCAAAGCCGCATATGATACAATCAATCGGGACCAGCTATGGCAGTTAATGCACGAAAACGGATTTCCGGATAAACTGATACGGTTGATCAAGGCGACGATGGATCGGGTGATGTGCGAAGTTCGAGTTTCAGGGGCATTCTCGAGTCCCTTCGAAACGCGTAGAGGGTTACGGCAAGGTGATGGTCTTTCGTGTCTGGTTTCGAGTGGTACGATCTTCACGAAGTCCGTCCAGTTATTTGGTTTCGCTGACGACATTGATATCATGGCACGTAACTTTGAGAGGATGGAGGAAGCCTACATCAGACTGAAAAGCGAAGCTAAACGGATTGGACTAGTCATCAACACGTCGAAGACGAAGTACATGATAGGAAGAGGCTCAAGAGAGGTCAATGTAAGCCACCCACCACGAGTTTCTATCGGTGGTGACGAAATCGAGGTGGTTGAAGAATTCGTGTACTTGGGCTCACTGGTGACCGCCGATAACGATACCAGCAGAGAAATTCGGAGGCGCATAGTGGCTGGAAATCGTACGTTCTTTGGACTCCGTAAGACGCTCCGATCGAATAGAGTTCGCCGCCGTACCAAACTGACTATCTACAAAACGCTTATAAGACCGGTAGTTCTCTACGGACACGAGACCTGGACGATGCTCGTGGAGGACCAACGCGCACTGGGAGTTTTTGAAAGGAAAGTGTTGCGTACCATCTATGGTGGGGTGCAGATGGCGGACGGTACGTGGAGGAAGCGAATGAACCACTAGTTGCATCAGCTGTTGGGAGAACCATCCATCGTTCACACCGCGAAAATCGGAAGACTGCGGTGGGCCGGGCACGTAGCCAGAATGTCGGACAGTAATCCGGTGAAAATGGTTCTCGACAACGATCCGACGGGAACAATAAGGCGAGGTGCACAGCGGGCAAGGTGGATCGATCAGGTGGAGGACGATTTGCGGACCCTCCGCAGACTGCGTGGTTGGCGAAGTGCAGCCATGGATCGAGCTGAATGGAGAAGACTTTTATGTGCAGCACAGGCCACTCCGGCCTTAGTCTGATAATAAAAATAAAAATGAATTTCTGTCTGTCTGACCTTTATGGACTCGAAAACTACTGAACCGATCGGTGTGAAAATTTGTATGCAGCCATGTTTGGGGCCGAATTTTGGTTCGAGACCCATCCCCCTTTATAAAGAGGGGCTCCCATAAAAATGAAACAGATTTTTTGGCATAAATCGAGAGAAATTTCAGGCGAAACTAAATTCGTCAGGTTTGCTAGTATTTAATAATTATTGCATTCGTCTAAGCTAACGGATTACATATTTCCAAGTAGATGAAAAGGAGTTGAGCTCGCATCTTCTTCTTATTATTAGCATTACATCCCCACCCTGGGACAAAGCCGCCTCGCAGCTTAGTGTTCATTCAGCACTTCCACAGCTAGTAACTGCGATGTTTCAAAGCCAAGTTACCATTTTTGTATTCGTATATCATGATGCTAACACGATGATACTTTTATGCCCAGGGAAGTCGAGACAATTTCCAAACCGAAAATTGCCTAGACCGGCACCGGGAATCGAACCCTCAGCATGGTCTTGCTTTGTAGCCGTGCGTTTTACCGCACGGCTAAGGTGGTCCCCTCGCATCTATCACCTTTCATTTATTTCCAAAAACCACTAGCTGGTTGCTGAAGCGTGAAGTGAAGGAATAGGTTTGGAATTAAAATGAAGACCTTTGGGACAGAAAAAGTTAAGAATTATGCTACCTTGTCCGTCAGGAGAGCAAATTCATTTTATCGACATTTTTATGCGTACCTTCAGAACGTTGTAATCATGGGTTGGATGATAACTCGAAATTGTTGTTACCTAGAAATATGAGAAGAAAACAAATTACGTGTTAGTACACTGATCAATAATTATTGAAATGATAGAGAAATTATATTCTAACTTTGAATTAGTAAGGTAACTGTTTCTATTATTCATCGCATAGCGTCCAAAATAAAAAGCAGTTTATTTGTTTCTTATTCGTGTGATTGTTTTTTCAAAAGTGAGCACGCATGATATCAAAAAGAACCGATGAAGTTGGGGCTCTAATTTTTTGTTTGAGATGAGATGATTTGGTAATATAACAACAGCTTCCCTATGCACATTTGTTCAATATGATTAATAGATATTCCCCTCGAGTGCTAACCTTATTCCGACACTTTAGATATCGGCACCAACATTTTATTAGGACGTAACTGAAAACTCGAAAGTTGTTGTACAAAGTTGTAAGCAAAAATCTATTATTATGTAGAACCAACGTGTTGCAACGTCGCCCCAGGGGGCATATGCCCCACAATTTAAGAGATTTATGCCACCACCATGATTTTTTCATCTGAGAGAAAAGTAAGTACCGTAATCCGGGGAACTCTGGTCGCCGAGGTAACAATGATCAGTTTAACCATTTTCAAGAAATGAACAAAATGAGACAAATAAGACAAATAAGACAAATAAACTAAGTTCCTCCAGGAATTCCTTCAGAAGTTCCTCCAGCAATTCCTTTGGAAGTTTCTCCAGAAATTCCCTCGGAAGTTCCTCCAGGATTTCCTTCGGAAGTTCCCCCAGGAATTCCTTCGGAAGTTCCTCCAGGAACTTTCGTGCGTTTTAGCGCAGTACAGTTGCTCCGTCTCCTCACGGTCTCGATCTTCCTGCTGGCGCTTTTTCCTCGGAAAAATCGAGTTTTGTCTGTTCCGCGCCCGTTTGTATAGTGCCTCGTTCGCCCTCATGCGGTGTTGCAGCAATCTCGCCCATGCTGCATTCTTCTCCTCAACTAACTGCTCACATTCGCCGTCGTTTCTTTTTTTCAATACCAGTCGTTTCTCTAATCCGGGGCACCGCGCCTAGTACAGCGGTTGCGGTGCCTCCAACGGCCTATCTGCTTTTCCGTTGGGAGTGCCACATCCAGCTGCTGCGCGTAGTCTTGAGCTAGTCTACCGTCTTGTAGCCGCCCAATGTTTAATCGCGGCGGACGACTCCGACGCGTGCTGTTTACTGTCGAGAGTTTTGAGCGCAGACATACTGCAACGAGGTAGTGGTCGGATTCGATATTCGCAATACGGTAAGTGCGTACGTTCGTGATGTCGGAGAAGAATTTACTGTCAACGTGGTCGATTTGGTTTTCCGTTTCTTGATTAGGTGATTTACATGTGGGAGAAGAAATTGCTGCGGACTACCATTCCGCGTGAGGCTGCAAAGTTTATGCATAGTTGGCCGTTGTCGTTCGATTCAGTATGCAGACTATTCGGTCCGAAGACCGGTCTATATATTTCCTCCCTTGCTACCTGAGCATTCATGTCGCCGATGACGATTTTGACGTCCCGCAGTGGGCATCCATCGTATGTCTGCTCCAGCTGTGCATAGAACGCTTCTTTCTCGGCGTCGGGTCTCCCTTCGTGTGGGCAGTGCACGTTGATGATGCTATAGTTGAAGAGACGGCTTTTATCATCAGCTTACACATCCTTGCGTTGATGGGCTGCCACCCAATCACGCGTTGGCGCATCTTGCCCAGAACTATGAAGCCGGTTCCCAGCTTTGATAGAAGGTAGCGGTAGTGGTGCCACAGCTTTGATAGAAGGTAGCCGCTCGACGCCCGCTTTTCCACACTTTCTATCCCGTCCAGCAGATTTCCTGCAGCGCCACCACTTCAAAGTTGCGTGGATGTAATTGATCGTAGATTATCCTGTCGCAACCTGCGAAGCCTAACAACTTGTAGTTCCATGTTCCAAGCTTCCAATCGCGATCCTTTATTCGTCGCCTAGGTCGTTGAAGATTATATTGAATCGTATTAGCTTCTATGTCGTTCGTAATGGTTGTTTTTAAAGGCGGCTTATTGGGCCTGCGCAAACCTCCTGTCTCGTCGGAGGGCCGTCATGTCAGGTCTGTTTAGCGTCCCACCTAACCCAGGACTTGGGCTTGTGCACTTTGAGCGGCACAAGGTCGCTTTGACGGAGCCTACTTGTAGCTTTTATAGAGGTTTAACAGAGCACACTGTCAAACCTCACCACATCCTAGGCTGGAACCACAACTCGCAGATGGTCTGGGGAGGGCTCGTCAAGCCCTTGGGCATAGTACCTGCTGCCCGTGATTCCTTCCAATGTGCATTTGAATGAGTCTACAGCAACGTCCGCTGTTGAATCAAGCCAGTTGTTTGCCAATCACTTTGAATCCTTATTCTCGACTAATCCCGCCTCAAGGAGTGAAATCGAAGATGCCGTTCGTGATGTTCCAACAAACTGCGTAGAGCTTGGGATATTTGCCGTCAGCCCACAAATGGTTACTTTTGCTGCAAAAAAAATTGAAGAGGTTTTTTGCACCTGGTCCTGATGGTTTGCCAGCAATTCTTAGGGCCGATTTCTTCACCTCCGCTTAGGCCTTAAACCAGGTTTAAACGTATGGGTAAGCACCGCTTAAGAGTTAAGCGAAGGTGAAGAAATTGGCCCTTAGATATATTGACGCTTTAACAGTTTCATTGTGTTGTACTTTCAATCGCTCACTTCAGCAAGCAGAATTTCCTTGGATCTGGAAACAATCGTTCGTTGCTCCTGTTTTCAAGCGTGGTGATAGAAACAATGTCGCGAACTATCGAGCAATTACGAGCCTTTCGGCTGTCTCAAATCGTTTGAGATTATTGTTTGTGGAGTTGTTCTTGATGCAACAAAAAATTACAAATCGATTGATCAACACGGTTTAATGCCTGGGAGATCAGTTACAACAAACTTGCTGAGCTTTACGTCGAAGTGCATAACGAATATGGAAGAGAAAGCTCTAGTTGTTGTTATTTACACCGACCTAAAGGCAGCTTTCGATCAAATTGACCAAGGAATTCTTTTGCATAAGCTTACTCGTCTAGAATTTTCCACGCAACTCTTATCTTTGCTGGAATCGTACCTAACGGATCGTTAGCTTCGTGTGAAGGTTGGTGGCTGTGAATCTGCTGTATTTTCGAACAAGTCTGGTGTCCCGCAAGGAAGCAATCTCGGCCTCGGGCCGTTGCTGTTCATACTATATTTCAGCGATGCTGCTTTAATTCTGGATGAAGGTTTCAAGGTAGTTTACGCAGATGATTTGAAGATGTATATTGTGGTACGCACGGAAGAGGATTGTCTAACTTTACAACGATCGATAACCTTATTCACTGAGTGGTGTAAGAGGAATAAACTGACGATAAGCGTTGGAAAATTTCAAGTGATCACATTTCACCGAACTATTTTGCCAGTACTGTTTGATTATCATATTAATGGTAATGTTCTTTCAAGAGTTACCAATGTCATAAACCTTGGTGTTCAGTTGGAGTCGAAATTAGCATTTGATCTGCATCGATCAGCAATTTTATCGAAAGCGAATTGACAGGTTTCATTTCGAAAGTCGCAAAAGATTTTACATATCCATACTGCTGGAAGTGTTTATACTGTGCACTTATACGTTCAATTTTGGAAAATGTTTCTGTTGTATGGCATTCATATCAAGTCACGTGGAGTCGGAGATTCGAACGCGTACAGAAGAGATTCATACGTTTGGCGCTTAAAAGCTTGCCTTGGAGAGACCCTGATAATCTGCCACCGTACCCCGATAGATGTGGTTTGCTGGGATTGGATACGCTGGAGCAGCGGAAAAAAGTTCAACAATCACTACTAGTGGCCAAACTTTTGAATGGTGAAACTGATTCACCTGAATTGCTTTCCATGTTGAACTTCCGTGTACCCACTAGAACCCTTCGAAATTCAACATTGCTGCAGCCACGATTCCGTATCGCGTTGGGTTGTATGAACTCGACTAATACAATGAGTCTAGAGGTGCTTGCGGGAGTACTTCCTTTATCTGATCGTTTCGTGGAATTGTCGTTTCGTTTCCTCATCCGGTGTGAGGTTTAAAACCCATTGATTATTAAGAATTTTGAGAAGCTAATCGAACGAAACTTCCAATCAAAATTTATGACAGTGTACTACTGCTACATGAACCTGGAGATTGGTCCTTCTTTGAATGTTCTCCAGTTCTACTACAGTTCTACTGTAGTTTTTGATTTGACCATGAAACAAGAGATCCATGGAATATCAGATCCGCACCGATCGGAGTGCATATCAGCAATTTTTGCAAACAAGTACGGTCATGTTAGTTGTGATAAAAGGTTTTTCACCGACGGGTCAAAAACAAATGAATCCACTGGTTTCGGTGTCTTTAGCAATCTTCATATATATCGCAGAGTTAGCGGCTATACACTATGCATTAGAGCGAATCGCCTCTTTTCCCTCTGATAAATATTTCATTTTTACGCTGCCCATGATTTCATAGTTGACGTAACAACCAGCACCATCGATGTTGGGAAAACGCATTTTTATTAATTTTACCCGAATCATCAAATCAATCAACAAAATACTTGAACTAATCTGTCTAAATAGACCATATTAGTAGTTATTTTAAGGCCGCGGGGAATTAGTTATTATTACTTTGATTGAAGTGGTCAAAATATGCATACGACAGTTTATGCGATCAAACAAACGTTTTGTGAAATGTTTGTTCCCATAACATGGCGTAAAAACCAGGCTACTACGTGTGGTTATATAGCGCTAAAGAATAATTCTAGACCAACATTTGAAAAGGGCGTAACAGCCAAAATTTATTCCTTCTGATTCTTTGTCTACATATATAGCTATATATGTAGACGAGGAATCAGAAGGAATAAATTTTGGCTGTTACGCCCTTTTCAAATGTTGGTCTAGAATTGTAGTTAGTTCCAATGATTTATTGAATGAAGAAGGGATATCGTTTGAAAAGTTCGAGTTTCCGGGAAAGGATTTTCGGATAGCTCTTTCCGTGAAAATTAAAATTATATGGTAAAGATAAAATTATGTGTGGGAGAGTATTTAATCAGTAACGTACGGGGATTTTTGCACTATTACAGCATTTTAGAATGGTTCTGTAACAAGTGTGCAAGCAGTTACCGTTTTCATGTATTGGCCAAAGGCCTCGTTCCAACCAAATTTTAAGCAAAAATGTTTCCAATCCCTATTTTAAAATACCCGAGTAGACGAGGATTAGAAGTAAATCAATCGTGATTAGATTGCAAAATGAGATATGGGCCTGATTTATATGTAAGATATAGAAGCACAAAATATCAGACGACAATATCCAAATTTGCTCTGAAATATCATGAGGTGATTAAGGAAGAAGTGATTAATATCTCGAGCTATTAGTTTGTTTTTATCCATAACGCATCTTGATATTTAAATAACACTTCGGTGCATTTTGTTGTTGATATTTTTGCCTGCTCTTTTGAATCTTACATCAAAGTCCATATCATGTTTTATAATTCAGTTCTGTCCGGGTAAGGTAATGAAAAACACGAATAAAAATTGCAATGCAATTGTAAAAACTAACCCTGTAAATGTGCTCGAAATATACATACCAATATTATCAAGCTGAAGTACAAATAAAAAGCCATTTAACACGCACTAATTCTTATGTGTTAAGTCCTCAGTGGCAGACCTCTCCTGTCGCTGTCACGCAAAAAAATGAAGCTAGATTTTGGTTCTGATATGCACTTTTAGAAAATACCCATAAATTACTACACTTTAGAGAAGGAAGGGGGTTTAGATAAGTTGTGAATTTTAATATGCTTCTAAAAAAAGTGTGACACAAATGGCTAATCCCCTGGGCTATGGATTATAATTCTCCAGAAGACACATATGGTGGGGATCTTTCTGTGTTGCAGTCCGTTTCATGGATCATTGAATTTCAGTCAATGTAATTTGTTATAAACATCTTTCAACATGATCTTCAATGGCTCTATGGTGATTGAGTAATGCAGAATGGTTCATCGGCATGGTTTTGCTTCGGGAGAATGTAATTCTGTGCTGGTAGGATTGTACGAACAGGGGCTTAATTGGAACCCATCTAGTACCGTAGATGGAATAAAGTTGTGTAAATTTGGAAATTACATTGAAGGTTCGTACTCTCCTATACGGTTTCCTCAATGACCAACAGGGCGCGCGCTACCGGCCGCGGATCGAAGCTAAGGGAGGTTAAGTATAATTCGACTGAATTTATTGAATAAAGAGCCTTTTAATAGTCAGTCAGTTCTACTTGACCTCCTATTGTATTATAACTGTATACTGCCAAAGGCGGTAATAAGCTGATACAAATTTTCAAACACCTTATTCCACAACTTAATTTCTCTAGAGTATATAAACTTATTTAAATTGTCCTACATGATATATCTTAAAGGAAATACGTCAGCTGATATCAAAACTTGCCGACTTCTACCAGAATGTAACCGGTCCTTGGGCTTATTGTGAGTTGGGTTAATGTTTAAAATGAGTTGTGAACTGGGGTGCACGATTATTTTTTGCTAAATCCGTTGCAACACAACGTGGACCACATTGAGGAAAAATTATTGTATTGCGATATTGTCATCGAAAGGCCCAGCTATGCTGTTACAAAAAAAATACTTAATCATAAATCAGGGACCATGCTACAGATCATGCACTGATCAAACACTAAAAATGAGGGGGGCTTATCAAAACTAACTAAAACCGACTCAAGCATACAACGACCAAACACATCACTTAGAAACAAACTTATATAAATGGAAATTAACCTGAACCAACATTTAGGAAAAAATCGTTGGATAAATAAATTATTCTAAACAATGCATCACATGACACCTATTGTAAGTCATACATATGACGTCCCGAATAACAGTTAACTAATAAGCCAACAAACTATCATAGCTAATGAAATAACTTCCACTAATACAAATTTTGTTTTGTTTCATTTCTTCAATACCGATAATTGTGAATGGCTTCGAAAATACCAACGATGACGAGACAACGATGTGTATCAAGACCCTAATCACATGAAGTAAAGCAGTGGTGATTCGACTAATATAAAGTTGAACGGTGGTGGTGAGTAGTTAAAACAAACTCATGAATAGGTAAATCAAAATAACTTTTTTAAATTGTATAATTGCGGAAATGTGTATCACCCTTTGTATCACCTTTACTTACATTTAAAATTAATCCCTTATGTGTGTGTATGTGAATGTTTGTGTATCTGCATAATTCAATAACTTGATAACTCTTCAAAACTTGTAAATCTGATTAAAGGCATAAAACATAAATTCAAAACAGAACATTGACACAGCATTAGTGGAAAAAACTACGTATTTTACTGTCTCATATTTATAAAACACGGTTGCATTAAAACTTATAGTCTGCTCATACTTCGGGTTTTATCACTTGATAAAGAGAGTCTTGATGTTACAACTCACGTAACTTATTGTAATTTCATATAAAATTTATAAAACATTCCAGCTTTAATACAAATTATAAAAACAAATGATAAATAAATATAACTATATTTATACTATAAAACACAAATAATTTTCGGATAACGGCGAGAAAAGATAGCTAAAGCGAAAATTAAAGTGAAATAAGAAAGCAAGTGGATGTACAGAAATAATAATAGTGACAATAATAATTATACATAATTGTACTGATATGATCACTATTATGAAGCGATGAAGATAATACATAAAGAAGATAAATGTGGCGTGATTATTAGTTATCGTATTACATTGAAAGTGATAAGTGATAATAATGATGGAGGTGGGATCTTATTCTACAAAACTATTCTTTTATCAACACGTCCCCAGCAGTGACCACATGAGCAACATCGCTTAGGAACGTCTGTGTGATGATGAATAGAATAGAAGCTCATAGAAGCCAATATGGGCGGGGTGCAGTGTAGATTAATAGCAAGGGACAGCTGCCATTGTGACCACCATGAAAAAAAAAAGTGTGACACAAATGGCCAATCATTGTGTTACATAATTAATGGATTTTCATTCTTTTTTTATATTATACTTCCTTCTGAATAAAATATATTTTAGTTACCAGATAAAGATTGTCGCTTCGGTTCCCTTTGTTCTGCTGTCCGAAACATGTGTGGTACCTAACGGTCAAATCGTAAGTATTATTCCTTCATTGACATTTAGATTCCCTATCCTCGCCAGCAAAAGATGTTCCGGACAGCAACAATCTTTATCTGGTAACTAAAATATCTTTTTTCTGAATGATCGCGATTGTCTTAAATCAAAACTTTTGGCGACAATATTTAGCATTGATTCAAAAGAATGTAAACGTTTATCTCCAGACCTACACCTCGATGGATGGAAGCTTATTTTGTCGGATTATACCGTGGATTTCACAAGAAATGCTTGCTGTAGCAGGAACTTGCATATTAATTTTTGATTACAAAATCAGTTACGCCCAAATCATAAAGTAGTCCTGAAATAAGACAAAGTAAAACGAAAACCTATGTTGTGCTTAATTAGTGGATTGTGAATGTCGAAAAAATATGAGACAGGTTTTTGCTCCATATTGCAGCAGGTAATGGAGGTACGTCAACTTATGCGATCAAATGGCCATTTTTCCAAAAACAATTATCGCCATAACTCGAATGTTTCCGAACAAAACATGAATATTTTTTCATGGAGCATATGCATAACCGTACGAAGAATCCATATCCGCAAAAAAGTGTGTTTTGGTCATTTTGGCTTATACGTCAACTATGTGATCATGGGCAGTACGGTTCTCAGTTCTTTAGAGGCTATTCGTCAATGAGGCCGGTGCAGCACTCACCGTATTTCCTGAGTGAAATACGAACCATATTGAGTGCTCTCTCGAATCGCTTTTACACTATCACCTTATTATGGGTCCCTTCACATTGCTCGCTTCCGGGTAACGAGAAAGCGGACTCACTTGCCAAGCTGGGCGCTATGGAAGGCGATATTTATGAGCGCAAAATCGCCTTTAACGAATTTTTCACAATTGCTCGTCATCACGCTTTGGTCAGTTGGCAACGAAAATGGGATGAAGGAGATTTGAGTAGATGTCTACTTTCTATTCTCCCACATGTATCGAAGAAACCTTGGTTCAAGGGATTGGCAATTAGTCGAGACTTTATCAAGGTAATGTGTCGACTAATGTCTAATCACTACTCTTTAAACGCACACTCCTATCGAATAGAGCTCGCCGACAGCAATCAATGCGACTGCGGTGCAGGTTATCAAGACATCAACCACGTTGTCTGGAGGTGTCCTAAATACGATGTTGCCAAGTCCGATTTTTGTGCCGATTTATGTTTATGGGCCCGAGAGAAACTAGAAAAGGAAGACTTCAGAAATGTGTTGGATAAGCTTGATTTAGATCACATGGTCCTTGTGTATAATTTCTTAAAACGAATCAATGTCCTGGTCTGACCCCCTGTCTCTTGTAAGGCCATGTCCACCTTGTTCGCACCCCCTTCGCTCGAAAAAATCGTTTGTTTGTATCATTACAGTTACTCATCAATTAGCAATGAACGTGCCACAACATCGCTACCTAGGCCCTATCCCATCCACATTTTTTTTCTTGTACTCCTTAACCTCGACCAAGCCGCGAGTCTTTCGGCTCCCCAAGACTAATATTATACATTAAGACGACAATCATGATTGTAACTCAAAATCAATAAGATAACGGCTCCGTAATGCCTGCTGGCGCTTGAGCCTTGAAATAAAGATAAGTAAAAAAACAATAAGTACGGAGTAGTTTGGACTTTTTTTACACCAAAATGTATCGAAAGGCTATGACGCGGAACTTAGATTTTTTCATATATTGTCTTAATTTTGTATATCTTGTACATAACATAACACTTTTTACAGAAATACTACCTAAAGCACTTACATGTCCCAACCAAGCCCCTCGATAATATGCAATATGCATAAACGGCCCGAAAACAGATAAAAAATCATCTACAGTATGGGTTGCCGGTGCCATGCCCACAATAAGTAGCGCAAATCCAAAATGCATGTGTTTGTCTATAATGTACAACAGTTTCGGAGAAAATGTTTGTCGTTTTGGGTATTACATGATTCAATAGAAAGGTATGGCATCATCGCAATATCTTCATACGGTGCCAGACAGCGATGATTTCGACATCAGAACAGTGGGATATTGCTGCCAATTTGAAAAATCAGCGCATACAATTTTCCCAACTATTGGTTATTGTTAAGTCATATAATCATGTTTGTTTTATTTTTCGCCAAAAAACACCTATCTCAGACGGCCGTATTACTATACATTTGTGATTTGCTATAAATTTGAACAATGCTATTGTGACCGATTTTGAGCATTTTGTCGAAGTGCACTTTTAGGATTCACCACGAGGGGATGATTGAAAAATTGGTCGCCCTCCTTCCTTCGTTTTTCTCCCGTCATAAATGCGACTGTGAGGCTTTAATGGCCGCGGCGCGAGGCTCGGCTGCCAGGTGCATGTAACCCATGTTCGTTCACTGGGCTTACGAGAGCTGTCCGTGGCCCCGTGGCAGAAGAGTTCACAAGCAATATTGTAAATGGGCAGGCTGGCTGACTGCGCGCGCCCTGCAGTCAGCACAGGCCAAGTGAGAGTCAAGCGGTGGGGCAAAAAAAATTGTACGAGCCCGAGAAGAAGAAATTGCAACGGATAATTGGTGTTAATTAATTCAGCACGCTGGAATTACTCCGCAGTACCAATCGAGAGAGTATGGCAGGCCAGTGCTGAATATGTATGGGTCGGGTGTAGTGATATCGGATAGTCAAGTAGCAGTCGCGCACGGACGAATATATTAAGAAGAGATCGAAGAAACGCTACACGAGGGCAGAAAGGTGGGCGGGAAAATTCTCGTCTGGCGAAAGCAACTCAGCGACAGTGAGTGAGGCAATAAAGATATTAGATTAAATTGTCAGCTGTAAATTAATTAATTGATACATCATGGTTGACGGTGCTTTGACTGAACGATTCTTATGGACGGCACTAGAGGTCTCTAAAAGATGCTAATCAGGCTGCTTGATGGAAATAAAAATATCAAAACAATCAGATTTGTCCATAAGTAGCTGATGTAGCTCACAGCTATGGAAATTTCACTAATCAACATCTGCAAGATAATTGACACTTCGATGTGGCATCCTATTACTCGTAGTGCTTGTTAAAGTGTTAGTTGAGAAAGTGCTTCAATTCAAACAAAGACTTTCCGTGTTCGAAGTGAATGTGGGCGTTTCGTAGTCAATGGTACCTAACAAACCAGTTTAGATTTGCTGCCTGTCTAAATCAAGCCATATCGATGTAGGAGTAAGAATACTTAGTGGTAGAATCTATTTAGACAGTGGATGACATAATATTCAACAAAATGGAATGAAGTGAAAACAAATGATTAAGTTAAACTCTTTTCATTGTTAGAACCTTCTATCAGTGAAAGAAAGAAACAATCTGATACAAATTAACAATAAAGAACTTCGAAATAACTTAGAGGGAAGTATGGACTTTTTATGCTAGAAGTATGCTAAATTGTTTTAATTCTTTTTTTTCGTTTTTAAACCGAAAGTTACCATTTTTCTTTGAAGGAAGGAAGACGATATCGTACGCCAAACATCTCAGTTTGATCTAAAAACTGAGACAGTGATTCGTTGGGAAATATTACTCGATTGTTATCACATTTTCTGAAGGGCTCTTCAAATGCATTTAATAAGATATTACTATTTTTTATACAATTCTTCCGTTATTGTCAAACGGAACAATATTGTCAGTAAGATTTTTGTCGATCAAACTTCATGAAATTCTAAATTAATATACAAATAAAGTTAAGACTGAATTCGATCATAACTGATTACAGAAAAAAAATTCAATTTAATAAGAAAAAAACTGCGGAAGCCGTTATTTCTTCTGCAAAATTGTTGCAATTATTGAATACAAGAGAAACTAACTTTTTTTAAATCTTTCGTTTATTTTGGAGGCTCAATTGCCGTGAAGCGTTACGGAGCCGAAATCAAGTTTAACAATTCATTTCTTAAATCTTATACATAATGTTAGTTTTGGGGAACCGAAAGACTCGCAGTTTGGTCGAGGTTAGGGAATACAATAATATAGTAGGAAAGGAAGGGAATTTAGGGTGCTTAAGTAATTTAGATGCTGATGTTTACATAGTTGACATTCTTGGCGATGTTTCACATCTGTAACGGGACAAACATTTTTTGGGAGACAGCAATGAGAGGAAGACATACAAAAGGGGTGAACGACAGACATTGAAATGGACAAAAAGAGGAAGACATTCGATATAAGGTACGACAGAGAAGGGGGTGTGCAGACTAAGATCACAATCTTACATCAGCAACTTTCACAAATTGGTGGAAGAGGGACATGTATTCGAGATCAAGGCCGGCCAACACTTCTCTAATAGGCTTTGGTTGTTTTCTTCGGATCCGGAGATGTTCAGTTAATGCAGATCTGGGGCCGCGATTCTCTCGCACGCCCACACGACATGATCAATGTCCTGATAATCCTCGCCGCAAACACAGAGATTGCTTTCCGAGAGCCCCACTCTGAAAAGATGTGCGTTTGAAGTGTAGTGATTGGACATTAGACGACACATGGTTCGAATGAAGTCTCGTCCTATATTCAATTTTTTGAACCATGGACGCTTCGACACTTCGACATCTACCCAGCTCCCCATTTGTCCATTTCTGCTGCCAGCTGATCAAGGTTTCCTGACAAACTAATGTGAAAAATTCATCGAAGGTGACTTTCCGATCGTAAATATCACCTTAGTCCACCTTAGCCAAAGAACCGCTTTCTCATTTCCCGGGATCGAGCAATGAGAAGGGACCCAAGCCATGGTGATTGTGAATGACCGTTTTGATAAAGCACTCAAAGCTTTCCGTATCCCGGTTAGAAGATACGCTGAGTGCTTTACAGGTTTCATTGACCGAACAGCCTCCAGGGTACTTAGACTGTCGGTGAAGATAAAGAAGTGGTCAGGAGGTAGGGATGCAATATGCTCAAGTGAATAGTGTACACTACTCTTTCAGCTTAAAGTGGGCGCTATGAAAAAACGAAACCAGTGGAGTCATCCATTTTTGACCCGTCTGTAAAAAAGCTTCTCTCGTCGCTGGCGTGCCCGTATTTGCTCGCAAATAATGGAGGTATGACCTCCGCACGAAGAAAGTCTGGTATTCCATGAACCTCCTGCTTCATGGACAAATCAAAAGTAACAGAGGAACCGTAAGAGTTTAAGAATTTCGCACGATTGGTGTCAACCGAAGGTAGGCTTACCTCCAGCGTCATATACCAGTGGTAAATACACATGAATCGAGATTGAGGGTTTTGTTCGAACAGCTTCTCGAAGTTGTCAATGACCAATGGATTGAGAATCTCACAGCGGATGAGGAACCGGAGCGATAATTCCACGAAACGATCTGTCAGAGGCAGTACTCCCGCAAGTACTTCCAGACTCATCGTATGAGTCGAATTCATACAACCCAAAGCGATACGGAGACAGCGGTACTGAAGCTTTGCATGTGTGTTTTGGCTGCGGACTGGAAGCAGAAACTACCGTATTCGAGGACCGACAGAATGGTTGTTCGGTACAACGTGATAAGATCTTCGGGATGCGCTCCCCACCAAGTTCCTGTTATCGTTCGCATGGAGTTGATTCTTTTCTGGCATTTATGTGTCAGATACACAATGTGCTTCCCAAAGGTACATTTCGAGTCGAACCAGACCCCGAGGTATTTAGAAGACATGCTATGCGTGATTGCCTTACCCAACAGTTGGAGCGGGAACATTGCCGGCTTATGTTTTTTTGAAAAGACAACTATCTCAGTTTTCTCCGGAGAAAATTCGATACCCAGCTTTAAGGCCCAAGTAGACAAATTGTCCAAAGTATCTTGCAATGGTCCTTGCAGATCAACCGCTGTTGGCCCCGAAACGGATACAACACAATCATCCGCAAGCTGTCTCAATGAGCAATTTGGCATGAGACATTCATCAATGTCTCTGACGTAAAAATTGTAAAGAAAGGGGCTCAAACATGAGCCCTGGGGGAGACCCATGTAGCTAATTCGTGAAGTTGCCGAGTCACCATGAGAAAAACACATACCCTTCTCTGACAACAAATTGTACAAATAGTAAATTGGTAAAAGTCCACAATCGTGGAGTTTGTCAGATAAGACATCGACGCAAACTGAATCGAAAGCCCCCTTGATGTCCAAAAACACTGAGCCCATTTGCTCTTTTTTTTTGCTCTCTTTAATAATAATTTCTGAAGAAAGCAACGCAAGACAGTCGTTCGTTCCCTTACCCCTGCGGCGATACGAATTACAATCCGACGCGGGTTTTCCACGCTTTAGGATGGCTATCACCCTCACTTGCCTCCAATCATCCGGAACAATGTTGCACTCCAGTAACTGGGCGCCTCTTCGCGACGTCCGGGAGGGTTTTGAGCAAATTGAACTTTATTCTATCCATCCCTGGAGCAGAATTGTAACATGAAAGGATAGCAAGCGAGAATTCAATCATCGAAAAGGGCCGATCCATATTATCCCTGTCAGCAAAAACATCACGTGACACTTGCTTTCACGATCTTCGTTTACGGACGACGCGTTGCGCATTCTTCTCCCAACGATCCATAGAGTTTTCATTGGGGTCTCGCGCGATAAACCTTCAAAAAAAAGTGCGCCGATATCCACGTTTCTTCACGTTTACCAGCTTCTTAAACTGGATCACGAGCGCGGTGTACCGTTAGTAAAGAACGAACGATCCGTGTTTCCGGAATTTTTTAAACGCGATGGATTTCTTACAATAGAGCTGTGTGCACGCGGTGTCCCACCACCGATTATGCGGTTTGCTACGAACCGACGCTCCTGACACCGGCCGACGTTGGAGAGCGCCGCACGGTGGAGTAGCTAGAACAAATGGCTGGCCAAAAACCCTTTCTCGTTTTTCGAACTTTTGCATAGTATTATATTTTTAGAATATTCTTTAATATTATCTCCATTATGTGTCATCGAAATTTTTACGTTTGGTCCTTATTAGTATTAATGACAACCTTTCAAAAATCATGTTAATTTGATGGTTTTTAGCGTGCCGTAAGACAAAAATCAGTTACCACTGCTGACTAATCTAAACAACACATATAATGTTAGGTTTATAGTACACAAAACATCATTTATAGACTGCCCTAGGACCTCCATGAGTTGAAATGAATTATATTTAACATTAAGATATTATTTCATAAACATAAATAGCATGGAGTTTTTGACATTTTTTTAACAAACTTCATTATTAAAAAAGTAGAAGTACTCCATCGTATTCCGCTACGAGATTGTACACATATAAAAATATAGACTTTCATCTTTCCATTGCGGGTTATAGATTATCCGCACACGTCCGCAAACGAATTACGAATTCAAAATAGGTTGTTTTCATATTTTCCGCCATTGTTTTCAACAGTATATAGGCAGAAAAATTCCGCAGATAACTTTTCTGGTTTTCGAGGCATTTGACTCATAGACATGATTGAACACAATAGTAACATACTCTTTTTTTGTTATTCATTCGTTCATTTGGTAGGCTCAAATGCTGTAGGGCGTTACGGAGCCGAACAAAAAAAACTTTTTAAAACAATTTTGTAACCTAACCCTCAAATAATAATGTTAGTTTGGGACATCTACTGCTCATTTAAATTTCTACAAAGCATAGCGCATGCTCCATTATCTTTTATCTCCTTCCCACTAACCAATCTTATGAAAAATCTAAATATCAATTGTATTGAAATTGGCGATTGCATTGACAACAGATATGTAAATCTCGATATAACTTAAATACATCATAGTTGATATTATGTACACAGACAAACAGACATAACACATTGAACATTCACTCATCAAATTCATCGTCATTTAAACACTAACGACATCTGTTGATTTCAGTTAGTTGGGCAAATCACGAACCAGATGGCGGTAGCGAGCAAATGTCAAACTCGAGCAAATGTGTTATGTAGACAAGTTGAAGCAAAGAAATAATATGGGGTAGGGGATAAAACGGGCAAGTGCCACTTCAAGCTAAATATAATCAATTCGAATAAGCAGTCTACTTGGTCTTAAGTGAAGTAACCACTTGAGGCAACCTTGTACATAGGACCAAAACAGGAAATAGAAAGAAACATTTCCTCTCCAAAAATAATCGATCCTATGTTATTGTAAGATGACGATGATTTAAGCAAAAAGTTCATGAACGACCCATAAGGGTGCAAAAACAATAGCCAGACTTTTGTTTAATTAATTTCAAATTTTCCGATGCAACTGATGTTATGCGTGAGTAATCAGTGTTGATTGTACGTTCTGGGTAGCTTTCGCTGCTAAAAATATAATAAACTTGTGAAATGGGAGCTAAAAATTTAATGTTTTGTTTTGAATCGATTAATGTTTACCTTTCTGTAATAGGCCCTTATCAAATGCTACGTGAGATTTTTCATTTTTCACGTTTCCCACGAGAATTAAGGAAAACAGTAAGTGAAAAAATGAACTGTCATGGAGCTGTCACTTCTATTTATAATTTCATTTTTGAACATATCAAGAAAGGTCATTTATCACTGGTAGGTGAATTTGCACCTGTAAAACGCCGAAATATAATTTTGGCCAGGATTTTGGTCCAGTTACCCCTTAGTGCGCCGGTCGCATGGAGAGCGCTGCCAAAAACCAACTGTGGTAGTAAACCAACTGTGGTGGCCATGGTGGTACTCTTCCCGCGGCGTAAGTGTTTGTGTGGACAGTATGCCATCAATGGAGATCTCCTTGTATTTTCTATTTTCTCCAATCGATGTGCTTTGAGAGGTAGGAGAGGTCGATAGAGAGAAAGAGAAAGAGAGAGAAAGAGAGAGAGAGAGAGAGAGAGAGAAAGAGAGAGAGAGAGAGAGAGAGAGAGAGAGAGAGAGAGAGAGAGAGAGAGAGAGAGAGAGAGAGAGAGAGAGAGAGAGAGAGAGAGAGAGAGAGAGAGAGAATTGTTTGAAAGGCCGGTGGTGGATGTGGACTTGGCTAATGTCGGTACCAAAAGTACCTACAGCTGGAACGGGGCCGAGTCGATTATCGACGTTACGTTCTCGAGCCCTGGCCAAACGAGTAGTTCGAACTGGAGGGTAGATGATGGCTACACTCACAGCGACCACCTGGCGGTTCGCTACAGTATCGACTATACGACCAGCATTCAGCGGATGGAAGAAGGGGAGAGGCCTAGCCCTCGTATGTGGAAGACATCATACTTCGACGACGAGGTGTTTAAGGAAGCGCTCCGCCGCGAGCACAATACTCTCGGTTTGAGCGGCGAGCAGCTGGTAACAGTACTCTCGCGTGCATGCGATGCCACCATGCCTAGGTAAGTCCACCCTAGGAATGGGAGACCACCGGCTTACTGGTGGACTCAAGCAATTGCGAACCTGCGCCGGGTCTGCCTACGGGCAAGGAGGCGGATGCAGCGAGCACGCGCAGAAGAGGAGCGTGTTGAACGACGGGTGGCGTTGGTGGCTGCAAGAGCCGCTCTGAAGACTGAGATTAGATCAAGCAAAAAAGCCTGCTTCGAGGGCCTGTGTCAAAGTGCCAACACGAATCCATGGGGTGACGCCTATAGGGTCGTAATGGCCAAGACACGTGGGGCGATGGCCCCTACAGAGCGGTCTCCAGAGATGCTGGAGAGGATCATCGCGGGGCTCTACCCACGTCACGACCCAAGTCCCTGGCCTCCCTTTGTGGAGCTGCCAGGGACCAGGGTGGCCGACGAGGGAAGAGTAACTGTGGCGGAACTTGAAGGGAATGCACAGTCCGTTAGTGTAGGTAAGGCGCCAGGACCGGATGGCATTCCGAACCTGGCCATCAAAGCGGCCATTGCTGAGGCTCCCGAGATATTCAGATCTGTCATGCAGAGATGCCTGGACGAGGGAGTCTTCCCTGAAGCATGGAAAAGGCAGAGCTTGGTCCTATTGCCAAAGGCATATAGACCAATATGCCTGCTTGATACGGCGGGGAAGGTGCTCGAGAAGATCATCCTCAACAGGTTGTTGATACGCACGGAGGGTGCAGATGGTCTATCGAGTAACCAGTTTGGCTTCCGAAAGGGTCAGTCGACCGTGAACGTTATCTTGTCGGTTACCAAATCCGCGGAGATAGCTATCCAGCGTAAGAGGAGGGGAGTTTGCTATTGTGCAGTAGTGACTCTCGACGTGAGGAATGCTTTCAATAGTGCCACTTGGGCAGCTACTGCAGATGCGCTCCTGCGTCTTGGAATTCCTGAGTACCTGTACAAGATTCTCGGAAGCTACTTCCAGAATCGAGTACTGGTATACGACACGGAGGCGGGTAAGAAGTGCGTTGACATAACCTCAGGGGTTCCGCAAGGTTCCATACTGGGTCCGGTGTTATGGAACGTCATGTACGACGGTGTCTTGAGGTTGAAGTTCCCGGTGGGCGTGGTAATCGTCGGCTACACTGACGATATTGCGCTGAAGGTCTATGGCGAATCGATCGAAGAGGTGGAGTTGACTGCAGCCCACTCGATCGCAATTGTGGAGGAGTGGATGAGTTTCAGGAAGTTAGAACTGGCTCACCACAAGCCTGAGATGGTTGTTGTTTACAATCGAAAGTCGAAGTAACAAGCGGTGATAAGGGCAGGCAACTGCGCGGTCACCTCTGAACGCTCCATCAAACTTTTGGGGGTAATGATCGACGATAAGCTCACCTTTGGTAGCCACGTCAATTACGCCTGCAAGCGTGCCTCCACAGCTATAGTGGCATTGTCCCGGATGATGTCCAATAGCTCTGTGGTTTATGCCAGCAAGCGCAAGCTTCTGACTAGCGTCGCTCTGTCCATACTGAGGTATGGGGGGCCCGCTTGGGACACGGCCCTGCGTATTAACTGCTACAGAACGAAGTTAGAAAGTACGTATAGGCTCATGTGCCTAAGAGTTGCGAGCGCGTACCGTACCGTGTCGCACGATGCACTTTGCGTCATCACCGGTATGATGCCTATTGACATCGTTATCGGTGAAGACAGAGAGTGCTTCGAAATGCGCGCCACGAGAGGCATCCGTAGGACTGTCAAATGGTCAAATGGCAGCGTGCATGGGACAGTTCCACTAAGGGTAGATGGACACATAGGTTGATACCGGAGATAGGTACGTGGGTCAAGAGGCGCCATGGGGAAATCACTTTCCACCTGACCCAGGTCCTTACAGGCCATGGTTGCTTCAGACAGTATCTACACCGGTTCGGACACTCGGCCTCGCCCGAGTGTCCGGTGTGCGCAGGTTTAGAGGAAACGGCGGAACACGTGTTGTTCGTGTGCCCGCGTTTTCGCACAATGCGTGACCACATGCTTGCCACATGTGGTCTGGACACTACCCCGGACAACCTAGTCCGGAGGATGTGTAAAGATGAAGTTGGCTGGAACGCCGTTTTATCGGCTATCGTCCAAATTGTCTCGGAGCTGCACAGAAGGTGCCGCGTGGACTCGAGGAATGGCTAGTTCAGGCGCAAATAAGAGGTGGTCCAAGGGTTCGGAGTCGGCTTCATGGGTCATATCGGTGCCTTGTGGTCGAACTCGATCCTTTTATCGAACAAGTGGCCGCGTGAAAAACATGGTATCGTCGCTTTCGCGGCGCCGGTCAACCGGGCGGGTTCCGAGCCTGAGGACGGAAAGGGGTCCTCGTCAAGGCTGGGGCAGGCGTAGGCACCGCGTCGGCAAGTCCCTCTGTGTGCTGGCGAATAGGCCCTATCGCAGAGAGGTCAATTTGGGGTGCACGCGGCATTATCATTCTTGATACCAGTCGTGCAGAGGGAAGCAGGCGCGAAGTCGACCCTTTCCACCTTCCGAGGACATAGGGCGTAGTAAGGCCACAGCTGGAAAGCCGGCAATGCGCTGGCACGATACCATGGTGTTCTTCTAAAAAAGCGAGTCACGATGTTCGATGCTACAAGGACACGCAGCTAACCTCGAGGGTGCGTTATGCACTGGCCTCCTTTGAAGCATTACTTTCTGGTTGTACCGAAGGGACGATGGGCTTGACGGCAATGGAAACGGTTTAGCGGGTCGGGGATGCAGTCCTGCCTCCCTCGTTTGCTGTTGGAGGTGGCCCCTAACCCCGCACTTCCTGGACAACCCAGGATGTCTGTTGAGCAGATTCCCCCTCCATTGCTTAGGAAGAAAAAAAAAACACACATACACACAGACATCACCTCAATTCGTCGAGCTGAGTCGATCGGTATATAACACTATGGGTCTCCGGGCCTTCTATAAAAAGTTTGTTTTTGGAGCGATCATATAGCCTTTACGTATACTTAGTATACGAGAAAGGCAAAAAATTTAAAGATATGAAAGCCCCGGCTGACGATGATATTTTCTACATACTTATCAAAAAACTTCCTGAGAGCTCTTTATCCTTTTTATTAATTTATTTCACAAATGCATTCAATTGGCATACTTCCCAGACAATTGAAAAACGCCAAAGAGTTACGAATTTGACCCGACTTAACAAATCTGAAGGATATTCGTCTCGAGTTGCTCTTCTTGATATAGAGAAAGCATTTGACATGAAGCTTTCGTATAATTGTAAACAAATGTTTTAAACAAATGTTTTAAACTTGTTACACTGAATTATTAAGAACTAAATCAACCTTCAATCTCATTGAAGACACATTGAATTCAGCATCAATATTAGGTTTCTATTTGCAGACATTATAGTGCTCTAGACTTTGCTCTGATGGCACGACGACATGGGATTGGCGTTTGTATACTTAGCGTGCCAGTTTGGCCGGCGGCTAGCCGGCTAATGTTGTCTTGTAAACGCACACAAAAACCGAAAGCTTCCAATAACAAATCAACCGACACCCCGTGCTGCGGCGATCATTTTTTTATGTAATACCCGTCTGTTGGTTTGGAAAACTGGACACCACCGCTCACGGCACAGCTGACTGGCTGGCGCAGCTAAAGAGCACTGCGTGCGCATATAACCGTTATAATAACCAGTTAGAAATCGATTATTTGACAGTTGGGACGACGGTACACATAAATAGAATCCAGTTTATATGCCGAATGGGATTATTCGTTTACTAATTTGATTTCTTTCACATTTAGAACTTTACTTCAATACTGGAGTTTCCCAAAATTCTGCCCTAGATAAATGGCCATTGACTACGACATAAGCGCAGCTGGAAATACTAAAAAGACCACAAAATACCATCCAACGGCTGATTGATCATCATGCCATCCATTGTGCAGTGTGTTCCGCTACAGTTACCTATAACCATCTTGGGGAATAGGCTTGCGTTTTTTTCTCCAAATCACCACAGCGGTAAAATGCGTTGGTGTCGGTGGCTTCTTCTAATGGATGGAAACGCCGACGACCGCCACTTGAGATATGGTTCCTCTGCCTCCCAACAGAAGGGAGCTTCAGTTTACATTTTGCCCTTACTTGGTCCATCGAAGCGTGATGAATACATGGAAGAAATAAAATCGATGCACCTGATACATAACAAGAGTGTCTGGTTTCGATGTTTACATGTTCTTCTTTTATCCTAGTACAAACTGGTGAATACAGAGCAATGCTCTTCGGTAAGGAATAGAACAGCATTCGAGTGGAAAACTGAAATTCAAATCAAGGTTTTTCGCCAGTCATCAGCAAAATAAAGCATATCCGGAAAAAATGTTTCTTTGAAGCATATCATATCTGTAACTGTATTCTTTGTTCTGAATTGCAAGTGATGATGATCTCAGTTTTAAAATGTTTACTTTTACTTCTCTTAATATGACTCTTATTACGGTAGTATTTTGTTATCCTCAAAAATAGCATCTGGTTTGCGCATTTTTATTTGTACAACGAACGTGTACAAACATTTGCGAATTTCCTTTACAAACGAACTCCACAAGTGTGACATCATTTAAAAACAAAGCCAGAGTTGGCTTTTGCGTTTAATTCGGAATCATTCTGCTGGGTGTCTGCGCTTACACAAATGATTGTCATACATCGGCATTCATCGCAGCGTACATACAGTGCAATAACAGACAAGCAGACGTTCCACATAATAAATCACGTTGGAAAAACATAAACTACTACAGCAGTTTGTCTGTGGTAAAAATTAATATTTCTGTGCAGTCTAGCAAAATATCGCGGCAGAGTTGCACTATTGAGTGGTTGACGAAAAAAGAATGACCTTTACAACCGCTCAGCTGAATCATTCATTCAACATTTCCTTCTCCCCACGCGCTGTCCAGTGTTTGACCAATACGGTGCGATTGTAGGGTGGGTCAAGAACTAAGAAACTCTAAAAGATAACTTCAGTTCATGATTAACAAATTGCGTGTGAAGTGAAACGGTATGCAAAAAACCTGAAGGCCGTGAATCAATCTTAAACATGATTGGGACTGCTACGACATTGGATGTAAAACGATTTTGAGACTTTCGATACACAATGTGTAGCACATTAAATTTGAGCACCCTAATTTTATCTCTCACCGACAACAATTAGCTACCAAATGCGCTGTGTATTAGTGCCGATTATGTGAACATAAACGTTCACCGGTGCGTCAACCCAATGTATGCTCAATCAGCAGGCAGTTGAGTGTCAGAGAAATAATTTGAATTAATTTGTCCAGATAAAAGCGGCTGCATTCATTTTGGCAACTCCCCATTGCTGCCTGCTGCTGCATAATCCGTGCTGCATCTTCTATCGAGCCGTCTTGTTTTCCTCTCCTCTCCGGTCCACCGCCACGAATGGATGCCATACCATGCCACTACGTGTTGGCTAAATTAAATATATGTGCGCGCACGAATTGAATATAGCTTTTGTCACGGTTGAGTCGTTTCCACGGGTAGATCAGAAATTGAAATTGAAACCATTGCGGAATGTATGGGAAAAAGTGACCATCGAATTTTGAAATCCAACTACGGTTCGGATTGAGTGGGCTCGGCCGGACACAATTCAAGGATCAATCTCAAAAGAAAAACCACCATAAATTAAATGAGGTAAAAATTGATCATTTCAGAGTGGACACATATTTTCAGATTTTGAAGGTTCGTCTCCGATTGATGTTGTCGCTTTTTCTGTGTATGCTACAGAAGCCATGAGGCGGACGTAGATGTTTTATTTTCGTTACGTTACTATTGAGCCGAGTCCTCCGGAATGGTATCATCCATCTCTCGCTCATGGGGATGTGATATGCTAGAGCGCCGGGAGTGGGTAGGACAAGTAGGACATGTCCTATGCACGAATTTTCCTGGATGGGACAGTCAAGGCATTGTCCTACGCATGATTCTGGTAAGAAGACATCATCTAGGTTAACTATTTTAGTTGGTAGATCTGATTTCTAGGTGCACAAAAATCTCATCAAATATAAGGCAGTCTAAACTCTAAAGTATTATTAATTTGAATGGATTATTTTAAGTCTACGAGAATTTTTTTATTTGAGAAATCTGGAAGGATTTATTGAAATCTAAGAAATCACAAACATCTTTAAGCTCGCATGCAATCTGGTGTGCTAGGGGTTCTGAATCTGAACTCCCCAAAAGATCAATTGACGATCATATGATTTCCTGGAAGCGGATGGGAAATGTTTTTTTCTAGACCTGTGCACCAATTGAAAATTTTCCGACGGCGGCGTGATAGATCATTTTTAGCCAGCGGCGTAGCCTTGAAACGATTTCAAATGCCAAAAAACGAGCTCGTTGAGAAGTTCATCAAGAAATTCCTCCAGAAGTTGAAACAGGAGTTCCTCTGGAAATTCCTAAAGGAGTTCCCCCGGAAATTCCTCCATGAGTTCCTCCGGAAGTTCCTCCGGAAATTCCTCCAGGAGTTCCTCCGGAAGTTTATCTAGAAGTTCCTCCAAGAGTTCCTCCGGAAGTTCCTCTACGAGTTCCTCCAGAAGTTCCTCCAAGAGATCCTCCGGAGGATCCTTCAGGGTTCCTCCGGAAGATCCTCCAGTAGCTCCTCCAGCAGTTCCTCCAGAAGTTCCTGCAGGAGTTCCTCCCGCAATTCCTCCACAAGTTCCTCAAGTAATTCCTCCAGGAGTTCCCCCGAAAGCTCCACGCCACGCCGCCGCCACATCACGTTCGAACTCCAGAGATTTTACCAGACTATTTCTCGTTAGAAAACTTCAAGTGTAAATTTCAAAGGATTTTCCGTTGAAGCCCAACAAATACTCGTAGAAATAGATTTTTTGAATGGTGAAGAGTCTTTTTGTAGAAAGCCATTTTGCCGAACATTGAAGGTGAATAAAGCGCTCATCTTCTTCTTATTGGCATTACATCCCCATACTGGGACAGAGCCGCCTCGCAGCTTAGTGTTTATTAAGCATTTCCACAGTTATTAACTGCGAGGTTTCTAAGCCAAGTTACCATTTTTATATCAAGAGGCTAACACGATGATACTTTTATGCCTAGTAAAGTCGAGACAATTTCCAATCCGAAAATTTCCTAGACCGGCACCGGGAATCGAACCCATCCACCCTCAGCATGGTCTTGCTTTGTAGACGCGCGTCTTACCGCACGGCTAAGGAATAAAGCGCTCATATGACCAGAATAATCCTCTATAGCTCGAAAAAGCTAGAATTGTTTGTTGGTGAGGCTATAAATTGTTTGGTCTAATATCGGGACTGATTTACGATTTGGGCTTAACTTATTTCGTAAACAAAAATTGGAAGGCGAATTCCTGCTAAGGCAGGCATTTCCTGAGAAAACCACGATATGTGTCCGAAAGAATAAGCATTCCTTTATCAGATAAGAGAATTAGTTTGGGAGAAAAACGTTTGTATTCTACGGAATTCATATAACAATGTTTGTTTACAAAATATGATACGCCCAAAATCGCAAATCGGTCCCGATATGTCGTTTAACCGGGCACGGCAAATGCTGGGTAAAGCGTACCATTGGTACTTCGCGTACCTGAAGGAATAAAATAGACCCCATCTCGCGGTCCTTAGCCTCTTACCCAGCAACTCCTATCCCTACCTCCCCGCGGTGCTGGCTGGGATACGAGCAACCTTAGGGAAGATCGGGTAACCAACCCCGGTGGGAACTATGGTCGTATGCTGACAGGGAAGGGGGGTTTGCTCCTTCCGGAGGTGCAAATCTTATTGAGCGTCTGTTCTCCATGTCAGGATCGGCTCACAACAGCGTCTGTTTTCCATGCTAGGGACGGCTGATCATCGTCCGTGTGCCAGCGAGGGACCCTAAATGAAACTGTGTACTATGGTCCACCGGAAATAAGAAGGAATGGTCCTCCGGAAATTTAGGGGGTTTGGTGTCAGGCCCTGCAAGCCAGCCTTTAAAAAATCATAAGCAACGAACAATCAACAAGAGAGTACGGACCGGAACCATCGGCGAAGACCACTGCGAAGAAAAGGGACTAGCGATTGGAAACTCGGTTCGTGGAACTGCAAATCTCTCAACTTCATCGGGAGCACACGCATACTCGCCGATGTGCTCAAGGACCGTGGATTCGGCATCGTAGCGTTGCAGGAGGTTTGTTGGAAGGGATCAATGGTGCGAACGTTTAGAGGTAATCATACCATCTACCAGAGCTGCGGCAACACACATGAGCTGGGAACAGCTTTCATAGTGATGGGCGATATGCAAAGGCGCGTGATCGGGTGGTGGCCGATCAATGAAAGAATGTGCAGGTTGAGGATCAAAGGCCGGTTCTTCAACTTCAGCATAATCAACGTCCATAGCCCACACTCCGGAAGCACTGATGATGATAAGGACGCATTCTACGCGCAGCTGGAACGTGAGTACGACAGCTGCCCAAGCCACGACGTCAAAATCATCATAGGATATTTGAACGCTCAGGTTGGCCAAGAGGAGGAGTTTAGACCGACTATTGGAAAGTTCAGCGCTCACCGGCTGACGAACGAAAACGGCCTACGACTAATTGATTTCGCCGCCTCCAGGAATATGGCCATTCGTAGCACCTACTTCCAACACAGCCTCCCGTATCGGTACACCTGGAGATCACCACTGCAGACAGAATCACAAATCGACCACGTTCTGATTGATGGACGGCACTTCTTCGACATTATCGACGTCAGGACATATCGTGGCGCTAACATCGACACTGACCACTATCTGGTGATGGTTAAACTGCGCCCAAAACTATCCGTCATCAACAATGTTCGGTACCGACGACCGCCGCGGTACGACCTAGAGCGACTGAAGCAACCTGATGTCGCCACTGCATACGCGCAGCATCTCGAGGCAGCGTTGCCGGAAGAGGGTGAGCTCGATGGGGCCCCTCTTGAGGACTGCTGGAGTACAGTTAAAGCAGCCATTAACGACGCAGCGGAGAACAACGTCGGGTATATGGGTCGAAGTCCACGGAACGATTGGTTCGACGAAGAGTGCAGACAGATTCTGGAGGAGAAGGACGCAGCGCGGGCGGTCGCGCTGCAGCAAGGTACCCGGCAGAACGTGGAACGTTATAGACGGAAGCGCAGACAGCAGACCCGCCTTTTTCGGGAGAAGAAACGCCGCCTGGAAGAAGCGGAGTGCGAGGAGATGGAACAGCTGTGCCGTTCTCAAGATACACGGAAGTTCTATCAGAAGCTCAACGCATCCCGCAAAGGCTTCGTGCCGCGAGCCGAAATGTGTCGGGATAAGGATGGGAGCATCTTGACGGACGAACGTGTGGTGATCGAAAGGTGGAAGCAGCACTACGAGGAACATCTGAATGGCGCTGAGAGTACAGGCAGTGAAAGTCAAGGCAGCGGAGGAGATGACTACGTCAGTTCAGCGGACGATGGAAGCCAACCAGTCCCCACCTTGAGGGAAGTTAAGGATGCCATTCAACAGCTAAAGACCAATAAAGCAGCTGGTAAGGATGGTATCGGAGCTGAGCTCATCAAGATGGGCCCGGAAAAGCTGACCACTTGCCTGCACAAACTGATAGTCAGAATCTGGGAAACCGAACAGCTACCGGAGGAGTGGAAGGAAGAGGTTATATGCCCCATCTACAAGAAAGGCGACAAACTGGAGTGTGAGAACTTTCGAGCGATCACCATCCTTAATGCCGCCTACAAAGTGATATCCCAGATCATCTTCCGTCGTCTGTCACCATTAGTGAACGAGTTCGTGGGAAGTTATCAAGCCGGCTTCGTTGACGGCCGCTCGACAACGGGCCAGATCTTTACTGTACGGCAAATCCTTCAAAAATGCCGTGAATACCAGGTCCCAACGCACCATCTGTTCGTTGATTTCAAGGCGGCATACGACAGTATAGACCGCGTAGAGCTATGGAAAATTATGGACGAGAACAGCTTCCCTGGGAAGCTTACCAGACTGATCAAAGCAACGGTGGATGGTGTGCAAAACTGTGTGAAGATTTCGGGCGAACACTCCAGTTCGAATCGCGCCGGGGACTAAGACAAGGTGATGGACTTTCGTGCCTGTTGTTCAACATTGCGCTAGAAGGTGTCATGCGGAGAGCCGGGTGTAACAGCCGGGGTACGATTTTCAACAGATCCAGTCAATTTATTTGTTTTGCGGATGACATGGACATTGTCGGCCGAACATTTGCAAAGGTGGCAGAACTGTACACCCGCCTGAAACCTCAAGCAATTAAAGTTGGACTAGTGGTGAACGCGTCAAAGACAAAGTACATGCATGTGGGCGGAACCGAGCGCGACAGGGCCCGCCTGAGAAACAGTGTCACGATAGACGGGGATACCTTCGAGGTGGTCGAGGAATTCGTCTACCTCGGATCCTTGCTAACGGCTGACAACAACGTTAGTCGTGAAATACGAAGGCGCATCATCTGTGGAAGTCGGGCCTACTACGGGCTCCAGAAGAAACTGCGGTCGAAAAAGATTCGCCATCGCACCAAATGTGTCATGTACAAGACGTTAATAAGACCGGTTGTCCTCTACGGACATGAAACATGGACAATGCTCGAGGAGGACTTGCAAGCACTCGGAGTATTCGAGAGACGGGTGCTTAGGACCATCTTTGGCGGTGTGCAAGAAGACGGTGTGTGGCGGCGAAGAATGAACCATGAGCTCGCCCAACTCTACGGCGAACCCAGTATCCAGAAGGTAGCTAAAGCCGGAAGGGTACGATGGGCAGGACATGTTGCAAGAATGCCGGACAGCAACCCTGCAAAGATGGTGTTCGCTTCCGATCCGGCAGGTACGAGATGGCGTGGAGCGCAGCGAGCGAGATGGGCAGACCAGGTGCAGAACGACTTGGCGAGCGTGGGGCGTATCCGAGGATGGAGAGATGCGGCCTCGAACCGTGCATTGTGGCGTCAAATTGTTGATTCAGTGTTATCTGTTTAGATGTTAACTAAATAAATGAAAAAATGAAATGAATGTCGTTTAACCGAAAAAAAAACATTTGTATGAAGTCAAAGCCATCAAGTCTGAAATTATTTTGCCTAAAATGCCATTTGGTCGAAAATTCCTTTGGGTAAAAAACAGTTGGCCGACTAGCTTAATTGTCTGAAATGGTCGTGTGGCAGAAAGGGTCACTTGGACAAGATGGGCATTCGGCTAATACCGTTTCGATAAACGACAAATCGACCTAATTAAATGGCTTTTCGCCGAATGACTTTTGGCCAAACGACAGGTAGGGTCATTTGACCGAAAGGTGTTCCCTAGCAGCACACATGTTTCACCTAGGTTACTGCAACTGTTATGTGACCAGATTTAGTCACAATCAAGTTGCTGCAACCATTTTTGTTTGACTTGTGCTGCTCGGGTTTGGCCAATAATGTCATTCGGTCAATCAAACCTTTAGACAAAAACCCATCTGGCCGAAAATTTTATTTAGCCGAAATGGACATACGGCAAAATGACGTTTGTCTGACTGGCCATATGGCCTTTGGACCAAATGACATTTTCGATTAAATAGTTCTTTCTGCCAAACAACCATTTCTACCAAACGACATTTTCGGCCTTATTCGGCCAAATGACTTTTCCATAGAAATTTTAAGAAATCCTGTGCAAATTACAATGAATTTCCTATGAAAGTTTCGAACAATTTGCAGTTGAAATCCAATTTTTTTTCAGTTGAAATCGAGCGTACTTCGAGAGTACTTTTTCGTTGTACTTCCGTGTCTTAGTTAACAAAGGGAAGTACAACGAAAATGTACTCTCGGAGGAAGAAAGAAGCTTTGCTAGAAACGGCGCAGGGAAGTTCTGCCAAACGATCAACAACATGCGCAAGCAAAGCGCACTGGCGCCAGTCATGATCAATGACAGCTCCAGAAATCTGTTGACCGATCGACCAAGAGTGGCTGCTAGGTGTAAGAGGCACTTTGAGTTATTGTTGAATGCACAGAGAGAGCAGACACGGAATCAGGATTGATGATGATGAATAAGCAGAGCCATCAACGCTAGACGATGTGAGAAAAGCTGTTCAAGAGCTGAAAAACGGCAAGGTTGCTGGGACGGAATCCCGGTTCAGCTTCCAAAAGTTGGGAGCTGAACGAGAAAATCCACCAGGATAAAAATGAATTGGGAAGGAGTTGAAATGGCTTCGAGTTGTCTTGATGGGCTCATACTCTACCCGCCAAAAGCATGGAGCGCAAGAATAAGTATTGCAACACCTATTTTGAACATTGCAACACTTCCCAAAAAGTTAAGCATCACTTCCGAACTCTGTATATTGTTACCGTATTCGATAACAATCAAGCCAACTCACTTACGCGGTCGTGATATTGTTAACTTTATTACTAATAATGTTAGAAAAAGAATTGAGAAAGTTCGCATGTAGTTCACGTTCATGTAGTTCAAATATGAGTGAGTGCTTTTTAGCGTGTTTTGCGTATAGAAAATAGTATTTTGGTCATAACTTCTGATCCCATAGTCCATTCTGGTCAATTTTCAATAGCAAACAATGGGACAGGATTCTCAGCACAGTGTGTCTACAAAATTTTGTACAAACACACACATACATACACAGGGCTGCGAAATGGTGAGTTGACATCTGGGAAGGAGCGACCTACACAGCTCTGGTCCTCACAAGTTCCAATCTCACGCTTCCACGGGTCTTCCGATGACAATCGACCGCCAGCTAAGGGTTCTGTACTTAGCTGGTAGTGCAGCCTGGGCACTGTTGTCCTTCTGACATCATCTAGAGTGAGGGGGTGCGACCAAAGGGACCATTGTCCCTAACCCCTAATCCCAAGGCGTTCAGCGACCCGTGCCGAGGGAATGCATGGCCAGGGAGTGAAAAAATGAGCTAGGCCTTTAACGGAGCCTGTGCACCCTTCACAGCAATTGTCCCTTACTGCGTCATGCTGGGCTCTGGTGTGGTGGACCTCTTTTCCCGAGCAACTCGTGGGACCAAAATGTAAAACCAAGTCAATTCTTCAATTAGTGGTAGTAGTGTAGACGACAACCCCTTCGCAAGAGGTGGGTTGTTCAGGTCTCCGCCTAGGAGGCCAGAGGCAATAGTCGGCAGCTCAGTGCGCAGCTCCAGCGTGGCTCATTTAACCTTCTCCTCGGCTAAGGCGGTAGAGGTTATGGATGGCCCATGGCTTGTGGGGGCGACGAACCGCAAACGCGATGGGCTTTCGGCATTCGAGGTGACGACGGAACAGCTGGACGCCATTATCGACTTTGCGTCATCGAAGCATAATATCAGTAAGGACCTCAAGAGGAGCTTGCTGAATCTTCGAAAGTCGATGTTGGACGCCAAACTGGAGAGGGCGGTCGGGACGGCCAAGTGTAAACCCGTGAAATCCGTGGAGTCGAGGCCTACCCAGACTGAGGCCCAAGGATTCGCGGGCACGTTGGGGGTGACTGCTCCAACGGAGCAGACACAAAAACGGGGAAGACAGTCTCCAGGAGATGAGCTCCCTGGGGGCCGCTCCAAAACGCGGAGGGTTACTACCCCGAACAAGGATAGTGGGGCTGGGAAGCTGGACCCCGGCCAGATACCCCCAAAACTGGGGGAGGAAGGACCTGGAAAGTCAAGAGGAAATCGAAGACGTCAAGGGCCGAAAAGAAGGCCCAGGCGAATGAGGGTAGCAAGGGTAGACGCCAATTGCTCCAGGGGCGATGCCATAGTCATCAAGACGGACGAGGCTAAGTACTCGGACGTCTTGAAGGCGATAAGTAGTGACGTCAAGCTCGGTGAACTCGGCGCCGACGTACGTCGAATAAGACGTACCCGGATGGGCGAGATGATCCTCGAGCTGAAGCGGGGCATCTCGCAAAAGGGCGTCGCCTACAAGAAGTTGGCGGAGAAAGTCCTAGGCGAGACGGTCAAGGTGAGGGCACTCACGACGGAGGTGAATCCTAAGGTTAAAGACCTGGACGAGATTACCGAAGTCGAAGAGCTCGTCACGGCACTGCGGTGACAGTGTCAAGTGGAGACGCAGCCATTCGCCTACGGAAAGGTCCGGAAGGGACGCAGGTAGCATTGTTTCGGCTATCTGCACCGGACGCCTCCAAGGTAGTCAAGTTAGGGAGCGTCAAGGTGGGATGGTCGGTGTTCCCTGTGGGCATATACGAGCAACCCGAAGTTTGCTTCAAGTGCCTGGAATCGGGGCACAATCAATGGGACTGCAAAGGCCCTGACAGAAGCAATCTCTGCCGACGCTGCGGATTGGAGGGACTTAAGGCACAATTGGTTCATGGATCGTACCGGTGGTCATGCCCTGTGGTTGAACTCGATCCTTCTATCGAACAAGTGGCCGCGCGAAGAACAACATGGTATCGTCGCTTTCGCGGCGTCGGTCAACCGGGCGGGTTCCGAGCCCGAGGACGGAAAGAAGTCCTCGTCAAAGCTGGAGCAGGCGTAGGCACCGCGTCGGCAAGTCCCTCTGTGTGTTAGCGAATAGACCCTATCGCAGAGAGGTCAATTTGGGGTGCACGCGGCATCATCACTCTTGATACCAGTCGTGCAGAGGGAAGCAGGCGCGAAGTCGACCCTTCCCACCTTCCGAGGACATAGGGCGTGGTAAGGCCACCTGGAAAGCCGGCAACGTGCTGGCACGATACCATGGTGTTCTTCTAAAAAAGCGAGTTACGATGTTCGGTGCTGCAAGGACACAAAAGGACAAAAAAACATACAGAAAAAAAGAGACATCACCTCAATTCGTCGAGCTGAGTCTATTGGTATATAACACTATGGGTCTCCGAGCCTTCTATCAAAAGTTTGGTTTTGGAGTGATCATATAGCCTTTACGTATACTTAGTATACGAGAAAGACAAAAAAATAAGTAAAATGTTCTTCAACTCTTTTAATTATGCTACGCTATCTCTGCGCATGTAAGTCCGTTGGCTCTACATCTACATTGTCACGTCCGCTTCGATCTGTGTGGCCTCATAGCAGGCCTATAGCCGGCCCTGAGAAATAAATCCCGAGGTGAGCTAGTTTGGGACGTGTGGACATCTGCTGCCCATACGTAGGGACGTCACTGGCAGTTTCAATATTTGTAATGATGTATCATCGGTTCTTTTCTATTTTGAATGGTGAAATCTACTACAAAGTTATTCAGGATGATAAGAGCATTAGGAAGAAAAACAGACAGACAGGAAGGAGAAAAAATTCCAAAGCTGGAGTTTTTTCCTCAGCTGCCCTTAGTTCTTCATATCGTTCTCTATGGCCACTAGCATTTACATACCACCAGATAGTGGTCAGAGTCGATATTTGGTCCTCGGAAGGTCCTCACATCTATAACTACAAATGCCGACCGTCCACTAAAACGTGATCGATTTTAGAACACGTATCGCCATTTGGGTGTCTCCAGGTGTGCTTTCGAGTATTCTTGCTTGCACAAATAGGTGCTTCTTCTTCTTCTTCTTCTTATTGGCATTACATCCCCACACTGGGGACAGAGCCGCCTTGCAGCTTAGTGTTCATTAAGCACTTCCACAGTTAATAACTGCGAGGTTTCTAAGCCAAGTTTGCATTCGTATGTCATGAGGCTAGCACGATGCTACTTTTATGCCCAGGGAAGTCGAGACAATTTCCAATCCGAAAATTGCCTTGACCAGCACCGGGAATCGAACCCAGCCACCCTCAGCATGGTCTTGCTTTGCAGCCGCGCATCTTACCGCACAAATAGGTGCTACAGATAGCCATTCCTCTGGCTGCGGCAAAATTGACTAGCCTCAGGTCGTAGTCAATGGTGGTTGCGTGGAGGCTCTTCTTTTCAATGACTGGGCGAAAGAACTCTTCCTTCCCGACCTTTGCGTTTGGTTGGGTCACCGATGATAAATTTCGGTTTATCGTTGGTTGGTGTGTATGCAATGATCAAACTGTAGCTAAAGAACTTGCCATTAATTCTCAACACGCATCTGCGATCACTAATACCGGCCTCCATCTAATGATTCGACGCTGCTGCTTAACAAGCACTACGAAACCAACTCCATGCTCCGCCTTCTCGCCGCCACTTTAGTAGGTGTGATATTTGAATGAGGTACCCGCAATTGGTTCAACTGCGTAGAATTCTCCTGTTCCTCGCCATCGGACCTCCTGAAGTGCTGCAACCTCCACCTTCACCTTTTGCAGCTCAAGCAAGGAGGGCAATTCGTGCAGGTTCCAAAAGGGTCCTTAACGTTCCAAGTATCGAGTTTCCAATCAGTTTTCGATAAACATTGCCGTGTCCTTTGCCGATTGTTAAATCCTGTATTTTTCAGTACATTTTTCGGGGTTAATTGTTGGTTTTTCGGTATGCCGCCTTACTAGGGCTGCGATACCTAGCCACGGGAACTCAATCACAACCAATTGAAATCATGTTTATAGAGATTTATTGCTGTATTATTGCGAAATTCTCTGCCTAAGCCGTGGCACCACGCTTCAGAGATTTTATTACCTTCGAAAGAAAATCGCATTATTTGTACAGGATAAATGCCCGAGCTGAATAATCCCAAATGGGTTAGTGATTTGGCTCTTCTATTTGATATCACCAAACATTTCAATGACTTGAACATGAAACTACAAGGCAAGGATCAACACGTCGAACTTTCATTATCCAACATTTGGGTTTTAAACTAAATTAACACTTTGACACAGTTGACTGCTGACAATCTGTAAATTTCACTCATGTTGTTGTAAACAGTTCATGCAAATTCTGTTAAATATGCTGGTAAAATCGAAAAACTTCAACAATTCGCTGGTTTTCGAGAACACAGTAACGAAATTACTTTGTTCCATAAATGGAGAATCTTGACCTCCAATGCAACGATGAGCTTAAATATTAATTTCTGGAAGATTTTTTTTATATGCGAGATATTTTATGTGCGGAAGCACATATCTGTGTGAGCAGGTCTTTTCAAGAATAAAAGCTTGCAAACTTTGGTTACCGATTGCTCAATCAATATTCGTCGCGTATTAGATCAACAATTCAATGTTTTTCATTAAATGTTTAAACAAAAGACCTGTAACGTAGAATCTTTTTATTAAAGGTAATATGAAAATTTTTAGATACAAAATTGTAATTAGAAGGTTTGTTTGACTATGTTTTGCATGGAGAATGGATCGACTAACTTTTCCAAGCTAAAATACCAATAATGGAAATAAACTTGCGAAATCGACATATTTTTTTATTTTATATAAAATTCAGGAAATGCCGTCTACAATCAAACTATTGTAGATGTCTACACACATTGACGCTTTCCTAATATTGAATAACAAAACCCAAAAAAAAATCGCAAACCTACATACCTGAATCAAAATGCTGCCACGAACGTCATAATTCGGCGATGAGCACATCAGCCGCAAGAGCAATAATGCCAACGACCAAGCCGCGCTACATGGACGACACAGCAATGCCGCCAAGAGGTGGTTTTCCTAATGAAGAGAAACCTGCTGCTGGCTGCGCTTCTCCGCTATATGTGCTGCAGCAGCAAGCGCACACACCGACGTCGATGGCTGTCGATGATGTCTTCCTCACACGCGTGCTGCTCGGTTGCTGGTTTTCTTCGCTCTGAAGTGAACTTTATTGTTGCTGAACACTGATTTGATGCATTCGACGATTGCGCGTTTGTTGTTTTTTCGATTACTCACAATTATCTATCAAACTGCGCCAGCTGATGTGGACAAAAAACACTAGTTTAGATCGTTTGTAAACTTGGTTTAGCTGATGTTCACTCGTCAATTGATTTCAAAAATACGATCAATTTTTGAGATTTGTATGCTTGAATTTTGACTGCTTATATTTTGCTTGCAATGCGTTCTAAAAAGTACTTTTTGTACAAGATTCAGTAGAAACTTTGCTTTACGCATCTGAGATTATGTTTAAATATTTTTACTTAATTGATTCGACTAAGATGGCGACGTTTGAGGTTTTGGCTTTCAGTCTTTTGGGATCAAAAACGGGGTTTTATGTTTTCATCCGACGTTTCGGACACATGTATTGTGCCTTTTTCAAGGAGTTAACTATGATCCGTTTTATTGTCACATTAGCCCTCAGATAAATATTTTTAGTTATTCGATTTGGTATTTCAATTTGTCTCTTTCACGAGTTGGGAACAGTTTTCATAGTGATGGACGATATGCAAAGACGCGTGATCCGGTGGTAATAAGAGAACGTGCAGGTTAAGGATCAAAGGCCTGTCCTTCATAATGATAAGGGCGCATTCTACGCGTAGCTGGAACGTGAGTTTGGCAGCTACCCTCGTGGCTTGGGTTTTATTAGATTTAAACGCTCAGGATGGCCAGTAGGAGGGGCTTAGACCGACTATTGGAACCGACCGAACAAGAACCGCCGACTATCATCTGTGTACAATATATCTATAGAAGTCGAGCCCGAGGTCGAGCCTATACTACCGGTTACAGACGAAATTGCGGTCAAGAAAGATTCACACTCGCACCAAATGTATCATGTACAGAACGCCCATAGGACCGATGGACATGAGACATGGACCATGCTCGAGGAGGACTTGCAAGCAAGCAAGCAAAAGAACGCATTATGGCGGCGAAGAATGAACCACGATATGACAACATTTTTTCTCGTAATTTACTTGATGACATGCTTCCAGAAATTCCTTCGCAAGTATATCCAGAAATCTCTTCAGGAATTCCATCGTAAGTCCCTCCAGATAATCCTTCGAAAAATTCTCCGGACATGAATTAAGAAATTCCTTTACAGAGAGAATTTTCCAGGTTTTTCAGGTAGCAGACCCCAAAGGGAAAAAAATGCATACGTAACAGAAAAATGCATACTTTTGAAGAAGAGGTAATATTCTTTCTGCCTTATTCCGGGCAAATGCATACTTTTAAGGAAGGCATCATCTACTCTTTTGCCTTATCGCGAGCAAATGCGTATTTTAAAATATGACGAATTTAAAAAATGACGAATCTGATTTCAGACAAATGAATATTTTTCAAGAAGTGGTCATGCAGTCCTTTGCCTTATTCCAGGCAAATGCGTACTTTTGAAAAGGGCATCGTCTACACGTAAAAAACCTTATAAGTGTTGGCAAAAAATCAATCGAAAATACTAAAACAAGGCATTAAGCAACCTAATGAATGATTTTTCACTAAATCTTCTTTATTTATATACATAAAAATGAATTTCTTCTGACTGACCCTTATAGACTTGGAAATCACTGAACCGATCGTCGTGAAATTTTGTATACAGGGGTTTTTGGGCCGGGGAAGGTTCTTAAGATGATTCAAGACCCCTTCCCCTCTCGAAAGGGGGGGACTCCCATATAAACAAGGAGTGTAATTGTCGCTGATAAATGCAAGAAACAAGCAACAAAACAGAATAGCGATAAGTCTTTGTCCTCATCTGCAGAGGATAAATACAATGTTGCGTTCTATTTTATCTGCAACAAATATGGAGAGGTAATTGTTATGAACTTTTCAAACTGCGATAACTTGTATTATTTCAGAAGTAACACACAAATCATTTCAACAGATGGTTATGTTTATGTCTTAACATTGATAACTGATATTATTTAAACAAAAGCATCATCGAAAAACGACTATTTCTCTAATTACGCGGCAGGCGATCATTTTCCTATTCTGTTGCAGTTTGGGACAAACGCTCGTTACAAGTTGAGTTGGTCCCAACATTTACAAGGGGGTAGAATGTTGTTGTCATTGGCAATGTTATTTTTTTATATTCCCTGCATAAAAATGAAACACAAATTTCTACATAACTTAGGAACTAATCAAGCAAAATGAACCAAATGTGGCATGTGGATGTTTTTGATGACAAGAAATGTTTCTATGATGGGTTCATATCCTTCCCCGCGCTAGAAAGGAGGGGGAGGTTGGTTCGACAAATTCGGAACTTACTTACTTATGGATCCTGTACGCCTCCGGTGGTGCAAAGAGCCGACTTGAAAGATCTCCATCCTGAGCGTTACCCGGCTATCGCTTTTGTTGCCAGGTTAGATTGCGGTCGACTTCTTGTATTTCTTTATTGAGGCTTCGCCGCCATGAGCCTCTGGGTCTGCCTCTGCTGCAATGTCCCGCTGGATTCTAGTCTAATGCTAGTTTACAGATTTCGTTTCCGCCCCTACGAAATTTTTTTGTCGACCCAGCCCCACTTCCGATCCCGAATTTCTGTTGCTATCGGCCTCTGGTGACAACGACGATGGAGCTCGTTGTTTGAGATCCAGTTGTGAGGCCACCAGGCCCGAATTATATACCGCAGGCATCTGTTAATGAACACCTGTAGCCGTTGAGTGTTCTCCACTGATACACACCATGTTTCGCTAGCGTATAACAGCACAGATTTCACGTTAGAGTTGAAAATTCGTATTTTGGTGCGTTCACTTATCTGCCTGTTTTTCCAGATATTTCCTAAACTCGCAAAGGCAGCCCTTGCTTTCTTGATCCGTGCGCCTATGTCGATCTTGGTACCGCCGTCTGACGCCATTTGGCTACCAAGATATTGGAAGCTTTCAACATTCTCCACTGGTTGCCCGGCTACTGTGAAACTGGAAGGAGTCACCGTGTTTACATCCAACGATTTGGTTTTATTGACGTTGATGACTAAACCTGCCGAAGAGGAGCGCTCGGCAAGGTCGTTGAGCTTACTCTGCATATCAGAGCGCACATCTACCAGAATCTCGTCGATTACGATGAGGAACATAATGCCTCGCCAGCTATCGCATACAGACAGGTCACCCTTTTTGGGCAGCTTCACTAAGATACCTTGCATCCAGTCGACCGGGAAAGTTGCGGTGTCCCAGATATTACGAAATAAACGATGCAGTAGTTGAGCGGATGTCATGGGGTCAGCTGGGGATGGGGATGTCATGGTGAGCATCTCGGCTGATATGCGGTCGACCCCTGGGGCTTTATTCGATTTCATGCTTTGGATGGGTGTTTAAATCTCTAGCAGTGATGGAGCTTCGGTATTGACGCGTGTTATACGTCGGATCCTAGGCAGATCATGCCGAGGTGGTGATGACCCGGCTGGCACTTGAAAAAGTTATTCGAAGTGCTCGAACCAGCGTTTCAGCTGGTCAGTTGGATCGGTCAATTACTGATCATTCGCGTCTTTCACAGGCATCGTTGCATTCATCTTCGCCCCGCTTAAGCGTCGTGAGACATCGTAGAGGAGGTGAATGTCCCCGGTTGCGGCGGCTCTCTCTCCTTCGTCGGCCAGAGAGTCTGCCCACGCTCGCTTGTCCCGTCGACATGAGCGTTTTACTTCCTTCTCAAGAGCCGCGTATCGTTGACGGACTAAGACTTTGGCTCCTCTGGTTTTCGATCGCTCTATTCCGGAAGGCAGAAGACTACCGGTCCACCGGCGCCCCGACGACCCGAAGCCAAACACTGCTCACTGCGCTGAATACACCCCAGAATTGGCACTTATTCGCAGATCTCGTCTCCATCTACGCTGCAGATTCGACAGTATTTGCGGCACAACTCTGCTTGGAACTTGGGACAGGCATTCCTCTACGAATTTCCGCAAACCGAGGACAGTCGAACACCACATGCTCTGGCGTCTCTTCAACATTCTCACATTCTGGACATAACGGGAAATTGGTGTGTCCGATGTAAATACTTCCGGAAGCATCCGTGGTCCGACAGGAACTGCGTCAGGTGAAGGTTTACTTCACCATGCTTTCTGTTCGTCCACACCGACAGGTTTGGAATAAGCCGGTGGGACCACCTCCCTTTCTCCGTACTGTCCCACTCCTGTTGACTTCTCATTGCCGATGAAACACTCGATGTCTTCCGCCAGCGTAATGCAAATAGGCGATAAGCACACTGCCTCCGATGATATCGTTCTAAACGCACTTGCAACTAGTATGGCCATCAGCCGGAACACAATGTTCAGCTTTTCACAGTTCCACTTGGTTTGCAGTGCATTGCCCCAGGCAGGGACCCATAGCCTAGCATTGAAGACGAGACAATAACTAGCAAACGCATGATCCTCACTATTGCGTTCATTGCCTTCACCGACTTTTCACAGGCGTAGTCAACGTGGCTGTTGAAATTTAGCCGGTCGTCGATCATCACTCCCACGTGCTTCAGCGACCGATTCGAAGCAATCGCATGTCTTCCGACGACGATTTGCATCCGCTGGATCGCCTTGCAGTTGCTGACTAATAGCACCTACGTTTTGTGGTGAGGTATCTGCTCAACTCCATTCATCCAGCTCTCGATCGTGGTTTATCGCCTCTGTCACAGACGCCTCCACTTCTTCGAGTGTCTCGCCCATCACTGTTAGTGACGCAAAACCCACGTTTTTCACTTTCCTGGGCAGCCGCAGGGTCAGGACTCCATCAATCATCCAGTTCCAGAGGTTTGGGCCGAGTTTAGATACCTGAAGAACACCCGCTGTAACACGCATCGATTTTCGCTCTTCGTTCGTGTTGTACACCACTCTCGAAGCAGCTCTTTAGGATGTGGCAAAGATAGTCGGGAACCCGCATTCTGTGCAGCGCAGCGGTCATAGCTTCAAAGTTGGCACTGATGAACGCGTTCTTTACGTCTATCGTAACCACTGCGCCGTATCGATCTCCTATTCGCTTCTGTTTGGACGCTTTCTCAGCACTCTCGAGCACTGTCCGGATTGCATCCACTGTCGATGCTCCTTTGCGAAATCCAAACTGCCAGCATAACTGGGCACATTTCAGTTGACGTCTACGGGCCTTTGATCTTCCCCAGGGATTGGCGTCTGCTTTTCGGCATAGCTCTTTGAAGCAATCTGACTTGCTAATCTTGATTGCCCGTTTCAATGCGATTCTAGCTTCCCGAAACGCCGCCTTGCGCTCTTCTCTCTGGCCCCGTCCTCGCTCTCTGTGCCCGCCTCCTGGATCTCTAAGACAAGCAACGCGTAGTGCACTAAGGCTCTCATTCCACCAGTAGGCTGGACGCCGATCGCTCCTAGGGTCCAGTTTTCGCGGCTTGCATCACAAGCCGTTACCACCCTTTTTATCAGTTCGGCCGCATCAACGTTCTCGAAACTGTTGTCCGGTCGAAGTGCCTCAACAAAGAGGTCCTTGTCGAAGGCTTTCGTCTTCCACTTCTGCTCAACGGTCACTCTTCTCCTCTCGTATTGGTGACTCTGCTGCCCCACTCCACAGCCCAAGCATTGAAATCACCTCCCATAATTACCGGCCTTCGTCCGATCAGGTTGTCGGTTAACCGCTCTAGCGTCTGGCTAAACTGCTCCACTGTCCACCTTGGAAGCGCATAGCAAGAGCATACGTAAACGCCGTTGATTTTGACGATCACGAATCCCTCACATGAACTCTCTACCACTTCTTGGATAGGAAATCTGCCCATAGCTTGTATTGCAGTCATTCCCGTCCTAACAGCTACCCCGTTTCCGTACCGAGGAACTCGGTACGGCTCTGCAATTATCGCTGCGTCACACATCGTCCCCCAGCGCAGCAGAGGCAAACCCAGAGGCTCATGGCGGCGAAGCCTCAATAAAGAAATAAAAGAAGTCGACTGAAATCTAACCTGGCAACAGGTTAAAGCGATAGCCGGGCAACGCTCAGGATGGAGATCTTTCAAGTCGACCCTTTGCACCACCGGAGGTGTACATGATCCATAAGTAAGTAAGTCACACATCGATTCAGATTAATCTGAATTATATCCACTACTGCGGGCCTGCGATCGCCTTCTTATATGAAGGGCATTTGTAGCAACCCGTCTGATGGCCATTCCCGTCCTTTTTGTGCAAACCACGCACTTGGGCCTTCACGTGCAGTCTTTCGCAAAACGACCTGTTTCTCCACATGTGTGTATGTGTGTGTGCATTTTAGACACACTTATTAGCATTGTCTGAATTATTTGCAACAGACTTTATTCGACGGGTTATCCTGTCCCATTGCATGCTATTGAAAATTGGTCAGACCGGAAGATGGGATCAGAAGTTATGGCCAAAAAACACAAAAAAAATACACGAGATTCCGTTTTTATATTTTATTTTTTCGCTCTTATTTTTGATCGTGTGACTTCAATTTACAATCGAAAACCTCGCAACATGTTTCAAAAAATCCTGAATAAATCAAAGAAAAATCACACGATAATTAATATGTGTTAAACATTTAGGATGAGTGGAAAATTGAAAAAATATTAATCGTGTAAAAACAGAATCCAGTGTACTCTATTTTTTAGTATTTTTTGCACGAGAAAGGCACTAACATCGCTAGGTGGATGAATCAGGGTATTACTTATGCATATAATTGAGGCTCTGCTTTGGCAAAAATGTGAGAAATCTGCGTTAAAAAAAATAGAAAAATCACTGGAACTCAGTGAAATTGATTGCTGAATGTCTTACAGCAACTTATTTGCTGAGAATCAACAAATCATTCGGTTTGTCAAATTCGAACGTCAAGTGGAAAGTTGATTTTTTCAATTCAATTCAATTCAAGAGCCATATGAATAAAATTTTAGGAATACTTTTGAAATTGTTTGCACCTTTGTCGAAACTGGATAAAGCAGAAGTGGTAAGAGTTTTCAAATTAGATCAAACATCACATTATTCATTTTTCTATTCATTTCATTTCAGCCTGAAAATATATCACTCAATCGGATATCATATATCTGCCTCATTCTGATTATTCATAATTATAAGACAAACGACTATGCAGTCGCATCTAATTGAAACAAATTTTAATAAAAGTAATAAAACTCGTTTCAATTAGATGAGACTGCTTAGCCGTTTTTCTCATATGTATGATTGAATGAACGTTACAGTCGACCATACCACAGTAAGAAATTATAATTATTGATCAGAACGTCTGGAAAGATAAAGTTTCTTTGCTATGTGTAGCTGTGTTTTTTTATAAATTATATTTTTTCAATGAATTTTGGGATGAATACGGGATTTTGCGAGATTTCAGTAAATAGAATTAGCTGAAAATACAGCAAAAAAATGTTACTAACCAATTACTGGTTATCCAGCAAAGCTAGTTGATCAGTAAATTATATTACTGAAACAATTGCTGGATTAACAGCACAAAAAAAAAGCAACATATTGCTGAATTCCAGCGAAATAAAATTAGTATGTTGGATCATGTTTATAGGGTTTTTTTGTTGTTGTGGACATTATGGCAGATACTTGTTGTGCCCAATGTACCACTATATTTGACTCATCTTTCCAACGATTGTTGAAAGGAGGCTTCTGAGCCTCTTGAAAGGAGGCTTCTGAGCCTCTTGAAAGGAGGCTTCTGAGCATCTTGAAAGGAGGCTTTGAGCCTCTTGAAAGGAGGCTTCTGAGCCTCTTGAAAGGAGGCTTTGAGCATCTTGAAAGGAGGCTTCTGAGCCTCTTGAAAGGAGGCTTCTGAGCTCTTGAAAGGAGGCTTCTGAGCCTCTTGAAAGGAGGCTTCTGAGCCTCTTGAAAGGAGGCTTCTGAGCCTCTTGAAAGGAGGCTTCTGAGCCTCTTGAAAGGAGGCTCTGAGCCTCTTGAAAGGAGGCTTCTGAGCCTCTTGAAAGGAGGCTTCTGAGCCTCTTGAAAGGAGGCTTCCTGAGCCTCTTGAAAGGAGGCTTCTGAGCCTCTTGAAAGGAGGCTTCTGAGCCTCTTGAAAGGAGGCTTCTGAGCCTCTTGAAAGGAGGCTTCTGAGCCTCTTGAAAGGAGGCTTCTGAGCCTCTTGAAAGGAGGCTTCCTGAGCCTCTTGAAAGGAGGCTCTGAGCCTCTTGAAAGGAGGCTTCTGAGCCTCTTGAAAGGAGGCCTGAGCCTCTTGAAAGGAGGCCTGAGCCTCTTGAAAGGAGGCTTCTGAGCCTCTTGAAAGGAGGCTCTGAGCCTCTTGAAAGGAGGCTCTGAGCTCTTGAAAGGAGGCTCTGAGCCTCTTGAAAGGAGGCTTCTGAGCCTCTTGAAAGGAGGCTTCTGAGCCTCTTGAAAGGAGGCTTCTGAGCTCTTGAAAGGAGGCCTGAGCCTCTTGAAAGGAGGCTTCTGAGCCTCTTGAAAGGAGGCCTGAGCCTCTTGAAAGGAGGCTGTGAGGCCTCTTGAAAGGAGGCCTGAGCCTCTTGAAAGGAGGCTTCTGAGCCTCTTGAAAGGAGGCCTGAGCCTCTTGAAAGGAGGCTTGAGCCTCTTGAAAGGAGGCTTCTGAGCCTCTTGAAAGGAGGCTTCTGAGCCTCTTGAAAGGAGGCCTGAGCCTCTTGAAAGGAGGCTTCTGAGCCTCTTGAAAGGAGGCTTCCTGAGCCTCTTGAAAGGAGGCCTGAGCCTCTTGAAAGGATGCTTCTGAGCCTTTTGAAAGGATGCTTCTGAGCCTCTTGAAAGGGGGGGGCTTCTGAGCCTCTTGAAAGGAGGCTCTGAGCCTCTTGAAAGGAGGCTTCTGAGCCTCTTGAAAGGAGGCTTCTGAGCTCTTGAAAGGAGGCTTCTGAGCCTCTTGAAAGGAGGCTTCTGAGCCTCTTGAAAGGAGGCTTCTGAGCCTCTTGAAAGGATGCTTCTGAGCCTCTTGAAAGGATGCTTGAGCCTCTCGAAAGGATGCTTCTGAACCTCTTGAAAGGAGGCCTGAGCCTCTTGAAAGGAAGCCTGAGCCTCTTGAAAGGAGGCTTCTGAGCCTCTTGAAAGGAGGCTTCTGAGCCTCTTGAAAGGAGGCTTCTGAGCCTCTTGAAAGGAGGCTTCTGAGCCTCTTGAAAGGAGGCTTCTGAGCTCTTGAAAGGAGGCTTCTGAGCCTCTTGAAAGGAGGCTTCTGAGCCTCTTGAAAGGAGGCTTCCTGAGCCTCTTGACAGGAGGCTTCTGAGCCTCTTGAAAGGATGCTTCTGAGCCTCTTGAAAGGATGCTTCTGAGCCTCTTGAAAGGAGGCTTCCGAGCCTCTTGAAAGGAGGCTTCCGAGCCTCTTGAAAGGAGGCTTCCGAGCCTCTTAAAAGGAACCAACAGATGTTTGCTTGGGACTAGCACTCATCTTCAATGTAAAAGTACTCATTTGTTAGGTCACACTGGCGTCTGCCACATCAGAATGCAAGCCAATGTGGGGAAGGGGGAGAAAATGATGTTGCAATCACTCACTCGAATATACCTCTGCACTTGTCACGAGTTCATGCGGAATTTGTTGGAATTTTTGGTTTAGGTTCGAGGGGCAGAGGTTCGTCTTGGTTAACGAACTGCTAATGTGACAGAAAGCAGAAAACAAGTGATAGAATTTCTTATTGGATGTAGGAAACGAGCTTTTCCGTTCATTTCCCATTCTTGCAGTTTCTACTAGAACAGTCAAGTTGGAGGTATACTGCCGTGAATCGCATATTTGTCCCATATGAATAGGAAACCCAGCAAAGATGGGACAGTATGCGATTCACGGCAGTATAGTATAGAAATGGAAACCAAAAACAGCATTTTACAGGTTAAAAACTAGCTTGTTCAAAATGTGTATGGATCGTGGAAATTCATCATTCCCCACGAGGTATGTGGACAGCCCCTCATTTGTTTTACAATTTTGATCTTTGTGATTGATCACTTATCTTGATTTCATTATCAAGTACCAACCTCAAAATCAGTTTTCAATTTGATCTCATCGAAAGCAGCAATAGTTTACAATTTGATGTCACAGTAAGATTTTTCTGCTGGAGATTTTGTTATTTAACGAACAAAAGGACATCAAACTGAGTAATCAAATCAGAGACTCCTCAACATCAAAACATGTTACCGATTTGATCTCAAGAGTTGCTCGAGGAGCCTATTGAAAGAATGTCTCTTGTAAGGAGGCTTTGGAACCTCTCGAAATAAAGCTTAAAAGCTGGTCGATGGAGGCTCTTATAGGGAGGAAACGCTTATAGAGAGGCTCAAGCCTCTTGCAACGAAACTACTGAGATTTTTGGAAAAAGTCTTAATGCCTCTAAAATGCAACCTTCCTAATCTTTAGATTCTAAATTTTAGTCAATCGACGTTTTGTATTTTTGATCGTTTGTCTCAGTACCCCTCCTAAGCTGTGCTGATTATGGTTATCAGGATTAAATATGCTTTGATATACTAACCGCCATGCATATTTTGTACGATACAAAGTTTTAAAATACAAAAAAAAACTACAACTATCAAATCTTTATCAATAAGTTTATATTTGAATTATTGTAATACATCCACCATTACACATTTCTGTCCGAGGTACCCCCAGGGGTATATTTTTGTAAGCCACGAGTTCTCGTGTTCAGAATGCATCTCCACGAGATATATAATTGCATAAATGGGGTATCTAACATCAGGGTACCCCAGAGAAAATTGATCCTTTCTCACTACGATGTAGTTCTCCTGATATAGATAATCTTGATATGAAACTTCTTTTTTTATCTTTATTAAGGAGACTTTCAGCCCAAGGCTGGCTCGTCTCGTAATATAAAACCTCATATGCGCTATTTGTGTAAGCATTTATACAACATGGACTTAATGCAAATTTAATTTATGATTAAATATACTTTTCGATAAAATTCAAGCATTTAACATTTGATATCTCATAAGTTGCATATCAATTTGAAATCAACAGAAGATAGCATCAACTTTTGGAAACCAATCAATCGTCAAAATTCATTTTATTTTGTTCAACAATGTAGACTAGTTGGTTATTGGCAGACGAAATAATTTCAACAGCAACAACCGATACAACACTGCAACACTTTTTACACAACACAAATGGTCAGACAGATCTCAGCTGGATGGATGATGGAATATGATGACGAGTAAAAAAGCAAAACCCTCCCACCACTTCCGTGCTGTTTTTTTTTTGCTGGAGCACCTTGTTCAGACACATTACACTGCCCGACATTAGAAGGCACACACTCGATTCATTTCATCCCACTGCAATAATCCCTCACGGTGCACTCTTGCTTATCACTGGAACCAATTTTGGTTTTCTCCCCACCCTTTTTCACTGCACCGAGCCCCAGAAAGTCGATGGCTGCCCAGCGAAAAGCTAATGCACTCACAGCCTTTCCTATATCATGCACTTTTCTTCCTCCTCCGCCACTCACAGTACCGCCCTGCTCAGCTGCTTCTCACTGCGGCAGCGGCCCACAAAACAGGCCTGAAAACTTTCCTTGCACGAGACACGCAATCCTCCCACTGCTGAACTTTTCCTTCGCCCAACTTTTTTTTTCACATTTGAAGTGTACGCAGAACACTGCCGATTCTGGTTCTGATTCGTCACCTACGCGGAATTAGTCGAATTTTACACAAAGCTCACTCACGACAAAATCGAACCCACCTCGAACGTGGCTGACCAATAATAACCAATCCGCTAACGACGCAAGAAGAATCGAATTGGAAATTTTCACTTTTTTGATGACTGCGAAAACTACACTCCTTCCGATGCCCACTTCACTGCCTGAATGATTTTGGAAGCACAAGCAGCAGAAGAAAAAACAAGACACGACGACGACGTCGCGCAAAGCAAGTAAAGTGCATAACACCACCACAAACAAAAACGGAGAAAAGCGACGCGAAACGTAACGCCTGATATGTCAAAATTTAAATGTCAGCTCGAGCAGGCGTTACCGAACTCCAACGGCAGGGATGCCAGATGATATTTTCAAATGTCTTCACAGTCGTTTAAAATGTCTTCAAATGTCTTCAATATTAAGATTATAATTACCAGCGAGAAATTTCAAAATCCAATAGGTCTTCTTCTTCTTCTTCAATGGCTCTATATTCCAATTGGAACTTGGCCTGCTTTTCAACTTAGTATTCAATTAGCATTTCCTCAGTTATTATTTGAAAGCTTTTCTATATGCCCGCCATTGCATGAGTATGTATCTTGTGTGGCAAGTACAATGAATACACTATGCCCAGGGTGTCGAGAATGTTTTCAACCCGATAACATCCTAGACCGGACCGAGAATCGAACTCACCATCTCCGGATTGGCAATCCTACGCCTTTGCTCGCAAGACTACTGGAGACCCCAATAGGTGTGTAAATTCAATAATCTCCTTGTATTACTGATGTTGAATAATGTTTATTTTTCAACATTCAAATTGTTAGAATTCAAGAGAATATTTTTTTATTTTTTTAAAACGAGTTTCCCCTGGATTTTGTACTAAGTTAGATTTTTAAACTGAATTTCCACGTGGAACTCTTCCAAATTTCTTTTTAAAGAATTTACTCTGTTGGGATTCAAAATTTACTGTGAAATACATCCAGAGAATTTTCTGAAGGAGCGTCCGGATAAAAATCTAGATCAACTTCCGGATAAATTATCGATGGAGCTTCTTACTTCTGGATGCAGCTTCTTATTATTTCCGAAAGTCTCCTGAAGAAATTTTCCGAAGAATTCCTGTTGGAACATCCAAAGGATTTACTGAAGGAACTTCTGGAGAAAGCTCTGAAATAACTTCCGGATGAATACTTGGAAGAACTTAAGAAGGAATTCCTGTGGAATCTTCAGGATGAATTCCAGAGGGATTTTCTGGAGGAATGCCTGAAGGGTTTTCCTGATGAATTTCTGAAGGATATTCCTGAGGAATTATTGAAACAATTTCCGGTGGAATACTAAAAGAAACTTCTGGAGAAATTCTTGGAGGTAGTTGGAGAAGCTCCTTAAGGTATTGCTGCAAACAATTTCGAAAGAAACCCTGGAGGAAATAGAACTATACTTCCGGAGGTATTCTTGAAGAGTAATTTGGCAACCTTGAAGGATCTTCCAGAGGAGGAACATCCGGAGGGATCCCTGGAATAGCTTCCGCCGAAATCCCGGGGGAAACTTTTAAAAGAATTCCTGGAAAAACTATTGGAGAAATTCGTGAAGGAACTACCGAAGGAGTTCAGGAGAAACTTCTAGAGGATCTTCCAAATGAATTCCTAGAGGATTTTCAAAAAAAAAACCTGGAACTTTCGGACAATTTCCTGGATGAATTTAGGAAAGAATACCAGAACGTATGTTTGAACCCAAGTAACACGGTTTGTTGTATGTGTGTAAAAAATACATCTTTCGAACATATAGTATGTTACGTTTTGGTATGAAAAACTGCTTTGATTACTTTCACACGACCCAAACAGCGCAAAAATTATCGATATTTTCAACATCTTTCAGTTGCAACCTTGTTTTTGATTGCACATTCACAAGACTAAACTTAAGTACTAAGGATGTTTTCAGTAACCGACTTTCAACATGGTTCTGTCAAATTGAATACCAAAACAAAAATGCTGACCAACACGTTCAAAGAAATAAATTTTATACAAAAAATGAATGAAAACAAGCATGCATGAAATGATGAACACCATTTCAATAATATTAATAAACATATACAAACTGAATAAATAAATCAAATTTGTTTCGAAGTCTCGGTCGAAACATTATATGCGGCTCATGTCGAGGTTCATGTTTCATTGGCTAACTTTTCATTTTACTTCTCCTAAATTCATGCGCCATTGATTGAAGAAAAATATAACTATGCCAAAGCATGATTTTGAAATTGATATGTTAACAAATTCTCGAATCTGCAAAAGAAAAACATTATGGCGAGTTGTCGATAAACAACAGGGTCGATGAAGAACGTTCATAACATTGATCTTAAAAGATGTTGAAACTACGTTAAACTTCTATCATTGTGGTATATATTCTGACGAAACAAATGTCAAAAAATGAACATGTTATGAAATTGTTCGTAAAATCTTCCTGTAGACATGTTTTATGTTGTGAGAATGTAAAACGAAACATCTCAAAAAACCAAACAAATGTCAAAAATCGACATGTTATCAGCAAGTTGTGAGAATGTAGTATGAAACTTCTTCTCTGATCAAATTGCTGTATGTTTTGCAAAAACCTTATCATAGCTTTCCTTGAACATAACATGTTTTGTATTTCATTTTCCCGACCATTATTCAACATCATTATTAGATCTTCGTTAATAATGATGTTTTCGGTGTTACTTGGGAAGAAATTCATAGAGGAATTCTCAGAGAAAATACTGGAAGAATGTCCAAAGATATTTCTAGAAGAATTACCAAAGGAATTCAAGGAAGAATTTAACGAAAGTGTGTAACAAGTTTCCTCTGATTTTGCTTCTTAGTCTTTAATTAAAATTCCCTCGAATTTGTTGTGGAATTTCTCTGATTTTTTTAGGAAGATTTTAACGTAGAAATTTACCATGGAAGTAAGAGGAAATAATCATTTAATACCAGAACAAATTCAATTTCTTGTCAACATTTGTAAACATTTTCTATTAAAATTAATTGAGACAATTTTCTTGTGGAAATTAAAAGGGATTTATTGTGGGAGTTCAGAAGAACTTGTGGAAATCAAGGAAAATTTTCAAATTATTTTTTTTACGGAAATTACTAGATATAAATTTTAAACTGAATTCCCAATTTCAATTCTCTTGAGTTTGGACAAGAAAATCCTCATAATTTTCATCGGAAATTCTCCTTATTTTACACGAAAAATTCTTTGTTTCACAGAAAATTCAAAGAGTTTCACGACGGATATTTACAGGAAAATCACTTGGAAATTTTAGGCATTAGATCAAATGAATTCAGAAGGAAATAAGATAAAATTCAGGTTCTAGCTCAACGGTTGAATAGATTGAATCAAGTCATAGAAGAATTCAATCAATTTTTGCGTTCCGATGTAATAATCGAAATACATACACGTCAAAAACGCCGCCGCCGCCAAGGAAAATTCAAACAAATTCTGCCCTCGGGAATTTTTTAACCAGCGCACAACTCAAAGTTAAGTGCGTATGAAGTCTGAAATACGTTGCAGTTATCGGCCCGCTAGTGTGAAGGTATTTTTATGTTTGAAATTCTAGGCCCGAGACAAAGACTTTTATAACTTTTGTATTTTTTTTTGTATAATTTACATATAGAATTCGCAGAATTTATAAGTAAAAAATATAAATGTATTTTCCACTCGCTGGCTTACACTCAGAATTAAGAAAAAACGAGGATAGTTTGAATTTTAATCATTTTAGTGATTTGTATCATTTAAACATTGCCTAGCATAAACAGTATACTAACAAACAATAAAGTTTATACAAAGCCGGATTTTTGCTGGAATATTTAATATTGTATTACTAATGTTTGCAAGTGAGACACGTTTCTGATCTGAAGACGTAAAAACGTTTCATCTAATTAATATTCTGCATTCATTTAATATATTTTTTCTGATTCGCCATTCATATTTTAAAATGTAAGTAATGCTGTAGAAAACTATAAACATATTTATAGAATAAATTAAACATGATAAATTTTACTTTTACAGGTGCTCCCAAAAAGAAATTGCATAAGTTGAACAAAAATGATTAGTTCCATTGTGACCAATCCGTAAAGATAACAGAGAAACAAATCAGCACCGAGTCCATTAAGTATTGGAATGGTGTTGTCAGGGACTAGTTGATCGATTCTGTTGAATTGAATTAAAAATGGCGATGGATGAGAAAATCCCGACCGAGCATATACACCGGAGCAGATTGAGAATGGAGATTCTGCGAAGAACGGAAGGGAGTGAGGAAAGGAAGGAACAGTTCGAGGAGCCACTTTACGATGCAATTTTCATGCACGTAAGATTGTTTGATGCTGGTTTATGAGAAAACGATTGAGATGGTGAACAGCGATCTCCGAAAGATTTCGGGCCTGGAAGAACAGGATATCAACGTACGACATCCTGACGGGACGAATTATTGCTCCGAGCGTGAACACCGTCATCGAATTTGCCGTTGCACTTTAGTTACAGAATATTTTAATTATACTTAGTTACCTTCTGATGTGAAATAAATCAATAAAATGTAATTAATGTAACCTAAATTTTATGAAAGGAAATAGAATTATTTTTATCAATTATTTTTGACAGATCAAAATCAAAACTATGATTATTAAAACGCTTTTATTCTATTTTTATATACTGGGAAGTTATACTATGCGCTAATAAGTTGAAGTTATACTATCTCCGTTTTGTCCAAGTTTAAACTAATTCGGGGTCAACCAGGCGAATAGCCAGTTAGTATGACTTTTAACCTATTTGGTATGTATTTATTTCTGAGTGTATTGATTGTCTTCAAGTATCTTCAAATAAGTAGATAAGTCTTCAAATATTTTGAAAAGTCTTCAAAATGTCTTTACGAAATAAATGTCTTCACAGAGATTCAAATGTCTTCAAATTGAAGACATGTCTTCAAATCTGGCATCTCTGCCAACGAGGGACCTGCGAGGGAGAGACATACACACAAAAAGTACACTGTAAATGTAGCCCACCATACATATAAGAAAAAAAAGTTGCCTTTTTTGGTCCTATGAGGTTCTCTATGGCATGAACTAATCCACGATGACGTCACGCGCCGATTTTCAGTAAAAAAAACATCCACCGCGGGTATTATGAAAAATGAACCTCTGAACCACTGAAAATTTCAAAATATTTACACTACTAAAAATCCACACATATTTATTGGCAAAAATCCATAGATTTTACTTATGATGTATATCAGCGCACACATAACCATTCTCCACGCGAATTACTAATAAAATATATATCCAAATAAATTTTATGTGTGGTCTCGAATTAGCAATTATTTAATTTATGTGTGGTTCTATATCGATTATATTAGGGTGGAGCTATTACAAAAATTTATAACGGCGACACATCTTATATAAATATTTTTGGCAGTGTACGGAAAAAATATGAGCAGTTTGAGCACTCCAAATAATCTAAACGTTGTTTTCACCTGAATTTTCCAGCCCGGTGGCATCCCTATATCACACACTAGTTTGTTTTGCAGCCAACATTGCGCGACCGTATCCCACTGACAGTTCTGTATCCTAATGAGAATCAAATGTGATGTTTGTAAACAAAACACATATCATGAATTTTACACTGAGATGTTGGCTGCAAAAACATGGCGTCGTGCCACCCACATGGAATTTTCAGGTACATTTTACGTGCTCATGTAGCTGCAAATTCTTTAGAAAATTCAAGTGAATCTTACGTGTCCGATGAATTCTATCCAAAACTCTGGTAGAATTTACCTGATTTTCTCGAAGAATGAAATTTCTATCGGAAAATCAGGTAAAACTGGAAACAACGTGCAGATTTTTTGGGTGAGTATTTTGTGGTAGCTACCTAAAATCCAGTTATTTTTTTAAATCGTGTAAACTGTCCTGAGTGGATTGAACTGAGCGTGCCAAAACATCATCTGTCACTTTCCAAGCAAAATTTTGGAAGCTGCGCGCTTTGCAACCGCACTGGCACGACTTCTGCATCCTCGCAAAAATTTCAATCCCCGTTAATTGCAAAAACAAATCCAGTTTGCAATTCGTTTGGTCTATTACATTTCTCGATTTCAAAACATACTCAGTGAAGAAAATGTCCGAAGGTCAGGAAAGCGTCCCCGAAGGATGGGAAAAGCGTACAAGCCGGTCCACAGGTAGGTAAACGATATCTTCAACGCCATCCGGGAACATGTTTGAAACGACGCATTTCAACCAAATCACCTTCCAGGCATGACCTACTACCTAAACATCTACACCAAAGAATCACAGTGGGACCTTCCAACCAAGCCGGCCAGCCCGGAGCAGGACACGGCCGAGGTGCAGTGCGCCCACCTGCTGGTCAAGCACAAGGGTTCCCGTCGGCCCAGCTCCTGGCGGGAGGATAACATCACCCGCAGCAAGAGCGAAGCCTTGCAGATCCTGGAAGGCTACCGGAAGCAGATCCAGTCCGGCGAAGCGACCCTCCCGGAACTGGCACAGCAGTACTCCGACTGTAGTTCGGCCAAGCGGGGCGGCGATCTGGGTATGTTCAAGCGCGGCATGATGCAGAAACCGTTCGAGGAGGCGGCCTTCGCGCTGAAGGTGGGCGAGATGTCCGACGTTGTGGATACCGATTCCGGGGTGCATTTGATTTTGAGACTTAAGTAAGTGTGGGGGTGTTTAATTGTAGAACGGGGGAGGGATTGTTTGAAGGATATCGCGATTGGGATTGAATATTGTGAGGAAATAAAGTCAGAATCGATGGTAATGGCCATTGAATAGAATAAAGTCTAGGTTTTTTTTCCGAAATAGTTTAGGAAAATGTAGATTTTAAATATATTTTTATTTATCTATTATGAACTACAATTTCAACTTTTCAATTAAAAGTTTCGCTCCCGTGTGAGTTTGTTTCTTGAGATCAGTCTTGACTGATTTCAGTTTCTGCTTTAGTTGCTTTTGAATGGCTTCGGAAGAGTTTTCGAATATCAGCAACAGCAAAAAGCACGGCCGATTCTGTCTAATCCAAGACTTGATCTGTAAAAAATAACGGTTTAACAAAATGAACAAGGATAGGAACAAATAAAAACTTACCACTTCGTCGGTTAGGTTGTCAAGCACGGCACTGCCGAACTGAGAGCTGTTTTCGTCCTCTAGGAGTTTTTCCTTATCAAGTTTGATGAGCTTTTTCAAAGCAATGTGCACTCCCGCGTGCTCCACACCATCGATCAAAGGATTTGCGGCAAGCTGCTTTTCACGGGCTTTTTCCTGTAATTGAAAAGATGTTTAAGGTTTAATTCAGTGATTCACAGTTTTCACATTCCAAGACGTAACACTATTCTTCGAATCAGTGCTTCTTAAGAGAGGTGCATAGAAGTTCGATGTCGGGGTTGTCGATGTCAAAATTGCTCATCTTGAAGTTCGTTCGTTTGAGGTTCTGGCGGAAGGGTCAGCTTCTCGGAAGCAAATAGATAAATATGTGTGGTTCAGACAAGGTTTGAATCAACGATTAGGTTTGAACTCGATTGCCTAAAAAAGCAAAACGTAACCAGCATCCGTCGAATAACTAGAAAAGTAGTTATGAAAACTCATATGTGAATATGTACGTTATGTGGAAGATATTGATTTGGAAAATGTATTGGAGGTAACCACTTTCCCTTCGATGGGACTCGAACCCATGACCCTACAGTACGCTAGACTGGTGTTTTAACCAACTAAGCTACGAAGGACCTCCGTCGGCCTTCGCAATGAATCGCCTACTTTGAGCGTGCTTACAGCGGCACAGAAGGAGTTAACTTTCTGAAATCAGTATGGCGAAAGGCATCTACGGTTCGATTACTCGAAATTAAGCACCTTAATCGAAAAAATATTTGGTAGGCGTAGTAGCGGACACCATCCTTCATAACCGGTACCAAATAGTTTTTCATGAAAAATTCCTAATTTTGAGAAAACCCACGTTAGATGTCTTTCGCCATACAAATTTCTGGCGGTTAACTCTTGCTGGCTATTTTGCGCATATACTATAGCGCCTGGATGTGGCAGCGGCGAGTAGAAAATCAGCCACTGCCAATAATTCATTAACGTAAATTAACGTCCAAATCGGGTGGTTTAATCCCCGGAAATAGGCAATTAACTTTGATTGAACTGAACCTGAGTTGCGTGCTCTTGCCTACGCAATGCGGTCGGGTCTGAGCTTGACGACCGACTGGCAAATAGCTTACACAACCTCACTTGATCAGTACCGTTGCTGATGAAGAATGTGTATAGCCGCCAGACATTCTAAATACTCACGCTCCTCTAATGTGGACGTGTACAATACACATGTGGAAGTATTGGCTTGAGAAATGGATTGCAAGTGATTTGACTATGCGTCCAATTTGGGAATCTCGAGCTCGTTCAGTAGCCGCTAGGTTGCGAAGGCCGACGGAGGTCCTTCGTAGCTTAGTTGGTTAAAGCATAAGTCTAGCGTACTGTAGGGTTATGGGTTCGAGTCCCATCGAAGGGAAAGTGGTTACCTCCAATACATTTTCCAAATCAATATCTTCCACATAACGTACATATTCACATATGAGTTTTCACAACATTGTAAATAAATGTCCAAATTGGGTGGTTTAATCCCCGGAAATAGGCAATTAACTTTGATTGAACTAGAAAAGTAGGTTAGGAGCCCACAACAACGGTGATTCTCACCATAGGTGGAACTGCCATACCGACCACATCGCCATCGGTTACCAGCGTATTCGAACCAGGCCGTACTACCCTGCACCCATGGTATGTTATCTGTGTTACCAATTCGGCCACACAAGTCATAAGTAACAGAAGCAGACCCCGACGTGTGACAACTGCGACCAGGTACATGAAGTTACGCAAGGTGTACGATGTTTAAATAAGTTTTCGAAAGCTCCAACCTATCAGCGAAGCTAGACACCCTGCCTAGACAACTAGTTGTAAAAGATGCCCACATAAACAACCTTGAGGATAAAGTTTGTTTGAATGGAAAATTATGAACGAGAACGGTTTCCCTGGGATTTCGGCTAAACACTCCAGTTCGTTCGAATAGCACCGGGGACTAAGACAAGGTGATAAACTTTTGTGCCTGTGGAGAGTCGGGTGTAACAGCCGGGGTTCGATTTTCAATCAGTCAATTTATTTGTTTCGCAGATAACATGGACATTGTCGGCCGAATATTTGCAAAGGTGGAACTGTACACCCGCCTGAAATGTGAAGCAATAAAAGCTGGGGTGGTGGTTAATGCATCGAAGACGAACTATATGCTTGTGGGCGGAACCGAGCGCGTCAGGGCCCGCCTGTGAAGCAGTGTTACGATAGACGGGGACACCATCGAGGTGGTCGATGAATTCGTCTACCTTGGCTCCTTGCTAACGAAGGGGGGTCATCTGTGGAAGTCAGGCCTACTATGGGCTCCAGAAGAAACAGCGATCAGCGGTTCACCACCGCACCAAATGTGTCATGTACAAAACGCTCATAAGACCGGTAGTCCTCTATGGACATGAAACTTACACCATGCTCGAGGTGGACTCGCAAGCACTCGGAGTATTCGAGAGACGGATGCTTAGAACCATCTTTGGCGGTGTGCAAGAAGACGGTGTGTGACGGCGAAGGATGAATCACGAGCTCGCCCAGCTCTATGGCGAACCCAGCATGCAGAAGGTAGCTAATACGATGGGCAGGGCATGTTGCAAGAATGCCGGACAGCAACCCTACAAAGATGGTGTTTGCTTCTGATCCGGCAGGTACGGGACGGTGTGGAGCAGAGCAAGCGAGATGGGCTGACCAGGTACAAAACAACTTAACGAGCGTGGGTGCATTCGAGGATGGAGAGACTCAGTGTTATCTGTTTAGGGGTCGTACACATATTACGTAAGCATTTATGGTGGGAGGGGGGGTTTTTCTTTTTCTTATGCACCATATAAATAAAAAATAATTTGTATGAAAAAAATTTTACATGGGGGGAGGGGGGGTCGAAAAAGCCCGAAAAATTGCTCACGTAATATGTGTACGGCCCTTTAGATGTTAGCTAAATAAATCAAATGAATCACTATTCTCCCCCCATGGAGTGTCATTAGTCATACTGCACAGCTCCTCAAAGCAAGCTCTCTTACTAAGTTTGATCTCGTAGTATAGAGTTCTGCTCGCTGTCTTGAACACCTGGATTCTTTCGATCCTATACACTTCGGTTTTAGCACGTCGCAATTTTCTTTTAGTTCTAAGACAAGTGCTGCAAAGATCAGCAATCGTGTTCGTCCGCCAATAAACCGGTTGGTTTAGTCCTCCTTGGCATTGTTACGTCACAAGCTAGTGTCAGGACATCGGATAACTCGTTGCCGCTCAGGACAAGAGCTGGATTTTCTCATCGTAATGATTCCTTCAACGGTTTAAACTAGGTCAACTGTATTGACCCGCCTTGTGGTTCTATTGGGGATATATTTGATCATAAAACGTACTTCCTGATGGACGCTCGAAATGTACCCTTAATAATCCCTCCATTCAGGGTCTGCCCTCCATCCCGCACTGCAGAAGGTCACATCGATTCATGACTCACTTCTCGGACCTCTGAAGGTGGATACCTGCCTCTCGTATACAGGACCACGTTTGATTTGTAGCTGCTACACAAGTAAACGCCATTTACTTCGGCTATTACGAAACACTTATCGTCAGGAGATGAAACTATTTCTTAGATTGGGTACTTCCAGCATGCCCAGATTGACCCTGTTCAGGACTTGTCCGAAGAAGAAGAAGAAGAAGAAGAACCAGCATATCCGAACTCGTATGGAAGCCGGACAGGCCAGCCCACCGATGGGTTTTTGTTGCTTACGCCAAGAGCGCAGATCTATTTGACAAGTCAAATCGATACACAATTGATACACAATTCTGCGCATCATCCTGCTTCAGGACGAGAATCATCTCATCCTTTTGCGAATACAGTTGACACGTCTGAACATGCACGTAAATCGGTTTTTTTCCATCGAATTTCTGTGGTGTATTTGCCAGGTTCTGGTCCAAGCGTAACATATTGTCCTTCTGCGTCGGATGAAGTAAGAGAACCGGTGAAAAATGTCAAACCTGCTGGGTCGTCGTAATGCGCTTCTGGCGCAAATGAAGTGGGAGCTTGCATCAGCCGAAAGGCTCAACGAACGGAAGGCATCTGTCGGGGAAGCAACGGATTGATTGGAGCAGTTAGCGGAGCTTGCTATAAACTTCCGGCAAACACAGAGTCAAACTGATCCGGAAGCCATTGCAACGGTGTACAATTTTCGAGAAGAGTTTTTTACATGCTATTACCGAGCGAAAGACATCAATGATCAATATGTGAGCGAATTGAAGGGCAATATTCCGGAAGACGAAGTTTTTTCGAACCCTAGTGAACGAACGATAACTGGTTCCTGCAAGGACCTTCGTGAAGCGATGCAGATGCTTTTGGAGACACAACGAGCGTTGCTGTTGAGTCAGTCGGCGTCAAACCGGAATATCAACCAGATTAGAGACAACATCAAGATAGCTGGTGAAGAACAGGTGCCGAACCGTGCACACCTCTAAAAGTAAAGCTGCCGATGATTAGTCAGCCGACATTCCGTGGTGACAGAAAATTATGGAGATCTTTCAAGGACATCTTTGAGACGACTATTCACAGCCGTACGGATATAAAGGATTCAGTGAAGAAGCAGTATTTGGTATCGATTCTGGATGGTGATGCAAAAAGATTGGTTTATTCGTTTCCAATTTCGGATGCCAACTACGTTGAAGCATGGGATACGTTAGCGAACTTTTACGACAAAAAAAAAGTTCACAGTTTTCGCTCTGATTCGTGAATTTGTTGAACAACCAGAGATTCGTATTGTTGCATCTTCCAATCTACGGAAACTTGTCACTACTTCTGATGAACTAGTCCGACAGCTCACCGCGTTGTGTGATGAATTTAATACTCGTTCATACTGATTCATCTTTTATTGGAGAAACTGGATAACGAAACTCGATCTCTTTGGGCGCAAAAAATCGTCGATGAAGAAAACCCAACATTTGAGGATTTCCTGAAATTTCTGGACGATTGGTGTGACGCGTTGGAGACGTGTACGGCGTTTAACAAAAAGGCGCAACCAGAAGGTGGGAAGAAAGGTTCAGTGAAGAAAACACTACAATCGGAAAAAAAAGATGACAATGTTACATGGAACAATGGAAGGAAAAAAGTGCGCGAAATGCTCCAGTGTCGGAAGTATCGGTTCTACCTACGGCGTTGATATACGTGAAAGCATCGGATGGCAGATTCGTAAAGGTTCGGGCGTTGATCGATTCCGGTTCAGAGACGTCGTTGATTTCAGAGGCAAGCGTCAATAAACTGCGTTTGTCACGATCAAATGGCAAAATTGTGGTTTCTGGTTTGGGGCAGCAACAAGCAGGAAAAACACGTGGGAACGTAGAACTGGCAATAGCAAACCGTTTCTGCGAAAAGGTTATTCTAAGAACCAGGGCTTTCGTGATGAACAAGCTAACATCAACACTACCGGCGCAACAATTCTCGCTTAACTTTTCAAAAGGTCCTAAGTAACATTTTTTTCATGAATTAATTTGAGTACTGCAATCAAAAGCTTTCATGTTGTTCTGTTGATTGCGCTATTCAAATTAATTCATGAAAAAAATGTTACTTAGGACCTTTTGAAAAGTTAAGCGAGAATTGAGTTTAGATCCAGTGTTTTTAAGCGATGAAGTACAACGGAACCTCGCAGATCCGGAGTTTGATCGGTCGGGTTCTATCGATGTCATCCTGGGCTGCGATGTATTTTTGCTCATTCCCAAAGAAGGTCAAGTACAAGACAGGTCATTTGTACCAGTCGCCCAGAATATAATATTTGGACTCATCGTGTCAAGGAATCAAGCGGTCTACAGAGACATACAGAACAACTTCGCAGTCATAAATTTGCACACGGAATTGGACATCGTGCGGTTGATGTTGCGACAATTTTGGGAGCAAGAGAAGGTACCGAAGGCACAGCAGCTCACTTCTTCTGAACAAACAGCGGTCACCATATTCAAGTCCACCGTATCACGAGATGAGATGAATGAGCTCAGAGCAAAGGCCGAGAAAAGGCAGATAACTGAAATAATATCAAACTGATAACAGGATTAGTTATCCTTATTATCATCTTGATATTTAGTTATCAATTATGTGATGTACTGATAACTGAATAATAACGAAATGTATTATCAATACAAATTTGGTATTTTCTTCTCTATTTCGCGTCGTTCAGATATCGGGCTAAGCATTCTATTCTTTCAAATATATTGGACAGCGCATAAAAAAATCTACTCATCAGCTTATTTTTCGACGCAACCAAAAATAAGCTCCAGATAGGCGCCTAAGAAAAACATACCTGTAGCAAAAAAGCTACTTTGATAATTTTGAAAATTTGACCGCCACGCGGTGGTTTGTAGCGATGAATGCCAGATCTGTAGAAGCCTTGAAAAAAATGATCATGAAAGATGTCAACAAGGCACAATACTTCTGCTAAATGTACCCGGCCAATGCTATGAATAGTGTGACAAGAGCTGTTTCCAAACACTGAACTGAAATTTTCGTCTAAGCAGACTGTGATTTTCCTCGTTACTAACGATATCTACTGTTTTGTTTATTTCTCTGTCAACATAGGAATTTCCACAAAAGTTGAAATTTTCCTATCTGTTTTATACTCTGCTTATTAACTTTACTTTCATTTCAGGTGTTGTTGAATAATGAAATATGTATCTGAGAACCAAGCGTTGTAGTTTGATAAGTACTTAAAATGGCCTTGCAGCTCCCGGAACATATGATCCAAGGGCATGTGCTCATTCAGGAACGGTGAATAGTCTTGACTAACCGCAATATAATTCGTCTTGGGATCCACAGTGCTTATGTATATGGGGAAGCGGAAAATTTAACTGGAAGCGGCGGATAATCAAGAAATTTCAACGTTCTGGTGTTTTGTGGAGAAAACAATTATGCTCGCACTTTAGTCGATTTATTAATGTGCTCAACCAAAGAGTAATTGCTTAACTACTGACAGTTTGAACCTAACGAGCAAGATCATCTGCAGTCAAACCTCCAATAGTCGATGTTAAAAGGACGATGGGAATATCGAAATGTGAAATAGAAAATCATTTGGAAGGTGTTTTAATGGACCATCACAGTAGCCCAAAAAATATGTTTAATTAGTCGACCCGGCTGACATTGTAAGCGAAAATGCGCGTTGTGGACTAGGTAGCCATACGAAATGGCCATGGCCCCAGGCTCCCACATAACCTTATGTACCAAAATCAACCTTTCTTGTACATTTCGGGCCCCCCGAAAACTGTCCGGTCCTGGATCATCCACCGAATAGCAACATTTTTTCATAGAATAATTCTTCCTGGGATCAGCAGTGTTTATGTTTATATATGCATATGAAAACATGAAACATTTCACTGTGAAATGCAAGGCTGTGGTTTAGTTTGAGTAAAACCTATAACCGAAATCGATTTACAGCATGGTGCTGCTAGCAACCTAATGATTGATAATATAAGAGAAAAACAAACCTAAGCCTATTATTTAATTGGTCACAACTGAAAAAAAAAATGTATTTAATAAAAGGACGATCCTAATAGATTGCTGATTCGCTATTTTGAATGAAATTCATTTCGGTTATCATTTTTGCTATGTTGACTTGTAATTCAACCAGAATAATAACAATTCTAGTTATCAATATAACTGGATAACTAAGTTTGTTATTAATAAGTTATTCTGCTTTGCACTCTGTCCAGCCGACTGTTATTTACTTAAGTGGTATGGTATCCTGATTTGATAATAAATAGTTTTCAGTAAATACAAGATCGTAGAAAGCGTAGTGCTCTTCTCTCCTGCTCCTCAAGAAAGCGTAATTGAGTGAGTGCCTAGAGACGACGCCGTACAATCATTCCATTCGAGTTCGAATCCCAGTGAATGCCAACATTTTTTTCTCAATGCTTAACGAAGTCGACAAAGAAGATTTAAGTATTTTGGGGTCTGTCTCATTTGGAGAATTAAACTGAAATTAAACTCAAAAGTGACATTTCAATAATTATCAAATGACCCTACTCGCAGAGCAAGATTACTTTTGACAGATATCGAATCATTTTGCATCGATGTCTTATTGGAATTGCTGGGTAGCACCAGCCATTCTTGTGACCGGGTTATTTGCTAATTTTCGAACTGTCACTTTTAAGTTTAATTCTCCAAATGAGACAGACCCTTGGTCGATAAAACAGTGATGGCTGATAACTAAATAATAACTAAATTAGTTATTTGAGTGAATAACATGTATAACAAAATGTGTTATCAATTTGGTATCAGTGATAACTTAATTTTTTTTCATTTAGTTATTTCAGGAGCAAAATTATGGTATCATTTTTGTTATGTTGGCTGTTAATTCAGCCAAAATGATAACAAATTCAGTTATCAAAATGTCTGATAACCGGATAATAGAATTTGTTATCAATAAGTTATTCATTTTTGCTCTGGAGATGGGACGCTTTATTGTGCGACTTCCGTTTGACGATGCGAAGCCGGAGCTGGGTGCATCATTCGCCGCAGCAATGAAAAGATTGAGATCTATTGAAAGGCGTTTCAAGCGGGATCCCGAGTTTGGAAAACAGTACTCAAATTTTATCAGGATTGTCGCTGAATGACCGGTTGCTAACGGGTCCAAATGTCAATCAGGATCTTTTCTTTGTTTTTCTACATTTTCGAATGCACAAAATAGCGATAGCCGGCGACGTAGAAAAGATGTATTGCCAAGTTTGGATAGGTACATCCAAGTGATCGTGATTTTCAGCGAATCGTCTGACGTGATAATGAGGATCAACCAGTGAAGCACTATCGACTTTGTACTGTAACGTACGGTACGCGGTCAGCGCCTTATTTAGCCATCGAAGCGATGAAAGAGGGCTGCAAGAAGCTACAGCGCTGTGTATCCAGAGGCATCGGAATCAGTTATCTTTAACACGTATGTCGATGACTTCTTGTCTGGAGCACATAGCAAGGAGGAAGCTATACAACGCTCTTCGTTGAAATTGAAATCATTGAAATCTTGGAGTCAGCAGGTTTTAACTTGGGTAAATGGTCCAGTAATTGTGCGGATCTGTTTCAGGAAGAGAACAGGACAAAACAAAACCCATTGAGTGTAAATGCGGTGGAACATTCAAATGCTGCCAAGGTTTTGGAAATTCAATGGATTCCTGAAGAGGATATTTTCACTTTCCAAGTCCAGCTTGAAGTGCATAGCGTGAACACCAAACGGCAATTACTTTCGGACGCATCAAAACTATTCGATCCTGCCATGTCTTGAGCTCAATGCAGCAGTCTTGCTCACATACCTCATGGAACGTATTTTGAAAGCTTTACCAAATCTTAAGGTGGTGCCACAGACAAACAGACATAACACTCATAAAATTCTCATCGTTCACTGATTTACTGGTCAATTTAAATAATCATTAGTTGGCCAATCGATCACCAGTGGCGCGCGCATCGGGTTTACTCAAGTTTGACGTTTGCTCACTAACGCCATCTGGTTCGTGATTTGCCCCACTACGTGAAAACAACAGATGTCGTTAGTGTTTGTACGACGATGAATTTCATGAGTGAATGTTCAATGTGTTATGTCTGTTTGTCTGTGGTGGTGCCATGGGCATGGACAGATAGTACAATTGTTCTACAATGGCTATCTTCCCACCGCGCAAGTGGAAAACATACGTGGCTAATCGAACATCGACAGTTCTTTCGGTTTTGCCTCGTGAACGTTGGAATCACGTGAGCAGTGCAAAAAAACCCCAACATATTGCGCTTCTTGTGGTTTGACACCCGACGAACTAGTAGAACACCAATTGTGGTTCCAAGGTGCAAACTGGTTAGGAGAGGAGGACGAAAAACAGTGGGAAGCAAGTGATGGTAATTTGAAGAACATTCAGCCGCTACTACACTGCTAAAAAAGTTTACACACACAAGACTTTGAAGTATGCTCTTTTGACTATAAAGTATTCAATTATGACTTCAAAGTACGCTCTTTCGTGGGAGAATGGGACTACACACAAAAAGGAATAAATATTATGCATAATTATGACTATCATTTATTCACAAATGATTAACATTTATGCAAAAAACAGGAAGAGTGTGTAAAACTTATCATTTTTATGCATCAAATTTTACTCCTTTTGTGGGTAGTCCCATTCTCCCGCAAAGAGTGTATTTCTGCCAAAAAAAGAGCATACTTTCAGCTGTGCGTGTAGAAAAGCGTAAAGTGAAAGTGGTGCACACATTGGCCCAGCCGCTCAGCGATTACTACGCTGAACGAATAATTCGCGACGATCGCGACGATAATAATGGGCGACGATCAAATTTTGCTTTAATAGTACGTTCACTTGTAGTTTTCAATAGATCTTTGCAAGCATGGAAAGGAGAAAGGTTTGCTATACTCCATTGCACGGTGACGTCATCACCTCTCCTATCTCTTTCCCACCTGAAGGAAATTAGAAAACAACAGGACCAGCTCCTGTCAAATTTGACAGGTAGTGGTCCCGTTGTTTTCTAATTTTCTTCAGGTGAGAAGGAGATAGAGAATATCCGTGCAATGCCCTATTGGTATTACACCAGATGAACTACAAGCAGTCAAGAAAAAACCGGCACGATTGCCTCAAGAAGAGATTGTGCCACGTTTGGCCTAAAGTCGTTTGGCCTAATGCCGTTTGGCATAGTCGTTTGGCTTAAAGTCATTTGGCCTAATGGTTGTTTGGCTTAAAGTCATTTGGCCTAATGGTTGTTTGGCCTAATGGTCGATTGGCCTAATGGTCGTTTGGCATAATAGGTACATATCGGTGTTGAACTTAATCTTAACGATTGTAATATATAGTGTTATATGAAATTCTTTTTGTAGGTGCAAAATAAAGCCATGTGCATGTGATCAAAAAGCGAAATACAAACTAACGTTAAAATATTGCAAATCACTTTTGGAATATATAAAACGAACAAAGGTATAGCACAGATAACAGATATTGAAGCTAGAACAAATTTTATTGAAAATCCTGTGTAAACTTTTGAATTGATATACGTTGGCCCACTACTGCCATCTACTCAACTAATTGCGGCAGTACATAAGGATGCAGCTGATTACCAACCGTCGAACGCAGCCAATGAATTTGACAGCCGCATTCGGGCTGCGTTTTCAATAGCAATGATCCTTGCGCCATCTCCAATCGATTGCCAAACGCGGTCCCAATTTAAAATACATTTGAATTAACGGTTGCGAATGTTTACACACGTATCGGATGCCAGCCTCAATATCTGTTATCTGTGGGTATAGCAAACAATGAATCAGATATGTTTTGGCAATGTCGACATATGAAAACAGTATAACTTGAAAAAACTGATCATGCTTCAAAGAAGGCATCAACATTTTTGGAAAATGCTTGTCATGTGCAATATCAAAGCAACATGCAGTAAAACTCGAAAGAACAGCACATGCTTTGAAGAAGGTGTCAACCATATTGTAAAGATTATGATTCCTATACAATGTCAAAACTGTAAAACTCAAAATACAAACCCCATTCGATTTTGGCATCACGTTCGGAACATTTATGTTGCCAAAATCGAATGGTGTTTGTTTTCTTATTATACTTTAACATTTCTTCACTTTTTGTGACGCTAACCACACTGTGACCCTTTTTACATTAAGATACTCATTTTTCTTATATTTATGTGGTAAAACTATGTTGATTTTTCTCAAAATTGAGCCCACAAAATTTTATTTCGAAATGAAAAGTGAAATGAAACCCAATTTTAATCATCTTTGAGGGGAATTGATTATTTTTCGACGAAAACATTTTGTTTTATTTTAAAAATCAAAATGTTTATCCAACTTTTTTTTTTCAGGCGGAATATACATTGAAGAAAGTGAGTTTCCAAACAAAATATCAAAAACTTTACTTCAGACAAAATTCGACTAAAATTGAATTAAATCGCATATCAGCAGAATGAACCCAAATAATGTTGTTATACACCAATAATAGTCATGTGGATTTCCAAATGTAGCATGAAATAAAATATTAACATTTTCACATAATTTACTAGAAAGAATAATTTACGTTTTTCAAATCATGCCAAACGACCATTAGGCCAAACAACCATTAGGCCAAACGACTTTAGGCCAAATGACCATTAGGCCAAACGGCCTTATGCCAAACGTCATTAGGCCAAACGACTTTAGGCCAAATGACCTACAACCCAAGAAGACGTTTATAAGCAAGAAATGCAGGTCCTAGCGAGAGGAAATACGCTTTCACCCAAGAACAAACTAGCATCTTTGTATCCTTTCTTGGACAACAATGGCACAATGCGTATGGAAGGTCGTCTTCAGAACGCACCCTATGCTTATGACATCAAACACCCAATAATTCTACCTCGTGATCATCGAGTAACGGATCTCTAGCTGAAAGACCTACACTTACGTAACCTTCACGCAGGTCCGACACTGCTAATACTTGTGACACATATATGATACCAATGGGTCTGTTCAAATATTACGTAACGCAATAGGGGGTGGGGGGTTGTTTTATTTTTGTTACGATTTGTTACGCAAAATATAGGGGGTGGGGATCCTTCGAGAAATTGTTACGCGTAACAATGAGAAAAAATATTTAAATTTTTCAAAAAATAGTTATTGTCTTCAAAATAGCATAAAATACACAAAAAATAATAATTTACTGTATCGTGGTTCAAATTCTACCAAAAACAAGATTTTTTCAAAAAAAATGTATTTGTTACGCGTTACGCATGGGGGTGGGGGTAGTTCTAAATTTTGTTACAGATTGTTACGAGGGGGTGGGGGGTTCTTAAAAACAACGTTTTCCGCGTTACGTAATATTTGAACAGACCCCAATATCACTGTACAGCATAAAATCATATGTCTGTCACCCAGAATCACGCTGGTATCACGATAGCACGATGATTTCCGTACCCTGCCCTTCGACCGTTGTATTGTACGAAGCAGAACATAATTTGTTGTTTGAAATGTCAAATACGCCGTTTGACATTTGAAATAAAAACAAACATTTGCAAGCTGACTGAGTAAAAATCGTTTTTCTGCAATTCCGGTTGATATTTTTCACAACATTGGCAAAGTAATTATTCGTAAGCCTATTATTTGCTTCAATTATGCTCTGAAGATGTCTTCCTATTGATTTTGCCAGTTCTTGGGTTGTTTCCGGGAAGATCTACCGTCACTTTTGCATGATATTCTATGGTTTGAGTTCTGTATCGTGGGATTTCGAACATTTTGTGCAAGGATCCCATGGGTTTTAATTGGAATGAGGTCTGGGGATTGGAAAGGATGTGGGATCTTTGATTTGCCATTAGTCAGCATATATTTTTTTAGATGGGAAAAATGTTTTGTACCGTTGTTTTGAATTAATTCAAAATTGGATCTATGACTCAATTGAACGGTGCTGGCTTTATCCTTCAAAATGTCCAAATGAATTAAACGACCAGTGCCGTTTGCACTGAAATCAACCCAAACCATAGAATAGAGTGGTTAACGTCCGCAGAAATAATTGCCCTGCGGAACATTTGCAAGAACTCGCATATTTCTGCTAAAATACCTATACGAAGGGTGATGCACTCTCGAGCCTACTGTTCAATATAGCGCTCGAGGGAGCGATTAGGAGAGCTGGTGTGCAAAGAAGCGGTATCATTATCACAAAATCGCACAAAATGCTCTTGGGAATTGCGGACGATCGATATTATCGGAATTGATCGCCGTGCCGTGGAAGAGGCTTTTGCGCCTTTTAAGAGGGAGACAGCGAGGATTGGACTCACGATCAATACCAGCAAAACGAAGTACATGGTCGCTGGCAATCAACGTGGGTTCATTAGTGGTGGTGGTAGCGAAATAGTGCTGGATGGTGAAACATTTGAAGTGGTAGAAGAATTTGTGTATCTTGGAACATTAGTGACGTGCGATAATGATGTTACCCGCGAGGTGAAAAGGCGTATTGCAGCTGCAAATAGGGCTTATTACGGACTTCGTAACCAGCTTAAGTCCCGTAGTCTGCAAACGAAAACAAAACTCGCGCTGTATAGTACTCTGATTCTTCCGGTGGCTTTATACGGCCATGAGACATGGACGTTAAAGGAGGCTGATCGGAGAGCTCTCGGAGTGTTTGAGCGTAAGGTGCTGCGGACAATACTCGGCGGTAAACAGGAGAACGGTATCTGGCGGCGTCGCATGAATCACGAATTGTCTTCTTCTTTTTATTGGCATTACATCCCCACACTGGGACAGAGCCGCCTCGCAGCTTAGTGTTCATTGAGCACTTCCACAGTTATTAACTAAGAGGTTTCTGAGCCATTTTTGCATTTGTATATCATGAGGCTAACACGATGATACTTTTATGCCCAGGGAAGTCGAGACAATTTCCAACCCGAAAATTGCCTAGACCGGCACCGGGAATCGAACCCAGCCACCCTCAGCATGGTCTTGCTTTGTAGCCGCGCGTCTTACCGCACGGCTAAGGAGGGCCCCAAATCACGAATTGTACCAGGTGTATAAAGGGCTGGATATTATTAAGCTTATGCAACACGGCAGACTACGGTGGGCTGGTCACGTTGTTCGTATGCCGGAAGATCGTCAAGCGAAGATAATATTTAGTAGAGAACCCGGAAGAGGCCGCAGGCTTTGTGGAAGGCCGCGTACACGATGGCTTTTTGCAGTTGAAGAGGACCTGAGGGCGCTCAATGTTCAGGGCGACTGGAAGCGATTGGCCCAGGATCGAGTCCAGTGGACAAGGATACTCCATTCGGCGTAGGTTCATCGAAGAGCTGTAGCCCATCAAGTATCAAGTAAGTACCTATACGAAGAATTAGAAAACTATGACGTTTTCATATCGATGAATGAACTGCTGACGCGAACTCACAATTCTCGCGTGATTTTTGAAAACGTCGTAAGTCCAAAAGAGAGGCTCTCTTTGTTTACTTTCTCTTTCGATTATTACAAAGCCATACCAGCATTTACATTGGATTTTCCAGTACCGATTTGAAGAAAATAGCTTTGTCTAGTGTGCTGAGGTTAAAATATTGCAACAAATTTTAAACTAGGCTAGATATTAGCAAAAGAGAGCGTAATGAAAGAGAGTCTCTCATTTGGACTTACGACGTTTTCAAAAATCACGCGAGAATTCATTGAAAAAATATGGGAAAATATTGTGTAATACTCATAAAAATTACAGTAACAGTTTATGATTTCTATATTTTCGGCGTAGCACCAAGTTAGAATTCGGAAGTCGGGACTTCCGAACCGAACTTTCTTCCGAAGTTTTATTTGTCAAACTGATTGATGCGTTGTTTAGCGCATCTTTAGGCGAATCCAGCGCACTACTTCCGAAGTTGTGAAAGTTGCCTGTATCTGGAGAAAAATCCAACTTCGCTATAAAAAGCGGTATAAATTTATTCCGTTAGTAGTATTATTAGTATTTATACACAATACATTTCGATGAAGAATATGGTAGAATGGTAGTAGAATCAGTTTCAAAACAAACTGTCAAATAGATACAACGGTGAAAAAAAAAAGATGTATGTCATCTTGCCACTGTACGCGTACAGCGTGATACAAAAATCGTTGTGCGGAAATCATATGTCTGTCGATAGTATTCCGTGTATAGTTGAAAATCGAAAATTTGTTTTCAATAAAATGAAATATTTGCAGTTATCAGACGTCGCAACTCATTTCTGATTAGTGCGCATGATAATACATCCATGCGTGCATGATGCGCACTACTAATGAAATATTTCAAATTGTCGCGACTCGCGTCGCAGCGCGAGTGCTCAATCGCGCGGTCCGGTTGGGGTGCGGCCCGACAATATAACAGCTACTGTGAACCAGCACTATTGGGTCATTGGAATACGAACAGCGGTGCGACGGACAGTACATAACTGTGTTCGTTGTGTAAGGCTCAAGGGACGTACTGCAAGTCAACTAATGGGATCACTACCAGTGATGCGAGTGATGGCAACGAGCGTTCGTTGATGTCGGCGTAGATTACGCTGGCCCATTTTTGATTCAAGCTTCCTGTGTCCGTGGCATCAAGACAACCAAATCAGGTGTGCATGTCAACGAAGGCAGTGCTTAGAGGTATCCAGTAATTTATCTACACCCCAATTTGTCTATGCTCTTAAGCGGTTCATTGCTAGGCGAGGTTACCCGAAACAGATATGGTCCGACGGGGCTACCCCAAATGGCATAATTCCATTTGGCATAAGTCCGTTTGGCATAATGCCATTTGGCATAACGAGTTGAATAGCCAAGGGCCATTTGGCATAAAGACCATTTGGCATAACGACCGTTTGGCATAATAAAGAAAAATAGTCATAATGATTTTAGGGCCATTTGGCATAACGACCATTTGGCATAACGACCATTTGGCATAATGACCATTTGGCATAATGACCATTTGGCATAAAAATTAAAAGAATTATAAAAACTTAGACTAATGAAAATTAGCATATGTTCCGTGGTTCGCCGTGCTGCTTCTGATCCTGCTTATGAGTTGCTTCGTAGCTTTGGCATTACAATCACCTTTGTATACAATAGAGCTGAGTAGACCGAATAATGCTTTGGCAGTTTTCACAACATTTTCACGTTTAAAATGTTCGACCTTGTACTTTTCCCATGATCTTTGTTTGCTTGAAAAATTTACAAAGCGCGCCGCAGTATTTTTTGTTTCTACGGCATGTTGTGACCTGTGTTGGAGTGAAAGTGTGTGTGTGACAATTCTTTAAAGTCATATTTCTTTTGCCTTATTTCGGGTAAATGCGTACTTTGAAAGAAAGAGTCATCTACTCTTTTTCTTCATCCCGGGCAAATGCGTACTTTGAAAGAAGGAGTCATCTTCTTTTTTGCGGGGAAATGCATACTTTTGAAGAAGGAGTCATCTACTCTTTTGCCTTATTCCGGGCAAATGCGTACTTTAAAAAAAATGAGTCATCTACTCATTTGCCTAATTTCGGGCAAATGAGTACTTTTAAAGAAGGAGTCATCTTCTTTTTTGCTTCATCCCGAGCAAATGCATACTTTTAAAGGAGTCATCTACTCTTTTGCATTATACCGGGCAAATGCGTACTTTTAAAGAAGGAGTCATTTACCCTTTTGCTTCATCCCGGGCAAATGCGTACTTTTAAAGAAGGAGTCATCTTCTTTTTTGCTTCATCCCGGGCAAATGCATACTTTTAAAGAAGGAGTCATCTACTCTTTTACATTATTCCGGGCAAATGCGTACTTTTAAAGAAGGAGTCATCTACCCTTTTGCTTCATCCCGGGCAAATGCGTACTTTTAAAGAAGGAGTCATCTACCCTTTTGCTTCATTCCAGGCAAATGCATACTTTTAAAGAAGGAGATATCTTCTTTTTTGCTTTATCCCGGGCAAATGCATACTCGCAATCGTAAACAATGCCTTTTCCTGCAAATTTCTCAACAACTAGGACCGCTCCCAGCTAACAATCACTTGGAACTGGTGGCGCTCCGCGCCTTCTATCAAACAGAAGTGGAAAATATCGCCAAAAGTCTTTAATCTTTCTGTAATCAGCAGAAGTCAATGTATACGTTTGCGACTTTCGCCCTTAAAAAACAACAATGTCGATATACTCCTACGATTAACCTTTTTTGTGCCAAATGGTAATTTTGCTAAACGGCCCGTTGTATTTAATTCATTTTTCAAGGATTATGCCAAATGGTCATTATGCCAAACGGTCGTTATGCCAAATGGCCTCGAGGTACCCAACAAATTATGCCAAATGGTCGTTATGCCAAATGGTCGTTATGCCAAATGGTCTTTATGCCAAATGGTCTTTATGCCAAATGGCCTTTAGACATTTAAATCGTTATGCCAAATGGCATTATGCCAAACGGCCTTATGCCAAACGGCATTATGCCAAATGGCATTATGCCATATGGGCTTCCCCCTGGTCCGACAATGCCACGAATTTTGTCGGAGCTGACCGTTATCTCCAATCAGGAGCTCCAATGTGCATTGAAAATAAATAGCAAGATGGCGGAACAGTTGTTATCTAATTTGAGCATCAAATGGATATTCAATCTACCTTCTACTCCTTACCGAGGAGGTATTTGGGAAGCTGCGGTGTAAAGGGTGAAGGGGTACCTCCTTGCAGTCAGGATCTGAAGCAATCACTTATGAAGATTTAACAACAATACTCACACAAGTGGAGGCTTGCCTCAATTCACGCCCCATGTATGCCATCTGGTTGCCGCTTGGCCAAATACAGTATATTTAGCACTGGTCGATAATGCTTCCGTGATGATGATTTTGAATGCATTTTGTTCTAAGTGGGACGTCAGTTAATAATTTTCTGTGCTAATAACTTTGCCGGGTAAACTCTAATCTTCTCATGGCATAACATTCTTTCTTAAATTTTGCAAGAACTAAATGCGTATCATAGTTCTTCATCGTAAATGGTGCCATCTAACTGAAAATCACTGTTTTTCGATATTTCTCCGTACATTTTTTCATATAAACTTCCAACGAGTTTAGCACCGCCCAAACGTTAACCGATTTGGCTGAAATTTTGTTCAAAGCATCAGGACATCAAATAGGACGGAATAAAAAGGCGGCTCATTAAAAAATTGAAATAAGTTCCATACTAATTTGAGCCACCCTAGTGGAGAATTACATACGGAATCGGATCAGCAGAATTGGTCGCAAATATAGGTTCAATTTTTTCAAATAATTGTTACAGTAAGCTTGATAAAAATGTCATTCATATTCACCCCTAAGGCTAGATATTTTTAACAATACATACACGGGCCCTCCTTAGCCGTGCGGTAAGACGCGCGGCTACAAAGCAAGACCATGCTGAGGGTGGCTGGGTTCGATTGTCTCGACTTTCCTGGGCATAAAAGTATCATCATGCTAGCCTCATGATATACGAATGCAAAAATGGTAACTTGGCTTGGAAACCTCGCAGTTAATAACTGTGGAAGTGCTTAATGAACACTAAGCTGCGAGGCGGCTCTGTCCCAGTGTGGGGATGTAATGCCAATAAGAAGAAGAAGACATGGGCAAAACCCGAACAATGGTCCTCAATTTATAATTGTGAACGAGCTCTAAAGCCCCCAGTTAGTGAGCAATTTCAGACTGACAGCTTTGACTACTACTTGAAGTCGAGTTCGTCTTCGTTATTCATTATGTTTTATACATACCTTATCCTCTGCAAACGGACTCTTTTTTATCTTCCTTATTCTGCCCGTTTTTTTGCCATCAGCTCCATTGGCTGCCTTTTCCTCCTTCGGCTGCATTACCGCTCCCTCCAGATTCACTTCGTTTTCTTGAACTTGCCACTCCGGATCCGTCACCACCTTAGCCAATCCTAAGTGTACCTTACGAAGATGTTCTCCCGTTACTGATAGGAAAAAAAAAGTATCACATAAAACCAAACTTTAACCAACGAATTATTCAAACGTACGATTTTTCACAATCGCCGCCGTCAGCAGAGCCGTGTGTCCACCTCTCAACCAAAAGGGTGCATTACTCTCCACCGCCGTACTGAAAGCTCCAACTGCCGAAGCAAACACCTCTTTCCGACGGATTTCCTTGTCCTTTTTGCTGTGCACCAGATACCCATCCAGAATGTCGATCTGCGTCGGATGGATCAGATCCTTATCGGCGGGGGAGAAAATCCAACCAACCACCTTTCGGCCCCACTCGCCACTGCCGACTATGGCTTCCACGTGCTCCATGATAACCGATACCACTTGCTTGCCCAGAATTACGGTGTCGTCGTAGCAGTTCAAAATGCACAACACTAGCCGGTGACCGTGCTCGTGAACGCTCAGCTTTTCGACGAACTGCTTCAGGGTTTTCAAGGCGGCACGTCGGTCCTTTACCACCGAGTTGAGGAAGCAGAATATGGCAGCCGACGTGCCATCCTTTGTACTGGAGATTGCGGCCAAATGTGGAAGATATAACTCGATAACTTCATTGCGCTCGACCTCTCCGGCTGACTGGAGGAAGTCCATCAGCAGCGTGTGAAGCAGAGCATTGTCGGTCAGTTGTTTGTTAGCCGCCTGAACCAGGTGACCTTTGACCGTCGAAAGGACTGTTTTCTTCATGTAGGCATTCGTCTCCCAAGTGTCCTTCATACAAGTGACATTTTTGTCCTTGGTTTGCTGATAGATTTCCGAATAGAATGCCTGCCTCATGAATGTCTTCTGCTCAGTGGTAGCATATTCGTTGTACACCGAATCTACAATCGCACCGGAGAACGTATGATTGGCCATTTTTACCACGTGTTTGATCATTCCGTCAACGACCTTCGCCCACAACGGCTTTGTGCCGTTCTTCAAAAGGCTGGTAACGCAGTGATGGCCGTACTTGGATGTGGATAGCTCATAAAGATCCGGAATCAGCTTATCCGCAATCTGCATGCGAAGATCTTCCGAGGCATTCTTGATCATACACTGAATAACCCGAGCCGTATCATGGCTGGTGGCGATTCTGCTGTATGTGTTGTCCTTGTTTAGCTTTTCGTGTAAGTCCGCTACCATTTTCTCCTTGTTGTCCGCCGTTTTCCTGTAGGTTAAAATTTTTGAAATAATTCAACCGAACTACATAATGCGGAATAATTTTCTTTATTGATCTACAAATACAGTTTAATAAAATCAAAAGTAATTCAGCAAAATAGAGGGTATAATAACAGTAACAGTATGGGACTCTAGGCATAATAGTGGCAAAATTGTAGCAACATAAACTACTTACCTTTTAAGTTTCTCGTAAATCTGTTTGACTCCCACGCTCAACTCGTACAGATCCTTGGTTTTATTTTTACGCCGCTGTTCGCGCAATTCCTTTTGTTTTGCCTTCAAACTATTCCAGTACTCACGTTTCGATTCTGGAGTGTTTTCAACGAAGACCTTCTTCTCCTCGCCTTCAGTATTGCCATGTTTACCCTTGAAATCCTTCTTGAATCCCTCCTTCTTTCCGCCAGCACCTCCGGTGGTGAACTTTTTTTGGAACTTGCCTTTTTTATCATCACCGACTTCACTGATCGCTTTGGTGTAGCTCTTTGCCTTGGATTCTGGAGCATTACTCTTTTCGAATTTCGGTTTTTTGGTCACCTTAGTGGCTTCACTATTTGCGGAACGTTTTTTGGTTCCGATCATGATGAAAAATCACAAAATTAGAAATAAACTGAAAATTAAATCAACGTGGAAGCCAAGTGAACCGAACTGCGCTACCCGGGAACATGAACAACAAAAACACGTTTTTGAGCTTTGACAGTTTTGGGAGCGGCGAATAACGGAGAAAGCCAAAACACGTGCAAAAACAGAATGCGAGGAATGGAGAATCGAAGAAACACACGGAAACAAAATTACACAAATTCATGTTGAATTGGGTTGTTCGGTGTACATTTATGAGATTTGACGAAGGACTCCAGCTTTCCACGATCGACATAATGGGCGCGCAGATTGTGCCACGTTTGGCTTGGTCTTACATCTGAGTTGACTTGTCAAATTTTGACATATACTTGAAGGGAATACAGTACACCCCCGCTGATCCGACAAATGTATGGCCGGACTATCGAGGTTTCTCTCGTTAATCCGACTGCCAAATCCATACAAATGAACCAAAACAAAACTGACAGCATAATATGTTTAAATGGGTGTTGATACTTTTTAATCCGGAAAATTCCGAATTAGCGAGATCCGGACTAACGAGTCGTCGGATTAGCGAGGTCCGGATAAGCGGGGGGAAACTGTATCTAGAAATATAAAGGGTTAGAAACAAATATTGAAGAATAGACGAAGAAAGTGCACGATTAGACGAATTTGACAGGATATTTAAAAAAGTGTTAAGTCATACAAGTTTAATAGGGTTTTTTGGCGATTTTTTTTCCAAAAAGGTGAGTCCCCTTGGTTTCTAACCCTTTATATTGTCGCGCTTATCTTTTTTTAGAATGCTGCGGTGGTCTTACACTCGCAGGCTCGACTGAACCTCACCGGGAGACAGCAGGCCAGGCCAAGGGCCAGGTGGACTCAAGAGGCAGACACGAGACGCTGTCGCCGTCGAAGCGACAGACGCTATTCCACAGGGAGAAGGATAGATTTCCGTAGTAGGTCAGAAGGAGAAAGCTGAAGCGAAAAGAGACAAGGAAAATGCTGCAGAACAAGAAGAAAAGTCTCCACATCATAAAAAGACGCCGAAGGGGGAAGTTGTACTATAGTAAACGTGTTGCTACCGAAGGCGAATCATCGCGCCTGGCAACGCTTCCACGGTGACAACCAACGTCATGAATACGTCACATCAAAACAACTTGTCATAACAACAAACAAAAGATATTTTAGTTACCAGATAAAGATTGTCGCTGTCGTCGCTGTCCGGAACATCTTTTGCTGGCGAGGATAGGGGAGCTAAATGTCAAAGAAGGAAAATCCATGCGATTTGACAGGTATGTACCACACATGTTTCGGACAGCAGAACAAAGGGAACAGTAGCGACAATCTTTATCTAGTAACTAAAATATCTTTTCAACAAACCCTATACTCAACGTGGTTGTGAATTTTGAAGGTTTTAAGATATCCAAATCAATTTCGTTACGAAAAGGTTGTTGCTAAAAGTATTTTAAATCTACCAGCCCTCCGTGAATTTTTGAACTCAGGTTTAAGCTACTGGAATTTCTCGCTACAGTACACTTGTGGTAGGTTATACTTGTCCCTATTTTGCATTAGCTAATTAGTTCTGTCTGCTACAGTGTTTGTTACCCAAGGAATAGTTCTCGAAAGAGCCAGAACAGACTTTTAGAATCAAGGGAACACTATTTTGTAAGTCGTATGAATAATTTACTATCGTGTAGCGCATGACTGACTGTTATTATAATTGCAGCTTGAGGCCCCTTGAATAAAATTCTATCGAGAAAGTGTTTGCCTGTGTAGTTCTACGAGAACAAACTTCAAGAAAATATGTCCAAACAAACAACTGAAACTGGCAATACCCACGATCCAAACGACCACCTCTTCAGCTGCGTCGCGTGCGATAGGCCCGATAGTGCCGATAATTTTGTGGCTTGTGACAATTGTGGGGTCTGGTGGCACTTTTGCTGCGCGGGAGTTTCAGACTCCATTGTGGACAAGAATTGGACTTGTCCTAAATGCCTCCCCCTGCCCGCATGTCAAGAGTCAACTTCATCGAAACTTAGCTCAGCTAGCAGAAGAGCGCGTCTTCAGCTGGAGCTCAAGCACTTAGCGGAAAAACGTGAGTTCGAAAGAAAACAAATGAATTTGGAGGTAGAAAAAAGATTTTTGGAGAAAAAGTGCCAGTTGCTTGAAGCAACTTTAGAAGAAGTGGACGATGAAGTCGATCGTCGAAGCGTGAGAAGTCGAGTAGATGAGATAGAGTCTCGAGAGAAAGCCAACCCGGATAAAAAATGTCATTAAAATATCATAAATTTTATTGTTACAACACCATTTAAGACATAATTTTTACCATTGAATATAATGGAATTTTGACAATAAAATCACATGAGAAATAATTGTTTTCCACGATAAAATGAATGGTAAATGGGACTTTTACAATAAAAAAGGGGGGTTGTTATGTATCTTTACAATAAAAAAAATCGAAAATTTTCCATACAAAATTTTGAGCAAAACAATTGATTTTACGGTTCTTCAATGGGATGATTTCGGGCGACAAAATAATAGAAAACATTGTGATTTAAATGTTTTCAATTATTGTTTCTATTGTTTTACAAAAGAAATACAACAGGATTTAGAATAAATTATACTCCAACATTACAATAAAAATACAATACAATTATTTGCTTTACAAATTATTTTACTTTCAATTTAAGTTTAAAGCAGTTTAAACTTCATTTTAACTCATTTTACCTCTCTTTGCTGTCGGGACTTCCGAACCGAACTTTCTTCCAAAGTTTTATCTGTCAAACTAATTGATGTGTTGTTTAGCGCATCTTCAGGCGAATCCAGCGCTCTACTTTCGAAGTTGGGTAAGTTGCCTGTATCTGGAGAAAATCGAACTTCGATATAAACTAACTTTGTTCCGGATAGACAATACATGTTATAAACCTGTGAAAAATGTATATTAAAAAAGAATGTTAGTTTTATTAGAAAAAGTACGTCGAGAAGAAAAGAAAAAAAATACCTGCATCAGTTCTTATTATATCCCGTTGGTGAGATTGGCCAAGCATCAGTATTTCATCATAAGCTTCATTTCTGTAAAGGAACAAGCACAGACAAACAGACATAACACATTGAACATTCACTCATCAAATTAATCGTCATTTTAACACTAACGACATCTGTTGATTTCAGTTAGTTGGGCAAATCACGAACCAGATGGCGGTAGTGAGCAAATGTCAAACTCGATCAAATCCGATACGCGCGCCACTAGTGACCGATTGGCCAAACTAATGATTATTTGAATTGACCAGTAAATCAGTGAACGATGGAAATTTGACGAGTGTTATGTCTGTTTGTCTGTGGAACAAGGATACATGTTACCAGGTATGTCATCAGGTATTATGACGATTATTTTTTTTTATTTATTTTTTGTTCGGGATGAACCACTGCGTCCATTATATACATTGAACTTTTGTAGTATAAGATTACGACTACCGGTGGTGAGTATAAGCCGTTTGCCAGCCCAGTATCATTACTTGACACTTTACCGGTCGCTACTAAACGCGCTAGGTGACCAAATTTGGCAGCGTGATAACACCGCTGCTATTTAATGAACTATCAAATGTCAAACGTTACCGGTATGGAATGCAGCCTCCAAAATGATAACCGAAAATAGTAACCGATGCGAAAAAGTTTGACTAATCTAAAATGACAGCACGGCGAGTGTGATCAAAATACTCGCGCTCAGGCCCAGTAATGATGCTCTAACGCGTTCTAACACTTTATATACTTACCACGGTACAGAAGCCATAGTGATCTACCGTTGCCCAGCACCAAAAACTGTAATGAAAAAAACACTTTCTGCAACATACAGTTTTATTATTTTCATCTCTTCACTAATTATAAACAAAACTGTACACGCTCAAATGAATCCAGTCATTCTCCGAGTAAAATGATAAGCAAAAGTTTTTGTTCCCTTTAATTTTTTGAACTCCAATTTTATTGCATAACATTTCTAGACTTGCAATATGAAAATATATTACTTGAGAATCGGTATAACATTTTATTCATTTTATAATCAAAGCTATTATAATTTTATTGTTTTCAATTGTTATTTCAACAATATAATAAATCCATGAAATATTCCAAAATTATATTAATTCAATTACATTAGACGAATTTCCAGATCATCCAAACCGAAAACTTTCATAATTTGTTTAGTTTTTGGATGTGCAATACCAAACATAAGCGAACAATAAAAATATAATAGAATGTATTGGTAACATTTAAATATATTGTTATGTTAATGTAAGTACAATAAAGATCTTTTACAACCGTCAACATTTTACAATAAACGTACAATAGTTTATATTGTTTACCACACAATCTATTGGATTTCAATGGGTTATGTCGTTCATGTTACTGTAATTTTTTATCCGGGAAGTCAGTTGTGCAATGGGTTGAAATCCACTCTTCCGTTGGTTCACGTTCTCCAGCCCGTGGAAGCAGCAATGAAGCAGGTGCGATAGGAGGAAACGGAACGTCAAAGGAGATTTCTAACGAAAATTCAACCACAGCGCAAAAGCTAGGGATCGATAGAACAGATCTACAACTGATGAAGCAACAATTGGATGAATGCATGTTAACGGAAAAGCCGACCCCGCAGCAACTTCAAGAATTACAACATCTAATTCAACGATGTCGAATAAAGGTTTCGGAATCAGAAGTAGCCGCCATCTTTATCGAAGATAAACGCCGACAACTCTGCAAGTCGACCGACAGGTGCAATACGTAAGAATGTCAGAGACGACGTAAGAAGAAATGCATCAAAAAAGTTGTCATTGGAGCTGTCTAATACAATGGACAGGACATCAATGTCCCAACCACCGCCGGTGGTGCTAGTTTCGTTGCCGCCTCCGACAAATCAGCAAGTAGAAAAGTCTCCCGCGTGGAACCCTGTTCCAGTCACGACCTTTTCCGCAAAAATACCGATAGCCAAATTGCATTTCATGGCTAACTTGGGTCTGTCAATGGCGGATTCCGTATCAATAGCTCAGCAGAATACTGAGCCTTATGTTAACCATCCCCCACTGCACTGTAAAAAAAGCTGTAGGTGAGACATCACATCAATTTAGGAATAATGTTTCGCAACTGTTCACTCAGGGGCAGCACCTTTGCTGCAGCGATCGTCTCAGGAACAGCTCATTGCTCGGCAGGTCATGCAGCGAGACTTACCTGAGTTTTCGGGCGACCCCGAAGATTGGCCTATATTCCTAAGCAGTTTCGAACATTCGACACTAGCCTGTGGATATAGCCACATTGAAAACTTGAGTCGACTTCAAAGGAACTTGAAAGGCAACGCATTGAAAGCAGTCCGCTTTTACCTGTTATCTCCGGAATCAGTGCCTGATGTAATCAAGACGCTGCAAACGCTGTACGGACATCCTGAGGTTATCATTAACAAATTGATACGGAATGTGCGAGAGTGTCCAACCCAAAAGCAGAAAAATTAGAAACCCTACTGGAGTTCGGAATCACAGTGCGGAATATTACTCAACATCTACTAGCGACTCAGCATCATGCACGTCAAATGCTGCCAATCCTGCTGCAGAAGGTCGTCAAGAAACTGCCAGCCTTCGTGAAGCTTCAGTGGGCTCAGTACATCCAAATCATGCCTGCTGTCTCTTTGAGCACGTTCAGCGATTTCATGACGTTCGTTATGGAATCAATTAGTAAAGTTTGCTCATACGTAGGAAGCCAGCCTAAGCCGAAAGAAAAAAGTAATGTATTTTCTCATGTCGAGGTTAGTCAGGACAATCATGTAGGGAGAGAACCAGTAGAATCCAAGCCAGGAAAAAAATGTTCACTATGTGCAGAAGACAGACATCGCCTCAAAGATTGAAAATCGTTCAAAGATAGTACTGTTGAAAACCGTTGGAAAATTGGGTCCTAAAATGAAGAATCGATATTCGATTTTCTTTCAGGGAACGACGAAGATAATCATCCTAAACGCGTCAGTTTTTCCTTTGACTCAAACATCGAAAGGAACATTGTTTAATTTGAAATTTAAAAATAGGTGAAAAATGCTTCCTCGACATTTTCAGTCTTGTTTGACGTACGGAATAATATGATTCAATCGCACGAACAAAACACCGCAGGGCACTTGACTCAACCTTTGACAGTTAATATATGGGCCTGACGTTTTGGGATGATGGTTGATTCGTTCTGAAATGTTGCACAGGCCAAAATTTGCCTCAAAATGTATTAAACACAAAAATATTGTTTATACTAATTTAGAATTTTACCAGAATTTTTATAACACCGGTTCAAGTATTCTTAACCGATGCACTATCGTTTGCAACCATAAACGAGGTAGGGCTTTAGGACCCAATTGTTCATAATTTTAAGCTATTTCGTACCTGTCTAAACTTCCACGGTCGTCGTCCATGTAGAAGTTCTGCTCGCTGTGGAATTGGGGAGTGTCTTTTCCGCCACCATCCATTGTTACACACTGAAGCTAAAAGTTCACCAGAGCAAGTAAATAACGTCAATCTATCGTATCATCATTGTGGTCAATCAGTGCTGTTTCGAATAATCCCCATCACGATTCACGGCTCAACCAAATCGGTCAACACCTTCGCTCTTCTGGACGCAGGCTCGTCTACTACTCTCATCGAAAGTGAACTCGCCGCACTACTCGAGGTGGAGAGACCGATCATGCCACTTTGCCTGAAGTGGACTGCGAATATGGCTCGCTCGGAAGATGAATCTCAAATAATTTCTATAGAAGTGTCCGAACGTGGTAAACGGATACGTTATCGACTGGAAAACGCTCGTACAGTACGCAGTTTGAATTTCTCGCCACAAACCTTGCGATTTGGCGAACTGGAAGAAAAATTTCGGCACTTAGTTGGCCTTCCCGTACAAAGCTATGAAGCCGCTGTCCCAAGATTAATGATCGGTTTACGTAACTTGTCATTAGCTGTACCGCAGAAAGTGAGAGAAGGCGAAAACGGGCCGATAGCAGTAAAAACTCGCTTAGGTTGGTGCGTTTACGGATGCTTCGCTCCGATACAAACTTCGGAACAGATAAACTACCACCTTTGTGACTGCAATGTTGAAGTAAAACTTGATAACTTGCCCAAGGACTACTTCTGCATGGAGGATATCGGAGGAGTCAGCAAAGTATTAGAATCAAAAGAGAAGACTAGAGCCAAGGACATCTTGAAACGTACTACGCACAAAATTGGTGATCGATATCAAACAGGGCTCCTTTGGCGATACGATTGTATTGAATTGCCAGACAATTATCCCATGGCTCTTCGAAGGTTGGAGTGCATAGAAAGAAGAATGAATCGCGATGAGAAGCTCAAAGCGACCGTTCATCGACAAATAAAGGAGTACCAAGACAAAGGGTATGCCCATCCTGCCACAGAAGACGAACTGACCAGTGCCGATCCGAAACGCATCTGGTACTTGCCACTAGGAGTCGTTACAAATCCAAAAAAACCGGAGAAAGTGCGACTAGTTTGGGATGCGGCAGCTGTAACAAATGGAATTTCGCTCAACTCGGTACTTATTGCAGGGCCCGACCTTTTGACTCCTTTGCCTTTCGTCTTATTCCGTTTTCGTCTTATGCCGTTTGCAGTAACTAGCGATATTACGGAAATGTTCCATCAGATTGAAATAATCCCGAACGATCGAAATTCTCAACGTTTCCTGTTTCGAAATCAACCCACTGAACCTCCTACCATATTTCTCATGGATGACGCCACCTTTGGGGCAACTTGTTCGCCCACTATTGCTCAGTACATTAAAATGAAAACGCCAAGAAGTACAAAACCCATTATCCGAGAGCGGTAGAAGGAATCTTAAAAGGACATTATGTAGATGACTATTTAGATAGTTTTGCCACCATGGACGAGGCGAAAAAGGTAGCATCCGAAGTACGATATGTACATTCCAAGGCTGGATTTGCTCTTCATAACTGGTCGTCGAATTCAAAAGACATATTAGATCATCTGAACGAGTCGCCGCAATCAGTGGTGAAGGATTTGACCTTGGCGAAAAGCGTCTACACTGAACGTGTGCTTGGTATGCAGTGGTATTCAGAAATTGACGTACCATGGAACCCCGATAATTTGAACGGTACCTCATTCAAATTAACGGGGTTCATTTTTAATTTGAACTTCTGGTTACTCTATTTGTATCAGAAAAACCGGTTTCTGGCCGCTCTCTTTGCTGGTTTGTTTTGATTCTGCGTTCCGTTTCACGATGTTTCATTTTTCTACTCTCGACTCCACGTGCTAAATGACGTTTGAACCATTTTTAATTTGAACGATGTTCAAACCAACGGGGTTCAAATTAAAAAGTGTTCAGATTAAAAGCGGTCATACTACCGGGGTCCACGGTACTATCATTTTCCTTGATGTTCTCTACATAAATCGAAGCTATAGTCGAGTCCAATACTAGACCCACGAACAGACCAATGTTGAAATGAATGCTGTCTATCTTTGACCCCTTAGGACTCTTGGCTTCCTTTCTAATCCATGGTAAGGTACTAATGCAGGAAGTTTGGCGCCGCGGAATCAGTTGGGATGAACCTGTTAGCGAGAAGATTTTCGAGCAATGGCAAAAGTGGATTGCTATGTTCGACCAACTGAAAAGAATTCGAATTCAACGATGCTACTTTGAAGGAGTTAATATTGAAATGTACCGGTTCCTGCAGGTACATGTATTTGTAGATGTTAGCGAAACAGCCTATGCCGCAGCTGTCTACTACAGGACGATGAAACCAGATGGAACTCCTCAGTGTACCTTAGTAACTGCAAAAGCTAAAGTGGCTCCACTGAAATATCATTCAATTCCTCGTCTCGAACTGATGGCTGCAGTACTTGGGACACGTCTGCTATCTTTTGTTCTAGAAGGTCACAACTTGGCAACAGTCCCAACATGTTTTTTGTGGTCGGACTCCAAAACCGTACTTGCTTGGATTCGATCAGATCATCGTAGATATCAGCAATTTGTAGCATGTCGTATAGGTGAAATCCTAACGACAACCAACGAAAATCAGTGGCGCTGGGTGCCAAGTAAATTAAATGTTGCCGACGAAGCCACCAAATGGGGCAGAGGGATCTTTTTCGACAACTCCAGTAGATTATAAGTTAGGGGTTTGCCAAGGCTAAAACAAAGCATGCAGACTTACCGGAATCTCATCCCAGGGGCTGCCTAGCCTACAAATTATTGTTACGATGGCCCTACGCCGTCGAATGCTGGACGCCTGGTTCACTCTACTCCTTGAGCTGGGGCGGGTTTTGGAGGTTAACCACAGCCTCCACGCGGTGCACACGCGATATGGGTAACACTAGATGATTCGGACTGGGTTTTAGACGGACGCCCTTGAAAACGGGTGCTAGAACTCGCGGGTTCCTAATCGGCGGGTCTTTTAACGCACGTTGGCCACAATTGTCGTGTTATTCACATGGGTTCTTTTGGGACAACCTCACTTGATCACACGCGGTCCGGAGGACGGATAACTTTTAATTGTTCGCCCGTTAAAACCGGAATAACTGCAGTACAACCCTCGACCTTCACGGAAGTCCCAGACACGAACCGACACCACAGAATCGTCCTTTCGGGGAATTAGACAGTTGTTTTTTTATCACCGAGTTCACAGTTTAATTTTCTGGATTTCTCACTCGCGGGAATCGACTGCTTCTATCGAAAGCCACGACACAAGAGAACGACCTCGATCAGCACATCTCAGTAGGAAGCCGGACTCGTCTCCTCTTTTTCTTCTACCCTGACGCCAGATATCACGTCAAGGTGCTTTAACCATTGCGAATTGTCGACGGCGTGTCGATGGGCAGATTTAATAAATATAAATCTAGCTCCTATTAATAATTGGTTTTATTTAAACTACTATGGAACATTGGAAATGTAACATTTCCCCCAGGGCTCAATAAAAAAAAATTATGTAATATATTTTTTTTTGAATAAATATAATCAACAAACAAAGTAAACAAAAATAACGATAATTTAGGAAATAAATAACAAGAAAAACTAAACGACTCTAGTGAGTCTAAAAACTCAATTCTACCGCATTGGTAATACCAATAACAATCGGAGGATTATTCTTTCAATGGACAAATATTCACTTTCTATCTGGTTCACGCTACTTACATTATGGAGTGTGATATCCACATCATACAAGTCACTTCGTATTAATCAATAGAATTCCATAGTTCAAATATCTTCCCTGTAAAAAGACACACCTGAATTCTAATGAAAACGAATGACTATTCTTCGGTCGGCCATTAAACTATGATCATGAAAGATCGTGAGGTCATTGTACAATGGTCACGAGATTTTATGAATTAGAGGCATTACCGGCCTTATTATAATGGTCGTTCCTCCTATGTTATTCCTATTCATCCTACTCTGTCTGAGAGGGACAATGGACGACATATGGTAGAAACGACTTATCCACAGCATGCAATTAACTTCTCTCAGTGCTCTTGAGAGAGGAAATTCACCAGTGGATTGGTGAGTTTGAGAGTTTTAAGATTCTCTACTTAATTAACCAACTAATAAACAATATAACAAGAGTTAACATTTAACAAATAATGATAGACAATACTCACAAATAAGAGTTTACGGTTTAAGATGCTCAGCTGGGCACACTCCTATATTCTTGCCTTCTTCGTCTTCTAACTCATAGGAACTACTTCCGTATTTATTAACTACTCGACAGGGTAAATACATGGGGGCGAGCTTCGCGTTATAATATTCTCCCGCGTTGGAGACCTTAAAATTACGACGGTATATTAGTTGTCCGGGCTTGAACTCATCAGGACGAGCTCGTTTACGCAGATTGTATCTATTGGCACTAGTCTCGTATGCCTTAAGTAGACTTTTCTTGACTAAATCGTAGATAGTATCACTGATCTTTTTACGGTTATTGGCACACGGTCCAGACGAATAGTCTTCTTTCTGGCGGATCCGGTGGTGGTCCGAACCGGATAGAGAGATTTCGTGATTGTGGGAGCAAAAAAAGGGGAAATAACCCGTTGCTGAGTGGACGGTGGTATTGAAAACATGTTGAGTGTCTGGTAGGTTGAAATCCCAGCAGCGTTGCTCCGTTTTACAGTAGGTTCGAATTGCTGCATTCAATCGTTCCACCGGATTCCCTTGGCTGTGATGCCTGGCGGTTGTCCAATGTTTGATCTCAAAACGATCCAACAAGGCCTTAAACTCCTTGGAAAGGAATGTGGTGGCATTATCGGTTAGCACTATTTCAGGGATTGAATTCCGGAGAAACCAACCTTCCCGCAGGGTCTTACAAAGACTGGCAGATTCTTTTCTACGCATTGGATGTAACTGACACCACTTACTAAACAAGTCTTGTATGACTAAGCTGTGCATAAAACCTGATTTGCTTTACGGCAGCGGACCCACGTAGTCCATGTCGATGATTTGCCAGGGATGGTCTGCGACCTTTTGTTTCCCCATGGTGGGTATTACTGGTACATATGCTGGCTTGCCTTCCTTGCATGTTTGGCATTTCTGGATCCACTACCGGGTATCCGACGCCATATGCGGCCAGTAGTACCGGAGTTTCAACCGGGATAAAGTTTTCTCCACCCCGAGGTGAAAGCTGTTCAAATGCTCCGTTTGGATTATAGTGTTTCGATTTGAGGTTGGTGGAACTAACTTCCACTCAAACCTTACATCGAATGGCTCGTCATCGACGGCGACGTACTTCCACAGTTGGTCGTCTTCGAATCTGAAGTCCGAATATTGCTCTGGGTTTTTTTGAACTTTTTGTATAAGTTCGTCGAATGAGATCTGTGATTCGGAAGAATTGACAACACATATGCTACGGGAAAGGGCATCCGGGACAATATTGTCGGACCCCTTCCGATGCACTATTGTCATGTCTAGATGTTGTAAATCTAGACTCCAGCGCCCGCATGGAAGGATGTCTAAAAGCGAACAGGAATCTACCTCGAGAAGACGCAAACCACCTTAGTCAAGATTCATTTATACTTGAGCCCGTATAATAGTACTTTCGGCTATTTACAATTGTGTGTGTATCTACCGGTGTTCTCGTCGAAACGGTTCAAATGCCACGCGCCGCGCCATCTTTTTTTATTTCTATCATTCGCTTCGCACGCACACCGCACACCTTTAAACATTTTTGTAAGTTTACCATTTTTTTTAGTTAAAATTACAGCAATAAAATGTTTTGTCCATGGAGGGATTAATGCGAATTGTGAATGTGTACCTCGGAAGTAGTCATGGGAGGACAAAATAACTAACTGATACACGGTTGGTGTTACAGGTGAGTTGATGCCGGTGGGCGACTGTTGCCACTGCCTTATAAAGGGTTAAAGCCAAACTTCGATGGACTCTGCACTGAATTCACAAACGAATCTGCCTGAATTCCCCGAAGGAATCTATCCAATATGTCCAAAGAAATCGGCATAGGATTCCCGAATGAATCCGCCCAGAATTCCCGAATGAAACTGCTCGAAGGAATCCGAGACAATTTCCAACCCGAACATTTCTTAGATCGGACCGGGAATCGAGCCCAGCCACCCTAAGCTAGTCTTGCTTTGTAGCCGCGCATCTTACCGCACGGCTAAGGAGGGAACGAAACAGAACTGAAGGAATTCTTCCGGGATACATTCTATAATAAAAAATCCTGACAAGATTCCTCTTGTTATCCGTGATTCCATTTGAACACTAGTTGGTATTCCTTCAGAGAATTCATTCAGGAATTTCAGTCCTCTCACAATTCCGAATATTGTTTCATCCGTTCCAAAAAAATTCACATATTACTTAAACTATAACAGGATATCTTCCTTTCTTCTGAACAGGAACAGTGTGTGCCATTCAAAATGGACCGCTTTTCTGTCCTCTCCTTCGCAGCAGGGCCAGAAACAAGAAGCCGTTTTATAGGACAATTTTGTCGAAGTATCCATCGCTCACTGCCCACAATGCAGCGGGTTTCAATGCTCATCGAACCGAACGAGAGTTTGTGGCTGTCCATGAAGCAGATAATCAAGAGTCCAATTTACAATGTACAAATATAACGTAGAAATAAAAATTAAGAATAAAACTACAATAATATTTTGTTATCAAACCGAAAACAAAGAATGAAATTTTGAAAAATTCCGCTCGGAAAGATCTTCTAGAAGTCTCCCGTGATATCTCTGAGACAAAAAAATGAGTCTCCTAGATTTTTTTCTACGATGTCTAGAACCTGTCAGACCTCAAATCCGCCTCAAATGCAACAACCGTTTCAACCGGTGTCTACCTCAAATTTTAGACGAGTAAACCGTTTGAACCGGAAAGGATTTGACATATCGGTTCTCTTAGAAGACGCAGAGATATCTCCTAGACATGGGTACCCGTTTGGAAATTTGTTCTAGACATCTCCGAGATATCTCTGAGACAAATTCTACCTCAAATTTGAACCGGTAGGGATTTGGCTTCTAGATGTCTTCTCGATATATTCTAGACACGAATACCATGGTGCTTCTAGATATCTCATAGATGTGGGTACCTAAATTTAGCCTTTCCCTCTTCTTCTTTTTTCTTTCTTGGAATGTCATTTCCAAATCAAAACATTTAATTTTCATTCACTTTAAAGTAGGATTTTATTTGCACTTTCTAAAAAAACATCTGCTGATAAAATCGATAAAATGTAAACCCTATAGGTACCTACCACTAGCCCTGTCGTCGACTGGAATAGTCGGGATGCCGGAAGCGTCCAGATTTTGAAAATACTAGGATGGTCCAGATTCTCGCCTGCGATAATCCTTCGGAAATACCTGTAGAAGGCGGTATTAAACAGCAACATCAATCCACGGACTAACTCAACTTCAGAAAGAAAGAGTGATTCTAGAGTGGAATCTAGTGGAATAACTGTTGGAATCCAGTGGAGATTTCTTCTGGAATCTTGTGGAGTTTCCTTCTGGAAATCGCGGGAATTCCTTCTGGAAACCGCGGGGATTCATTTAAAAATGTAGCGGGGATTCCTTCTGAAATCAAGCGGTGATTCCTCCTGGAATCTGGTGGAAATTACTCCTTGAATCCAGTAGGGTTTCCTTTTGAAATCTAGTGGAATACTTGCTGGAATCCAGTAGGGATTCTTTCAAGAAACCAGCGGGAATTCCTTCTGGCATCCACCGGTGATTTCTTCTCGAATCTGATGGGAACAACTTCTTGAATCCTGTAGGGATTCCTCTTGAGATCTAGTGGGGATTTCTTCTGGAATCCAGCGGAATTGAAAAAAATCGACTGGAATATTTTTTGGAAATCTTCAGCGATTACTTTGGAATCTTCTAGCGATTCCTGTTGGGATATTTTAGGGATTCATTTCAGAATCCACTAGGGATTCTTTTTGGAAACCTCTAGGTATACTTTTTGGAATCCTTTGGGATTTATCTAGGAATTTCTTTTTGGAATCCTTTGGAAATTCTACTGGAATACTTCAGGCATTTTTGGAATCCTTTAGGGATTGCTTTTGTAATCATTCAAGTATTCCGTTTTGGATCTTTTTGGAATACTTTAGGAATTGATTTTGGAGTCCTTTAAGGACTTCTTCCGGAATTCTGTGGAGTCAGCGTCAGCACCTCAAAATACTTCACGAAACCTAAAAAGACAAATGAATAAATGGGGTTAGACACAAGCTTACCTGGCGGCCTTGTTTTGGTTGCCGACACTCGATGCCCTAACCGGATTAACCGATGAAGGGCCCCCTTGGTTGACCGGCGCGGCAATACCCATAGGGCACCACCGGAATTGTTCATCGTGTGATGCCGCGCCGCCAAAGGGAACTCGAGCGCCACCGAACTAAGCGGCGATGGTCCAACCCCTCCATCCGGAGGAACAAAACCGCACTCCTTCCAAGCCCAAGTGGCCTAAAGCCTTCATGCCCCCTGTCACATTGGAAACGCCATCCGCAAACGCCGCTACACCCATCATCTAGTTGAAATAAAACGCTGTCAGCACTAGTCATCAACCAACTTATCTTGGCTATCAAAAAACGCCGCTCCCCGATAAGGTATCTGCTTCGGATTATGATCCAGCACTGTATCTTGATGACCATCAGGAAGGATCCTCCGCACCCGGCTGAATAACGACGAAATCTGAAATAAACAAAACAAAACTTTGGTTAAGAAAATTATTTTGAGCTTTTTTAGTGGAATGTCTTTACTTGTCATAAGACGAGTTTGTACAATCCCATTTAATTCCACCACTTAATTGTACCTTGACAGATACGTATTTCGACCTCAACAGTAAGGCCGTCTTCAGTGTCTCGTACTTGACTCGACTTAAATGGGCTTAAATGGGATTGTACAAACTCGTCTTATTGCAAGTGAAAACTGTAGTCACAAACTAGCATCCAAAGCATGTAAGTTATACTTTTAATCATATAGAAAATCGTCTTTTAATCCTCTCCCGTGAGGACTGGGTGGGTATCAGTGATTCCGTGGCTAGTGACGTAAAACTGTAAAAACAAAGCAATTTTATTGAAACTCCCTTTCGAAGAAAACACTACAATAATTATCTTACATTCAACGATTTCGGGATGGTGTCCACCGTTAGAACCGCCTATACTCTCCGGATTTTTAACGGGCACATCTTCCGGCTCGATTTGGTGTGAAACCTGAAACCAACAAGCAACTTAATAGTCATCACTCATCAGGCAACAAATTTAGAAATCTTCTTACCTTTACCAACCAACCACTGAGGCCCCAACACTGGTTATGAACTGAGTGACTAGGTCCCCGGATGTCCTTTTCTCCGCGGATTATTGATCGCTTACACGGACTGTGTCTTCTCCAACTAGTATTCGTAACCTGGAGAAGTAAACATCAAAATACATCGATCAAAATACAGTAGGTAATATAATCTACAAAATATAGAATCTACATACCTCCTCCATAAGCTCGACACACCAACGACAATGAAGAAACACGTAAAACAAATAGTCTGGATCCTTTTTCTCCGACGGATTGCCAGAGATGGCACGGACCCTTCTTGTACCGGTTATCGCTGCTGTTATACCCCAGATGGGGAGAAAACAAAATAACATATTAAAATCAATTTCAATCCAGCAGTTTTCCGCTGCTCCACGACCCCCCCGCCCCCCTTTGTTAAAACTTACCCGCATAGGAGAAAAGCAAATTCTTTGGTAGCGCCACCGTTTCCATCCGGAAATAACCTGTAAAATTAAAAAAAGAAAAAAAGGAAAATTAGTTTTATTTTCTCATGTCTGCTGGTTTTGCTAATGCTGGATTGTTTTGTCCTGCTTTTTTAACTAAATCCACTTTGGCCTTGGTTATAGATCCGAGGATGGAATTTAAATAATTTGTAACCGCCGCATGCAGAATATCTGACGAAAAAAGATGGCGACAAAAGGAAAACAAAATACACACTCATTTCGCGAGTATAGTCGAAAGGACATGGTTCGAGCCCAAGGTGAATTTGAATCTTCACTAAAGTGTGGTTTGTGTCATAATGAGGTAGATTTTTGTTCGCTGCTCGATATCTTTCCGAGTGGGATGCTAAGAAGAAGAATCGAGGTACCCATGCCACAATCATATCTAGTAAAAATCTAGTAGAGGTGTAGTACCCATATCTAAGAGATATCTATTCGCTATCTAAGAGACCATAACTGTCAAATCCCTTCCGGTTCAAACGGTCTACTCGTCTAAAATTGGAGGTAGACACCGGTTTAAACGGTTGTTGCATTTGAGGCGGATTTGAGGTCTGACAGGTTCTAGACATCGAAGAAAAATATCTAGGAGACTCATTTGTTTGTCTCAGAGATATCACGGTAGAAGTCTAGAAGATCTTTCCGAGCGGGCGGCTGAGTCTCGAAGCGGGACGCCACTTCCTGCTCGGAAAGTGTAACCTCTCATTTCGGTTTCATTTGTCCTCTTTATGATTTTTGTACATAATTAATTATTTAACTCTATGATGGTAAATTAACTTAAAAGAAATTAAAATTAGAACTAAGCATAAATTGAACTGAACCTAAAATAATAATTGAACTTGAAATAAAACATATATAAATATCGATACCCTTATCCACCTGAACACCCCAATTCCCCGATCAACACTGCACCCGTCATTATCAAGCCACAGTAAATCCTAACTGCCGTGCACGCTCCACACACTGAGAGCGCACCCCATAAAACCGGTTGTCATCGCTGGAACCAGGATCAGAAGGTAAACGACAGTGCGACAATTACAAGTTTTAAATTTGATAAGTGGTGTTTCTCCTCCTCCATTAGGGAACAAATTTGACCCGTGCCAGGACAACTGAGTGGAAAAGTGCGCCTTTCGTTAAGGGCCAGAAAATCGCTGTTCGCGGGTGAGCATATCACCAAGAGTGCCCCATCCGTTGTGCCCTGAAGAAGAAACCGCCGGGGAGAGTGAAGAAACGCTAGAAGAAGCCGCCGGTTGTGATTAAGCTCGGCAGATCAGTGATAGTGACCAAGGAACCGTTTTGATTCGTCCGGTTGCTTCACCGCCCCTCGCAAGAACAGAGCCGACTAGGGTGCCACGTTTTCGGCGGAACCGTGTGTGCTGCGCTTCGTCCGGTTAGTTGCCCTCCGCCAAATAAAAAGCCAGCTGGTGTATTACGTTTTCGACAAGCGGCTTTTGTGTGTAAAGCAAAAGAACAAAGACGAGCCTCCCAGCTATGACAGCGGACACTAGGTTCATGTGTTCAGGACACCGCCATCGCTTAACTCGGAAGTCATCGTGCCAAGGACCGCCTAAAGGTTCCATTCATCTTCAGATGGACTGGTAATATGTAATACCCTCCCATTTATCCCTTTCCGCATCCATTCCTAAGAATGTACCAAAAGTATGATAATTAAGAATATAATTAAATAATGTTAAGTTAAATTATCTGATTTGTTTAAAATTTATTCAACGCATTCCTTTTTCTCTCTACTCTTTCGAACTGTTCACCTTGGTTTTTTTAAGGGAAGCTTATCCGACCAATTTCCCAAAGGAGCCATAGCAGACGACCCTGACAAAGTAAGTAAGCCACGGCCTATCTAAAGAAATATATTACAAATGGCGCTCAACGCAAAACTAAAGAAAAGGCTTCCATTTTGACTCAAAAGTGGAATCCTTTTCAATTGTGCTCCGGGAGGAATTGGTATCCTTTCTCCCAATTGTTCTTTTCAATCGTGAATGGGTTGTGATCAGAATAGTCTTGGCATCAGTGAAAGTGTATACTCTTGGAATTGTTCGGATGATGATATATGCTAAATTCAATTGATTTTTCTTTCTAATCATCGTCAGAAATTTAACCTTTTGTTCTTGATAATGCTTGTATATAATTAGTTTAATTAGTAGAGATTAATGAACATTTAGTAATAAACTTTCATTTGAAATTTACACTGTGGTTCAAAAGTCAATTTTTTTCATAAATTATTTCTTTTTTAGTTTTAAAACATTGAATTTTGATAGATTATAATATTTTTCGCATTTCCCTGTTAATTATGTTTCTTTTTTCTCGATATGTACCGTTATCATTATTTAGATTAGTTCGGATTTAATTGGCGCTCAAGCGTGCAGTCTTCCCAGAATTATGCACACGTGGATGGATAATAGCCACTTTTGCTGTATATTTTTCTTAAGCTTCGGCGTTTTTGTATATTTTATTTCTATGGAATTGTAAAAAGTTGTTCGTTAATTTGATTTAAGTTTAAATTTACTTTCATTTGGTATTTTTTTTTACATTTTCTTGTTTTTTCCATAAATTTGGACACCCACAGAAGAGAAATGGCGGAAGCACTTGGAGAATACACACAAGCATCCGAAAAGATTCTTGAAGGGTACCACAGCTTGAGGGTAGATCATTTAGCTTCCGATGAATTGGAATTTGAATTAGACATTCGCTCGATAGTAATTCGAGATGACCCCACATACTCGAGGAGGCGAAGATGCCTTCGGGATCTTTTGAAGAGTGAACGGGACCACAATAAGTTAGTAGAAGCGCAGCTTGAGGTAAATTGGGAAGAAACCATTCAGTCATGCCGACGATATTACGACGAGATTTCTGCGGGTCTCCAGCAAAATGATAAGAATTTGAAAGTAAGAGGTCAAACAAAACTTTTGCATTTTGGGCATCGAATTATCCTTTGGTAAATAATGTTGGAATTCAGGGAAGCAGAAAGCTTTTTGAAAGCGATGCTTATTGACGTTGTTAAGCTGTTAACGAAGTACTACTATGCTGGCCCTGTGGTATCCGAAACGGTTAATCGTAATAATTTGGAAGATCATACTCTGGTAGATCTGTTCCGCTCTGATGGAGATTGCTCAGTCCAACCTTCGCAAAACATAGCGACAGGTACAGGAGTGTCAGAAGTAGAAGCCAGACATCTGGAGAATGTTCCTTCGAGCTCGCAGTTTGAAAGTAGTGATTTCGTGCGTTCTTTACTAGCTCGTGTCAAAGAGCTTGAAGCGGAGCTGGCTAGCAGAGATCAGCCGCGCGAAAAACAGTCGCAACAGAATGAATCTGTGGTTCCGAGTGGAATCCAACAGTCGATGGCTAATGCACGACACGAGTTTCCTGGTTTTCTAATCAGCTTCCGCACTCAGTTTCTTTAGTACACTCGCAGATCCCAAGCAGTCATAGTTCTTCTATTGGGGCTTTAAGGCCAGCCACTAATGTCACTTTCTCGCTTCCTCAATGTTATCCCACCCGCAGCCCCAGTGGTCTTCTTCGTGGCAGCATCACCTTCAGAACACTGGAGCCCCGCCTTTGAATACTACAAGTACTGTCAATCCGTGGCAAGGAATCCCAACAATCGGAAGTGTGCCAGTCACAACCCCTTGGCAAAGTGCCTCAGCGTTTAGCAACGCAACGATTTCCAATCCCTGGGTTGCAAATCCTGTAATCAATTATGGACAGTCGTCCAATCCGTGCACAGGAACCTCAGGTCCGAGTTCAAACTCATACGCGAATCCTTCGTTTGCCACTTTTAATCCAATCCTGCCAGGTAATCAGGTGCGCCATAGCCTACCTGTATCCAAGTGGACAATCTCCAAGTACGATGGAGAGGATCAAGGTTTGAAATTAAACCAATTCTTAGGAATGGTTCATGCTATGGCTGTTGCTGAGCACGTTTCGGATATTGAGCTATTTGAATCGGCTATCCACCTTTTCAAAGGGCCTGCTTTACAATGGTACATGACCATGCGCACTTCGGGTCGTTTGGGAGTTGGCAGCATTTGGTTCTAGAGCTTAGGAAAACTTTCATGCATCCTGATCTAGACACGCTGATAAAAATGAAAGTATATCAGCGCCGTCAGTCTCGAAACGAAACTTTTCTACAGTATTACCACAGCATGGAGGAGCTCTTCGGAACCATGAGCACTCCGCTGCCAGATTTAGAAAAAGTGCAAATTCTGTTGCAGAACATGCGGATAGATTACAAGAAGCAACTGAATTTCCTTCCCATAGCTGATCTTCCGACTTTAGTATCCGCAGGTCAGAAGATAGATGCGGTAAACTTCTCGGTTTACCAAAAGGTTTTGGATCAGAGAAGTCAGTGAACGTTGTTGAGAGTTCTGAACCCAACACTAAGCCAAAAAGACTTATCTAAGGATAGTCAAAGTCAACCATCTTCGTTGCAACAGCCGTCACCCAGGAACAATGTCAAGCCAAAGCCTGCTCAATCCCAGCTGAATCAAAGAAGTTCCCAGTTCGAGCTACTCCTTCTCGTGGCTCCGCGCGTACACTCACCACGTTGGAAGAAATGATCGAGTTTCATCAACCGCTGTCCCGGCGTCATTGTTTCAATTGTGGCAAGTTTGGACATCAGATGGATCGATGCATACTTCCTAAAGGAGTTCTTTGTGAGAATTGTGGTTTCCGGGTTATCCGTCGAATAATTGCCCATTCTGCATAAAAAACGCCTTAGCAGCGAGCCAAAACCGCCGCTCGCTGAATCCAAACTCTCAGGCGTAAACCTTTCTCCATACTTCGAACCAGCTGCGGAAACTCTTTATCCGAGAGCTCCGGTTTCGTATAGTATTTCATATCCGCTCCCTAATGATAATCGTCCATATACGTCCGTAAAGGTGTATGGAGTAAAGTTCCGTGCCCTCCTTGACAGTGGAAGTAACCTTACACTAATCAATGATTCGATTTACCACGCCCTCAAACCGAAGCGAATATTTCAGCTTCGAAATCCTCTAAACTTGCGCACGGCCAGTGGTGAAACGCTCAGTGTGCGTGGACAAGTTTTCTTGCCGTTTACATGGAACGGCATTACAAAGGTAGTTCCGACTCTGGTCATCCCCAATCTAGCGATCAACTGTATTTGCGGCATGGACTTCTGGAAAACTTTCCACATCCAGCCGACCATTACCGATTGCGCTATAGTTGAGGATGATAGAGAGAACGAAAGTCCTAAGCCATTACCTTCAGCATCTGTGCTGACAGCGTCTGAGCAGCGGACGATAGAAGCGATCAAACAGTTGTTCATACCAGCTTGCCCAGGGAGACTTTCTACCACACCACTGGCGGAGCATAAAATAGAAATTTCCGAAGAATGGCGGAAAAAGCCTCCAGTTAGACAGTTTCCGTACGTAATGTCTCCTAAAACGCAAGGTTTGGTGGCAGAGGAGTTGCAAAGGCTGCTTAACGCAGGCATTATCGAGCCTAGCAACTCTGACTGGTCACTAAACTGCGTACCAGTTGTAAAACCACATAAGGTTCGGCTTTGTTTAGATGCGCGCAAAATTAATGAACGAACTGTTCGTGATGCTTACCCCTACCGCACCCGTGTCGAATATTAGGCCAGCTACCAAAGGCGAAGTACCTATCGACAATCGATTTGTCAGAGGCTTTCCTTCAAGTACCATTGGAGAAGTCCTCGCGAAGGTACACTGCCTTTAGCGTGCAAGGTAAGGGGTTGTTCCAATACACCAGAATGCCTTTTGGCCTGGTTAACAGCCCTGCCACCCTGGCTCGACTGATGGACCAGGTTCTTGGCCACGGTGTATTGGAACCGTATGTCTTCGTTTACCTTGACGACATAGTCTTGGTAACGGAGACATTCGAGCATCACGTCCAGTTACTTCGCGAAATTGCGCGCAGACTGAACAAAGCCAACCTCATGATTAACCTCGAAAAGTCTCAGTTTGGGGTACCGGAAATTCCCTTCTTAGGATATCTCCTCAGTTCAGAAGGTCTTCGTGGAAATCCGGACAAAATCCGGCCGATTGTCGAATATGAAAGGCCGAACACGATTACCAAACTAAGGAGATTCCTAGGGATGGTGAATTATTATCGGCGGTTCATCCCAAACTTCAGTGAGACCTGCGGGCCTCTGTCGGATCTCCTGAAAACTAACACCAAGGTCATCGGCTGGAACGAGGCCGCAGAGGGAGCATTCTGTGGCATAAAGGCGAAGCTCATCTCGGCACCGATTCTGGGAAGCCCCGATTTTTCTCGTGAGTTTGTCATTCAGACAGATGCGAGCGATGTAGCTGTGGCTGGGGTACTAACTCAGCAGCAAGAGGATGGTGAACGGGTCATATCTTATTTTTCCCGGAAGCTCACCACCCCACAAAAAAACTACCACGCTGCAGAGAAAGAAGCCCTTGCAGCTCTTCTCTCAATTGAAGCGTTTCGAGGATACATTGAGGGCTATCACTTCACCCTGGTGACAGACTCGTCGGCGCTGACTCACATCCTTAAGACTAAATGGAAAGTTGGTTCCCGTTGTAGCCGGTGGAGCTTGGACTTTCAGCAATTCGACATGACAGTGGTTCATCGAAAGGGCAAAGAAAATGTCGTACCGGATGCACTGTCACGAAGTATTGCTGTAGTCCAAGCTTCGGCAGCCTCAGCGTGGTACACTTCTCTTATGGAAAAGGTCAACAGTCGCCCAGACGATTTTGTCGATTTCAAGGTCGAGAACGGCAGATTGTACAAATTTATAACTGCCAAAAATGTACCGTACGACTCTCGGTTTGAGTGGAAGGAAGTTCTTTCTACCGACGAAGTTCCCGATGCGTTGAAAAAAGCTCATGATGACCAGTTTCATCCAGGATTCGATAAAACCCTAGCTCGAATCAACCAGCGCTATTACTGGCCTAAAATGGCAAAGGACATTCGAGCCTACATACAGGCTTGCCGCACCTGCAAGGAGGTCAAGCCCTCATATGTCCAGACTACTCCAGAAATGGGTAAGATGCGATGTGCATCCCGGCCGTGGCAGATCATTTCAATGGATTTTGTGGGTCCTCTGCCACGTAGCCGAATGGGAAACCAACACATTCTAGTCATATGCGACTATTTCTCCAAGTGGGTGATTATTCATCCTGTGAAGAAGCTCGAGAGTTCAGCCATGTGTGTGATTTTAAAGAACCAGTGGTTCTATAAGAATTCTGTCCCTGAAATCATCATCACAGACAATGGCAGCCCATTCGTATCGAAGGAGTTCAAAGGACTTCTAGAGAACTTCAAAATCACACACTGGCTGAACTCTGATATCATTCCCAATCAAATCCAGTCGAACGTGTTAACAGGACAATAAATGCGGCAATACGCACGTACGTCCAGCAAGACCAACGCGTATGGGATACGAAGATCCCGGAGATAGAGCTGATGTTAAATACCAGTGTCCATTCGACCACTGGATTTACTCCGTACTTTATCACCCACGGACACGAGCTAGCGGAACAGGGTCTGATCATCGTCTTTCTCGTCACGGCGAAGAGCTATCTGTGGAAGAAAGAGAGGAACGACGTAAGCAATTGTTTTCCAAGATTCATGAAATCGTTCTTAAGAACCTGGAAAATCTCATGACGTGTCTCGGAATCGCTATAATTTGCGAAACCGCACTTTCGCGAAATCCTTTTCGGTAGGACAACTCGTCTACCGAAAGAATATGAAGCAGTCATCTGCAATCGAAAATTACAACGCCAAACTTGGGCGGCAGTATTTACCCTGTAAAGTGAAGGCAAAAATTGGCTCGTCTTCCTATGAATTGGAAGACCTAAGTGGAAAAAATTTAGGAGTATGGCCAGGCGTTCACTTAAAACCCGGGTGACACTAAAACAACGGGATTATAAGATCATCTGTCTTCCACTGAAGCTGCTCCTTACATTTCCCGATCAAATAACCACTGCAAAGACCGTATACTTACCTGTAATTATGCCTTCATTGATGCCTTGTCGGTGCCCTCGTCAGAGCGAATGTTGTTTTTAATTTCTACCGTACACTTACCTGTAAACATGCCGTCATTGATGCATTGCCGGAGTCGTCGTCAGAGCCAAGCTAGTTGGTTGTATTTCTTCCTCCTCATCCTCACGTTCTTCTTTTTCTTATTCCCCTTTTACCATTTTGAGAGAGATCCCAGGGTCGGACTAAGGGAATGTTTACAAATTTAGTAACGCCTCCCCAGGTGGCGAATTTCTTCGATAAATTTAAATTCGTGAACGGGAAATCTAATGCGAGATCGCTAACTTCCCCAACATATTTATTATAAGGGTACCCTAGAATCGTTATTTAATAAAAGGTGTGTAGGTATGAATGAAACAGTTGTTTTGGTGTGCCAGCTTTTTGAGCCAAGCAACTATTGAATGAGTTGCGAATGTATGAAAGTATTGGAATGAATGGTGGGGTATGAATGAGTGAATGAATGAGTAGCTTCTATTCCTGAATTGATTTTCGGCGATAATTAAACGCGAATGATGAGATTACCACATGTTTCTTTCTCTTCTATTAGTAAACTAAGATTTAGAAGTAAGTCATCAAGTTGTTAAAATGAAGGATAATTATTTCTGAAGGTTGAGAAGTGAAGGGAATTTTCACAACGTATTTATTCTGACGACCACTAAATTACCAAAGGACATCACTTTCTGATTCGCTATTCTGATACAACACAGTATTTTTCACGTTATGTCCACCCATGATATGCAGAAAGTACAATGGTTAGGCTCGCGGTGTTATTTCACGTAATTTGAAGGAAAAGAGCCTCCATTCTTTGCGATCAATCATTGCTCCAAATTATAACTGAAATAGCAGGGGTAGAGAGCCACTGTATGAGAACTAGCATCCACTATTTTGTTACGATTTTAAGAAGCAGCAAACGGGACAATTCCTTGTTCGCAGTTTCACTTCTTCAAATCGATCCAAAATTGTGAAGACTAACCTCTCCCAGTAATTTCTTCGAACTTGGACGGAGAATATAAATCTCGAAAAGAAGAGCTCTCTCCAAGAGAAAAATCACTTTTCCAGATTCGAAACTCTTACAACTAAAAAGAATTACTGCGATTTGTTTATCCTGGGTGGAAATATGATTGTAGGTTCGACAACCAGAACTCCTGACCTGACCTGAGTGGACAGTCTCTATTGTTAAATGTTTAGCAATTTCGCGAAACAGAGCTCCTCTTCATGGAAAAATCGTTTCGCCAAATTGAAGAACGTTCAACAAGAGGAGGGCCACGCTTAAGTCCTATATTGAAATCCTTTTAGTGGACAGTCTCTATTGTTAAATGTTTAGCAATTTTTCGAAACAGAGCTCCTCTTCATGGAAAAATCGTTTCGCAAAATTGAAGAACGTTCAACAAGAGGAGGGCCACGCTTAAGTCCTATATCGACATCCTTTAGTGGACAGTCTCTATTATTGAATGTTTAACAATTTTGCGGAACAGAGCTCCTCTTCAGGGAAAAATCAATTCGCAAAATTTAATGAACGCTCAACAAGAGGAGGGCCACGTATAAGTCCTCTCTGTGGACAGTCTCTATTATTGAATGTTATGTGATTTTATGGGCAGTGCTTTTCCTCAAGAAAATATCCCAATAAATCAATCAACATTCAACAAGAGGAGGGCCGCAGAGATCCATACAACCTTTCCCATTCTTCCCCCGAAAAAAAAAAAACCCAATGGTTTTTATTATGGAGAGAGGGATGAATGTAACCTCTCATTTCGGTTTCATTTGTCCTCTTTATGATTTTTGTACATAATTAATTATTTAACTCTATGATGGTAAATTAACTTAAAAGAAATTAAAATTAGAACTAAGCATAAATTGAACTGAACCTAAAATAATAATTGAACTTGAAATAAAACATATATAAATATCGATACCCTTATCCACCTGAACACCCCAATTCCCCGATCAACACTGCACCCGTCATTATCAAGCCACAGTAAATCCTAACTGCCGTGCACGCTCCCACACACTGAGAGCGCACCCCATAAAACCGGTTGTCATCGCTGGAACCAGGATCAGAAGGTAAACGACAGTGCGACAATTACAAGTTTTAAATTTGATAAGTGGTGTTTCTCCTCCTCCATTAGGGAACAAATTTGACCCGTGCCAGGACAACTGAGTGGAAAAGTGCGCCTTTCGTTAAGGGCCAGAAAATCGCTGTTCGCGGGTGAGCATATCACCAAGAGTGCCCCATCCGTTGTGCCCTGAAGAAGAAACCGCCGGGGAGAGTGAAGAAACGCTAGAAGAAGCCGCCGGTTGTGATTAAGCTCGGCAGATCAGTGATAGTGACCAAGGAACCGTTTTTGATTCGTCCGGTTGCTTCACCGCCCCCTCGCAAGAACAGAGCCGACTAGGGTGCCACGTTTTCGGCGGAACCGTGTGTGCTGCGCTTCGTCCGGTTAGTTGCCCCTCCGCCAAATAAAAGCCAGCTGGTGTATTACGTTTTCGACAAGCGGCTTTTGTGTGTAAAGCAAAAAGAACAAAGACGAGCCTCCCAGCTATGACAGCGGACACTAGGTTCATGTGTTCAGGACACCGCCATCGCTTAACTCGGAAGTCATCGTGCCAAGGACCGCCTAAAGGTTCCATTCATCTTCAGATGGACTGGTAATATGTAATACCCTCCCATTTATCCTTTCCGCATCCATTCCTAAGAATGTACCAAAAGTATGATAATTAAGAATATAATTAAATAATGTTAAGTTAAATTATCTGATTTGTTTAAAATTTATTCAACGCATTCCTTTTTCTCTACTCTTTCGAACTGTTCACCTTGGTTTTTTAAGGGAAGCTTATCCGACCAATTTCCCAAAGGAGCCATAGCAGACGACCCTGACAAAGTAAGTAAGCCACGGCCTATCTAAAGAAATATATTACAAAAGATCTTCTAGACTTCTACCGTGATATCTCTGAGACAAAAAAATGAGTCTCCTAGATATTTTTCTTCGATGTCTAGAACCTGTCAGACCTCAAATCCGCCTCAAATGCAACAACCGTTTAAACCGGTGTCTACCTCAAATTTTAGACGAGTAGACCGTTTGAACCGGAAGGGATTTGACAGTTAAGCCCCAAACGCAATACAACGGAACGGCGACGGAAACGGCAAATTTGACAGAAAATATATGGGCTAACTGTCAAATTTTCCGTTTCCGTCGCCGTTCCGTTGTATTGCGTTTGGGGCTTTATGGTCTCTTAGATAGCGAATAGATATCTCTTAGATATGGGTACTACACCTCTACTAGATTTTTACTAGATATGATTGTGGCATGGGTACCTCGATTCTTCTTCTCAGCATTTTTCAAAATTTCATTCTTTGTTTTCGGTTTGATAACAAAATATTATTTTAGTTTTATTCTTAATTTTTATTTCTACGTTATATTTGTACATTGTAAATTGGACTCTTGATTATCTGCTTCATGGACAGCCACAAACTCTCGTTCGGTTCGATGAGCATTGAAACCCGCTGCATTGTGGGCAGTGAGCGATGGATACTTCGACAACATTGTCCTATAAAACGGCTTCTTGTTTCTGGCCCTGCTGCGAAGGAAAGGACAGAAAAGCGGTCCATTTTGAATAGCACACACTGTTCCTGTTCGGAAGAAAGGAAGATATCCTGTTATAGTTAAAGTAATACGTGATTTTTTTTGGAACGGATGAAACAATATTCGGACTTGGGAGAGGACTGAAATTCCTGAATAAATTCTTCGAAGGAATCCCAACAAGTGTTCAAATGGAATCGCGGATAACAAGAGGAATCTTGTCAGGATTTTTCATTATAAAATTTATCCCGGAAGAATTCCTTCAGTTCTGTTTCGTTCCCTCCTTAGCCGTGCGGTAAGATGCGCGGCTACAAAGCAAGACTAGCTTAGGGTGGCTGGGCTCGATTCCCGGTCCGATCTAAGAAATGTTCGGGTTGAAATTGTCTCGGATTCCTTCGAGCAGTTTCATTCGGGAATTCTGGGCGGATTCATTCAGGGAATCCTATGCCGATTTCTTTGGACATATTGGATAGATTCCTTCGGGGAATTCAGGCAGATTCGTTTGTGAATTCAGTGCAGAGTCCATCGAAGTTTGGCTTTAACCCTTTATAAGGCAGTGGCAACAGTCGCCCACCGGCATCAACTCACCTGTAACACCAACCGTGTATCAGTTAGTTATTTTGTCCTCCCATGACTACTTCCGAGGTACACATTCACAATTCGCATTAATCCCTCCATGGACAAAACATTTTATTGCTGCAATTTTAACTAAAAAAATGGTAAACTCACAAAAATTTTTAAAGGTACGGTGAGCGTGCGAAGCGAATGATAGCAATAAAAAAAAGATGGCGCGGCGCGTGGCATTTGAACCGTTTCGACGAGTGCACCGGTAGATACACACACAATTGTAAATAGCCGAAAGTACTATTATACGGGCCCAAGTATAAATGAATCTTGACTAAGGTGGTTTGCGTCTTCTCGAGGTAGATTCCTGTTCGCTTTTAGACATCCTTCCATGCGGGTTGTTGTTGCGGATGTATTGCAATGCTGACGCGTCCGTGATCAGCGTGAAGTGTGATCCTTCAATGTAACCGCGGAATTTTTCAATTGCCAGGAGCGCCGCTAAGGCCTCTTTCTCGGAGGCAGAGTAGTTGTGTTAAGCCAAATTCATCTTCTGGGAGAAAAAGATTATTACTTTCTCAGACCCCTCTTGCACCTGAGTTAAAACGCCGGCTACGGCAAGATCACTTGCGTCTGTTTGTACTGTGAACAGTTCGGGTTCGAAAGAATCGGGGCAGTGATCAAACGTTCCTTGATGGTTCGGAAGGCTTTTTCGGATTCTTTATTGTACTTTACCAGCTTCGGTTTTCCAGCCAGAACGTCCGAAATTGGAGCAGTGATAGCATTGAAGTTGCCAATGAACCTCCGGTGATAGTTTATAATACCTAGAAAACGGCGGACCTGCCGGATCGTTTTGCAGGCTTCGAAGTCTAGTATGGTCTGAACTTTAAACGGATCTGGCTTTTGACCGTCGCACGAAAGAAGGTATCCAAGAAAAACCACTTAGGATCGGCAAAACTGCGACTTTTGAAGATTAATCGAAAGATTAGCCTCTTTCAGCCTTCTAGCTACTTCCTCGAGAAGCTTGATGTGCTCTTCGAAGGTTTCACTGGCCACGATTATATCGTCAAGATATACGAATATCTGAGGCTCTAGTGCACCTGCCCCTAGAATCTTATCCATAAGTCTAGAAAGAGTAGCCGGGCTGTTGGTAAGGCCGAACGGAAGACGAGTGTATTGATACATCCCTCTCCCTTGAATACAAAAAGCTGTCAACTGTTTGGATTCTGGGCTAAGGGGAATTTGGAGGAACGCATCTTTGAGATCTATCGTGCTCAAATAACGCGTTTTCCCCAGCCGTCCAAGAATTCTTCCTATATGCGCGAGAGGGTAAGCGTCACGCTTTGTTCGGGCGTTTAGCTTACGCGCATCGAGGCATAACCGAATCGACCCGTTCGGTTTTTTGATCGGTACCGCATTCAGAGCCCAATCGGAATTCGACTCCTCAATGATGCCGAGAGCAAGCAACCGGTTGATCTCTTCATTCAACGCCTTATGAATGGAAGGAGAATATGGAAACGGTGTAACGCGAATCGGAGCTGCGCTCTTGAATTCGTCTTTCAGTTCTATAGTGTGTTGGACCAGCGAGGTTACCTCGAGCTGGTCTGACATAGCTTGTTTGAAGAGTTGTTTGACACGGTCTATCGCTCGATCCTGCTCGGAGCTAAGCTCAACGAGTTCAGGAGAGGAAAAGGAAGATTCTTCCACATTAATTTGAAATAAAAACACATTATCCATTGAAATGTGGATGTCGAATGCATTGAAGAAATCTATTCCTGCAATGCAATCAACCGGTAAATCTTCAACTATCGTCGTTTCCATCACTCTGGTTTTTTGCCCTACTGTGAAAGGGAGATAAACTCGACCTGAAACTTGTAAGGGATCACCAGAAGCGCTGGTAAGGACTAAATTTGAAGGGAAAATTTTTGTATTATTCAACTTCCAACTACAGTGTACTTTATACGGTTTTGTACATTGGTGGGTTAGATGCTCCTGACTTCGGCAGTTAAAGCAAACGAACTTATCGTTCAGAGGAACGTGTTCGTCCGTTTTAGATTCTACATTTGAGAGTTTCCTTGAATCAAGTTTTGAGTTGATAGCGTTCGATTTTTCTTCCATCTTTGGTTTTGTATTGATCTTTGCAGGTGGATGTGCGGAACTGGAATCTTTCCTAGTCCACTGCTTGATCCCTCCACTACCTTGGTTCGGTACGGAACCATGACGTGGAGTGTAATTGACGTTATTGTTTGGTCCTTTATTGGAAAATTGATTCGGGCGTTTTTCCTGAAAATTACTGATGTTTCCCCCTGAGCGATATTCCGCGACTTGAACGGCATTGGTTTGCGAAGCATTTTGTGGTTTTACAAAAAGGTACGTATTGGTGGCATCTATTTCTTGCCCTGCAATCTGCAATGAATACAGATCATACAGATCCCTACCAATTAGTGCCCGTTTGTACTCCGGACGAAGGTTTCGGCGTACGGCTTGTACTATTTCCACCTCCGACACCGGTGATGTGAGGCTTTTGAACTTCTTCTCAATGTCAAGAAAGAATTCCAAAAAGGTTTCATTTTTCTGCTGCCTTTTTTGGTAGATGTCCAACAAGATGAAATGATCCAAATCTGGATGCCTGAAGGTCAACTTCAAATTAGCAATAAGGTCCGAATACGTATTGAAGCGATGTTTATTACTAGTGAACCACATTTTTGCTCGTCCGGTCAGTAAATTCCCAAACGAACGTAAGAGTTCATACTCGGAAACCTGTTCCGACTTCGTCCAGTCGCTTACTTCCCACAAAAAATCATTGAGGCCCATACCGCGGTCCTCTCCAGCATATTTTATTGGTCACTTCACCACTGGGATTGTTTTTACGCAATTGGCAATTGGATAATAATCTAAGTCTTGGAAAGGATTAACACTGGGAACCGGAATAGGCATCGGACGTGGTGGTGTCCGCCATCCTGCTCCCATTAGACCAGTAGCAGGGAGGCTGCTACCGTGTATCCCATGATGGGGACCATTGGATACTGAATAAGTTGCATTTCGAATTGGCCTGCCACGAGATGGCTGTGAAATATGCGGAAAATTTGGTGCATAATTCCTCTGATCAACGAAAGGGTTGAACTGAGAATTTTGTCTGAACTCCTCGTCCTCACACGGATTGTGATAACGATAATCATAATGGTCTGCTTGCGACAAGGCAAGGCTTCGTGGCAATTGGTTAGTGAATCGGCGTTGATTCCCAGGGATCTGACCATTGGGACCTGATAGAAGGAAAATCACTACGAAGACTCGTCAGTGGTGCCGAACGATCGACGAACTGTATAGAATTGTTGGGTAAATTCTCTCTAAATTCATTCCAACGCGTAAACGCATACTGCTGATCCCGATAAATCTCACCTGTTTTGGGTGTACGTGGCGTAGTTGTTACTACACTCGACCCCGGTACTGTATTGAACTGCTGTTGTTCTTCTGTTTCTTCTAACGACCGCCCTGAATCGAACCGAACGTGACGCGATTGTTGTACACTACACGACACCTGATACCGTGGAGTGGACCAGATGGGTGGCATCTGCCCAAATGAAGTAACAGTCGCATAGGAAACACTAGTTGATGCCGAAGTAACCACTGTTGGTAACGATAGCGAAACTGTCACTGTTGATAAAACATCTCTACGCGTACTTCGCGGAATCGTTCCAGTATTAGTTGCTATAATCCTCATTTCCATTTGATTATTCACTAGCGAACCGACTTCCACACTAGTAACCGGCGGTGTAAAACAATTATCCACTCTTATCATATTACGATCGGCGCGGGTTTGAATCGATGGAATCGATAAATTCGACTCGTTTACGGATCCGACGGAGTGAAGTAAATTAATCAAATCCCGTTCGTATGTTGCCTGAGCCTCTAGGCTTGTCGCTCGATCCAAATCAACCAGATTCGGCGAATCTGGAGGAGACGGTTGAATATTGCCTTCCACGAAAAACTTCAAATACGATTGAACTACATTGGTAAAGATCCAGTTCGCTTCCTGAACGCAATCACGAGTGGCATACGTTCGCTTAAACAATTTCAAGCGATTGTACAAATGCAGTAAACCTGTTTTCGATAATTAATTATTTTAGAGCGTCTTAGGGGAAATGCTACAAGGTTAAAATACTATTATTCTTCCATTTACTTCCACTATTAACTTTTTTATGTATCAACAAGCAGATACGTATTTCGTTTCCTACTTGGAAACTTCTTCAGTGTTTGTTATCGACTGAAGAAAAACATTGCTCATTAACTTTAAATATGGTGTGTAGGTAGAACTGTAGGTAAAATTAGGGCACGTCGCTTGGACCGATTCGTCGTCGTCCCGTGGGTAGTAATCTAAACAGCCAGGTATATCCGTTTCCTTGATCTTTGTTAAGTAAGTTTATTTGTTTTTGTTTGTAAATTTCTAAGCTTTCCGCTACGTCAAGTTTCCAAGGATTTTGTATTTGTCTGAGAAGTGATATGTTGTCTTTGGTTAATTGATGATCTTCGTTAAATATATGTTCGGCTACTTTAGATTTGAAATGATAATGTATACCCTTTTCAGTGTCTTTGTTTGCTTTAGTTACTTCTGCCAAATGTTCTTTGAACCTCGTGTCTAGTGTTCGTTTTGTCTGTCCTATGTAGATTTTGTCACAGTGTGGGCATGATATTTTATAAACTCCAGATTTTCCTAATGCGTCAACGGGTCTTTTGTGCTTCCAAGTAGTGTCTTCAGTTGGTTGTTCCTGCTACTGAAAACTAATTCGATACCAATTTTCTAAATTTTGAGCGTAATGGTCTGGTTATATTATGGTCAAAATTAACGGATACTCGTCGCAATTCATTTGTTATTGGTGATAATGTAGTTAATGATTTTCTGTACTGGGTTTTTCTATGTTTGTCTATAATAGCTTGAATAGTTCTAGTTGAGTATCCGTTTAGTCTAGCTGTTTCAAAATGTAATTTAATTCTTTCTGTTTCCCTGTGACGCTAAGTGGAAAAGTCTCGAGTCTATGTATCATGTGTTGGAATGCGGCTGCTTTGTGTTGGTGTGAATGGTTTGAAGTGTTGGGTATAACTCTTTGTGTGTGTGTGGGTTTTCTGTAAATTTCGAAATTCATTTGGTTTGATTCTCTAACTATTAAAACATCCAAAAAGGGCAATTTTCCGTCTTTCTCTTGTTCACAAGTGAACTTGATATCCCTATGTGCACTGTTAATGGCTTCTAGGATTGATGGAAGTGCGTCTTTCCTAATGATGCTGAAAATATCATCTATACATCTCCACCATCGCTCAGGAATGGCCCCATTTCCTTCAAATCCTTTTCAAGATTAGCCATGAACAGTTCACATAAGAAAGGGACAGGGATTACCCATTGGTGCTCCTTTCGTCTGCTTGTAGTATTCTCCTCTGAATGTAAAATAGTTCTCTTCTATGCAAAGTCTTGTTAATTTTAAATATGTGCGTACTTTTGTCTTCCAAGTTGCGTCTGATTTTTGTCTAAGTAACTAATCTTCCAACAAGACAATAGCTTCTTTTTACGGGTACACTTGGGAACAGTGCAGCCACATCAAATGAAACCATTATCTCGTCTTCTTCGATATTTCCTGAGTTTTGCAATTTTTCAATAAACTGTTTTGTGTTTTGTACTTGTCTAGTGTCTGTTTGTGTATGTGTGTAGAGTGTTTGGAATTCTTTGACTAACCATTTTGCTATTTTGTGAGTTGGAGATCCTTCCGCAGATATTATTTCTCTGATTTCGTTTCCGGGTTTGTGAATTTTGGTTGTCCTCTAATTCTAGGCAAAGTTGGGTTGGAAATTTTAAGTCGAGGCAAATTTTCAAATATGGGTTTACATTCTTTGATGGTTTTATCTACTTTTTTCACAATATCTGTCAAGGGATCTTTTCTTTGTTTTCTGTATGGACCATTATTAAGTTTTTCTATCATAAGGTTATCGTAATTAATTTTATCTAGAATGACAATTGCATTACCTTTGTCGGCTTTTGTATAGAAAACTGGTTTTTCTTTTAATTCCTTAATAATGTTAGTCTCGTGTGTGTTGGGTGTGTGTTCTAGTGTCTTTAATGTGTCTTCTGTAAATGTCCTAGCTGTGTTTTTCTGGTCAAGGGAAATTTGGCATGAGTCTATGGCCGTCTCTAAGTCTATAATTATTTGGTTTAAATCAGGCTTTGAGGTCAAAGCGTAATTTAAACCATTTTGTAATACCTGTACTTGTTCTGATGAAAACTCCTGCGATGATCTGTTGACTACGAATCCTTCCAAGGGGTGCACTTTCACTTTATCACTTTTCACTATATCACTTTTCACTTTATCACTTCGGAATTTTAATAAATTTAGTTTTTTAGCATGTAACAATCTTTTGCGCTCAGACTCACATTTTTCTGCTACTTTTACTTTAGTCAAAAAAGAGGGGAATTCTGCTGGATATTGTTTAGCTAATTTAAGGTGCAAATTATAACATTCTAAATTTTTGATATTCAATTTACTGTACAATGTTTTGATGCTTTCTTTTACGTGCTCTCGTTCTATTTTCTGAATAAGATGGGCATGGGTTGGTGATCTGACTTTAATTTTATGGCTGACAGGGGTAAGTCAGGGACAGGGCTGCACTGTTCCCAAGTGTACCCGTAAAAGAAGCTATTGTCTTGTTGGAAGATTGGTTACTTAGACAAAAATCAGACGCAACTTGGAAGACAAAAGTACGCACATATTTAAAATTAACAAGACTTTGCATAGAAGAGAACTATTTTACATTCAGAGGAGAATACTACAAGCAGACAAAAGGAACACCAATGGGTAATCCTCTGTCCCCTTTCTTATGTGAACTGTTCATGGCTAATCTTGAAAAGGATTTGAAGAACAAGGCCATTCCTGAGCGATGGTGGAGATATGTAGATGATATCTTCAGCATCATTAGGAAAGACGCACTTCCATCAATCCTAGAAGCCATTAACAGTGCACATAGGGATATCAAGTTCACTTGTGAACAAGAGAAAGACGGAAAATTGCCCTTTTTGGATGTTTTAATAGTTAGAGAATCAAACCAAATGAATTTTGAAATTTACAGAAAACCCACACACACAAAGAGAGTTATACCCAACACTTCAAACCATTCACACCAACACAAAGCAGCCGCATTCCAACACATGATACATAGACTCGAGACTTTTCCACTTAGCGTCACAGGGAAACAGAAAGAATTAAATTACATTTTTGAAACAGCTAGACTAAACGGATACTCAACTAGAACTATTCAAGCTATTATAGACAAACATAGAAAAACCCAGTACAGAAAATCATTAACTACATTATCACCAATAACAAATGAATTGCGACGAGTATCCGTTAATTTTGACCATAATATAACCAGACCATTACGCTCAAAATTTAGAAAAATTGGTATCGAATTAGTTTTCAGTAGCAGGAACAACCAACTGAAGACACTACTTGGAAGCACAAAAGACCCCGTTGACGCATTAGGAAAATCTGGAGTTTATAAAATATCATGCCCACACTGTGACAAAATCTACATAGGACAGACAAAACGAACACTAGACACGAGGTTCAAAGAACATTTGGCAGAAGTAACTAAAGCAAACAAAGACACTGAAAAGGGTATACATTATCATTTCAAATCTAAAGTAGCCGAACATATATTTAACGAAGATAACCAAAGACAAATACAAAATCCTTGGAAACTTGACGTAGCGGAAAGCTTAGAAATTTACAAACAAAAACAAATAAACTTACTTAACAAAGATCAAGGAAACGGATATACCTGGCTGTTTAGATTACTACCCACGGGACGACGACGAATCGGTCCAAGCGACGTGCCCTAATTTTTACCTACAGTTCTACCTACACACCATATTTAAAGTTAATGAGCAATGTTTTTCTTCAGTCGATAACAAACACTGAAGAAGTTTCCAAGTAGGAAACGAAATACGTATCTGCTTGTTGATACATAAAAAAGTTAATAGTGGAAGTAAATGGAAGAATAATAGTATTTTAACCCTGTTTTCGATGTCTCCTTGACTATATCGTCTCGATTTATCTCAATCCCTACTCTCTCTAATCTGCGCTGACAGGTATTGAGCTCTTCTCGAGCCCTACGACGGTAAGAGTATACACGCGGCTTCCCTTCTATCTCTTCTCTTATCGCATTTCTCAGTTTTCTACGCTGCACTGTGATAGCGCTCTGCCTATCAAAATTAATGTTCCGAATCTCTAGTTCAAACTTCAGTTCGTCCTCTGTGAGAAACGTAACCGACATTTCTCTCAAATACGCACTCTCAAAATCGAAATTCATCTCGCCAAATTGTTGAGCAAATCTCAACCACCAACTCAAACACTAGTGTAAATGTCTCTCGAAGAAATTACATGCAGAAAAGAAACAGAAAAATTGAAATATATCTATACAGTGACCTTGACATTCACTTGTCTTGCCCGAGAAATATTTTTACTCTTCCTGGTGCGTCTCTATTGTTCACTGCGAGAATAATTTGTAATAGGTACCTAGTTGAAAAACGAGCGCCAAAACGCTTCCTACGCTGTCTATTGATCAATGGAAGTGGGTAGTGCAATGTGATATCACCAACGCATGAAATAGGGTGAACCAATTTTTTTTAATTTTCTAGTAGAGAGTTGATTTTTTTCTCTTTAGTCAAACACCAAAGGAATATCCCTCAATGTCCAATGAAAAAAATTAACTCACAGTAGAACTGTAGGCCAATTTTCCGTTGGATCGACAAATATAAGTTAGGGGTTTGCCAAGGCTAAAACAAAGCATGCAGACTTACCGGAATCTCATCCCAGGGGCTGCCTAGCCTACAAATTATTGTTACGATGGCCCTACGCCGTCGAATGCTGGACGCCTGGTTCACTCTACTCCTTGAGCTGGGGCGGGTTTTGGAGGTTAACCACAGCCTCCACGCGGTGCACACGCGATATGGGTAACACTAGAGGATTCGGACTGGGTTTTAGACGGACGCCCTTGAAAACGGGTGCTAGAACTCGCGGGTTCTTAATCGGCGGGTCTTTAAACGCACGTTGGCCACAATTGTCGTGTTATTCACATGGGTTCTTTTGGGACAACCTCGGGCTCACTTAATCACACGCGGTCCGGAGGACGGATAACTTTTAATTGTTCGCCCGTTAAAACCGGAATAACTGCAGTACAACCCTCGACCTTCACGGAAGTCCCAGACACGAACCGACACCACAGAATCGTCCTTTCGGGGAATTAGACAGTTGTTTTTTTATCACCGAGTTCACAGTTTAATTTTCTGGATTTCTCACTCGCGGGAATCGACTGCTTCTATCGAAAGCCACGACACAAGAGAACGACCTCGATCAGCACATCTCAGTAGGAAGCCGGACTCGTCTCCTCTTTTTCTTCTACCCTGACGCCAGATATCACGTCAAGGTGCTTTAACCATTGCGAATTGTCGACGGCGTGTCGATGGGCAGATTTAATAAATATAAATCTAGCTCCTATTAATAATTGGTTTTATTTAAACTACTATGGAACATTGGAAATGTAACAAGATGGTATCTAGCTCCCGAGTTCTTGTATCACCCAGAAAGTGACTGGCCTCGAGAGTGCCCAAGAAAATCCGAAACGGACGAAGAACTAAGATCGTGCTACATACACAAAGTTGTAACGCCCAGTAACTTGATCGATTTTGCAAGGTTTTCTAATTGGAATAGACTCGTCAGAGCCGTGGCTTACTTCAAAAGATTTGCTGATAAATGGTTGAAGAAAACTGAATCCGCGGTATGGAATGCTATGCCAGCTCACAATGAACTCCAAGAAGCACTGATGTTCATATGGAAAATAGTACAAGCCGATGCTTTCTCCAATGAAGTGACGATTCTTTTGCGAAATAAACAACTGCCAGTTGAGAAACACGAGCCGATGCCAAAGTCAAGTCCATTATATAAGTTAACACCTTTTATGGATGAAAATGGAGTACTACGCGTCGATGGCCGAACCAGCACCACTACAATAGCGAGCATAGTCATCAAATTTCCCATCATACTGCCGAAGTATCACAAAGTTACGCAGCTACTGATAAACGACTATCATCGAAAATATTTCCATGGAAATGCTGAAACAATTGTGAACGAGATCCGCCAGGAATTTCATATCCCGCAGCTTAGAGTTCTAGTTCGACAAATGACCCGCCAATGCCAGTGGTGTTAACAAGGCAAAACCCGTCACCCCAAGAATGGCTCCTTTGCCAGACGCTCGATTGTCACCCTTTGTTCGCCCGTTTAGCTATGTAGGTTTGGACTACTTTGGCCCTATTTTAGTTAAACTTGGTCGATCTAATGTGAAGAGGTGGGTTGCTATTTTCACCTGTCTTACGGTACGGGCGGTGCACGTTGAAGTGGCATCCCGGATAAAAAATATCATTAAAATATCATAAATTTTATTGTTACAACACCATTTAAAACATAATTTTTACCATTGAATATAATGGAATTTTGACAATAAAATCACATGAGAAATAATGGTTTTCCACGATAAAATGAATGGTAAATGGGACTTTTACAATTAAAAAGGTGGGTTGTTATGTATCTTTACAATAAAAAATCGAAAATTTTCCATACAAGATTCGGAGCAAAACAATTGATTTTACGGTTCTTCAATGGGATGATTTCGAGCGACAAAACAATAGAAAACATTGTGTTTTAAATGTTTTCAATTACTGTTTCTATTGTTTTACAATAGAAATACAACAGGATTTAGAATACATTATACTCCAATATTACAATAAAACACAATACAATTAATTGTTTTACAAATTATTTTATTTTCCTCCGGTTGTTTAGCATATTTTTAGACGAATCCAGCGCACTACTTCCAAAGTTAAGTGGGTTGCCTGTATCTGGAGAAAATCCAACATCGGTTTAAAAGCGTACTAACTTTGTTCCGAATAGACAATACACATAGATATAAACCTGTGAAAATGTAAATTATAAAAAGAATGTTTTATTAGAAAAAATACGTCGAGAAGAAAAGAAAAATTACCTGCATCAGTTCTTATTATATCCCATTGGTGAGATTGGCCAATGGTAGCCACTGAACGATCTTCAATCAGTGACCAGCAAGCAGCAGTATTTTATTTATCATAAGCTTCATTTCTGTAAAGGAACAAGGATACATGTTACCAGGCATGTCATCAGATATTATGATGATAAAATTTTCATTTATTTTTATTCAGGGATGAACCACTGCGTAATGTTATGTACATTGAACTTTTGTAGTATTATAAAGGTGCCGTCAGACGTTGCAAGCAAATCACTCGCAACGAGCATTTTGCTCGCAGAAAGTGACAACTGTCAAAAGTTTGCCTGTCTGACTACACTGAAAGTGATTGCATGCAAACAAATGACAATTCGTAAGCAAACGCTCGCTTGCAATGTGTGACTGCTAAGCGTTGAAAACTTTCAACTCGCAGAAACGAAATTGCGCTTGCTAGTGCAGTACTAGCAAATTTTTCGCTCGCAAAAGTGAAAACGTTTTCAGGTGGCAGTGTTGCACTGCAAAAATAGGAATAAAATTGGATTTTGTGGCCGAGAAACAAGTTTTTCGTTTCTTTTATATTTGCATGAGAGTAAATCTGACATTTGCTAAAAGTGGAAAGCTTCTTCGTGTGACTGCAATTGCGAGTGTTCTCAGAAATCATTCGCTCGCACGACTGATTTGCTTGCAACGTCTGACGGAGCCTTAAGATTACGATTACCGGTGGTGAGTATAAACCGTTTTTCAGCGCAGTATCATTACTTGACACTTTACCGGTCGCTACTAAACGCGCTGCTAAAACAGTAGCGCAGCTGACAGGTGACCAAATTGACCAAATAACAGCGCTACTATTTGATGAACTATCAAACGTCGAACGTCACCGATACGGAATGCAGCCACCGAAATGATAACCGAAAATAGGGACCGATGCGAAAAAGAGTGACTAATCTAAAATGACAGTACAGTGAGAGTAATGATGCTCTAACGCGCTTCAACACTTTAGGATCTGTCTCAATTGGATAATTAAACTGAAATTAAACTTAAAAGTGACATTTCTATGATTATCAAATAACCCTGTTCGCAGAGCAAGATTACTTTTGACAGATATCGAATCATTTTCCATCGATGTCCTATTGGAATTTCTGGGTAGAACCAGCCATTCTTATAACGGGGTGATTTGTTAATTTTCGAACTGTCACTTTTAAGTTTAATTCTCCAAATGAGACAGACCCTTAGATACTCACCACGGTACAGAAGCCATAGTGATATACCGCTTTCCCAGCAGCAGAAACTGCAATGAAAAAAACACTTTCTGCACCATACAGTTTCATTATTTTCATCTCTTCACTAATTATAAACAAAACTGTACACGCTCAAATGAATCCAGCCATTCTCCGAGTAAAATTATAAGCAAAAGTTTTTGTTCCCTTTCATTTTTTTGAAATCAAATTTTTATTGCAAAACATTTCTAGACCTGCAATATGAAAATATATACTTGAGAATCGGTATAACATTTTCATTTATTTAACAAACAAAGCTATTGTAATTTTATTGTTTTCAATTGTTATTTCATCAATATAATAAATCCATGAAATATTCCAAAATTATATTAATTCAATAACATTAGACGGATTTCCAGATCATCCAAACCGAATACTTTTAAAAATTGTTTAGTTTTTGGATGAGCAATACTAAAAATAAACGGACAATAAAAATATAATAGAATATATCGGAAACATTTAAATATATTGTTATTTTAATGTACGTACAATAAAGATCTTTACAACCGTGAACATTTTACAATAAGCATACAATAGTTTGTATTGTTTGCCATACAATCTATTGTATTTCAATGAGTTATGTCATACAAGTTACTGTAAATTTTTATCCGGGATATGACTTGACAACACAACCCGGATAAAAAATATCATTAAAATATCATAAATTTTATTGTTACAACACCATTTAAAACATAATTTTTACCATTGAATATAATGGAATTTTGACAATAAAATCACATGAGAAATAATGGTTTTCCACGATAAAATGAATGGTAAATGGGACTTTTACAATTAAAAAGGGGGGGTTGTTATGTATCTTTACAATAAAAAAATCGAATTTTTTTTTATACAAAATTCGGAGCGGTTCTTGAATTGGATAATTTCGAGCGACAAAACAATAGAAAACGTTGTGTTTAAAATGTTTTCAATTACTGTTTCTATTGTTTTACAATAGAAGTACAACAGGATTTAGAATACATTATATTCCAATATTACAATAAAAATACAATAAAATTAATTGTTTTACAAATTATTTTATTTTCCTCCGGTTGTTTAGCATATCTTTAGACGAATCCAGCGCACTACTTCCAAAGTTAAGTGGGTTGCCTGTATCTGGAGAAAAATCCAACATCGGTTTAAAAAGCGTACTAACTTTGTTCCGAATAGACAATACACATAGATATAAACCTGTGAAAAATGTAAATTATAAAAGAATGAATTAGAAAAAAATACGTCGAGAAGAAAAGAAAAAATTACCTGCATCAGTTCTTATTATATCCCATTGGTGAGATTGGCCAATGGTAGCCACTGAACGATCTTCAATCAGTGACCAGCAAGCAGCAGTATTTTATTTATCATAAGCTTCATTTCTGTAAAGGAACAAGGATACATGTTACCAGGCATGTCATCAGATATTATGATGATAAAATTTTCATTTATTTTTTATTCGGGATGAACCACTGCGTAATGTTATGTACATTGAACTTTTGTAGTATTCTAAAGGTGCCGTCAGACGTTGCAAGCAAATCACTCGCAACGAGCATTTTGCTCGCAGAAAGTGACAACTGTCAAAAAATTTCCTGTCTGACTACACTGAAAGTGATTGCATGCAAACAAATGACAACTCGTAAGCAAACGCTCGCTTGCAATGTGTGACTGCTAAGCGTTAAAAATTCTCAACTCGCAGAAACGAAATTGCGCTTGCTAGTGCAGCACTAGCAAATTTTTCGCTCGCAAAAGTGAAAACGTTTTCAGGTGGCAGTGTTGCACTGCAAAAATAGGAATGAAATTAGATTTTGTGGCCGAAAAATAAGTTTTTCGTTTTTGTTTATATTTGCATGAGAGTAAATCTGTCATTTGCTTAAAGTAAAAAATTGCTACGTGTGACTGCAATTGCGATTGCTCTCAGAAATCATTCGCTCGCACGAGTGATTTACTTGCAACGTCTGACGGAGCCTTAAGATTACGATTACCGGTGGTGAGTATAAACCGTTTTTCAGCGCAGTATCATTACTTGACACTTTACCGGTCGCTACTAAACGCGCTGCTAAAACAGTAGCGCAGCTGACAGGTGACCAAATTGACCAAATAACAGCGCTACTATTTGATGAACTATCAAACGTCGAACGTCACCGATACGGAATGCAGCCACCGAAATGATAACCGAAAATAGGGACCGATGCGAAAAGAGTGACTAATCTAAAATGACAGTACAGTGAGAGTAATGATGCTCTAACGCGCTTCAACACTTTAGGATCTGTCTCAATTGGATAATTAAACTGAAATTAAACTTGACATTTCTATAATTATCAAATAACCCTGTTCGCAGAGCAAGATTACTTTTGACAGATATCGAATCATTTTCCATCGATGTCCTATTGGAATTGCTGGGTAGCACCAGCCATTCTTATAACGGGGTGATTTGTTAATTTTCGAACTGTCACTTTTAAGTTTAATTCTCCAAATGAGACAGACCCTTAGATACTCACCACGGTACAGAAGCCATATAGTGATATACCGCTTTCCCAGCAGCAGAAACTGCAATGAAAAAACACTTTCTGCACCATACAGTTTCATTATTTTCATCTCTTCACTAATTATAAACAAAACTGTACACGCTCAAATGAATCCAGCCATTCTCCGAGTAAAATCATAAGCAAAAGTTTTTGTTGCCTTTCATTTTTTGAAATCAAATTTTTATTGCAAAACATTTCTAGACCTGCAATATGAAAATATATACTTGAGAATCGGTATAACATTTTCATTTATTTAACAAACAAAGCTATTGTAATTTTATTGTTTTCAATTGTTATTTCATCAATATAATAAATCCATGAAATATTCCAAAATTATATTAATTCAATAACATTAGACGGATTTCCAGATCATCCAAACCGAATACTTTTAAAAATTGTTTAGTTTTTGGATGAGCAATACTAAAAATAAACGGACAATTAAAATATAATAGAATATATCGGAAACATTTAAATATATTGTTATTTTAATGTACGTACAATAAAGATCTTTTACAACCGTGAACATTTTACAGTAAGCATACAATAGTTTGTATTGTTTGCCATACAATCTATTGTATTTCAATGAGTTATGTCATACAAGTTACTGTAAATTTTTATCCGGGAATCTTGTATATCCTGCATACGCCGTTTTATTTGTCGCCGCGGTTCACCTATCGAGATTCATTCAGATAACGCAACGAACTTCAAAGGTGCAGAGATTATTCTTCAATCCCAGATCCAAAAAAACATCGCGGAGACAGCTGCTACATTCACCAATGCCAGGACTAAGTGGGTCTTCATCCCACCATCAGCACCTCACATGGGAGGTGCCTGGGAGAGATTGGTTCGTTCTATAAAATGTGCTATGATGAATCTTCCTCAAGTTCGTAAAATGGATGATGAAGCTCTTCAAACTGTTGTTGTGGAAGCAGAAGCTATAGTAAACTCTCGTCCGTTGACTTACCTACCACTGGACTCGGAAGAACAGGAAGCCTTAACCCCTAATCACTTCCTTTTATATAGCTCTAGCGGCATCTCACAGCCAGCTATTCCAGTCAACAACTCTACCAGGGAACCAGTGAAATTCCATGATCTAATCCAGCGCAACTTAGATCATTTTTGGGGACGATGGCTTCGGGAGTATCTCCCAACCCTCACGAAGAGGACTAAATGGTTTGAAGAAACAAAATCAATTGCAATAGGAGATTTAGTCATAGTCATCGATGAATCCAGGAGGAATGGATGGGTTCGTGGGCGTGTCCAAGAAGTTCAACCAGGGAAGGATGGTCGAATACGTCGTGCCATAGTACAAACTGCCAACGGATTATTTCGACGTCCCG